>NC_136484.1:10622213-11247213 GCF_053919585.1 Euprymna scolopes | reverse complement strand
AAACGGCCAACTAATTTGAAAAATAACCAATGTTATAAATCTCACAAGAATATAAAGTAAGCTTTCCTTAATAATAGCATTGTTTTCGAATATCATTCTAATAACCGATTATCTTAGTTTTAATAGTGTGAAAAATAAAGAACCGTTACGTTAATTGAGAAAACCTAAAATAAACAGGACAAAAAGAACAGTGTCTGTCAAGATATGCTGGACTGAAAGGTAAATTAAAAAAAAAACTCTAAAAGTACGATTATGATGTAGCATTATTTTATGTGTATTGCTTAGTAATTATTATATGTCTTATTTAGGTCACCTTTTATATTAAAATTACAATAGACACCATTTTGTTAGAGATGTTTATAGAAGCATTTATTATATGTTATTAATCCTGTTAAAATACTGTTGTTGCTACAAATAAAAGTGTCAGTATTATCAAATAATACTTGCTGATTAAATATATTTCACGAGGAATTCCCACGTGTCTTGCTTATAATATAGTGTTTTAGAACAAGGCAAGTAAAGACCTTTCAGGGCCAGTAAAACAACAGGGATTCATTTTCTAAGATGTACTCTTTTATTGATGTGTTCTGATATCAAATATTTAGCACGTTCAATAACAAGCGTACGTTATCAAATGACAACATTTTTAGTTTTTTTTTTGAGAAAAAGTAATTGTATAAATTATCACTATTCGTGAAAAAGGAATATAAGACGTAGTCAGAATTGATTAGCATAGCATCTCAGATATCCGCCATCTGTTCGGTATTTCAATGACAGATTATTCGATTTATTCATACGATTGAAACCGTCGCCGAATCAGTGCATGCATTTGCATATACATTTACGTGATAACAAATACGAGACTGACAAATCATACAATATAGCATTATTGAAAAAAATCCAATTATAGATAAAACTATTTGTCGAGTTCAATCGAACATAAGTGAATAATCTGAACCTTTCTGTCATTAAATAAGAGATCAAGAGATATGTATGTTGTTTTACAATGTAAATAATCGATCAATGTTCCAAAAGTTTTTTTTATTCCGACGATTTGATCGGAAAGGATAGAAAATTGCATGTATGTCTCTCTAATTTATAATCTCATTTGCTGCAGATATTGGCGGTATAAGAATTTGAGAGAACAATCTCTGCCATAAACTAGTGTCAGAGTCAGAGATATTTTATTGAATTCTCTCGCATAGAAAAAAAATAAACTAATCACCATCCATTGGTGTTTGTTAAAGCTGGTCCCGTTTATGTCAGCATATTTAAGGGATAAGTTCGTAGCTTTAAGAGTAACGATAGAGATGTGTGTGAAAAAACACGTTGTTAACAATATAAACCAAGAAGCAGCGAATATATTAGTGAAAAGTGCACTATTTATATAGGAAATATTTCGAAACACACAAGATAGTATTTGTCATAATTGTTCAACGTCTGACCCTTTTTCAATTGTACATCTTCGTGGAAAAAATAAGATACCTTTATTTAAAATGATACTCGCATCAAATGTTTTTATTTATGCATGTAAACTCTTTCATCGCAAATCTAACCAAAGAAAGCCTAAATAAAAATCTCATTTAAAAAAAAATCAAAAGAAATTAGATGATCACAAAAACTGTACCTTATATAGAAAGTAGTTGATATTTAGTTAACAAGACAACATTGATTCAAACTTTATTTCTGCATTTTTATTTCAACTTTAGAAAGACTTTAAAGATTTCATTGACCTTATATTTTGCATCATCCTGATATGTTCTTTCGGATGCTCCATATTATCTCTTTTATATCAGATTCGAATTATATGAGTTGAGAAGAAAGTAGTGTCGCCTTTATTTAACAAATTTATTGCATCTATCATATTATTGCACTCTTAATCTTTGCAATAATCTTCCTCATTTTCTACAGATAAACGAGCTTTTTATGCTTCTTTAATTTTGCAAGAATCAAAAATATAGTAGCAAGTAATAATTATTCACAATTTCGAAACTATACATGAAAAGAAAATGAATTAATGAAACTAGCAGGATGCGTGAAAGGGCGTTACCCGGTTGTAGCATTCCCCGTGTGAAAAAAAAATGAAATACGATTGGTTTTGTAATTGTAGTCACACCACCAACCTCCTCGTGTAAAGGACGTCAATCGGAATGGAAACCTCTTAGCCACCTATGTAAATAAAAAAAAAACTTTCTCAATTTTGTATATGTGAGTGTCGGTGTCGTTGGCAAAAAATCAACTGGTAATGGACGATATGTAATAATAATAAAAAAATATTTTCGTTGGTAAGCTATTTGGGACATAAATTAATAACAAACATTCAATAATAGTTATAATAGATTAAGGTATTCACAACTATATATATATATATATATATATATATATATATATATATATATATATATATATATATATATATATATTGCGAAGTACCATCTAATATAAGTACAACCACGATTTAACATGTACGTATTCTTTTTATTACATTTTCACCCCAAACAAGGCACATTGCCACTTTCATGTAGAGGGATACTGTCAGCGACATACGCTATATGGATACTATGTGGGGAGTTAGGCAACAAGATATCGGTTCACGTTACACTTGATCTTCTGCATGTCAGTACAGTTAGGGAAGCAGGGACCCGGAAGGGAATACCAAAGTCTAGCGGTTCTGGGGAAGAAACTAATGGAGTAGAAGGCTCTCTTACATCAAGAGATCTTAACTCTGAAGGGGTGAGATTTTATTGCTTGTCGGGTTTGTCAGGGGTATTTACATCGAAGGGGTACAAGTGCTTGCATTTCGTCGGAGCATTCACCTTAAAGTACTTGTAGAACAGGCAGAGGGATGCTACATTTCGTCGATGAGACAGAGGTTGAAGCATAGATTACAGTCCAGGACTTATCAGTTTGGGGACTCTCTTTTGAACCTTGTCTAGGAATGAGAGACATGTAGCAGATGTACAAGCGCAAATATGACAACAATACTCCAAACATGGGCGAATGTAGGTCTTATAGAGATACAGGATACTTTCGGGCTTTAGTAGATTTCTAGCACGGTAGAGAGAACCTACCTTTTTCGCAGCGATCCTGGCAATCCTCTCAATGTAATTTTTGCGACTCATGTTTCCTGTGAACGTTAG
The DNA here is from genome assembly GCF_053919585.1 of Euprymna scolopes. Taxonomy (NCBI): domain Eukaryota; kingdom Metazoa; phylum Mollusca; class Cephalopoda; order Sepiida; family Sepiolidae; genus Euprymna; species Euprymna scolopes. The sequence goes on along the minus strand of NC_136484.1, from coordinate 11,244,073 downwards.
GCCGAGGAGTTTAAAGGATGTACTTTCAGATAAAGAGTAGTTGGCCATTGCTATTGGTGGTAGAGAATGTTTCTTGTAATTATTGAAGGAAACAAGTTTAGTCTTGGCAGCATTGAATGTGACCATCCATTTTAGTCCCCATTCCACTACAGATTTGAGGTCGTCCTCTGGTGTTTCTGCCATTTCTCTAGATATGTGTTCATTTGTTTTCTGCCTTGTCTATTATAGAGCGTGGTGTCATCAGCATATATGCCCATCTCACAGACAATTTTCTCAGGGAGGTCATTTATGAATATTAGGAATAAAAGATGTCCAAGGATCGACCCCTCAGGCACTCCCGCATTTATATCATATTGTTTAGATGTACGACCGTCGAGGACAACCTGGATTTTTCTATTATATAAGAAAGATTTAATTATATTATGTATTCTTCTAGTGATACCGTAATATCTGATTTTGCTGAGAAGACCTTCATGCCATACCCTGTCAAAAACCTTAGATATATCTAGAGGTAATGCTCTTAAAATAACATTCAACTTATTCAGTACATGTAATTCTAATGATAGTTAGAGGGATAAAATAGTGCGATAATCATGATTGTTGTATACGTGATCATACTTCTCAGTAAAAATGTAACGTTTTTTTTACTAGTAAAACAGTTTAATATGCAGACACATGTCCGCATATACGTACACACACGTACATATTCACACATATATACACATACCAACACACCCACACACAGACATATATATACATATATAATATATATATACATACATAAGGAATAAATGACAAAAGTCTCTATTCCAAATTTTATAATATTGGCAATCTTACAATTTATTCATTTCATTCAGTTTACACTTACAGTTGTTGGCAGTATTTGTTTCGTAGCAGAAAATCAGTCACTTAATTAATATATGCATCAATGAATCTATTTTGCCCTTAACTCATCAGAAGAAATTGCGAAATCAATTCAGCCAAAGGACTGTTGCCATATCTGGGCAGGAGCTGCTAAAAACAGCCTATCCTGCCTTGACAGAGTACAAAATAGACTTCGTGGCTTAGTGGGGGATGCCCTTTTCTCTACCCTGCAACCTCTCTCCCACAGAAGAGACGTTGCGAGCCTGTCCTTGTTTTATCGTTATTTCCATGGCAGATGCTCGTCTGAACTCCAATCTCTGATCCCCCCTCGCCAATCTTTCATGAAAAACACCCGTCTAGCTGAATCCACTGTGAAAAATTCTCCCCACTCTATATCTGTGCCTAAATCAAAACGCAGATTCCATGAACAAAGCTTCTTTCTTAGAACTGCACGCCTGTGGAACTCTATTCCGTCTGCCTGCTTCCCTCCGGACTACAACTTGGATGTCTTCAAGTCCAATGTTAACAAATTCCTAATGAACCGCCCCCTTAAGTAAACATTTCAGCAAATCTCCTCACTAACGTAATGTACTTGCAATAACCCTTATCCCTGAGTGGCTTCCGGGCCTTGATAAGTGGTGATTACTGTGTAAAAAAAAAAAAATTAAAATGCGTTTAGACATGATTAACAAATCCGAGAATTGGAGGGGAAGTTGCAAATACCTTCTAGTTTCCTTTCATTACGTTATTTTGAATTTAAATTCAAATGAAATTAAAAATGGCGTAATAATAAAAGTAAACGCGATTTGAATTTGGTATCATGCAAAACGTAAGAATAAAATGTTGAATTAAATAAGGAAAATAAAGAAAAACATAATGAAATGAGTATCATGAACAATTACAGGAAATAAAATAAGACGTGTTAATCAAAGCAGCAGTAAATGATATTGCAAAAAGCGACTAGATTATAAACGGTGATATAGTAATAAAAACAAGGGCGGGAAAGAATAAAAATGACGCAAACACACGCTAGAGAAAAGAAAGAAACGAAAGAAAAGAAGCTGTTTACCGATACCGATTCGTCTTAAAAAATTAAGAATAACGGATTTAATTAATTAGAACACAAATACATACTTCACCAAAACAGCGTTAGAGGTGGGAAAATTTGATGTCGAACGGAACAATTTATTTGCGAATAACTTAAGAAAGAAGAGATATATTTAAAATAGGATGGAATACAAATGCCGTCGAAGCGTATCACATAACATACGATATATGGTCTAACGTGTAAAATATAGTACAACGAGGCACCATAATAAATGCGTTACTTTAGTAGAAAATGGAGGATACCTTATTAGTTAATCAGTGGAAATATTGCAGTAAGGGGGATCTGTTTTGATCTTCAAACGTAGCCTATATAAAGTGATGAAAATGATTGATGAGATGTATGGCTAAGTTGCAAAGAGCCTAAGTTAGTTAATCTCGTGGGAAAGAGCTGGTCAGATAAAACAATAGATGAGAGAGTCATCGAGGAGACGAAATGAAAAGGAAAGGACACTGTTTTACTATGCACACAGGTGGCTGGATACAAACAACTGATATCGGACATAGGTAGAGTAACCTATTCCCAAATGGAAATGCCATAAAACCGAAAATACATTCAGTCTAAATGAAAATGGGGTGATCAAAGAAAAATAATAAGGAGGAATCTGGCATTTTCTTAGCCATGAGGTGTGGAAAATCGAAGGACCATGCTAATAATAAAAAGGGTGTGTGTACAGAAAAATGTATGTCAAACATTTTTTAATAGTATAGAAGGAGTGTGATTTAGTTAGTCCACCCAACAAATCTGAACATAAATACTCGAATGTTATGATAAGTATTCTAGTGGTTGATTATTATTATTATTATTATTATTATTATTATTATTATTATTATTATTATTATTATTATTATTATTGGCTCACATGGAGCTTTCACACGATCTGATTGGAAACCTGTGGTGTTCTCTGGAAGCTGAGTGACAACAAGTCTCCCCAGACGCACAGCTTATACCACCTCCTTCGATAGAATCTGCTAATGAATTTGCGTCATCGCAACATCCGCATATCATTGATTTCTCGCTGGTAGTTGCCATTGGTTTATACTGGAATTTGAGTGGCACTCAGACTCCCCAATGGCCCAGTTCTCTTTGCGCTTGTCCAGCCGAGGTATTATTATTATTATTATTATTATTATTATTATTATTATTATTATTATTATAACAATGTCATTAAAGCGAAATAAATATTTACAGTCGAAATATTTACATTTAAAAGTTAACAGTAATGTTAACTTAGGAATGCTAAAACAAACAGAGAATGTATCGGGCAATTTTAGGAATTTAGAACAAAATAATTATATTGCGCTCGTGTTTGAAAGGAATATGAAAATAAATTTATGTTGTTTTAGCTGCTGTCATATATATGACTAAGCATATAAAAAAGTTAATTTTATTAACATTTAATAGAGAAAATAGGATATTAATACATATTTCATTGAGATAAATAACATAAGTTTATAGGTGTGTATCAGTCTTGTAATACGCTGAAAGATATTTTAATTCCTGCAAATTTCATTTATTATTATAGGGCAAATGGTGTATTGATTATTACATTGTATAATATATATATATATATATATATATATATATATATATATATATATATATATATATATATATATATATAAAATAATCATTCTAAATTTTAACATAGAATGACTTCCGTGCCATCAACTTTAATCAAATAAAATCTTTCTACACAATCCTGGGATATAATGTACTGCTTCAGTCTTCGTCGTAGCTGTCAGACTTATGGACTGATTGATAAAAACAGTCTAAAAACAAAGCGAATTCACTTCCGACACGAACAACTGTATTTTATAATATATTAGTAGCTATTTTACAGTTTAAAATAAAATCGAAATTGTTTCCAAGGTCCAAATACTTTATAAGTGTTAATGTGTAGGTAATATATTTATACAAAAGTATGTAGTAGAGATTTAGAAGGCTATCACAATGAGAGGAATGAAATATAGTCGTTGTTGGTAAAAGAAGACGAGAACAAGTGGCGATTTACAAATTAACAAGTGTATGTACTTGTTGATATATGCATTCTATTGATCTATATATTGATATATGCATTCTAAATCTCTACTACATACCTATTCCACACAATGCCTCAAGCAAACTACATATCAAACCTATTTATAGATAAGTTTGGTAGAGCTGTTTCGGACACACATAAATAAGGTCATTTTTATATACATACTAGCAGGCGAGCGACGCGGCATTGCTTGCGTGTAAACAATGCTTAAATTTCATATTATAATTCAGGCACATTATTATATCGTATTATATAGCCAATGAGCTATGGATTACGATAACGTATGTAAGATATAGCATTGATTTGAAAAGTAATAAATATGACTATCCTGCCGGCAGTTCGAAGCGAAATACAAAACATTGCTTTTCATAAGTACTCGTGTTGTATGGCCTAAATAAAAACAATAGAAAACTGCAAATGAATGGCGCCATATAACACGCAACATGCACAAAAAACAGCTATAGTCAACTTACACACGACAACGGTCAATGCTTTCTTTTTTTTTACAGTTTTCCTAAGTAGCGATTTTTACAGCTACAAACAAAACGGAAAGTGTTTAACAGGACCACATACACTATATGTAATTTTACTCTGTATAGCAAATATTAAAAAAATGTATAAATCTATCTATATATCTATAAAAACAGAGATGTGTGTGCCACAGACGGTTTTTGATTGGTTAATCCAATAATCACATCTCCTAAAAAACTATGGTTCCTACCTTCTTAACTTTACCATAAAATATTATGCCCTTATTTATTTTCCATCTTGGGAGGGTCTATTTTTTTCCCTAACTTGCCATTTACAAATTACAAAATTACGAAACTTACACCAGCCATCACAATCCAACCTCCTACACCACGTCCACCATTACACCTACACCATCCTCACTATTAGTACTACTACTATTCCCAGCACACACACACACACACACACTCTGGCGCTAGCCGCACACACGTACACACAACACGAAAACAAACGCTGTCCTCCAAAGGAGAGACTATTAGTACTACTACTATTCCCAGCACACGCCCACACACGCACACACACTCACGTTCACTACCGTCCTTGTGTACGTCACGTTATTATGGCAACCAAGCCCGCTGACTTTCACACCATAAACACACACAGTAAATCTGATTTGCTTCATTTTCTCATTTTATTACTTTGGTGTGTTCCCGTTTATAACACAACTTACTATTAGACAAACCCTACTGGAAACCACAATAATAAACCTTGACCAGCTTAAATTACACCAATATAATTGCCGACTGTCCATCCAACACCACTATTAAACAACACGTTCTTTTACAATCACATACACCTTTTTTATTATACTTTTTTTAAACTTACTTTTTCACTCAGCACATTATCTTTAAATTTCAAACAATAACATCATCTTTCCTAACAAAACTCCTTCTTTTTTTCAATTTTTAATACTTTTCGACTGCTTGCTATTTACAACAAAAACATTACCACTATTTTTGTACAGTACAAAATGATTTGCCAATCCTGTCAAACCATCATTCCCCTCCCCTTTACTTTTTTTTCACGGTTTCTTATTTCTATTAATTCCCTGGATAACCACTGATTGGGTACTAATTAACTATTTCATGTAGAACGCGCCCTGCAAATTTTGGCTACAACTGGTGTTCTTTTTTATGTTTTTTTTGCGTTGTTCTGTTTGGTTGGCTGCATACGGGTAATGTCCAAGATCAGTACTCGGAAAATTCAAACTACCTGAAGAGGATACGGTTGGTTATAGAACGGAGTCATGGAATCAAGACACGAAAAAATACTTTTTATTTTTTTTTTTTACACTTGTATTACGAAACAAAGAAATTACTTTTAAACAAAAAAGGTACTCGTGCACTTATTGATCCGTGTTGAAATAATAACGTTATTATTTAAAAAGCCATTCTTAACATGGGGAGGGGGTGTTTTGTACCTACTCTGTACTTTAACCTTACAATTGAATAAAAAAAAAACTTTAATTAAACTTGGAAATACGATTTAAAAAATAGCGCGGATTAGTAAGTGCATTCGCATAAAAAAAACGCTTCTTGTATTTAAACAAATTTTATTCCAAAAAATAATTTTAACGACGAAATAAATTATTTAATATAAATTATATATAAAATTTTATTTAATCATATATGTATTTAGTCTCTTAATATTTTTTGTTTCGGGGGGAAAAAGTGTTAAAACTAAATTTCGGAAATCGTCATACTGAATTTCACATGATAATGGTATCTACGTATTCCTCGTGTTTTAAGATGATTATCCAAAAATTACGAAAATCGATAAGGTAGAAAATTTATGAAAGAAAATGAATTTGATGAAAACGATCGTAAGATACGGTTCAAAAGGGAGGTAATTTTCGATTTCAACAAGATTGCCGAAATTTTTCACCTGATTAAAGTTGTTTTTTTTTGGGGGGGGGTGATAATTCGGTAATATTCAGGTAATTCCGACTACATAATTTGGAAGTTATCTTTGTAAATTATTACAATTGACCAAAAACAGTAGTAATTATTGTTTTATCTGAAAACTCTTTATCTACTACAAAATTTCGTTCCAATAGTGTAAAAGCACCAAATATTTGTTTTATTTGATATTATGAGTTTTTTTTTTGGGGGGGGGTTATAACACAAGCGGTATTAAAATTAAAGCATTTTTTTTTCTTATCTTGACTCCGTTCAGTTCCCTATCCACTTCCGGTAGCTTGATTTTTTTTCCGAGCACTGATCTTGGACATTACGAGCATACGAATACAAAAAGTAGGTGATTAGTTGTTATGGTTTTAAAAACTGCCCCCCCATCACATACGCAAAAAGTAAAGTTGAAAAGACGTCCTTAAAATATAAATGGATTCATTTGTTGATCTGTGACGAAAATTATGTACCTATGCAGAATATGGACCGTGTTGCAATGCTAACGTTATTTAGGGTTCTTCTACACTTTATCACCGAAAGTGGAGACGCTATTTTATTTCGAGCACCTGCCGATTAGAATGGTCGAAGTTAGAAATAACAAAAAAAAAATAAACTAGATATTAATTACTTCTGGAAAGAACTATGAAAAAAAAAGTAAATAACGTGAAAGAGAACATATATCGATAATTGTTTAATTTGAAATGTTTCGATTTAATAAATGAAAACGGGAAAGTTTTTCATTTAATTTTACGTTAATTGCTTCTTTCCCGAAGCAATCGTTCTCCAGTTTAATTTTTTTTTGTTATTTATTTTATGCTTCGGCCATAGTTTAAAATACTGATTTCTCCCTTGGATTTTAACGGCGGGTTCACGAAATAAAATGGTATCTCCAGTTTCGGCGATAAAGTGTAGAAGTACTTTATTTAGAAACCCAATCTTATGATGGGGGGGTAACTATTCTGTACTTTCACGTAACAATAAACGAAAGATACCCTAAAAATTTAACTTAAGTCCTACCCAAAAACAGCATGGTCTGTATTCTGCACAAGTACCGAGAATAATAAAACCAATTAACACGGGGAGGGGTAATTGACCCTAATCTTAAGACGGGGAAAAATCACATTTGTTGAATCTAATGTCTGTATTTCAGCTGGGCCATTTCCGCTCTATTATGTAAATGGCAATCATTCAGGTCAATATGAGTCCTAATCTGTAGTATTAACATCATATATATCTATATGTATATCTAGAAATGTAACATTTTGTGTGCATCTGTGTGTGTTCCCTACTAAACTACTGTCAATTTTCGGTCTAGAGACTCGAGATTTGATATAAGGGATATTGAGATTTGGGAAAATCTTTTTAATTGGTTTTCAGACAGAAATTTGGCTGTCACAGTTCAACGATTTGACCTTTGAAAACTCGAAAACTCCTCCGCCAATTTTGGGTCTAAACACTTGAAATTTTAGATGTAGATTACCTGGACATGAGTCAAACTTATATATATATATATATATATATATATATATATATATATATATATATATGCACATGAAGTTATAAACAGAACATAGGTCCCGAGCAAAGCCGAGTTTAAGTGCTAGTTATGCATAAAAAATCGACGTAATAGTGAAGTATATAAATATATATGTATTTATATTTATATATATATAAGGTTAACAATGTTACACTGTAGACTCAAAATAACATGCCATCATTTATAATTAGCTAGTGAAAACGTAACAGAAATCAGAGTGCAGCTTTCTAAATCAAAGAACTTTCTAAATATGTAGAACGATGCGAACGTGTGTTATTCGAATTATTAATTTATTTTATATTTTATTTATTTTATTATCTGTTTATTATTTTGTTACTAACTTACTGCGAGCTTATTTTATGCAAACATATTAAGTTTGTATGGGGAGAGTTGTATTTTTTAACATCGCTTAAGAATGATTTCAAGATAACTTACACTAGTTAGACTTGGTGGTTATGTGCAAGTGATAGCGTATCTGGTCTCTCAATTAGATAAAGACAACGGCTATCTCTATTATAAAAGCACAGATAAAATAAATGTTCGTTTGGCATTTTCACAGACACTACCTTATGAAACATGTTTCAAATAGATAATACACGTTCTAGTGAGTTGAAGAAATGTATAGATATTACAACCGGAAGATGCCATGGAATCGGGTGTTTATCCTGTGAATATTGACCCTTTTTATTACAGAATATCACGGAAAATTAACAATTATGTGCTTTATTTTTTAGTGTTTCAATTATATATGGGTCACAATATTGGCACCCATAAACTACAACTGGAGATTTGAAATGGATAGCAGAATCGAATAAATGGATAATTGAATGCCATTTTATAAGTAGGCACTCTCATAAACGAGACTTTTTGAAATTAATGAATAACTTATGGGGCATGTTTACTGACATCCATAGGACGGATCAAATAATTCCGAACCAAATGAGTTTAATTCTCAAAGAGGTTTTCTTGCAAATCAAAGACAAATGAAAATACAAAAAGTAAATATGAGGACGGACGACACCTCAGTGGAAGACCACATAGCCACACATTAGGCGATCTACATAACTTACACTGCAAACACAGAAACCGAGATTTTAGTAAGCAACAGTAGTACTTGAAATGAAGCAGATACCGTATTAAATATACAACCTATGGACGGAGAAAACAAAACTAAATAAATCAGAACAGAAGAAGCTTCTCTCAAACATCAAAACAGATACTATTACATACTTAAATTATCTTAGTAATTCATATGCCAATACAGTAAGTATACACATTTTATATTTGCGCCTTGTTTAATTGTAATCTGCACGGAAAATATGTCTTGCTTAAATGTAAGTACGAACAGAGGTTTTTTTAGAATACAGTTACAGATTTCGCCTTTTAGGGATATTTTAGCATGGCCTCTTTTCAAGACTATATCATCTATTTGACTACCGTCGGCAAGTTTGACAAAATGACTTAGTGGATTGAAGTTTTAATCGAAATTTATAAAATCAGATTCCTTGGTGATAACGTGTGCTGTCGCACCACAGTCTACAAGGAGTTTTTTTTACCGTTTGTGGTATTGTCAAAGTTACATATGAATAGAAATATATGTTCTTCCTCAAAGTTCTCAACGTTTTTTTTACGGAGTCCATTTTAGAGTGTTTATATCGACATTGGAAACTTTTGTGGTTGGGTCATCCACAATTATAGCAGATAATTTTATTCTTTTTCTTGGAAAAATTACTTTTGGGGAACACGTTGCAGTGAGGTGCGTAATTTGGTGGTGTCTTCTTTCGAGAAGCATTTTTGAACTTCATATATTGCTGGGGTTAATATTGTCCACGAGCGTACGATCAGTCTCTTCGTAACTGCGCAATGCCACTTTAAATTCGCTGAAATTTATGGGTTTGTCTTTCTGAGTTATAACAGTTGTAAATTGTTTAAAATCGACTGGAAGCCCCTTGAGGGTCATTGATATCAACAAGCTATCGCTTATTATTTCATCTGAGAGTTTTAAAGCATTGGCGGTTGGCTCTGTCTTTATAATGTAGTCGGTAATTGTTTCATCCTCGTTACGTTTCAGAGACGTTAGTTCTGTATATAATGATATAATTTTCGGTTTCCCTTTTGATAAATATTTTTCTCTTAATATGTTCAATGCTTTTCGCCCGTCATCCAATGCGTTTCTTATAATCAGAGACAGACTTATATCGCTAAAGTATTGAATCAGTTCTGCAAAGCAGTCGCATTCTTTTCGATAAATTTGGGGTCGTTAGAGTTCTCTGTTGGAGATTGTATCATTTTTTGTAGTTTTCGAATCCTTAGATATCCCAGAAATTTTACCTGCCACAAGCCGAATTTAGATTCCGATCCGGCCCAAAAAAATAAACATGGCTGGGCCCATAACCTGTTCAGTTTTGAGACATTATGTTGAACAAAGAAGGGGGCGTAGTTCAGATCAGTACTTGGCAGTAACCAAGATGGCGGCCAAGAATCAAATGCGGTTGGCAGTAGCAAAGATAGCGGCGTAGTTCAGATCAGTAATTGGCAGTAACCAAGATGATGGCCAAGAATCAAATGCGGTCCGTGGCGTAGTTAACGGCGAACTGATTGAATCCAAAATTCGATAATTTTTATAATAATTTTGAAAGGTTTTCATTGGTTGTTTAGCACAGTCGGTTGTTATAAAAATGATTGGCGAATCAATTCGTCACATACCCCCATTACTCCTGATGAGGAAGGTCTCCTAGCGGTTTCGGCATCAGGGAGACAGGGTAGAAGTACTTGTCAAGAATTCGTTACTTGACACTCAGCCTGACAGGTGAAGGGCTGGGAACTGGCCCAGCACCTGTCGGACTGAGTTACACCGCCTGGGTAATACCTAGGAGGTCCAACCTCCCTGGCCTTGCCACTGGGCTTTCCGGTGGAGTAAGTTTATCGCTTACTGCCTGAGATGCCCCGACCGGGGAATGCCGACGAGGTTACGCAGGTAATTATTACAATTGCAGGAGTGCCCCTCCTTTAGGGGAGTGTGCTGGATCCCCACCTTTCGGCCTTGTGTCACACATTGCTGTGGTGGGCAGCAATTAAATCTCTACCTCCATAAGGGTGCAAAACATTTTACACAAGTTCACAAAAAAAAAAAAAAAAAGATTTAAGTCGATGAAAATGGACGGATGCAATCTCGACGGGAATTACGGCAGCAAGCCTTACTCAGCAATAACAAACTATAGCAGAAAAGTGCAACAAGTGAAAGGAGAAAAATACAACACAAATATCAACAGTACAAGATAAACATGACCTTTGAAAACAATGAAAGCCAATTCACTCCAAATGTAAACGAAGGAAATATAAAATATAATAACCGGACTTGGCAGATAATAAAATCTACAAAGCAAGATATAAGAAAAGCAAAAAGATCATAATAGAAACGCAGAATATCTGAAAGACAACATCTCGAAGAAACAACGCTAAGAATAATGACCAGCTGAAAAGTACTAATTCACAAAGGAGTACAAATACATTGGGTTCTAAAATAATGGTCAGTTAAAGAGTACTAGGTCACAAAGGAATACAACTATATAAGGTTATAAAATTACAACATTAAATAGTTTAACAGATACATTCACTAGACATAATATGCCACAACATATTACCAACGTTAGAAATACACTGATACAAAAACACAGAAAGTACATGCCCCAACTTGCATACCAATACTTTGGACGATCTAACCATAAAATTAAACTTAACAAATTGATAACTCCATAAATAACCGTGGATAACTTACCGAGGAACGAACAAGATTTCGAAAAGTTCGCTAGATATAAAATTACTAATACGGATGAAAGAATGAACAATCTAATATGTGCAAACTAACTGGAATTCAAAAATACGGACTGAAAACACTAATGCAAAAAAGAACATTTAAACATGATTTTTATTTAGGATTAGAGTAGAAACATTTTGCCCTGCTCGATATAAGAGAGGGAAACGGGGAGGGCAATGAAAAGAGTGGAACTACTGACAAATGAAGCAACTAAGACACTAGATTAATACGGCACCTACATATATTTGGGAGTTTTGAAAAGAGATAGCATAATGTCAACATAAACAGAAACTTAAAATCGAAAAATAAATACCTGAGAAGAACAAGGATATACTAAGAAACTAAACTATATAAGAACTAAATAAATGGTATAAATACATTAATATTATTATTAGAAATGTACTTTCGAACTATCATAGTCTAGACTAAAGAAGATCTAATGGGTTATTTGAATACTTTGAGATGAACAATTAAGATATTTATTTATTTACGAACTATTATCCCCATAAAAATAATGGTGAGGTTTATACTCCACAAGGAAATAAATAAAGATCTGACGAATGTCGACTAAGATTCTAAGAAAACGTGTGACCATGCACAATGCACCACACCTAATGTATGATGGTACCGGAATAAGATAAGAGGGATGAAAATAAATTGTTTGTATAGAAAACTTTGCTAATGACGCAAAAAACGACTTACAAAATGATAACGCAGACAGGCTAATTACCGTAGAATGAGACATCGTGAAAATGCACGTGACAGAGAACAGAGAATCAAAGGAATGGGTGAACAAAATGAAAAGGTGGAAATAAAAACAGCTGGAGAATTTCTATAAGCATGAGACCAAACACTTGAACATGATAAATTTAAACGGAAAACGTGAATCCAAAATAACGCCATTAGAACAGAGTATATCAAATTATACGTCGATAAGAGATGAACAAAAGCAAAATATTGTGGACAAAGAGACGAAATCATAAACCACTTTAAATTTATACGGCAACCCAGCTACAATATGCATAAATGATCAAGTGGGAAAGTGAGTATACTGAAACATGCAAACACCCACATCTTGAACAACCAAACAAATGATACTATCAAAAAACCGAGAGTAAATCAAACAATATTATTGAACATAGACCTGCAAACAGATAAACCAATTTATATTAAAAGAAAAGATATCATCGTGGTTTACAATTAAAACTCCTGCTCTATAATATATTCTACTATTTCGGAAAACCGGGAACTAGTAAATATCAAAGACGCGGAAACACAATGCAAATAGACGGAACCGGATAGAGAGTTGAAAAGGGATATAGAAAATGCTGGAAGTCCAAATAACATCAATAATAAAAGAAACACTAGGAAGAATCGCGAAAACTCGAAATAATAATTAGTCAAACTGGAATGAAGGCATAGTTGGTATACTAAACCTGATAAAAATAATAAGAACACCGATAAAATATTAAGAAAATCCTTGAATGCAAATGCTAACACATATGATTTACAAACGTTTATTAGACAAAGTAGAACGTGGCATAAAACTTTAAATTATATATTTATAAATTAAACACTGGGAGAATTGTGCAGTGAGATGTTTATTCACATTACATTAAATCCTAGAACGTTTATTCAGTCACAGAACCAGGACAGAGTAGGAGTATTCCAACGTCCAGCATCCCGAGTAAATTAACGTTTTGCGTAGAATGCATTCTGGCATATAATCATATTGATTATAAAAACATAAACCAAAGTAATGATACCTTATCAATTCTCCAATACTATTGCTACAATATCCCATTGAGTACTGTACCCACAATAACCCTTATCCCCGAGTGACCATTGGGCCTTGATAAGTGGTGGCGTCCATGTAAAAAAAAGAACTTGATTTGATATATTGTGAAACTAAACTTTCCCCTATTAATTAAACACCTCAAAATGTATTTGAGTTATGTATGTATACGCAAGATACACTTAAATACTACAAAAACTGAGAGGTGAACTGATGGAATAAACAAGCAATATGTGATCAAACAAATTAATATCGAACGCATAATAATCATAAAATAAAACAAATTTAAAAAAATATTACAATGCTTATAGTTAAGACATATTTTCAAAACAATTCAGAGAAAATCCTATTGAGTAATTTGAATAAAACTTACTATAATTGCATATAATAACGTTATTTATCTTTACGACAAAATATTACTGAGTCGCTTTTTATGCTTTAGAATCTAACCTAATAATTTTTTTAAAGAAATACAGAATATCTCTTTATGATGCAAATGCGTCATGAAACTAGGATATCATATTCAAAAATGCATACACATTAATCGAGTTGTTTTAATAAGAAAAAAACATTTTCTAACGACAAAGACCAGAGAACAAGGCCAAGCGAAGTTTTTTTTAAAAATTCAAGTAAATATACCTCAATTCAATTACCGAAATATTGTTATCATTCAAAATAATGAAATATTTTCGTTTCGCTAAAAGTCTAAAATGTTGATTTTCTAACAGAATGAATAACTTGGTTACTATTTCCTATTCATTTTCATTCTTATACACTGTATATCATTTTTGGAGTAAATCACATGTACCCACCTTTCATTGTAGTTGCAATAAGAAAAATTGCATGTATTAAATTATAATCATTATGTGTTTAAATACTATTTAATAAATAATCAGTGTTTGTCAATATTGTTTTAGGAGGATAGATGTGTAGTATTGATCCAAATCCAATAATTCAATAAATAATTAATATTTCCATTATAAATTATTCATAAGCTGTAAGTTGTAACGAGAAAAATGCCATCTTTTTTATTGCATCAACATGTAAAACAATCCTCTTGGGAATTAACGTGGGATAAAATTTAGGAACAATGTTTTATTGGTAAAACCTAAATTACTTAAGTGAACAAATAAAAAGACGGGAATAACAACTTTACGTAATTCATCATAAAGTCTACATGTATCTTTGTAAAACAAAGTATCTACGACTATACTCTATATAAAGCCATAACTTTTCTTGAGAAAACCTCATTGACTCATAATAGTCACGTAAAAAATATCCCAAAACTGTTAATTACAGGCGGTTTTGATCAAATTGACATTGTTGTGTAATAAAAAATAAAACATTCGTGATCATCTCGAAAACTAGAACAAATACCGATTAAACCCTTGCTCTTCCGAAACTCAAGAACTTATTGACCCCTAACTCATAATGCAGTAGTCTGTGCGTTTTTTTTATTTCTTGCATCGGTATCTTGCGTATATTTCCTTCTTATTTTATTCATTTTCCCAATTTTATTATCATTATTTTTAATTAACATCATGTTTCTACTTTAAAACTAATCATTATTTAAATAAACCGCACAAGGGAAAGAATACTAACACAAGAGAGAAATATGGCGAGATTTACATTTAACCTTAACATTTATAAAAGATACAACGTCTTTCAAAATTACTTTGTTTAACTATCACAAATTTGGAAAGTGGAACTTTTTACCCTCCCTGCGCACAAATACAAAAAAGGTATTTAAAATATTAAAACAAAATCAAAATTGCCATGAATTATTTGGCAATAATCATTGTTTCATATAATAAAAGAATCATGAAAAATCAAGGACTACAACAGTCGAAGAAGTTTGAAGATGAATACGATCAAGCCTAATAACTATGACTACAGTACTGCTGTGAATTCTTAAGTACCAATATATTATGTGTAATATTTCTGAATCATATATAATTTTATATTCAACATTGCAATATAGGAATATTGTAGGATTGATCAGAATTACTTTCGTATTTTTTAACGATTCTGTATGGAAATTGTTACATGCATTTTACTCAGTGATTTATTACAAGTTTCATTATTTAAGACATTATCCTTACAATTTATTTTATAGTTATTAAGATTGAAATGATTTGAAAATCATATCTGCCAAGAGAGAATGCACATTTACCAACAGATGACTAGAATTGTTGGAAATTTTACTCTATATAATACATTTTAAATAGATATGAGTTAATTTTCACATGGATTTTACCGGGTGATTTACAACAAGTTTCATTATTTGAGCCTTTATCTGTATACTTGCTGTTATAGCAGAAATTACGATTACAGTAGAAATAAGTTAAGGAAATCTATCTCTCTAAATAAAACACATATATACAAATGAATTATTTAAATTAATCGAAAGTTTTTCGTAACATAATACGTGTTTAATGAGTTACATTTCTAAATACGATAGAAAAGAATAAGTATTTATTAGTTTTATTTGTTATAAATGTTGTTTTGTAATTCCGAATGATAATCTCATCAATCATAATTAATACACCGTGTGCTTGGGAGAATCTGTTATCATCTTCAGGTCGATTAGTATGAGAGAACAAGAGATGCGCTCGAGAATCTCTATTCTCTGAACAAGCAATCATTCCTTGTAGCCGCTGCATAGGAACGAACGTAGATTAAAAAAAATGGGGCATATTATTATAAGGATGTCCTTCCGGGCACATTGAAAGTTATATTTTATGATATAAACTAATTTCTGGTGTAAACCTCTCATGAAAATACATACTTTTAAGATATATAGATGGATAACATAATAATATATTCCTACCATTTCTACTAAACCGTTATTTGAAAATGTAATTAATTCACTCATATCTTTATTCTGTCTATAATTCTTTCACTTTATCATTTTTCTACAAGCTTTCTTTTTTATAAATAAGCAAAAATATCAGATGACTTGAAGTCAGTTAGTTAATCCTCATTTTTTCTGTCAAGCATAATTAACTAATGATGTATTCGTAATATCAAAGTGAATTCGTTTATTAATATAACATAACATTAAATAAAGAAGACATATTCTGTTTTTCTTCGAACAAATTTAAAGTGAACAATCATCAAAAGATGTTGGCTAAGAAACCCCAACTAAATGAAATGAAAGGATTTCAAAGTACATTAGAAATGTATTAACATCACACACTAGCTTACTTTTCAGGTTTCATTGGAATATTTATTAAACATAGCAAATGAGTTTATATTTGAGAATGCTAGGTACTGTTGTACTCAGCAAAGTTGTTTCAGAATTTTGTTGGTTTATACTGGATTCGATTTAGGAGATGCGTGATTGGAGAGTTCGAATCTCTTACTTAACATTTTCACGCATAGTCACCCTTACAGGAACTATCCATTATTTTACTACATTTACATGAGTCTAGTCCATTGCAAAATATGAAACAAAATTTAATGAGACTATATATTATGCAAAATACAAATAGTGAATATGAGGTGCGGTGATATGATTGATTTGTAGAAAGATATGTTTCAAGTACAAGAGAATTAGTTACATGAATTGTAAAGAAAAATGCAGAAACGTATTTGGCCTTGCCAGATACATGGTTGATGAGTTTGATAAATATTTAAAATAAGCTCAAGTTTAAGCATAATTATTTTAACGAGGTAAAATTGAGTTCGGAGATAATAACGTTTAAATGGGCGATCTCATTGTTGAGAAACGAAATAACTACCGCTGGTCAGACTTATTTGATATGCGATATACGAATGAAATAAAAGCCTTCTTAATAACACATCATCTCAAACCTTTATACGATGAACTTAAACAAAAAGGCTCCCTATTTTCCGTCAGAATAAAAGAGATGAGTTTATACATTCATGCCCGGAAGATCTAAAATTTCTGTTGTGGATATTGATGCCTTGGGCTTCTAAGAAACCAACGCCTGTAATATACGTGAATCTGCAGCATAGATACATCATTGAATTCCTATTAAATAGGCATCGATAATAAGAGTGCCAATGTAAAAGAATATTCTAGAGCAAAGAAAAAGCGCATATTAACAGCGCCACTTATGAGTTCTTCATCTTTTCAGTTTAAATCTACTTAAAAGACTTTACTTTGTTTCCGACCGTTGCACAGAAAAATGGTGCTCCAGAGCCTATGCACATCTGACATTCAGCTCTGGTTAAGGTGCACTGAGAATGATTGTGACTATAAAAAACAGTAAATTATGTACCACAAAACATCGCATGTTTTAATAGTAGCAGCTTCGTCTCCCTACCACTTCAAATATTTGTTAAAATACAATTACTAAACTACCGTGTTATATATATATATATATATATATATATATATATATATATATATATATATATATATATAATTTATATATTCATATGGAAACAGTGTACTTTTGAATAAATAAAAAATATTTTGCTCTGCCAATCGCGCACTATAAAGAACCTCGTAATCTATCTTCAGTATTCCCCCAGATTTATCATTTAAAAGTAGATGTAAATGATTTTGTTTTAAGTATGGCAAGCTTGAAAAATCACACTAGGGCAGGAACATGGTGAATATGCACTAATGAATGCATGAATACACGAGGTATAACAAGCTGGCGGTTTTTCTTCAATAAAAACGTGTCGTTGTATGTCGCTGTGAGTATTGCATAAATGTGACGTCAGATATTTTACGTGATGTATTGTAGTTGGAGATAACACTGCCGCTACTCTTAAAACAGTATTGCATAACACATTGGAAGGAAAAAGACAGACCCATGTTGATTTTTTTTAAATATGAAAAATATTAAAAGATGAGTGTGAGAAAGAAAGACAACGATTTGATTTAAAATAATTGTAAAGAAAATAAAAATTGATCATCCTTCTTTCTCTAACTTATGTGGTTAACTTGGTACAATATCTAAGTCGATTATACTTTTACTGTTTTCTTGTCAACTTTCTTCCATCTTAGTAAGCTTGAAAACAAACAAAATTAGAAACTCTTATTTCATGACCACAAAGACTCACTATAAAATAATCACATATTCAATTATACAATTGCTGGTTAAACTTTAAGATATATTTCTTATAGACCGAAAACATTGTTTACTTCTTATTTGTTAATGAAGTTTCAATATTTTACATGGTTTACTATATACATATATACACACATATCTAAACATGTATATATATATATATACATATATATATATACTCTAAAACAAATAATAATAGTATAATACGTACACGTATGAATATCATCTTTCATATACCATCAGTGTAGCGATAGAGTCAAATCGGTCATTCACTTCGACCCCGGAACACAAGTCAGCATTAACTCAATTCTTACGAGAATAGGCCTTTATGTGCTTCAGACTAAATATGCAACACAATATTAGCTACTTATATTTTCTCTACCGCTCTCCCTCAAACCAAGACTGTACCCTAATAAACAAAGTCTCAGACAGCATAGATATAGCACTCTCTCTCGATACTAGCGCACAAATACATGTATTTGGTGACTTCAATGTCCACCACAGTAACTGGCTAGGATTCTCAAATCACACAGACGTAGCTGGTAGCGCCACATATAGCTTCTCTATATCTCATTCCCTATCTCAGATGGTTACATTTCCGACACGTTTCCCAGACCAGCACGATCAACATGCCTCACTTCTAGATCTCTTTCTGACAACAGTTCCCAATGACTGTACAACAAATGCCCATAGCCCACTCGGGAATGCTGATCACGCTGTGATAATGGTAGAAATCAGCCTAAATTCTCGCCCTAAAACTGAAGACCCACTACTCAAAACAACAAGGTATTACAAAAAGGCTGATTGGAAAGCCATCAGGGAGCTCATCAGAGATGCCCCATGGCAAAATATATTTACTCTTCCAGCGGAACAGTGTGCAAATGAGACAACTGAATGGTTCAAAACTGCTATTGAAGCACATGTTCCCGCACGGAAATACTATAGCAAGCCCCACTCCCCCCAATGGTTTACTTCTGCTTGTGCAGCTGCCATTTGTCAAAGGCAGCATGCGTTCCGCAGATTCAACCGACATAAGTCCAGCTCAAATAAACAGAAGTTTATAGAAGCTAGAAATAATTGTAAGAGAGTGATAGACACAGCTAAGTCAGATTACTCTGAAACCACCAGAAAGCGCATCGAAGCACAGAAATTAGGAACCCGGGATTTTTGGAAAATCTACAACAGCGTAGTTAATAATGGACAGTCAACTATTCCCCCACTAACAAACAATCATGAGGTTGCTTGCACGGCAACTGACAAGGCTAATCTGCTTGCCAGTCGGTTTGCCTCAAACTCCACACTGAACTCGGTACACCACTCACTCCCTGATTTTCCTCTGCGAACAGACGCCACACTTGACGACTTGAAAATCACCCCTTCTCAGGTACATGCTATTATAAAAAACCTAGACACCTCTAAAGCATGTGGACCAGATCCCATCCCGGCTGTGCTATTAAAAAAATGCTCTGCCGAGGTTGCTCCAGTTCTGTCCAAACTTTACAATAAATGCCTTAACGAATCTTGTTTTCCCGACTGCTGGAAAACCGCCTCTGTGGTACCAGTCTTCAAGAATTCTGGTGAAAGAACTGACCCACTAAATTATCGCCCCATTAGCCTCCTCCCGCTTTTCGCCAAAATATTTGAGTCCTTAGTTAATAAAGCCCTAGTCCAGCACCTAACAGCTGCTAAACTCTTGACTGACAAACAATATGGATTCAGGCAAGCCCGTTCAACAGCAGATATCTTAACTGTAGTTTCTGAACGTATATACCGCTCATTGGATAAAACAGGGGAGGGTAGAGCGGTGGCCCTTGATATATCTAGGGCTTTTGACGGGGTATGGCACGATGGTCTTCTAAGGAAAATTAGATCATATGGAATCACTGGAAGAATTCATAATGTAATTAAATCCTTCTTAAGTAATAGAAAAATCAAAGTTGTCCTCGACGGACGTACATCCAAACAATATGACATAAATGCGGGAGTGCCTCAGGGGTCTATCCTTGGACCTCTATTGTTCCTGATATTCATAAACGACCTCCCTGATAATATTGTTTCGGAGATGGGTATATTTGCCGATGACACCACTCTCTATAACAGATATGAGGGGAAAACAAATGAACACATATCCAAGAAAATGGCAGAAACACTAGAGGATGACCTCCAATCCGTAGTGGAATGGGGGCAAAAATGGTTGGTCTCATTCAATGCTGCTAAGACTAAGCTTGTTTCCTTCAATAACTACAAGAAACCTTCTCTACCACCAATAGCAATGGCCAAGAACACATTGCCTGAAAGTACTTCTTTTAAACTCCTCGGCCTAACGTTTACAGGGAATATGAACTGGAATAGATACATTGAGAGCATTGCCAAGGCTGCTGCAAGGAAGGTTGGCTCCCTCTACCGTGCTAGAAAACTACTTACGCCTGCCAGTCCTATACCTCTATAAGGCAACCATTCGCCCATGTATGGAGTACTGTTGTCACATCTGGGCTGGTGCATCTGCTGCTTGTCTCTCGCTCCTGGACAGGGTTCAAAAAAGAGTCGCAAACCTGATAGGTCCTGAACTGTCATCTAGGCTTCAACCTCTGTCCCATCGACGAGATGTTGCATCCCTCTGCCTGTTCTACAAATACTTTAATGGTGAATGCTCTGACGAACTGCAAACACTTGTACCTCCCCGACGTAACTACCCCCGACAAACCCGACAAGCTACTAAGTCTCATCCCTTTACAGTGGAGATCCCTAGGTGCAAGAAAGCCTTTTACTCCAATAGTTTCTTCCCCAGAACTGCGGGTCTTTGGAACTCCCTTCCGGGATTCTGCTTTCCCAACTGCAATGACATGCAGAAGTTCAAGTGTAATGTTAACAAACATCTTTCTACTCTTCTCCCTTCATAATGACCCCGCTAATTAATT
Organism: Euprymna scolopes; assembly: GCF_053919585.1. Lineage (NCBI taxonomy): Eukaryota > Metazoa > Mollusca > Cephalopoda > Sepiida > Sepiolidae > Euprymna > Euprymna scolopes. The sequence continues at coordinate 11,222,513 of NC_136484.1, read as the reverse complement.
CCCTAATAGTAGCCCCCTGCTTCAAAGTGGCACTGTGCCTTGTTTGGGGTGAAAATTGAATTAAAAAAAAAAAAAGAATATATTTCGTTATACGACAGGAAATTAACTTCAAAAAACTATTTATGTCAAATCATGTAAACAAACATAGTCAGACATCTTGACAGTGTTTGAAAAATCACTACAGGAAAGGAACGTGCATCATAAATATGGCCGCCGAAAAGGGATAAAACTTACATAATTTATAAGCATTACATTTTTGTCACAGAAATCAAGTAATCTTTGCGGGATCTACCGTTTTAAAATAATTAGTTAATTACTCTGCACGCCTGAACACAAGTCATCTTAAACTTAGTTGGGAGTGGGTTAACCAATGAGATTTATTCCAACATTATTACTCTTACTCTACATGCCCATTATAAGTCAATGTTCAAAAGAACACTGACATGTAAAGAGGCGCTTCTAAGTAAGTTTGGCAGTTGTGGCGTATTAAGAAAAGCTGAATAACTTAAGTATGGGAAAGAAAACATGTCTCCCCCTGTCTAAAGCAGTGCTTGTTCTAAATATCTTCTATGGTATTTGTTTGGAAAACTAAGAGTGAAACACCAATATATTTAATAATGACTGATTCTTGAACTGTGAATATGTCTTGCCTTCAAATCAAAGAATTAATCGAATGGTAAATCTAATAATAACAATAGCTGTAAGAGAAATATGGTTGTGTGAAATTGATTATATTTTATTAGCTTATATTTTGCCAGTTGTTTTGTTAACAGAATAATCATTCATTTTGATTTACCAGGTGTAAGCTACTATGTTAACCTGGTATGTCGTTCAGTTCGTGTGCGTTTAAATCATGTAAAATAAAATAAAAAACGCAATACATAGTAATACGACCGTTTATATATTAAATGAATACAAACGGAGGCAATCCGTCTTTCCAGAGCATAAATACGTTTAAATATAATATTTATATTTATCCAGATTTCCTACATACTTTTTAATCAAAAGTAAAAATGGCATCGAGGAACCATCAGCTAGAATAGAAACCGAAAGCAAAACTGCAGGAGCTAAAGTTGGTGACGTCACCACTGTACCATTGTGATACGTATATGAACTGCTTAAAAATTATAATTGAAAATAAACTAAGATAAATGTCGGTACAAGCAGACTTCTTTCTCAAACTTTACAACTTTTCTATGTTAACTCTCGTCCTTGACTTTATTCTCGCGTTGCCTACGCACAGATTAAACATTTCAAAATACAACCGCTAGATACAACGCGTGGCTCTTTACAAACAGGCTTCTTTCTCCTACTTTGCAACATGGCTAGGAAGAAGAAAAGAAAACAAAGAAACAAAACAACACACTGACGAGGAGTATATCTCTGAAATATATTTGTGATAAATTTCAAACAAGTAAAATATTTGTTTATTTTTCTAATATTACGTTATGATTTGGCTGTCAAGCGCACTTGATGCGGATTTTATTTTATTCAAATTAAATAAACGTTTCTATCCTCACATTTACGTTATATATATATATATATATATATATATATATATATATATATATATATATATGTAATATACTGAGTTCGTAAAATTCAGTAAATTTTCATATACCAATGTGTTCTAAGCCAAAAATGGTTGACTTAAAGAGTAAGCTACAAAATTATCACATTTCATAATTGAGCATTAATAGACTGTGTAGACAAAATCAAGACTTCAAAGCAAGGTGGCGATGGCAACAAAAAGTGTATTTCATTTTACGTTACAATTGTTTCCATGCCCAGTTCGACAATATCAAGTATTATATCGTTTGAAAACGTAGATTCCATGATCAAACCTTTCTTTGAAGTGTACACCTGTGGAATTCTGTTTTGTCCGCCTGTTTACCACCTGACTACAACGTAGATGTCTTCAAGTCCAACATGAACACGTTCCTGATGAACCGCCTCCTTAGTAGACACTTTATCAAATCTCAACTTTAACGTACTCTACACGCAATGACCCTTATCCCCTAATGTCTTCCGGGACTTGATAAGTGGTGACCACCCTGTAAAAAAAGTATATATATATATATATATATATATATTCATATACGTATATATATAAGTATATGTATATTTATATGCCTATATATATATATATATATATATATATATATATATATATATAGGCATGTGAGTGTTTTAGTGTTGGGGTTAAATTCGGCGTATTATAAAAGAATGGACACAAAAGTTCGTGTTGTAAAAAAAAAAAAATTCAACAGTCGAATTAGTTGAATGAGGAAATTTGACATATAGATCGCTGATATGAGGGAGTAAGTATGTTATGCATGTGGAAATGGGAGTCAGGTGCTGTACAATATTTTCATCCTTATTAAATTTGGCAACATATAACATGCTCTGAACTCGTGATAAGTAAAGCTTTAGGATCTCGATTTGATGATATTCGTTCAATGAAATGATGTATACTTCCACACACTTCCATATGCGCAAATACCCGTGCAATTTAGTCGAAATCAAGTAAGTAAATTTTACAGATTGAGATGCAATAATAGCGTGCATGCTAAGGGAATAAATAACAATTCATTATAGATTTGGAAAACAATTTGAAGCAAGTATAAATTTACTATTTCGAAATAAAAAGTACACATTTGAACGAGGTAGAATTTTTCAGGAAAACATACAACCAACAATAATAGTACTATTTCATTTTCTTCATTTAAAATATCAAAGTTAACGCGATTGGAGTTTAAGAAGCTAAATATAGGAATATCCGCAGTAAGTGAACTATGTATTTTATATTGGTTTTCATTTAGTTACATTTTTCATTTAGTTACATTTGTAATACGTGCGAGAAATTGTAATGCAATGCGTTAACTAGCGTTGCAACCAGTTTGAAACAATCGAAGAAAAATTAACACAGTGACTCCGATTACTACCTTGTCAATAAATAGAAATAAAGGAATATTTGCGATTTTAAAATGCATGTGCGTTTTACATGTATTTCAGATCTCACATTGGCATCATTATATATATATGATATGTAACATTTTGTGTCGTTTTTCGTCACTGTGTAAATGTGTCGGTAAACGCATTCTTCTGGGAAATAATGAATGCGCCGCTGTCCTAAAATTCATATTATTACCTGCAATTGAGATAGATCTGTATGGAAATGCTGATATGGTACACGGAATTGTTAATATAAATTCGTAGCTCAGTCTCCAAACAGCATATATTTCAACATCTACGTCACGCAAAGATGATTATTGTTGTGCGGTAATCGACATCAAGAAAATAAATGTGTTAAATGAAAATACTCAGGGAATTGAGGGTTCATTGTTTTATCAAGTATGTAATATTATTCAATAAACTATTTACTTGTTCAAGGAATAAGCAGTGTTAGACTATACACTGAAATTCCGTAATTTGTACTTATACGAAAATTACGATAGGGTGCTATTGTGTAAATAATTGGCTATCATGCCCTACTTGGCTAGTAAAACAATTAACTTCACATAACATATAATAATAATAATAATAATAATAATAATAATAATAATAATAATAATAATAATAATAATAATAATAATAATAATTAAATACCTTATAAGAATAATACTCAAACTGAAAATGAAAATCGAGTGTATGTTTTTGTTTACAATTTTCACTCGAAATATTGCCTTTGATCGTGATGAAAATCATGTCTACAGGAATTTTTTTTTTAGGTTTAACTGAGAGATGTTTGTTTGCCATACATGTAGACATTTGCATGTTAATACTGTGAGAAACATTAAAAAAAAAACTTATAGGGAATTCAAAAACTGGAAATATATTATAATAAGTATGATAATTTTATATGTTGGTCAGACACCACGGTCACCTTAAACAAACAAAAGAAAAACAGTATTATTATTACGAAGAAAATAATAATACAATCAAGTGCATTTGAAATACAAATCACAACGTAATATTATGAAAATAAACAAATATATTACTTGTTTGAAATTTATCACAAATATTTTCAGAGGTAGACTCTATCTTCATGTGTTGTTTTATTTCCTTTTGTCTTTTCTTCTTCCTTGCCATGTTGTAAATTTGAAGAAAGAAGTCTGTATAGAGCCGTGCGTTGTATATGGTTGTTGTATTTTGAAATGATGGAACTTGCCTAGGTAAAAGGAGAATAACGCACAGTTCAAACATTTCAAAATACAACAACCATATACAACGCCCGGCTCTATGCAGACTTCTTTCTTCAAATTTACAAAATGGCAACGAAGAAGAAAAGGTGAAAAAGAAACAAAGCAACACACTGAAGATGGAGTCTTCCTCTGAAAATACATTTGTGATAAATTTCAAACAAGTAATATATTTGTTTATTTTCATAATATTATGTTGTGATTTGGTGTCAAGCGCACATGATGCGTATTTTATTTTAATCAAATTAAAACAACGTTTCTATTGAACTTTTATTATTGATATTATTAGTGTATTTTAAACTGTAACGTCAATCAACAACAAAAAATAAATAAATAAATCTTATACGACTTTTTTTTCGTTTTTAGCATTAATCGTTTATTACAGTTTTTCTTTCCTCCCGCCACTACACCACTTAAAAAGTATATCTGCCCACTGCTAGGCAAAAGTTTAGAGGCTGTCGTTATGAGATAATTAAAGAGATGAAAGAGACTATGACTAGGGTCATTGGCACATTTACAAAAGATCACTTTCATGGGGCCTTCCTGGAATGTTGGAACGGCACAACAAGTCCATTGCGGAACAGATTACTTCGAAAGGAACTAGCGTCCATTATGTGTACTATTAATAAAAGTGCATATCCAGAAAAGTCTAGAAACCTATAAATGGCACCTCGTATACTTGTCCACAAGATGTGATTTAATAGTAAATTAACTAAAGTAAAGCTAAGTCACAAATTTAGTGATAAAAATCAATGCATCTACAGTCGCTACATCCATTATTCATATTGGTTTTGTTGGGAAGCAATGAATTGTTAATGGAATTTATTTTTGTCCGGTTTTGTCTGTGTTAAGGGATTGCATAGTACATAAACAAATAAGGGCCGCTGTTAGAGTTGACTTTTTCTGTTGTTCTCTATATAATAAATGCAACCAATCGAAGGAGTTAATTATAATGATTCCTCGTCTAACACAACAAAAAAAATACTATATTACACTTACACATATTTATTCTATATTAAACATAATAATCGGTAACTATATATATATATATATATATATATATATATATATATATATATATATATATATATATATATATCAGAGAGAAATCGCCTTTTTAGACAGGTGACAGTATGCTTAATTTTTAACATGCAATTCTACAATGATTTTATATGAATCTTAAACTATATTTTTACATATCGCGTTTATTTGATTAGAAACGATGTTTTTATAACTTACAACGTCAATCCTTTTACTTTCAAATGTGTTAAAAATAATTATAAGTGTAATACAGAGATGAAAATAGATCATTGTTTGAATAATATACAGATAATATGTATACTGAATTAAACCACGTATATCAGATAAGTTTAACGGGTCAATTTATTATAGAAAATGCTTATTATCTCGGATTAAATTCAGACATTAACATATTTTACAGAATATTGATGCTGTTCTCAGAGTATCATCGGCATTAAATAGTAATGCGATAAGCGTAATATGTTAACATCTCATTGTAACACTTTTAACGAACATCCATATATTAATGATTAAGTAAGAAAAACCGAAACAAAAAATTGTCGATGACAACTCAGGTGTTAACAAAGTTTGTGCTTTGATTTGCTGATCAAAAATGATTCAACTCCAATCGCCTCATCCCTCATGTATATGACGTAGAAACAATGAATAATGTATTACACTGATTTATCTCTTTGTTCCTTACTATTCAAGAAAAAAAGCGAATATTCAATAAGTATAGTTGTGTAATAGTTATTAACAATCTCGATATGACGAAGTTTTTCAAATGAAAAACTGTTTATAAACTTATTAATGACTCATTATAAAGACAATAAAACAATAAATAAATATATTGTATGCATATAGTGTATGCAAAAATTATATGGGACTTTTTAAATGGTTCAATGTATTCGGGAAATTGTCAGTTTATGGCAAATTTGAAAATTAGGGATATATTTATACATTTGCATATGCTACCGTTCTAAGTGATATTCTCACTGTCCACATATACTGACGTAACTGAACCAGATTTTATAGTCACAAAAATAAAATACTAACCCAGAAAGCATGCCTATCTATAACGTGATGTGTACGGTGCATATATTTTAAGCATGAAGGAAATCGCAAGCTGATATTTTTTTGGATTCCTGGACATCTATGAAAGAGATCATTTACGTGTGATATTTTATCTACTTTTATCGTTACGCATTTCTCTAATCATGTATGTAAGAAGTTAATTCTATATAAAGTATTATCGGTATATTATTCAAACAATGATCTATTTTCATCTATATATGAAACTCATAATCATTTTTAACATATTTGAAAGTAACCGGAATGAAATTGTAAGTTATAAAAAAGCCACCGTTTCTAATCAAATAAATGCGATATGTGGAAATATATATTAAGATTTATATAAAATAATTGTGGAATTGCATGTTAAAAATAAAGCATACTGTCACATGTTTAACAAGGCGAAGAACCAACAACCCCCCTCAGCAGAAATAACCTTCTTAGTAACATGCAATATGGTTTCCGTGCTGATAGATCTACAGCAGATGTGCTAATGGTTAGATCTCATAGTGGTACAATAGGGGAAGAGGTGGCTGGTTGCTTTTAATGCATCTAAAACCAAGTTTCTATCTTTACATCATCAACGCTCTGATTATCATCTGGTATCAATTGAAATAGACGGTTCTTATCTTCGAACGTTCCGTGTTTTGACAAGCTTCTGAGAGTGACCTTTACTCCTGATCTTAAATGAAACACGCGCATACATTTGTTGCCAAGTTCGCTGGAAAAATAGTAGTATCCTCATACCGCTCCTGTAGATATCCCACTCTTGATGGAATTTTCCATCTATTTCAAGCCAGGTACGTCCAAGGATGGAGTACTGTTCCCACATCTGGGCAGAAGCTACAAAAAAAAACTCATCCTGCCTTAACAGAGTACAAAATAGACTTCATAGCTTAGTGGGGGATGCCCTTTTCTTTTCTCTGCAACCTCTCTCCCACAAAAGAGACGTTGCGAGCCTGTCTTTGTTTTATCGTTATTTCAATGGAAAGTGCTCTTCTGAGCTCCAATCTCTGGTCCCCACCTCGCCTATTTTTCACGAAAAACACCCGTCTAGCTGAAACCCCTGTCAATAATTTTACCCACTGTTTATCTGGTCCTAAATCAAAATGTAGATTCCATGAACATAGCTTCTTTCTTAGAAGTGTACGCCTGTGGAACTTTGTACCGTTTGTCTGTTTGCCACCTGACTACAACTTGGATGGATTTAAGTCTAACATAAACAAATTCCTGATAAACCGCCTACTTTAATAGTCCAATTTATCACATCTGCATTACGAACGATTACTACGATATTATTCCATTGGTTACTGTAGACGCAATAACACTTATCCTCGAGTGGCCTCCGGGACTTGGTAAGTGGTGATTCCGATGTAAAGAAAATAAATAAAGATATTAAACTGAGGTTTGTTTGTGTAGTCAACGAATAACCTTGATTCCTGCCTTACGTACTGATCTTCGAAAACTATATTTCCATGATTAACTTCATGCGTATTTAACTCAGATAGTTGCGTCACAATACCCGGTCAGTTTTCATTTATTGTTTTGGTCCATGAAACTTGAAAATGTTTATAATTTGGGCAATCAGAATTTATTATTTTAGCAAAATATTTTTATCTGTTCACACTTCAGAAACTGTTGGTAGTTCTGTAAAGATATTTAGGAGTATAATCTTTGTCTTTATAAAGTATACATTTATAGCATGACTAAACATTTTATATATATGAAATACGATGTCTTAAAATTACATTACAAATCTCGTTAAGAAAATAGATAAATATACAAGACAATACTGACGTTTCCCACCAGCCACTTAGCATGTCTAGGCAGCGAGTAATCATACATATTTGAAATTCGAACGCAAAAATAGTTGTGCACCTGCTCGTATGTGGACTAAATGCATTACATATTCTGCTTTTCACACTACATTATAACGCAACAAAATTTCAAAGCATGTAGGTTATAACAACTATTGTTTACATATTAGTTGCAGTATCAGTCGATGGCATGGTTTCGAACAAATCATTCAGCTTTAGAATGGTCAGTTTTATTCTCACTTGTTCTAAATTAAATCCAACTAACACCTACTATTAATTCATGCACTGACCAATACTCTGTTCTAATTCGCAGGTGTATTACCCAGCATGCATTATTCATATCTGCCAACACATTTCACAGTTAGTGCCCTAAATGATTAACGCGCGCCATAAGAGACTAGAATTAATCATTAAGGTCAGTTTAACCTGAGGTTAACAGTGTATTGTTAAATTATTTTAAACATTTTTTTTTAATGAAAATCAATCCGTTTTCGTTTGTATCATCTGATCTATTAAGAATACTGTTTTCTTTTTTAATTTTATTCGCTCAGTTGTAAGGTAGTTTTAACCTCGAATCATTTTAGTGTGTACATTTTCAAACTAGGGAACATTTTATTTATCTCACGCTTGCCTTTTGTACGCTACTGCCACATAAGAGCATTGTATAATCTATACTTATTTTCCCTAGCTTCTTTTCTTTGAAACTCCTTGTAATAAGTAACTTTTAACCTTGATTTCGTTTTCCATGTTATGAATGAAATATTGTAAATTTGATACTACAAGATCTGGACTTGTTCTACTTATATTAGGCTCTAATACGGATATTGAACATTTTAAATCTGGATAAGATTTATATAAATATCTACTTCTATATTTATATTTCTGCAGTGTCGAAAAAGTTTTTAATAATATTTTGCCAACTTTGCAAATATTGCCTCTGTCTGTCTGTCTCTCTCTCTCTCTCTATATATATATATACATATATATATATATATATATATATATATATATATATATATATATATTGATTATAACACTTGATAAGTGTTGTTCCTGAATCAGTCTCATGATGAAAAACAAACAAAAAAAATCCAATCGAGCGTACAATCGTTTCGGAAAACATATTACATTTATTAATTGACAATAAGCATTGACAATAATTGACAAATAATTTTTTGTTTTCTAATATCATCTCCTCATCAGCACAAAAAAATAGCAGCCTACACACATATGTAGTGATGAACTTTCGAAAAAAATCTAATGCAACTCCAGAAGTATTATCCACCTTACTTAATACAAGAAATCTGGTTCATTTTGGTGTCTTAAACTTCTCCCCTGTTTGTGATAATGAGGCTATAATATTCGACAAAATTAATTGCCAATTATTGTAAATGATTTTTTTCAATTAATAATTTAATGTCGTTTCCGAAATCCGAAAGGATCGTACACTCGATTCGACTTTTTTGTTTGTTTTTCTTTTGGAAACTGATCCATAATTTACATTTTTCAATCTTCATACTTAATATTGATATAGATTTAGAATAAATATATCTATTGAGCTTATTATATCTCTATATTACTATGGACGCATTTTTTTCCGAAAGTATTAAACCATTAAAATAAACTTTGCTCTTTATACTACAGGTCTAATTCCATCTATAAAATCTATGTAGACACACGCACACATATATAGACACATACACACACACACACACATATATATATATATATATATATATATATAATTTTTAAAATATAATTATCGACTGCCACATTCTTTGTCGTCTACAACTCAGCAGTGTTGCTGAATCTAGCGAGATTCGGAATCGGGATCTCATTATAAAAAGCTTACCCTCTAACACGCACGACTATTTAATGTACCGGGTGGGTTTGTAGATGTTTTTATTCGTTTTCGTTAGAGATACTTTTTGAATGAATTCGATTATTTATGAGAAAGTTCATTTTTACCTAAACTAAAGTTGGAAGTGATTTCCCCTTTGGTTAATTTGGTGTCCCCTAAATTCGGAGATGCATATATAATTATTTTTACAACTGACACGTGTTCTGTCATATACGACTTCCCAGAGTGGCTGACTGTGGCAAGATTCGAAATCGCGACCTCATTATAAGAAGACTAAACCTCTACCAAGCGTTTACCTCGCACGACTACCAAATGTATCGCTTTTTTATGCAGATGTTTTATTTTTATTGTTAGCGATACCTTTTGAATGAATTCCATTATTTATACGAAATCGCATTTTTACCTAAATGCGAGTTGGAAATGATTTTCCCTTTGACGAATTTGGATTGGTGGGTGAATACGGATACAAAATCAAATGAACTAATCATAATGTTTGCTGTGATCTGATTAGAATTTCTTTATAGCATTGCATTCTAAAGAGGAAGAATTACTTGAATCATAGTCAGTGTGAATTACTGCACCCCCGTCTTTGTTTCTAAGTAAATCTAACAAGTGTATACGTTCTATATATCTGAATTGTTTTGAAGTAGATCATTGATGAAACAGAAACAGGAAATCAAATAAAATTAACGAAAATACGATATTAACACATTCTTCTATTTAAAGTGAAAGAAAATCTGGAACAAGAAGATAATCTAATTCATACGTTTACACCCGGACTTTAAAGATGTAAGAATAACATTTCTGCGATCTTATAATGAGAACCGAAAAATAAGAAAAAAAGAAATTAAATGCTCATCATTGCATGCAGGATTTCCCTTTGTTTCAATGTACTTTTTCTATACAGCAGTTTTAACATGTTATTGTGGCGGATCCGATTGCTACATTAACTTCTTTTGTCTATCCTTATTCATTTTATTTACTTGTTAAACTATTTTAATTGTATATTTGGACACATAACACGTGTGATTTCTGGGGAAATGATTAAAATCCAAACAGCTTAATAAGACGATACAAAGATTAAAAAGGCGAACTTCTCATACAAATGTTTCAAAAAGAAAGCGACTTGGAACTGCGATAATGACCGGATTTTGATTGTAAGAAAGACGCGTAGATTAACAGATTTACAAGTGACGGGATTGGCTACAGATTGACCAGAATTCAGTGTTGTGTTCAGGCATCTAGGATTAAAACTATGTGAAATAATTACACTTTTTTATATGAATTCATTGGCTTTCTTATTATTTTATTTATTTTATTAATTTAATCCACTAAATGAAAAAGACTAAAAGTAATCCTAACTTCCTTGCAAAAAGATCGATTATGTAACCTTCAAATTAGTGAAATATTAGCATATTCGGGCAACATAAAAACGAATGGGGTCTTTTATATATATCCTGTATCTTTAAATATATTAAAAGGCCTTGAAAGAAAGCTGTTACAAATCCTTAGGAAAAACAAGGAACACATTGCTCCGTTGAGATATAGACAGCTGGTCCAGCATTACAGTAAGCTACCACATATGTACGGTCTCCCCAAGATACACAAAGACGGTATTCCACTCAGACCCATAGTGAGCTGCCGAGACACAGCATGCCACCCACTGAGCAGGTATCTTGTGGATATAATAAACCCATTAGCTGGCAAGTCAGCAACATATGTAAATAATTCTGCCCACGGCCCGCAAATGATCAAGGGAGCGCCCATCAGTACAAACCAAATGGTAATCCTAGATGTGGTTAGACTGTTCACTAAAGCCCCGACTAGTGAGGCAGTAGCAGCAATTCAAGACAAAATAGCTGCGGACCTCTCCATAGAAGAGCGCACATGTGTACCATTGCCAAGCTTAATGGAAATGATGACATGCTGCATAGAAACAACCTACTTCAGAATGGGTACTAACCTATATCGACAAGAGGAGGGGCTAGCTCTGGACTCGCCATTATCACCAGTGATGGCGAACATATACATGGAATACTTCGAAGACATGGTCTTAGGTTCAGCTCCCTTAAAGCCAACCATGTGGCTAAGATACGTTGATGACACCTTCATACTCTGGCCCCATCAGGAAGGCATCCAGCCTCTCCTATATCATGTGAACTCTATAAGACCATCGATACAGTTCACAATGGAGAAAGAAAAAGATGACCTCCTTTCTTCCTTGATATACTCATATCACGCACAGAACATGGGTTTAAGACATCCGTATATCGCAAGCCTACCTTCAGCGGACAATACCTTAACTTCAACTCCTATTACCCATAGAGTATCAAACATGGAATCGCACGCTGGCTACAACATCGAGCAGAGACAATACGTAGTGACACCATTACATGCCACCAAGAAATGGTCAGGTTGAAGAATACCCTCCGTCGTAACAAACACCCCGATACCATACTATCCACCAGACATGTTAATAGTATAAGAAAGGAGAATGAAACCCCAAAAACACCAACGGTCTGCCTACCAAACATAGGAGGCATGTTCGAAAAGATTCAGAGAATATGTGCCCCCTACAACATCAGGAGTGTATTCAAAAGCGAGTCAACACTCAGACGAAACCTGGTACGAGTGAAGCCCCGCATGGAGGAGAACATGACCAAGAACTGCATATACTCCATCCCATGCAGTTGCAGAAATGTTTATAAGGGTGAAACATGCTGCCCCCTCAAAGTAATGGTGGAAGAACACCGAAAAGCGGTAACTAAAGGGGAGACGGAAAAATCGGGTATAGCCAAACATGTCTGGATGGAGAGGGATGAAGTAAAAAATATAAACAGAGATACCCACTTGAAAGGGAGAACAACTTTAAGAAACAGCTAACATGGTCGGACAATCTACTGAACAAACCAAGTGTAGAGCTGAATGCAATTTGGACACCTCTAACAGAGAGAGAAAACCTTGAATAACAACATAGGTAATAATAATAATAATAATAATAATAATAATAATAATAATAATAATAATAATAATAATAATCAGTAATATCTTTTTTAAAAATAATATTTTAATACTGCTTTGTTTGTTTGGTCATTAATCTGAAACAAACTCTACAGCCACTGCTTTTTAATAAATTAAGATACTCGGTAAATAGAATATGCGACATTAATTTGTACTTAATAATTTCGTTGCACCATGTGCGTGCAATAATACAGAAGACTGCTTTCAACGTAGTAGATGCTTCATTAGGCACCGCCAAAACTGGGGGGGGGGCAGGTCAGTACTTTTTGACGGACCGTCTTTTTAAAAATCTACCAAAAATCAGGTAATTATCCGATCAATACGAAATTTTCAGCGATTATTAAGAGAAGAATGAACTTTATAACCGTTTACTTATTTTTCATAAACGATATTTATATATATATTTTTTTTTGCTTACAAAACCCCCCTTGTTTTGAAGTGGGAACAAATATGCTTAAAATAATCATCTGAAATTGAAATCAACATATTGTGTTGTTGTAAGGGACAGAATTATAGATTAAAAAAAAAATCGTTTGCATACCTTATTTTGACTTCTGAATATAAGAACTTCGATTGTGTTTAATTATCCCGCTTTTGAGTTTTGAAGTGTGAAATTCGGTGAATATGTTAAGTAAAATAATTAATTTAAGTTAAGCAAAACAAAAAAAAAAAATTTAATATTTATACGAAAAAAGCTATTTTAAAATTTTTGATAAATAAATTAACAATTTTTTTTAGCGAGCCGAATAATGCATGACCATTATTAAACAGGGCATGCTTTGAATAATCGATACCAAAAAAAAAAATTCGATAAATATTGTGCCCTTTGTGTTAAAAATAGCATCATTTTTTTCGATCCCGTTTGAAAACGTTTGCCGCCTTTCGACTACGGTGGACCAAACGCGCTGAAATAATTTTTTTTTTATTCTGCTTTAAATTGCCCCCCCATTTTGGGGAGCCTGGCCCCCACACACATACACATTAAAAACCAAACTCATACAAATGGTCACCCATCTGGTACTGGCTAGCCTCAGCTTAATAATACATTGAAATTTTCGTCACTGAAAAATAAGTTTTTTTGGCCTGTTTGGTCTTCCATAGTTTTCTTATCATCAAAAGAAAACGTAAACAGAGTCGATCTGAACTCTACGTCGACGCGAAATATTTGGTTACCTATATGAATAAGTGGAATTATTTGAAATTCAGGTACTTATATTATAATATTTTTGCATATTCTCTTAGAAAATCATCCTAAATCTTAGTTAGACAATAAATAAATAAATTAATTATTTCAAAAACCCTTTTTTTTTAAATATTTAAGTACGTTTTTTGTGCAAGACAAAAAATGTCAATTGTTAACTTTTTGGGAAAATTTAACATTTAAAATTGAATTAAAAATAGTAGAAAAAGTTTTACATTATTCTGTTTTCTATATGATAAAATTCAGGGTTTTATCTTTCTGGAAAAAAAAAGTTACTCAGAAATAATGGATTTTAATAAATGTAATTTAGTTTTAAAAAACAACAACAACTTGATTTTGCGGCCATTTTTGGCGGTGCCTATGCTTCATCTAAATACACTCAATACTCTAAATATAGCTGGTATGTGTCATAATACAATTTTAATCTTTAATGTTTTTTGAATGGATTTAAAAGGTGTTAAATAATCTACATAAATTATACAAGATGTGTAAGAGCGGGTAAAAAGATATCCAAATAGGAAATAGAATTAAATAAAAAACTTTGACAGTAGATTAAATATTATATGGAATTTAATAACATTAAATATCAACTATGAATGTATTAGAATTCATGGGAAGTGGACAATGCATTGTGGATGCGTTATCGCCAGCTCTTCGTACTGTTGCTTCTCTTAAATATTCTCTTAGTCCTAATTTTAATGATTGGTTTTTCTGACAAATGGAGAAGCTATAGCTGTATTCTAGGTCGGCCGTATTTTGCGTGAACAGTCGTCAGAGTTGTTGGAAATCTTCTGTTTCTATGCCTATACTTGTGGCTATGTCACTAGTAAGGGTGCTGGATGTAAAGGTTTTATCTTGGTTGATGTTATCCGCCTAAATATCCGGGACCCGAAGAGTAACAACTAAGGAGGCTGCCCTATCAGCAGGTGTAAAGTACTGGTGTTGCTGTATTGCCATTGCACGAGGTATTCTAGACCATGAAGTAGCTTCTGTTTTGGCTTCTTGATGCGATATTAGTAGGCAATTTTTACACCTTTACCTGATCATGTGCTCCAAATGTATTTATTTTTTCATTTCATTTTCTCTCTTAATTCCGTATATGCTCAGCTCTTAGTAAATCTGTCGACTTATTCCACTAATCTCAAAACACCATCATAAGATTTTCCAGAAAAATAAACGATTGAACCTGGATCTCCAATATCCAATGTAGACCCCGATAACCATGTCTTCTTTCCCAACATTAAGAGTCTGCATCCCAACCTTCCAGAGATTGAATCCCAATTACAGAAGACTAAACCCGATATATTATTATTATTATTAGTGAAACTGGCATTGCCCCAATTTCCTTAGATGAATTCGTAGTAAAATCGTTACTTTGACTTAACTTTCAAATTTGACCCCCAACATTGCCTTACGCATGTAATATGTATCTACATAAAATGTTGCTTTCCATGTGGTAGGGGCATCTCCAGAGAGAATCCTTAATTACGTTATATGTGTTTCCGAGTTGCACTTGCTCACACTACTGAAAACACTATCAATAATTTCCCACACTCTTTATCTGTGCCTAAACCTAAACGTACATTCCATGAATAAAGCTTCTTTCTTGGAACGAAACACCTGTCAAACTTCCTTGCATTTGCCTTCTTTCCGGCTGACTGTAATATAGTCGTCTTCAAGTCCAATGTAAACAAGTTCTTGCTGAGCTGTTCCCTTTAAGTACTCCCATTTACCAAATATCTCTTGCTTACAATTACAACGACATTGTCCTATTGACCACTGTACACTTATTTACTCTTATCCTCGAGCGGTCTTCGGACCTTTATAAGTGATAATACCTTTGTAAAAAAAAGAATGCTATAATTTTACATTTTAATATTTAATCATTGTTTAATCTAAAAATATATGATCACTAAAATAAAATATTTTATCAGTTTCATCTCGGGAAATTAGTATAACATTAAATTTATCCACTAAAATTTGTTTGATTACCACGCATATATTATAACTCAAGAAGTTGAAGAGATTTTTCATATTGCAATTTATATTTTAAAATAGTTTTCCATGAAAGTTTTACAATGTTACTTAACTCAACACATGCAATACTGACTGGACGCTATAATGAAATATACAAAAGAACATACTAAATAAAGCATAATGTTCTCAACTTAATTTTTAACATTAGAACTTATGAACAATTACTCTTCCCTTAGAAAGTAAAACTCTGAGAAGCACATAACTTATGAGGAACACATTTTAGTATTGCAAACCTAACACATAATCCCCATCATCATGCAGTCCTTTCAGTGTCTTGACGATGACTAGTCAGTGTCTTAATGCTTTATCAATCCGTGTTTGCGTAGTCCTCTTTGTATGTGAAACGTTCGGTCACAGGCGCTGCATATACGAGTGCCACGGTTGTGTCGTCGATATTGTCTCAGTTCCAAAGCTTCTCCAATATTTCCTTCTATTTCTTCTTTCTGTTTACGGAGACTGTTCCACCGGCGACTCCCTACTTTGTCTTGTTCCCCCTAACTCTCGACATTCGTATTCGTCGCCTTTACGTGTCGGCTTGTTACATTTTTGTAGCGAAGCTTCTGACGTCCTACCTTGCTGATTCCATTTTCGAGTGCCCCGTAAAAGACCATCCTTGACATTCGGTTCCTTTCCATTCTGGCAACTTGCCGGTCTATTGTAGTTGCATGTATGATATGGTAGCTTCCCCACTGTCTAGGTTTGCTGTCCTGAGAAGTTCCACTTTTGATACGTAGTCACTCCATTTGATCTTCATGATCCTTCTCACGTTTCCCTGCTGGACGGCTTCCAGTGTCTTTATGTGTTCTCTATACAATAGGTTTCGTTTCTGCTTAGTAGAGTAAGGATGAAAGAACGGCGGTGTGTAGACTATAGATTGTGCCTAGCCGGATACCTGTCCTTATCAAGATCAACTTTTCTAGCTTACCAAAAGAGGCATATACGTTTTGGATTCGGCAGCATATTTCGTTCTCAGCAAGGTTGTCAGTACTTAAAGCGCTTCCAAGATATTTGATATGTTCAGCAACTTTTAGCGTTGATTGTTATTATAGGCATTTTAGAGTCATTGTTATCTGTTGAAATCTGAGACAGCACTTTTCTTTTAGCTATTTTATTTGTAGACCACACTTCCTGGCTGTTTTAGAGAAGGTATCAACTATCCTCTGCATCTGAGCTATATCAGTGCACTCTCGTCTGTGAACAAAACTTCTGTTCTAAGCTCCTTCCATTGAGGACGAAGTTTAAGTATTGCAGAAGTATGAATGAATCACAAACACATTTTGCCCAATGTTCGTAAGGTTCTAGGTTCCATCTCTTAACAAGACTTAACAACGAACTTTATATCATTTTTAATTTTTCATTGATGAATAAGTGCTTAATAATATGAAATGATTTTATGAATTAAAAAAACAATAACTCTGTTTACATCAATAAACAGATGTATATATGCTGCTGTAATATTTTACGGTAATGTAAAGTTTAACAAATATTTTTTTAAGTAATTCTGGTACACCCAACATCAGAAAGGTGGCGGAGAGATGGGTGTAGGAAGAACGTTCTTGCAGTAATTTTAATTTCAATTTCAAATGACGTATTTTCATATTAGCATTTTAATACGACGTTTTCGCTCTATCGTATCATTAAGATTACAATCATTTAAAAGCAATTATGCCCTTTTTATAACGTTGAATACAATATAAAAAAAGCAAATTCGCTAAAATTTCTTGTGACAATTCAATGTAGACTGCTGAAACCGGTCGCGATTTTAACGGAACTTTGGGCCGAGAAACTACGATAGCATGCACAGCACAATGGAAGGTTAATGAGTTTCGTTGCGGTTACGAGTCTTGAAGATAATTAGCGTAGTAATCGGTCATTAGATTTGGTCGAAATGAATCCACGCACTGTTCAAGAAGTATTTACTAAATTAGATTTAATGTATACGACGATTTCCAACGATTCCAGATTGGAAAGCCTAGAACAATTGATAAATGTGGTCATTACAAAATTAACGACAACCAAAAGAAAGGTGGTTATAAAATGAAATTTTCCCTTTTTTATGCAACAAGAACGACCCGTCTCTCGATCGGGTTGTGACTTTAGATCATTAATCTGTTCTTTACTGCGTGCATTCGGAAATAATACCGTCAGATACTATTACAATTTAATAATTGTTATACCGGCTTCCTTGAACCGAGGAGTTTACATCGATTAGCACTATAAATAGCGCTAGTAATTCCAACACCAGTGAGAGAGATGTGACTACACTTCAACTGCTAGTCGAGTGCCCAGCTGATATACACGCTTTCCTGTCTTTGTACATTATTGAGTGTTCAAAGCTGCTATGTATTAACACTCATAAGGGTTTGTACAAGTTTAACAGATTTCCTTTTATTGTCAAAGTCGCATCTGCGATATTTCAGCAAATTGTGGACATTATGTTAAATTGGTTGGATTTCGCCTTAAGGTTCCCGGACGATATGTTACTAAAAAAAGCTAGCAAAGAACAACACAGAGCTCATTTTAACCAAGTATTCAAAAAGATCCAGGATTATGGATTTAAGGTAAAACAGGAAAAAATGTACATTTTTCATGTAGAAAATAAAATACCTGGGACAAATCATCGATAAACATGGAAGAACGCCGGATCTAGATAGCTCGAGTGCAATACATAATATGCCTGCTGCAGAAAATATTGCGTCTTTACAAAGTTTCTTAGGTTTGGCAAATTACTACAATATATTTGTGCCAAATATGCATAAACTAAGACCGGCTTTCAATGAACTGTTAAGGAAAGACCAACATGGGTCTGGGCGTAAGAGTGCGAAGAAGCATTTCGGGAAATTAAAGAGACTTTGACATCTGGCTTGTTTCTGGCATATTATAATCCCAAGCGTGAAATTATAGTTGCAAGCGATGTCAGCTCCTATAGTATAGGAGCATGCACTTTACACAAAATAAATGATGGAAAAGTGGAACCCGTAGCACATTCATCCCGATCACTTTTGTCAGCCGAAAGGACTACTCACAACTTAAAAAAGAGGCGCTACGCATTATATTCGCAGTAAAGAAATTTCATCGTTTCCTGCACACTAGGCAATTTCTGTTACAAACAGACCATACGCCATTATAAACGATTTTCGGATCGAAAAAGACTACAACATACGGTGAATAGACTCCAAAGATGGGGGACCATACTTCTGAATCACAATTTTCAAATGGAGTATGCACCATCTAAAAAATGTGGTCATGCAAACGGCTTATCGAGGTTAATACCTAAGCATACAGAACCATGGGAGGATATGGTAATAGCAGCCATTAAAGTGGAAGTTGAAGTAAAAAATACGTTATGTGACACAATAAGAGAACTTCCAGTAACGCTTGATGAGATTAAGAGTAAGGCAGAGGTGGACGAATTTATTATACACACGGAAGAAAGGATCAACAATAACGAACTGGATGAAGAAATTTATTCAATTTACGATAACGTCCTGTTATAAAGCGGCAGGGTCGTAATTCCTGCGACATTACAGAAAATAATGCTCAAGGAATTTCATGTAGGACATCCAGGTATATCAAGAATTAAATGCCTTATGCGCTCTTTCGTTTATTGACCAAACATGGATAAGGATATAGAAGAAAAAATCAGGAAGTGTAGAGGATGCGCATTAGCTATGAAAGCTCCTCTGACTCAATTCGGATCGTGGGCAAAACCGGACCGACCTTGGTCTAGGATACATTTAGAACCGCTAGATGGGTTCTACTATCTCATTGTTTCAGACAGCCTATCTAAATGGCTGGAAGTATTAAAATGTAACAATCCCACATAGGAGGTAACTATCAACATTCTGTATGAACTATTCGCTAGGTTTGGAGTAGTAGACTGCATTGTTACAGACAATGGAACGCAATTTACGTCTACCGAATTTAAACATTTTGTGAGGGTCATCTAATCCAGCATATAACCATTCCGACATACCACACAAGTAATAATGGACAAGCAGATAAATTCGTTGACACATTCAAGAGAGCTCTGAAAAAAGCTAGTGGGTCGCCGACGGATAAGTCAATCCAACAGTTTTTACAAGCCTACAGAGTCACTCTAATGCAAACATCGAAATGTCGAATACACGCGCTGAGGTTATGTTCGGACGGTTAGATCGATTTTTCACAAGTTTTACCAATTCATGATAAACCAAACCTTAAATAAACGATAAAAACAAAAAACGCTATAAAATTGGCGAAAGAGTTTTCTACAAGATTCTCAAAAATAATAACACTTTCTGGGAGTCCGTCGTTGTTGAGAAACAAATAGGCAACATGGTCTACATGATTAAGGGGCCAGATTTCGTGGAAAAACGACAAACTAACCATATTCGGAAAAGATACTAGAACAGTGAATTGGCGAGATCGCCAGAGGAGGACATCATGGGCACAGTGTTTAATACTTTTCAGGTGGCAGACCAGAGCCAGTCATGGAGAACAGAAGATCAAACAGAAAACGGAAATCACCAGAATTGATTAGGCTAAACCCAAAACAAAATCGTTATTAATCCGAGACGGGATATTTTCAAAGGGGTGTTATACCGCCTTTACTTGAACAGAGCCGTTTACATCGATTAGCACTATAACTAACGCTAGTAGTTCCAACACCGGTGAGAGAAATGTTACTGCACTTCAACTGCTAGCCGAGTGCCCAGCAGATATACACGCTTTCCTATCTTTGTACATTATTTTAATACACTTGTTCCTTAACCGAACCTCGACTTGGTTGTTCTTGTTTTCACTGTTGTTCCACGACACAACAATAACTTTATAAAGTGTTGTTATTTTCAGGTAGAAAACCAGAATTTACTGGTAAAATTTTCCCAGTTCATCTGGCGACTTTCACTAACCGCATTATGAATAAGTTGCTTCTAGAAGTGTAGCCCATTTTGACTTTCAGAACAGTTTCAGATGGTTCGCTGTTACACACAAGTCCTGGGAGGTGACTTGTTTGTAGTAGACAGTTCCACAGAACAAAATATTCTTACCGTGTCGAAACCCGGGAAAAGAACATGTGAAATTGCTCCAGAAAAGGTTTAATATTTATGAAGCAATTCTGGTTTCTGATTGGTTGGTAGCAGAACGTGAATTAATTATATTCGTCAGTTCTTAGCAGCATCGTTTATAAATAGAATCTTCTGACTGTGTGGGATCATACCATATCAATCTCAAAATATTGCAACATTGCTAACAAACTATTTGCTGTACAATAAATTGACTTTCTACGAACCAGTTTAGTTGTATATCAAAAATCTTACTGTGGTTTATATTTTCACAGTATAATGAACCAGATATTTTTTTTTCATTTCTGTATTTTTTTGAAGTGACTAGTTTAATTATTATGTAGTAGTCCTCTGCCATCGATATATAAAAATAGTACGAAGGAAAATTATGTAGAAAAATATTACTTTTATTAAAGTAGATAAATAAATTACTTCTACGTTAATAAAATAACGAGTGGATATTTATTACGTAAACAATCAAACGCTTAACAATAAATATAACTAAGGACATGGAGTATTGCCTTTAATGGTACATTATTTGGGAGTTGCAATATACTACATAAAAAAATCAAAATACTATTCCTCGTCAAATAACACGTTTTTGTTATTTTCCTATTTTATCTTAGATTAATCTGTAATTAAATTTAAATTTTAAATACATAAATTTATAATTTAGTACATTTTAAAGAAGTAAGCACTTTTTTAGTAAATCAGTTTTACTGAGGATTATAATAAACTTAATTATATATCAAACTGAAAGCATAATTGCAAAGATTATTTATAGCTAATTACGAAGGATTGGAGGAAATTTTGTTGGAAGCAAATAGATGTAAAATGTTTAATACATGTGTCAGTTCGCGGAATAGGAAGACGTAAAGATTAAAAACTTTGGAGTGCTAACATACACATGCACTAGTAAACTAATAAATTTATGCACCAGTACAATCGAGATGAGAACGTAGCAAACGTCTGTTGGTTTTGATGACACCTGGAATATATCAACCATTACATTATTCATATTATTTATATTCCATATAAAACTATAGAGATCACCTATTGTAACATAAGTTAGCACAAATATATATAATATACATCGGATACTGCCAATACTATACAATGCTAAACTATCCTCTTATCTGTCAAGGCGACACGTGACTATTAATACGCCGTTTATTTACTTATAGAGTATTGTATCTGCATATACACTGGTGATCTAGCTAATAGTATTTTCCTGCTAGATGTAACGTATATATATATATATATATATATATATATATATATATATATATATATATATATATATATATACGTTACTGTCAGAACTGAGAACACGAAAAGACACACAGTAAATCAATTATAGGATATATTACTACTGTTTTCCGAGTTGTTATCTAATTATAATATGGATTTTTGTTCATGTGTCTATAAATAATAATCGTCATATTTCACAATAATAATAATAATATCATAAAGTTGTAAAACATATCATTTTCTAACCGTGCGCTAACAATCAGAGGGAATTATTATGAGCATATCTTGTATCATCCAGCGCTATATCCATGTTACTCATTATTATGTGCTGTGTAGGTTAAACATGGTCAGATATTAATTAAATATAAGGTAAACAGTAACCTGTACATAAATGATACGTATTATAGAATTAGAAAACGCTCACATCTAATAATATTCATTTTATTTGATGTTGGCAAGAAATATATCAATGGTTATTCGTCATAATGACAACTCACAAAGTAAAATAAGAGTTAACTGTGATGATATAATTGTCTACGAAACAATGTCGAATTTTTGTCATATTTCGGGGCATGTTAATATCACCGATTTTCCTTTAGAATTCTAATTTCATCACTAAATTTTAATCTAAAACAAAGCAATAATATACAGCAATTGGTGTAGATTGTTGCCTTCTTTAAAATATGTTTAGAATATAAGTGTATACAAAAGATTATATGGCATAATCCTGTTGACGCATCGCTTCTCGTTAGATCACGGATGTTAAGCACCGATGAGCCAGATTAGTTCCATAGGGGTTACTGGTTGGGAATTCTAGGCGCGGTAAGTGCTCTCCTCTAATCCTGACATGTGTTTCCAGTCGTCCTTCACTTGCTACTGGTATTTAACAATGTAGATAAATTGAAGACGTGTGGTTGGAGATTACGCACCTCCTGCCACTAAATATTTCACGCTCAGAAGCACCTACTTGGGTATCCATGATCTGTCTAAGACTGAAAGAGCTTCGATATAAAAGATTAGATTAATATAAAGTGGGATTCAATATCAAATCAAACGAAAGAATTACATTTTAAGACCAGCGATTTCCGCTCATGTTTTAATTGTCGTATATATTTACACTCTTTAAGTTGATTCGCCTGAGCATAGAATTTGTTCTACTAATCTATCATCAGACAATGTAAATGTTCTGTTAAACTGGTTGATTTACAGTCGCATAGTTTATATTACCTTATATTATTAAATACATACAATGCGTATATTCTAATTAACCCTCTATTTGCGACTCCGTTACACATATAAAAGGGTCGTATTGAATAACATTCAAAACAACCTTTGAGTTCGACATCTGATAATTAAAACGAATCGAGTTTAGAAGAAAACAGTCATTGCTAAACAATCTGGGGACTGTCTACATAATAACTTCTTGTTGTATTGAGGGGTCACTTGGGAAAACGTGTGAATATTCTCCCCGAGCAAAAACACCGTATATAAGTTAAACTTTCTTGATTTAACCGAGTCTGAATTGGTATATGAACAAAAGTTAAAAGTTAAATTGATTTCTGCAGTTCTAATGTGTTAAACGTCATTGTGATGAGCGCATTATTTGTATCGAAATAAATGTCATAACTTTTCATGAAATTAAATATGGTCGATCCTTCAACACGTAAAAATATACTACTACCAAAATAGAACGTCAATTCCGTTATTTCTAAACCATTCTTTGGTTAGTTTGACAGTATGCTCGAGATCATTGTCCTGCTGAAAGACGAAATTGTTTTAACAATATTCTAACGTAATCTGACATATTTAAGCTTCAATGATGGAATGTTCTTGGGGACCTTGATACAAAACCTGGACAATTTAGAACTCTACTGAGTGTATCCTTGCTCACATTAATCCCAGCTTCTCTGTGGTCGGGTTGAATTTCACCACGAGTAACAAAAGGGTTTTTGTACCTACCTGTTTACCCACCTTGATTTTTTTCGTTTAATTACCTTGGCCGACCACATCTTGGAAGATTTGCAACAGTTTCACCAGGGTTTTTAAACTTTCTAATAACGTTTCCAACTGTACTAAGTGGTAGATTAAGTTCACTTGATATTATTCGAAAGCCTTTTTCTTCTTTGTGCTTATCAATGATTTTTTGACGAATGTCTATTGACACCTCTTTAGTTTAAGGCAGTTTTATAAATAAATTGGTTGACTTTGAAGGATGATCCCAAACTGGAAGATTTTTTTAAAATTATTTTAATATATAGCTCTCTTATTGGTCAGTCATAACTCATTCGCATTATTGCAACACGCTAAGCAAAAGTCATTTTAATTTATTTCAGCATACTATTTCTTTTTAAAGTGAATTCAATACTTTTGCGTTTGTTAATTCATATTTTTCCTTAAATATAAACTTTCTAAACTTTGATCTTGTAATTACTACTCAAGGTAAAATTTAGAATTGTAATAGGAATATACTGACCAAATTTCAGGTAAAATCTTGAACCTTAATTAAAGATATGAAGAAAATGTAATGTATCAAATATTTTTCGTGGTACTACACCTTTTTCCTCAGCATATTCACCCTGCTTCACTTTTTGTTATCAAGTAAGATCTTTGACTTATTGTAGTTTCATCAAATACTTTTGTATGCAAAATCCGATTCCGCATTTTACTAATTCCTACCCTCTGAGGAGAAGGAAAGTATTTCCTCGAAACTCTGCGAATTAAGGACTATCCACTTATCAAGTGTTTCTTTTGCAGATTAAATATGTTTTAACTCTTTTTCAAAGTGTTTTTAACATGCTTTATTAACTGTTTTCTCTTATATATATATATATATATATATATATATATATATATATATATATATATATATATATATATACCTAGGTACGGGCAAAAAATAAAAAAACAAGTTGTTCTTTTTAAAATCTATTAAAATTCATTATTTATGAGAACGTTACTTTCTAGAAAGATAAAAGTTTAAATGTAATCCTATGAAGAGCAGAATAATGTGTTTTTACAATTTTTAGTAGATTTTTCAATTTTATTTTTACCAAAAAGACACCATTTACGACGATTTTTGTTTCAAATGGTAACACATTTAATTATTTATTTAATAGTTATTTGAATATATTATTAATTTTTTAAAATTTTTTATATAAAAAATGAAAAAATATAGCTCAATCTACCATGTGCAAATAAAGTTAACATAAATAGAACACCACGATTGTACGTAATGGTATAATAAAAAGAATTGGATAAATATTAAAAATAAAATAAATTAAAAAGAAAGAAACAACTCAATGAGAACATGAACAAATACCAAAAAGTATAATATAGGTAACGAAAAAGATGTCAGGAAAGTAACTCTAGTAATAAAAATATATTCTATGAAAGTGAAGATCCCCTTTAAACAAAGACGGTATCTGATAATTAATAATTCGAAACCAAACAAAATGACTCTTAGGATAAATACAGATAAATATGGTAATAAAAATTATAAAAAAATAAGAAAGGATAAATAATAAGAAAAAAGGAGGAAATTAAGACTAAAACAATAACAAAAATACGAAAGTAAGGTTTAAATCCAGACTTTTGGTTTGCACAGCTCCACAAATGGCCGACCTGTAACAACGTGGGGTGTAATGTATTTATCATGCATAGAATTAAGTGTTTTGTTGGTAACATCGGTTGGAAATCATATCTGACGAGTTGGTGAGAACGACAATTTTTAGGAAAACATAAAATCATAAAATTGTCATCTTATTAACAAAATAGCTGCAATGAAGAGACCGAAGATAAAATAAACAAGAGTTATATAAAAGGAAAAAAGTACGCCTTTGAATTTCAACAAAGTTTTGTCATCTCTCTCTCTCTCTCTCTTTCACGCTCTCTCTCTCTCTCTTTATATATATATATATATATATATAGTTAGATAGATAGATATATAGATATGTTGCCTACATAACATATACTATTCTTTGATTTAAGGTCAGTCCGTATCCCCTATCTTCCCGGCTCCGATTGGCATCTTTATTTAGACCAAACTCTATTCCAATATTCGTGGAGAAGTTATGTACTTACTATAGTCTTCTCAAATCTGGTGTACGCTTGTTGATGTGAAAATTATTTGACAAGATTATGTTACTATCAAGCATTGCAAATCCAACATACATTATGGGACAGCACATAACTGAGATAAAATATATAGAACAACTTCACAGCGGATTATTTATTGAACCTACTGTTTATCATATTCATGATGTCGGTCAATAACATATTTGGAAATGTTATGTAAGGAATACATTTTTAAACGTGAGGCATAGATGAGACCCCCTCTGAATATAGCTAATAATAAATATTATTATAAATAATGAAAAAAATAAAGAAAACTATGGGCAGCGAAATGAACAGAAGTGCCCAACCTAATTAAGCGTAAGGTATATAGCCAACATATGTCTGAACATGACATTATAATATCAACAGAACCGCCACACACATTTTGAAAAAAATATCTGACGGGAACAATAACATTTTTAAGAAATAAAAATGATTTACAGGCATATTGTAAAATAGATACAGATTCGCACATGGGCAGTTATTGGCCAGAGAACTGAATAAAAACGGAAAGCTATATTGAGTATAAGACATGAAGCAGAGCTGAATCTTTATCAATTCCAGAGACATAGAAGAAATAAGAAAACAGAACTCGGAGAAGAGCATATGATTAAGACAATATGAATTAGAATGTATACAATACAAACATAGAAGAGTAAATCACTATAAGAAGCTATCCTCTCTACGTGATCAGTAGGGAGTAAGTAAATACAAGGTATATGAATGAATCACAATAATAAGAACAGAAGAAACTCAAAAACTACTTGGGGAGGGTCATGATCCGATACTGACTGAAAAAAAAACAGAATTGATTCTGACAACTACAAGAACTGCGATTATAACAAACAAAATCAAAAACAGACAAAATACAGATCAATTGAAAAGGCATATTTGGTAAACAAAGAGACGACAGTATAAGTCACATAATTGGTGAATACAACAAACAAGCTCCAAGTCTTGGACGAACAGACATGCCTGCATGTGGACGGCAGTATACGGGAGACTGTCTTTATTTTATTTTGAAAGAAAAACATAAAATGAGCAAAAACAAATCACAGATGAACTACGAATTAATCAGAATCTCGAGTAAAATCGCCTAAGCAAGGGGAACAGATGCTATAATGTGTCACAAAACGGAATAAAATCACCAAACAGTTAAACTTCAAAGTACAATTAAACTTCACGTATTTATTTAGATATTTTCCATATTATTCATCACAGAAATAATGTATTAAACTGATCGTATTATTATATTTGTTTTCACTCTTCAACAACATGATTGTCAAGTCGGTTGGAGTCAAACACTACATTGAACTCAACTAACCACTCTCTCCCTGCCTCTCCTTTGCTGACTGATGCCACACTGGATGAGCTGAAAATTTTCTCATTTTCAGGCGCATGTTTTCATAAAATTTAGATACCGGAAAAGTATGTGGACCCGATCTCATCTCGTTTTCTTGACTGCTAGAGAACTGCTTCTGTGGTGCCCGTTTACAATACCTCTGGCAGAAGAAATGATCCATTAAACTATCGCCCCATTTGCCATCTCGAGCATTTCGCCAAAATGTCCATAATAAACTAAGCTCTGGTCCATTACCTTACAGCTGCTAAAGTTTTTAACTACCAAAAATATGGATGTAGGCAACCCCGTTTTACAGCAGATATCCTAACTGTAAAATCTGGACATATATACAATACACTGGGCAAAGCAGGAGAGGTTAGAGCGGAAGCTCTAGGTATATCTAAGGTTTTGACAGGGTTTTGCACGAAGGTTTTCTCGTTAAAAGCATGAGATAAGGCATCACTAGACGAATATTTCACGTAATTAAATCCTTTTTAAATCAGAGAAAAATCCAGGTCGTCTACGAAGGTCGTGCATCTAAGCAATATTACTTAAATGTGAGTGTACCTTAGGAGTTTATCCTTGTAATTCTATTATGTCTAATACTCATAAGTAACCCCCCTGATGAAATTGTCTCTGTAATGGTATATTTGCTTGTGACACAACCCTCTATATCAGGAACGAGAGGAAGACAAATAAAAAACATATATAAGTCAATGGTAGAAGCAGTAGAGGAAGACCTCCAATATGTGTTGATTAGTTTAAAAATGGATGGTCACATTCAATGCTTGCAAAGCTATGCTAGTTTTCTTCAATAATTACAAGAAACATTCTCAACCACTAATAGTAATGGCTAACAGTACATAATCTGAAAGTACTTATTTCAAACTCTTTGATTTTACGTTCACATGAACAGTATTTGGAACAGATACATTAAGATCATTGCCAGGGTCGTTGCGAGAACGTTGGAACTCTCTCTTCCTTGGTAGAAAGTTAATTACGCCTGAAGTATCCTGTACCTTTATAAGGCAACCATTCGCGCATGTATGGAGTATTGTTGTCACATTTTGGATGATGTACCTTCTACTAATATTTCGCTCCTTGTCAGGGTTAAAAAGACAGTTGCTAACATGATAAGTCCTGAAATGCCATCCAAGCTTTAGCCTCTGTCCCATCGACGAAATACTGCATCCCTCTTCCTGTTCTACAAGTATTTTAATGAAAGAGGCCCCGACGAATAGCAAGCTCTTGTACTCCTACGACGAAAATATCCTCCACAAACCAGACGATCAGCAAAATCCCATCCCTACACAGACCTTCTACTGTAATGGTTTCTTCTCCTTATCTGCTCGACTATTCTAGATTCCTGTTTTCCCAAGTGAACTGACATGCTGGAGTTCAAGTGCAATGTTAACATACATATTCTGCTCGACTCCCTACGTAGCAGTTCTGCAACTTATTTCCCTCATAGTAGCCCCGACATAAAGTAGGATTACATGCATTTATCTATATAATAAAATGACTGCAGAAATTCCCTTCTGGACCAAAGAATCATAGTTTTGCAACAACAGATGCCACAAACAAATGCAATACATCTACGCTATTTGCCAGTACCTTATAACAATTCCTATTAACTTTGCACACACATTCAATCACGATAACAAAATACTACAATATATACTAGGAACAACACCATCATAATCGCAGAATCTTTCGAGGAAGGTGTACCTATTTTTACCTCTAAATATTTAGTCCTACTACCGCTATCAGCCGACAACGGGAGGAAGTCTACACGTTCTGCAGATTTTACGCTTATACAGCCGGTAACTGGTGCATGCACAAAATGATATACCATTAACTTTCCCGTATTAGAATAAAAAATAATAATTACATATTCCTCAAGAAAGTCCGCTTACTCTGATTGGTTGTCCACTCATTCTCTTATTCCGAAATAAGATCAATAAAACGGACTCTTCAGAACATTACAATAGGACAAAAATTGATTCATACGGCAGGAATTCCATGTAACAAGCACTTAACTTGCAACATATAAAAACGGAAACGAATATTCCACCCGTTTTACGAAAGAGTTTAGGTTCACTGCTAAAACTAACACATACATAAACATACGTATAGTATTATAATAATAAGCGTAATATTTTCTATATTCATTTTCTTTCTTTTTTCTTTCTTTCTTTAGTTGTTGACCTATATTATATCAGCCGGAGTTTAACGATTACTTTTTCCTTATTTTTCCCCTTTACGCATCTAATTATACACATTAACTTTACTTCAGCAGTTTTAATCCCGTGTTTCCATGAGTCTTGCTCTGCGACACCCGGCGAACGATAAAAATCGTCGGATTATATCGAGCGAAACGAAGTCAATAATAACGAACAGTAAAATACCCAACCTAATATATCCCCAACTTTTACTATTTTTTATTGCCAACTAATTCGTTTTTTGTATAAAATTTTTCTTTATTTAAATTAGTGAACAAATATACGTTTTTTTTTTTTGCTTTGTTATGTGTAATAAAAGTTATTTTGGTATTTTTTCACGACGTATCTCAGCATAGAATAATATCTAAAACAAAAAAAAGTAATCTACTTTTCCTTTTTTTGTCTTTTACGTATAAACTGCTGTCAATAAGGTATTTTACAACTTAACCCTAGCGTAGTATAAACACACCCGACTTCTTCATGTTAGTAAAGGCATTTAGAACAAACATCCCCAAGATTCGCATGTTAAACACGGTTTATTAAGGCTTATATACAACTCGAGGATAATGTTTAATAAGTGTACAATGGTCAATGGGACAATATCATAGTAATCGTTAGTAGTAGTGTTAATTGGATTACTTAAGGGGGCAGCTCATCAAGAACTTGTTTTCGTGTAACTTGATGATCCACTTCATTTTTTTCACAAGAGGCAAGTGATGGACCTCACTTTTTTCACAAGAGGCAAGTGATGGACCTCACTTTTTTCACAAGAGTCAAGTGATGGACCTCACTTTTTTCACAAGACGCAAGTGATGGACCTCACTTTTTTCACAAGAGGCAAGTGATGGGCCTTACTTTTTTCACAAGAGGCAAGTGATGTACCTCACTTTTTTCACAAGAGGCAAGTGATGGACCTTACTTTTTTCACAATAGGCAAGTGATGGACCTCACTTTTTTCACAAGAGGCAAGTGATGGACCTCACTTTTTTCACAAGAGGCAAGTGATGGACCTTACTTTTTTCACAATAGGCAAGTGATGGGCCTCACTTTTTTCACAAGAGGCAAGTGATGGACCTTACTTTTTTCACAAGAGGCAAGTGAGGGACCTCACTTTTTTCACAAGAGGCAAGTGATGGACCTCACTTTTTTCACAAGAGGCAAGCGATGGACCTTACTTTTTTCACAAGAGGCAAGTGATGGACCTCACTTTTTTCACAAGAGGCAAACGATGGACCTCACTTTTTTCACAAGAGGCAAGTGATGGGCCTCATTTTTTTCAAAAGACGCAAGTGATGGACCTCATTTTTTTTGACAAGAGAAAAGTGATGGACCTCATTTTTTTCACAAAAGGCAAGTGATGGACCTGGTGACGTTTTGTGCACCCTTTATCCTCAATTTTAAATTTTACAATCACTCTATTAACTGTAGAAATTGGTATTGATAGATTTCCTGATTTTTTTCGTGACTATTACCAACTTCAAGTTGACCCACGATTGGTCATCGAATTAAAACCGATAGATCTGATACTCCTCTGGTTCCTGTCATGCTTACGTGTTGTTAGATGCAAATTTAATGAGATAAGTTATTCCAGCACTATTCTTTACTGTAAACATAAGACAGCATATATTACCCCACGAAACCTTTTTATCTTTGTGTGTATACTTTTCTTTCATGTCTGTGTACACACATAGAGATAATATATGCATGTGAAGTATTGACTATAGAAACAGATTTAATAATATGATAGAAATTATTATAATTCTTCTTTTTCTTCCTATTATTGTTATTATTATTATTATTATTATGTTAATAAAATACTTGAGGAGGAAGTACATATATTTTGCTTATTTTCTTTATTAAATCTGTAGTTTCGTAATAAGCAAAATATATGTACTTACTCCTCAAGTATTTGATTAACATAATACTACTACTACTAATACTACTACTACTACTACTACTACTAATAATAATAATTATTATTATTATTATTATTATTATTATTATTATTATTATTATTGCTATTTACAATGCCTCCCCACGGGAAAGAGTTAGACACCAGGGTCGTTTTTTAACGTGGAGGAAAGGAACAAAAATAAACAGTGTCTCAGTCGATAAGGATTTCTCCTCCACTGACAGAGAACAAGAAATTGAAATGCAGCATCTGAAGAACAGATACTACAATTTAATATTCCATTATTATTATTATTATTATTATTATTATTATTATTATTATTATTATTATTATTATTATTATTATTATTATTATTATTTTAATTATTTTTATTATTATTATTATAAGTGTTACTATTATTATTATATATTTTTTAAAATTATTTTTATTATTATTAGTATTATTATAATTGTTATTATTATTGTTATTGTTATTATTGTTATTATTATTATTGTTATTGTTATTATTATTATTGTTATTATTATTACTATTATTATTGTTATTGTTATTATTATTATTATTATTATTATTATTAATATTGTGTCTGTTTATCACAAACGCAATTCATAGTAATGATGTCATGTTATATTATATACAGGTAAGGCTAGTTAGCACATTACGTTTTGCAACAAAAGTTTAGATGGTGGAGTATATACTACGTAAATATAAAAATAAGAAAACTAATACTAGAGATAAACAATTTGAAAGTGGTAATTTCAAAGATTAAAGAAATTCTGTCAAAAGTTTTATATCTATATCGTCGAGGGTTTCTCCTGGTAAAACATGTTTCTCTCAGTGGCAGGTTTCTGTATGGGTTGTGTCTAATTCTTTTTTTATGCATGAATAGATTACGTTACATGTAAAACGATTATTGTTTCTTTAAAAACATATTTACTCCTTATTAACTGTGCGTACGTTTATGTTTAAATAATTTAATACATACATTATATTGATAACAATCTCTAGATGGCGCTTCTGTTTCCCTTTTCCGCGGATTTGTGCATGGTTTTTGTTTTTTAACGTAAAATTATTTAGTTCTGTAAACAGTCTCATTATAACAGTGTGGTATTTCACAAACACCAAAATAATAAAACGTATCCAATGAGAAAATACTGTTAATAGAATCCAAACAGTATAAAGGAAAATTTAAATAATTAATTCTGAGTGTTTGTCGAAAATATTAATCTATTTAGACATATATTTTATTAAATTCACCCCAAATATGCCAGCAGGATACTTGATTTAATCAGTTAAATATACAATTAAGGTAAGTGTCTGCATTTTTGAGATCAGGTGTTTTCATTGATTAAGATTGTGAGGCTGACTTCCTCATCTTGGTTGTTATTGTCACAACATTTCGGCCGTTTTGCCCTCCGGCCTTCGTCAGGTGTTTTGTATTGAACTTGGGAACCGTTTGTTGGGTTGGGTTCGAGACTCCTAACAAACGGTTACCCACTTAGTCAACAATTCCTACAACAATTGCACCTGAAGAAACCCAAATGACAAAAAATACTATATTGGCCTGGCAGGCACCGCCTTTAAAGATAGGTTTAGAGTACATAAATGCTGCTTCACAAACCCCAACCACCCTAACAAAACCTCACCAACCTCCCAATATCTAGATTTCATCAAAAATAACTTTAAACCAACCATTAAGTGAAAAATCCTTAAAAAATCTAACGTATGTAAATCATTAAACTCCCCATGCCTCCTCTGCCTAAACGAAAAACATTTTATATTCAGTTTTAAAGATAGACACATACTACTAAATAGAAAACATGAAACCACCATATACTGTTGGCAACACAAATCTCACCTCCACTGCTCAGACAACATCCTTTTTGGACCCGCGGAATAATACACACAATACTTCAATCTACCGCATACAACCAATTACTGTAACATCAGCACAACCAAATCCCCTCGCTCAACTCTCCCCATCTACACATTCGTCCACCCACGAGTCCTAGCACCCCCATCCACGTACTAATAAATACTAAAACTCACCACACCTATATGAGTATACAAAAGTTGCAATTTTGTTTGGTATAGATATAGGCATATGCATGTATATATTTTTCTGCCGAGGCACTTTAAACTAATCCATATCAAATAAACCAAGAAAATCAATACAGACCCCTAAAAATCAAACCAGCAACAATAATTTAAAATGTACTTGCTTAGCATAGATGTGCGCGTTTCTGTATATATATATATATATATATATATATATATATATATATATATATATATATATATGTATGTATGGGAGATCCGTGCATGTATCCTCGTTTATATTTGTATAACTGGACCTATATATATATATATATATATATATATATATATATATATATATATATATCCTTATGTATGCTTGTGTGTACGTTTCTGTGTGCGCGGATGTGGGGATGTGCGCCAATGTATCGTATGTAGATACATGTGTGGGTTTAGGTATATCTATATCTGTATGCACACGTGTGTGTGTTTGCGTGCATCCAGCCGTATATGCCTACATATATATGTTTGTCTCTGCCGGTGGGCATAGCTGGACATCTGTGTGCGAATACAGCTGTACCTGAGTTTATGTGCAGATTTGTGTTTATATGTGTATGTGCCTGTATCAGCGATGCATTTAGCACTGAAAGTTAAATCAAACGAAGCCACTGCCTAAAGCGCCAGGTTGCTGGCCTACCCCATATGTGTGTGAAATTTCGATGCATCTACCCGGACTCTCGCTGTTAAATGTATCCGTGCATTTATTTATTTATTTATTTATTTTATTTTGTTATTAAATACTTTTGATCCTAGCTTTGCCTTGTTTGCTTGATACAGGTAGGTGCATGTCTGTATATATATATATATATATATATATATATATATATATATATATGTACATGTATGCACGAATATATATATATATATATATATATATATATATATATATATATATATATATATATGTGAATATGTGTATATATATATGCCCAATGCACCAGGTTGGGAGACCACTCAATATATATGTGAACTTCAAGATGCAGTTGCCTAACCTCGCAATATAACCATTACCATCTGCTTATTAAATTTTTTTTTAATAATTTTAGTTTCTTCTCCTTCTTTAAATTTAATATTTTTATTTCTTATTATTGTATATTATTATTCTTATTTATTTATCTGTTATTTTCTATTTGTCCTAACTTTTCCTTATTTACTTAGTAAAAATATGGGCATGTCTGTAAATATATGAATATGTATATAAATATGTATATAAATATGTATATATATATATATATATATGTATATATGTATATGGATGTATGTGGGTGTCTTTATGTGTCTTCGTGCTTTTATTTTTACTATCACTTATTAATATCTATATTTATGTAATTGCATATACGTGTGTAAGAGTAGATGCATATGTATGTGTATGTATGTATGTGTGTATGTACATCTACCTCGTATTTAATACCTTATCTCCACATATACTCATATAAGTTGGCGAGTATGTATATGTATGCATATATATATGAGTATATGTGCCTATATATATTTGTGAGTGTACATATATGTAAAGGAGTTGTGTATATGTGTGTATGTCTACTTATGAACCTATGTACGTCTGCATTTACTTTGTTTATATATATATATATGCGTGTGTGTACGTATGTGTCTGTATCTCGTTACTGTGAAGTTTACATATGTATGTATATGCATTTATGCGAATGTGTGCGTTAATCTATGTTATATAAAATAAACCCATTATAAACGGCAAGGAACAAGCCGACGTGCAATTACAAAAATTTAAACGAACATCGTATGTGTCCAAAAAATGGCATCTACACTAACCCTTTCCCACTCTCTCCCTCTATTTCCCTCTCGCTCTTCAACTCTTTCTCTCTCGTTCTCCCTCTCTCTCCCTCTCCCATCTATTTAATATACCTTGCTGAAAAACCAAAACACCAGTTAAAATTTAAAACAAAAATATTGAAACTTTCCTTCCCTCCTCACATTACCCCTCACTTTTCTCTTTATCTTCCTCTTTCCACCTCGCTCTCAGTATATCCATATATCTCCACCCACGCCTACCTGAATCTGCTACCCCACACACACAATCCAATCGAATGCATATTTAACCTTCAAAACTGAAATATTGTCAACACTCAGCTATGCTCTTTTTGTTCTTTCTTTTTTTTCTTAAAAACACCTTTTTTCCAATGATTAACAACCAATCTGATCTGCGAGGTCTAACGAAACTGTTGGATCGTAAACAGGGTTCAACATCGGAAACATATGTAGCCAAACAGATAAAACGGTAATAAAAAAATAAAACACATATTTGCTCTGCAATTGTATTGAGCACTCTCTTCAACTTTTTATTAATTACCAGTTTTACCAAATATATCCATATATATATATATATACATATATATATATATATATATATATATATATATATGTATATATATTAATATACGTATATATATATATATATATATATATATATATATATATATATATATATATATATATAATCCGATTAATGTGTGAACTATGCTCTCTGGCCAATTCCTCCAGTGACAATTAAAAAAAATCCAACTAATTAACATCATACATGAACACATCTAATTAGAAAAGCAAATGTATTTAAGAAAAACTCATATGTCAGATTTTATTATAATTACATATACGCCATTGTAGGATTTCAAAAGAACACATTGAAAATACGTACACACGCTCAAAGTAAAAAGATCAACCATATTATTTCGTCCAAATGTATGTATATCAATTAAATCAAACTATTTTAAAGTTTATTGACTTGAAACAAACAATCCTTTGGGCATAGTCGCGTAATCTGTTGTTACGACGTTCGAGCTTCTGCATAAATTAATTAAAGAGTAAAGTGGCAAAGTTATCCGTAATATTTATATTATTAAGACAAGTGTTCTCATCTTAAGTTTTATTGTATCATTTTATTAGCGAGGTAACCTTCCATTTTCTTCAGGTGCATGTTGTCGAACTGGTGCATAATGGATAAAGTTTTTGGTAAAATGTAGTTAGAAGACATATTTTTTATGGAGGGTGGATGTTCAATCCTCAGTGTGCGCGATAATCAAATTACAATTACGATGCCCGTAGGGTTTATGGCTGAAGAAGTGTCGGCATGTCGATGCCATTGATTAAATAAATAATTCTGTTGGAAATTCGAACTTTTGCGCCGAATACGAAGTTCAAGATAAAAGTCGCTCATGTCCGACAGAAATATTTCCAAGTTCGACAAGATAAAGCGAACGTTATCCGGAGAATCTGAATAATACGGAAAATCAATAAAAACCTACAGATATTCACAAACAAAAGGCAACACATTTTATTTTTTGTTTTAATACTTTCATTTATCAAGGATGTTTTGCTGCAAAAGATTTCAACATATGTGTATGACTTCAGGAAAGCTGGGTTTTAGTCGAATCAGCAATTGAATACAGAAGAGGAGTATATCGTTAGATTTCATAAGCCAAGAATAAATTTCTTGCACAATCATTTTATAACGCTACAATTCTCTAGCTAACTGACTTAAGAAGACAAACACTTAACCTTTCATTAGTAACATTAACACAAATAATTAGTAATCAAAACTCGTTGGGAATAGAAGCGAATGTAAATGTAAATGCATTTATTGTAACTTATGAATTAAAATACGATTAAATATAGTTTGTTTGTGACAAAACAGTTTGTGAAAAATATATACTTAGTATATAAAATTAAAAATATCAACTCCCTTGTTTGGTTTGTAAATAAATTAGTCGCATTGCCTCATCCAAATTATTATGTGATGGTAGACCCTTAAAACGTTAGCGTTGTTCAAAATCGTATGTTCGTTCTTTCATCGTTTTGTTTTCAATTATCAATTATCGGTACTTATCGGTTGGTTGGTTGTTTTTGTGTTATGGCATATCAACCCTTTTCAGGTTATTTAATACCGAATCCGGTGATTTTGAAGAACATTTTTTTTAATAAAATATATTTGTTTTTTGCAATCAGTTTCTATTTAACCCATAGTTGGGATCCTAACAGGTATTACCACTCCGGGTCAGAGTGGACCTGGGAGCAATGGCAATTAAAGGGTGGCTCCACACTCCCCAGAGCCCGCAAGCTGGGGCATCATCATCGGATATAGTTTAAGGTCATATCCAGGACCGGTACTTATCGGTTACATTCCGCTACTAAGCCTACTTTAAAAAAATCACTTGCAAGCACAGGAAGTGTGAAATTTCATAACGATCAGCTTAGCCATTTTTAGAATCAATAGGAAATTAAACCACAAATACATCGATATATACACAAATTTCCTTCTTACAAGTAGCTCTGTTGCAGCCAGATGGCTGCATATTGTGATAGAAAAACAAGTAAGTACAGTGTATTTACACAATTTTTATTTACATGAAAGAAACAACAACAGTGAAAACAGCAACAGGCAGGAAGTGTTCAACACGAAAGTATTTCTACTGTATCATTGCTTATCAGGACTGAGATTTCTTTCAGTCTTAGGTTGTATCTCCTTGAGTGCTCTCCACTGGGTCGTTTTCTTTCATTCATCACCAGCTTTAATTGTTGTGGATTCTCTTGGCGGAGGATATGACAGAGCATCGTAAAATCATGGGCATAAGCGTCCCAGTCTCTCAGATGCTGCTGAAGAATATCAATGAGGTTCTGGAGAATCTGCTTTTCATGGACAGTAGCTGATGCTGGTAGGGTAGTTCATTCTCTTTTTGAGCATGATCAGGTCCATGACATATAGCTGGACAAACTTGGGTTCTTGTCCTACATCTGGCTGCAGCCCCCACCATCAGTATTGTGCTTGTTGGTTGCCATCCATGGTGTCCAGGTGGTCCTGGTGGGTGATCGACTTTGAGACAGGACATTTCTACGGACTTGTTTATTTGCCTAGTGTACTTGAGGAAGCATGCAGAGTGGGGATGATTTCCTTCCCAAAGCTGTTTCAATGGATCAGGATGATAAGGGAATGTGGATGGGGCAACCTTTCCGTTATTACAACACATGCCTCTTGCTTCATTTTCCTATTTAATCGCATGACAACTTGGCCATACTATGGCCATAGGGATCTGCGCCATCTTCAGTGATGAGAGATCCAACACTGAAGTAATAAACTAATTGGTCTGCAGAGAGGATTTTATCAGCGGCGCGTGCTTTATTGTCTAGTTGTTTTCTCTGGTGCTTTCGTCGATCAGCTGTCTGTCTTCTGTCCTGTGTCACGCCATGAACTCCTGGTGTATAATGACTCCCCTCGCCTCGCATTAGTAGTAGCCTCCCGAGGCTCTTGCAGTCTTTTATCCCGGGTGTGTGATGCATCCTGCGCCTCGCATTAGCAGTGATTTCCCGTTTTTGTAAGCCTTTCATCCATGGTGTATAGTGACTCCTGTCGCCTCGCATCAGCTGTAGCCTCCCGTTTTTTTTTCACGTCTTTTATCTCGTGTGGTGCCTCCTGTCGCCTCGTATCAGCTGTGGCCTCCCGATTTCTTGGAAGCCTTTTATCTCTGGCGTGTGGTGCCTCCTGTCGCCTCGTAAGAACTGTGTCCTGCCGATTTGTCTAATGCCTTTTTTTAAACTCTGGAGACATTTGTCGTCTTCTCTCCCTAGATTTTACAGCTTGATTCGTTTTCCGACCCAAGGAACTTTTCCGTCTTTTTGGCATAGTAATCGTTGGAAAGATAATACTATAGAATAAAATAATATTGGTGAAATTGAATATTAAACATGGACATATAGACAGACAGACATGCACACATAGACCCACATATAGACACACATATATAGATACATACATAGGACATTTTAGGCATATAGATATATAGATACACAGAAAGGTATATAGGCATAGACACAGATATATAGATACATAGCCTAGATATATAGATAGGGACATATATAGACACATCGACACACACATACACACACACACACATATATATATATATATATATAGCGAGAGAGAGATAGGTATATAGATACACAGAAATTTATATAGACAAACATAGATTGATAGATACATACATAGAACATTATAAGCATATAGATATATAGGCCACAGAAAGATATATAGACAGACACAGACATATAGAAATATAGGCCTACTATATAGCTACATAGAAAGTTCTGTCAGACACATATAGACACAGATATATATATAGAGAGAGAGAGAGCGAGCGAGAGAGAGAGACAGAGACAAAGAGAGAAAGATAGATAGATAGATAACTACAGGGATTGAAAACGCACTAACAATGTGACTTTTTTGGCACTTTTGCATGTTCGCATGCATTTCTTTGCATTTTTGCATTTCCATACACCGACCATGGATATAAATATCACTAAAACATCCGCTGCGCCATAAGCTTCATTTCGCTACCAACGTTGCCTGGCTGCGGTGCCTGTATGCTGAGATAAACCGCGTCACACGCAGATAGACAGACTATAGGACATTTTATATATAGATATAATAATAGATATTATGAGAATAATGGAATTAGTATTCCGATAAAATAGACTAATAAAAATGAACAAACCTCCAGAGAAAGGCTCGAAATAAATGGGAAACTTTTCTGAACACATAACTCGATTTGTTCCTTTTTATTTCTCTACAACAAAAGATACGCCCCCACGCACCTATATATATATATATATATATATATATATATATATATATATATATATATATATATATATATATAGCACATTTAATGCTTTAAGCTATTTTCTCTTCAAATTTTTAAGACACTTTTCCAACTACTGCATTGGCAAATAATGCTATTTCCAAACGTGCAGCGTTTAAACTTTTCAACATTATATTCTGTAGTAATAAAAAATGCAAAAAATACAAAAAAGAAACTACCACGCCGGTCGCTATCACGTCAGAGTAAATTTACCGAGTTAGAAAATATTTAAGACTTCTTAGTATGCCCCATCTCTATAAAGCTTTTATTTGTTAATGCTTTTTCTCTTGTTTGCACATTTGGGCTAATGCATGAATAACTTGCTTCTTGTTCTTCGACAATGTGCAGGAAGAACGAATTCCGAACTTTATAAACTGTGCTCCAAATATGTTGCATCCCTCTGTTTGCTTATCATACGTACACGGAATATGCTCTGTTCAGTTTTATGTACTTGCACTGTACTTCGAAACTGTCTTCTAACAACCTTAGTAGAGGCGAAGTATCACGGTTTTTATATAGAGCTCCCAAAATATAGAAGTATTATTTACGCTCCAAGATTCTTTATACGGACAACTTGTTCTTGCAATACTCATTTCTGTTCCATGTTTCACCGACTGCGCTAGTGTGCAGAAATGTAAATGTAATGTTAATAATAATCTAGTTGCTTTACTCGCCACTAACATGTCACCCTTTATAAATCTGTCACATAACTTACATGGCCTATACATAGTAATGTATACTTGCCTGATTGAGTTGAACAAAAAAAAAAACTTGGATAGAGTACTCTCAAAGCATTTACAGTATTATGTGAGTACGGGGTTTTGTTAAGAAGAAACCAAATTAATATGCATAATGTTTCTTGCATTGTAATTTACAAACATTAATATTAATAAGTTGTCTCCTGTACATTATTGGAGTAGGATTTTATAATTATTATTTTCGAACGTTCTTCAAAGAAATTGTTATCTTATATAAATATGTAGATAGATATACTAAAAAGTAGACTAGTCTAATATAGCGTGCAATTGATCATTTTGTTTTACTTATTAAGTATAAGTTAGCTGATAAATCACCATCAAATATGATTTATTGCTGCCCAGTTTATATAATTAATAAAAATGATAACTAAAATAATATTTTATTAAATACAATAAATTACTAAATTTATATTCTAAATGAAAATATATTCAGCTGCGCCATCATATTTGAAAGTTTTATGCATAATCCTATAGAGTCGAATATTAATTGCTATTTTGTTAAGATTCTACAATATAGGTTTGTATGATATCTGTTTCACTACAATTTCTAAACATCAATATTTTTATCCCATGCTTATGCGCGATTTATATACATTTTTCTCATCTTTCTTTCCAACTTTCTGCTAAGAATCTTTTGATTTTGTCAACTAATAAATATAGAACTCACTGAGAAAGAACGACAGCTTCATCTCGCGCATAATATATAAACTATAAATTTGACCATCACTAATCACTAGATGTGTTTAATAGCAACACAGGAGATATTAGTTATCAGTTCTTTATCCAGGTGTTACTAATTAAACTACTACTTGACTAGACTCTGTATTAGTGTAACATATCTTTATATGAACACTCTAAACCAGTGGTGGGGGAACATGGGTTAAATAATCTAAATATAGTAAATTAGGCATTTTGAGGGGCGAGAATAATGAACATAAATGTGCTTAGTAAGCGTAAGTTGGAAAAGAGAGTGTATCGACGATCCCATTCTTTTTAATGCTCTAGAAACGGAGAACTATCAGTATTGAAAATATTTCATCAGTATTTAATCAATATTGGAACTGTTTATAACCACCAGAGAGACCCTTTCTTCGATGCTCCTTTGGAATTGACTGTTCCCTTCTAGTTATCAGCCTTTATTTGTAATTCTTGGAGCACTCATAATTGTAGTCTCAGTGACATTAATGGGTCAGTAAAAATGCACGTGACTTGACTTAGAAATACATTCTGTTATTTTTTTAGAACTTGATTCCTATACTGTAAACACCTTAAAAATGAGCACATTAATTCTCATAAGCAGTCTGAATGATTGTCAGAGGTCCCATTGAACTTCCTTCAAAAATGATACAAAAATAGAATTTGAGACCTATGATTATCTTCTATGTTTTTGAATGTCAAAATTTGCAAAGCATAATAAAACTGCACCTATGGAAACAACTAACATGCTAAAACTATTCGCACCAAGCTATTTATCCCAACAAGGTCTTTCTACTTTAGTAGATGTAGAAAGAATATAGAAATCGATTAAATCCTGAAAAAAGACGATGGTAGCAGTAACATAAAACATATTCTGATATCAAATTTGTATCGGTGTAATTGTCCAACGCAGGAGTTTGCTGATATGAAAATATTGCAGATTCAACCTGATGTTAAACGGATACAGTTTCAAATATGTTATTCATTATACTTATGGATAAAAGACTAACATTATTTTTTGTGATACATTCAAATACTTAAGAATGTGTTGTGTGTAGAGACGTATGCTAAAATTTGTTCTTTGTTGTGTTCTTTTGGGGTTCTTAGTTGGTCTATTTGAATTTTTCAGCCAGTTCAATACCTTTCTGTATTAGTGGTAGTGGATATCCTCTTTTCCGCAGTGTTATTTGTAGTTCATTCAGTGTATTTGAACGGAGGTGTCTGTCTGTTACTATGGTGCAGACTCTACTTGCTAGGGAGTAGGGTATTGATTTTAGACAGTTTTTAGGATGGTGGCTTTTGAAGTGGAGGTATTGTTGAGTTTCTGTGGGTTTGTGGTAGATGTCTGTGATTATGTTGTTGTTTTTTTTTATTTTACTACGATGTCTAGGAAAGGTACAAAGAACACATTTTAGCATACGTCTCTACACACAACACAAACAACCCAGAACTATTCACAGAGATAACAAAAGCACATTATCCTCCTCAATCAGAACGACAAACTAAACAACATACTTAAAACAACAAAAATAATAAAAAGCAAACGCCAACCCCAAAACTTAAAATACATCCTAACTTCCTCAAAACTCGTCCCACATACTACAAAAGGGGTTACAAAATGCAACAAACCGCGATGTGGAGTATATGCCATAATAATAGAAGGTAACACATACACATTCAAAAACCCAACACAAACATTCAGAATAAAAAAGGATCTAAATTGCACCTCCAGAAATGTAGTATATGCACTAAGATGCACAACATGCAACAAATCCTACATAGGCGCCACGAAAGATTTCAGTAATAGAATGGCCTTACATAAGAGCAACA
This sequence comes from Euprymna scolopes, assembly GCF_053919585.1. NCBI lineage: Eukaryota > Metazoa > Mollusca > Cephalopoda > Sepiida > Sepiolidae > Euprymna > Euprymna scolopes. Next base: position 11,178,355 of record NC_136484.1, on the reverse strand, counting down.
TCAAAATTGCAGATAACAGACACCTCTATGTTTCAAAACACGTACACACATGCAGTGGAAACAGCTTCAAATAATGCCAATCTTCCAAACAGAGAATTATTTTTATTTATCTACACAGGAAAAAAACTCCATCACCAGATTCACTCCTGAACTGAACAGAGCCTAATATCATCACACAAAAACATGAAATGCAAGGTGCACTCACATGCACATCCATACACATACATATATACACGGCCACACATAAATCAGAACCGACACATTAAAACACACACACGTGCGCGCATACAACCACACACAGACATAACACCCCTATCTCTAATACAACACACTGAACAATACCAACGCTAATTAACCTCGAAACCAACAACACTAGGAAACACCTAGAACCATAGTATAATATCTGTTCCAACACCTCGCTCCCTCCTCAGTGGATGAGACCCCCCTCATGACTGAAACAACTATCATCCCTTCTATCATCCCCCTCCCATACCTATACCCCCCAATTGCCCCCTCCTCTGGGAAACTAAATCTCACCCACACTAGCAACCGATCCTGGGACTGGCCATACCCACATGAGGAGACAAATAAATAGAAACATTAAAAAATCCCCTATACACATTTTAAATACACTCCTCTTTCTAAACAAACATAATATAAGTAATACTCGAAAAGACTAAAACGAAAAATCACAATACCAAAATCCAAGAATCCAAAAAATAAATATCAAAATAGAATGAAAGCACCCATATCCTTATTTAAGAAGAGCCGGTCCCCCCTCCTCACACATACACATTAGTAACGACCTCGGATCACAGTCACCTTCCTAAGGAAGAAAACAACCTCATAATACTATAAAACAGTATACACATTCTCAAACCAATAAAAGCAAACACACACACGCACACGCACACACACAATCGCGCGCACACACACACAAACACACACACACACACCCTACCCCACCCTAAAGGAAAAGAAAAAAACACTAGCAGAAAGAGAGAGTTACTACAGCCAGGTCAGCGGCCTGGACAAGCCCAATAAAAGAGTAATAAAATTGAACATGCCAATGAATAATAAACACTTACAAGCCTCCACCCCTTGGAAACACTTCAAATGAACTACGAAAATTGATATTTTTACATCTCCAACATATTTGAAAATAATTTCTGACGAGGATGCTTCACAGAACGTCTGAAACGCGCGTAAAAACGATTTCAATGACTAAAAAACATTATTACAATGATCCAAACATAATTATCAATGAAAAACCAAGACACGGAATAATAAAATAATGTTAAAAATACACATTGTTTGTGACTACTTCCTTATTTAAATATACATCTTTTTTTCGTTGGAATTTCTTAACCCATTTATATATATATATATATATATATATATATATATATATATATATATATATATATATATATATATATATATATAGCCACTATGATGAATATTGAAAGTGCCACTATTATGAATATTGCGGAGAATCTTAATGAAGTGAGTTCTAAATCTGACAAATTATTATATCAGTTATGGAGAAAAGTTGTAAATAAAAATATAATTGTTGATATTTTGGTAGATAATGCTGGAATATAAAAAGGGAGAATGATACTGAAGGCGGGAGTTTATAAGGGCAAATGACAAATGAAACTGTTGGGTTTTTTTCATAACCATAACAAATGATATAATATGATATATAGTATATGAAAAAGTAGAATCTAGGAAAATAAAGGGTGCGTAGTATTATGACCCTTTTCTTTCACAAAAAGAGGTCTTATATAGAATGTATTCTTTTATCCTTTAATTTGTTGCACTGCATTTTCGGTATTTGTTAAGGCGCAAAGTAGATTAATGTTCTGTATCGTCGTTTATGTGTTAAATATATATATATATATACATACATATATATATATATATATATATATTTACAGTGTATCCTTATAACATTCGGTAAAAATCATGAATATTCCTACAAAAAATGTTATTATAGATCGCAAATAATTGATAGCTTAGAACATTGGTTATTCTTGAACATATTGATCTACTGTACGAAATATAAATACGTGCAGCACTCTGTTATTCTTTAGTTAATGATATAACAATAAAAACAATATAAAGAAAATTATACCTAAATGTTGTCAATTAGCTTGTGGCACATTTTTGAAACACCTACAGTCGTCTAATTAATTAAATAAACCTTTAGGTGTGACTTGATTCGTATTTATTGTTTGTTTACATTTTATTTTATTTTTCTTTCCATCTTTTTATCAGGAAAACTCACGACTAATTTATCAGACAAGGAAAATCTAATCAAACTTTAGTTTAAATACAGTTACGCGTAATATGAAAAAATCACACAATTATTATTTTGTATGTATATGTGCGTGTATATGTACAACCCCATACCCCCACACCCCTCCAATATATATATATATATATATATATATATATATAAATATATATATATATATATATATATATATATATATATATATATATATATATATACAGGTGTCAACAAAGTCTTGCTGCATAATCTACACGGTGCCCACAAAGTCTGGCTACATAATGTACATGGTGCCCACCGTCTGACTGCATAATCTACACGGTGCCCACAAAGTCTGGTTCCATAATCTACACGGTGCCCACAAAGTCTGGCTGCATAATCTACACGGTGTCCACAAAGTCTGACTACATAATGTACACGGTGCCCACAAAGTCTGGCTGCATAATCCACACGGTGCCCACAAATTCTGACTACATAATGTACACGGTGCCCACAAAGTCTGGCTACATAATCTACACAGTGCCCACAATGTCTGGTTGCTTAATCTACACGGTGCCCACAAAGTCTGGCTACATAATCTACACGGTGCCCACAAAGTTTGGCTACATAATCTACACGGTGCCCAAAAAGTCTGGATGCATAATCTACACGGTGCCCACACACTTTGACTACACACTCTACACGGTTCCCACAAAGTCTGGCTGCATAATCTACACGGTGCCCACAGTCTGGCTGCATAGTCTACACAATGCACACAAAGTCTTACTACATAATCTACACGGTGCCCACAAAGTCTGGCTGCATAATCTACACGGTGCCCACAAAGTCTGGCTGCATAGTATACCAGGTGCTCACTAAGTCTGACCACAAAGTCTGGCTACATAATGTATAATGGAAAACATACCTCAGAATTTTGGACCTCGGAACCGTCCGAATTCTAACCGAAATTGCTCATCAGAAGTATTTAGTTTTTTTTTTGAGAAGACACAATGTATATATCAGCCTATCTATATATAAAAGTGAAATTGTCTTTCTCTGTGTCACTGTCTGCGTCTGTAAATTTCCCTACCTAATTACTCAGTTAATTTTCAGGCTGTAGACTCAAGATTTGACATAACTGGTACTAAGATTTTTTTCAAAACAAGATTTTATACTGATTTTTGGCTGAAAATGTTGCTGCCAGGGGTCAATGTTCAAGCGATTTAACGTTTACGCAGTTTATCAAACTATTCAATCAATTTTGGGTCTAAACATGGGAAATTGTACATAAAGGCTATTACGACATGCATCTAGACTTTTAATCAGGTTTTGCACGAGAATTTGGCTTCCAAGATGTCAAAATTCAAAGAGTTGTACTTTGCAGACTCTACGAAACTTCTCCGCCAATTTTGATTCCAAACATTTACATTTTAGATGTAGGTTATCTGGACATGAGTAAAACTTTAAATATATATACTAGCAGAAGTACCCGTCGTTGACAAGGTTAAAGACAGCCTACAGAAAATGGACTGTGATTGATGAAAGTATGATAGGTTATGAAAATGGCGGGAGGGGATTGGAAAGAGATAGGTTTTGATAATCAAAATTGTTACCCTAAGCAAAATATGATGAAAGTAAAGATAATTTTCGCGAAAATATATTTTTTATATCAACTTTGTTTCCATTCGTAGCCAAGAGTGACAGACAAAATGATGTTTCCTTACAAAGAAAAAATGTTAGATATATATATATAACAATATAAATATACAAGAAATAAGTGTTACCATAGTACATAAAAGTTACTTTTATGATGGAAAAGTTCATTGGTTTGTATTTTTAAGTAGTTTGTAAAAATATTTTTTTTATGTTCAGGAACCGGTTTAAAAAAAGCAAAATGGCAGCGACTTTGAAATGGAGAGCCCCGTTTTTAATTTGATGGAGGGGCACTTGAGCATTCTGTGTTAACAATTAAAGAGAGTTCCGTCAACGTAAGGACTATTTATAAACATATTTTTATGTTTTCCATTATTTTCTGCTTGGGGAATATTCCATTATGGCATGTGTAGTTTATATAAAAATTCATTTAAGTAGTTATCGCCTCAAATTTCGTTTTAATTTCTGTTCGTTGAAATTATTTCAAGAGCATTAAAAACTATTTCTAAACAAAAAAAACTGAACTGAACTTTTATTGACTGTGGTAACATTTATTTTTTGTATATATATTTTTCGGTAGTCGTTTGTTAGCTTTTCTGCTAAACACTCTTACACAATAATATCGACGAAATATCGAAAAACAAAAACAGTGTTGAAAAATAATGAAGCTTTACTTACTGATGTAAAATAATCCGAAGCAGCAAATTGGGGGTATTAAAAAAGTAAACACGTAATTACTTTATTTTTTTAAAGAAAGAATCGATATTAATATGAATAAGAAGAAAATGGCGTCCTTTTCAAGCAGAACAGCTTCGTTTCAGTTTTACAGTATTGAACGATGTAGTATTGCGCCACCGGATTCAGGAGTGTACTATTGTAATGTGCAGACCACGCAGAAAGGGTTGTAATCAACTGAATTCCTTCTAGTACACTGGCAAAAAAAGCTTAAACGGATATATAAATAAAAATGAAAAGGTTATGTAAATGTTTTTAAAAAGACACGTAATCACGTAAGCAGGAGTTTTTTCTTCTTTTGACACGATAACAAGTAACGTTCTTATTTTTTATTATTTATCTATTTATCTATTTTCAAAAGAGTGTCATGTGCAAGTGGAGAAGGAAAACACAAAGTTATGCAAAATTTGTGTCGAGAATTGTCTAAAGTTCCTGTTTTTTTTTTCGTTCACTTTAATAAGAACGTAAATTTATGAGGTGATTTTATTCGACACAATATGATTGAACTCAGAAAAATAAAAGCTCACATGAATTAAGAGGAAAGTTAAGGTGTTATTTTGGACTCTCGCCCCTTAAAAAAAAACTTGTTAAACTTTGTGACATATTTACATTCTATGGAGGTCAGGCGCGAACGAAGACCTAATAATTTTATTATCCCATATTTCTTCAAACTGAAACATAATTATCAAAGTATACTTACACAAATAGATATGAAAAGTCTTTGTTAAATGTGTACCATACAGATGCGAACGCAGACCCCAAATTTTAATATACCATTCCTATTTAAGTTGAAACATACTTATCAAAGTATTCTTATGTACATCTATATCAAAAACCCTTGTAAACGTTTTTTTTTTTCATTTTTTATTTCCATACTTTGGGGGCCAGGCGCGAACGCAGACCTCACAATTTTTATGAACCACCATTCTGTTAGATCAAACATACCCATTCCTGATCCTTGATACATCTTCTATCATTATATTTAACCAGTTTTTTTTTTAAATAGTCAAACATATAGGTGGCTATTCGTGAACAGACACACACACACAGGCGTTCAGCTTTATATTATATATATATATATATATATATATATAAGGTTATGTAGAGAACATAGGGTTCGAGCAACGCCGGGCTGATATGGTAGTATATATATGAAAGTGAAATTGTCTGTGTGTGTAATTTACCCTTCCAGACTCGAGATTAAACAAAAATGTTTTTGAGATTTCTGAAACTCGTTTTAATCGGTTTCGGCCAGAAATGTGGCGGTAAAGGTGTCAAATTTCAACGATTTTACCTTGGAAATCTCTACTAACCTCCCCTGCCAATTTTGGATCTAAATGCTTACATTTTATATGTCGGTTATTTGGGCATTCATACACCATTTTAACTTGATTTGACTCCTAAACAATAAATGTTAAGGGTATAAATTGGTGTCAAAGTTAAAAACAATTTGACCTCAGTGGTCTCTACCAAATCACTCAGCCCATTTTTGGCCTAAACCTTTTAAATTTTACATAACGTGTAATCAGATATAGGAAGCATTTTAGAATGGGTGTTTGGTTGAATGTTCTAGCGATGTAACTTTTGCGGTCTGTAGCAAACTATTCAGCGAATTTTGGGTCTTAACGTTTGAAATTTTCCATGAAGGGAAATCAGAAATATAGCAAGCTTTAAATTCAGTTATTTAGCGAAAATTTGGCTGCTAAGAGGTCAAGGTTGAAAGAGTTGACTTTGGAAGACTATCCTAAACGTTTTCGTCGATGACTCAATATATATATATATATATATATATATATATATATATATATATATATATATATATATAAATATATATATATATACATACATATATGCACATAAATTATGAAAGTTATGAACAGTACATAGGCCGCGAGAAAGGCCGGGCTGAACTGTTAGTATATATATATATATATATATATATATATATATATATATATATATATATATATATATATATATATATATATATATACTATATATATACTATACTATATATATACTATACTATATATATACTATACTATATATATACTATACTATATATATATATACTATACTATATATATACTATACTATATATATACTATACTATATATATATACTATACTATATATATATATATACTATACTATATATATACTATACTATATATATGCATATATATACACTATATTATATATATATTGTCATTATGTTATAGATATATGTATATGTATATTGTTATTAGTGTCGGTTACGCTCATAGATTATATGAAGCTGAGAAAATCACAAATATTCATTGATGATAGAGAAACCCGCGATTTATAGGCGCCATAAACGAAAGTTTGAGATTGACCTCCCTCGCTAGGTTCGTTCCCTGATATCAAATTGCTTGCCATATTAAACAAAAAATGCATATACAGCTTGGATATTGGATCCCATCTTGTAAATCAAAAGTTATTAGCATTCGTAAAAACGATAGGTGCGTTTGTTTACAATGTTATGTTTCGATTGAAGTTTATTGATCACCACAGAATAATGCTGACACATCTAAGATAAGAGTTATGATTCAGTGTAACATGAAATGTACAGCTTATTACACTATTTTTCTACTTGGCACTGAGTGCGAAAATATCAAAATATAAGACATTTTCCTTAAATGTACAGCTGAGAACTGTATCCGCCCGCTATATTTTATATAAAAGGTTCCGATATATGTATAGTCACTCTACCAGCTCCATAATCTGTGAACTGAACAACATCCAGAAGAACCTGAATATGTTTTAAATTTATATAATATTTATTTAAAATTCCTGAACTTTTTGTCATAAAAGATTCCACATAAAATAATAATAATAATAATAATAATAATAATAATAATAACAACAACAACGATAATAATAATAATAATACTAATAATAATAATAATAATAATAATAATAATAATAATAATAATAATAATAATGAAATTAAGAATAATATTAAGAAGAAGAACAAGAAGAGGAGAGGAAGAAGATGATGCAGAAGAAGAAGAAGTAGAAGAAGAAGAAGAAGAAGAAGAAGAAGAAGAAGAAGAATCTCCAGAATTAGATTAATATATTTTATTTCCGCCGCAGTGTTTAGATAGAAGATAAATAAATAATCAACAATATAACAATGACTCATTCCCTTGAAAATTACTCTATGGACACAAAAATATTTCCAGTGATAATACCGTGGATGCGAAAGCACGAAATTACTTTCTGATTGTGATTCTTTCGTGAAGTAATTATGTTGTTGCTAACATTATCTCATTTTTCTTTTATAAAAGCTTTTTTATAAGCCCCCCCCCCACCAAAAAGATATTGATACTTAAATGTGAAGGGCTATTTTTTTTAAATGACATCTAACGAGAGTTTGGGAGAATTAGGTAGAGCGCTATCCTGTCCATAGTGCATTAAATTTCTGAAGCAAGGGAGGGAAAAACAGGGAATGAATTTCAAATATAGCAGTTCGAGCAAAGTAAATATTAGTGTAGAAAACTTTCCGCTCTCTAGGAACATTAAGCTTGTTTAACATGAATTGTTATTGTCAAGCAATTGCTATAATCTGGCATCATATTTTGGAATGTGACTTGTATTGCCTTATGTGATTCTCTTTATTACAGGTTGATTAACAGGAATATTTACTAACCGATCCTTTTCTTATTTAAAATCAGATACCATGTCAATGAACAATTTAATCGTACTGGGCCGTTAAGTTTTATGAATTCTACTACATAAAAATCAGTCTTTCCTACATTTGTTCGAAATATTCAAAAGGTTTAATTGACATCTCATCGTTCATTTTGTTCAGAATTATGTTTTAAATTATAATAGCTTATACAATAGACATTGTGTGCATCTGCTGTACATTTATTATTCTCGATTACGCCAGGTGAAAGTGCGCATAAAAAGAATAAACTTTACTATGAATTTGAATAATTATAGATTTAAGTTTTCATTGTTATATGGTTGCATTTCTCGAATTATGCGGGCAATGCATATTGCAGTTACATTTAGGGGTGACCCATAGTTTATCAGGTATGAAAACATTTGTAATTCAACGTGAAAGCTAATGCAATCCCTTGCAGTAATTTCATTCACTAACGAGGAATAAGTAACGACTTTCTGAATCAAAAACCCCGATCTCTTCATGTTAAGATCTACTTTCAAGAAAACACCCCGAACTTATCATATTAAGAACGGCTTTCGGAATAACGACGCCATATTAAGACGCCATATTAAGAATCGTTGTTAGAATAAACACGCCACCTTTCCAATATAAAGAATGCCCCAAATTCCCCATGTTAAGAACGGCTTTTGGAATTAACACCCCCCCAACTTCCTTAAGTTAAGAACCGCTTTCAAGATACGCCCCCATTTTTTTCGATTCGGAAGCGGTAAAATGTATTTGCTTTGTCGTCTGCTTCAGTTACACGCTTGCACATTACTAGCAATTCGATTGTAAAAAGATCATGGTTGCCAAGGATTACAACAGTTTTACGTCAGATATTATGTTTTATATCCGGTAAACGACTTAGCCCAGAATTTAACTGTGATATTCGTCGTCAATGTATCCGAAAATTTATAAAACGTCATTATTACAATTCAAAAACCGATTAAGAAAACATTAGTTTTATTAATATTTAAATTCGTCGTAATCATATAGTAATTTTAAGACCATTGCGCATGCGATTCCTTGTAGCAAGCGAGCATTGAACAGGTAGAAAGATTAAACAAGCTGAAGTAAATTTATTTCATATATGTTTTGCTAAATGTATCTATTAATGTTTCGTTTTGAATATTTAATATAAAGCTGCCCATAAGACGTCCATTTAAACGCTGATTTGGCTATTTCTGATTTGGGGATCAGTTACATTACGATATTTACACAACTACTACAAGAAATTAACATAAAACGAGTTGTTTTGTTGATGTTGAGTAGCATTTATTTTGACATTATCTATGGTTAATGTTAGCTATTGTTTCCCTGATATATTTCTAGTAAGAATTCGTTCACGATGGATGTTATGTTATTCTATGAAGTAACTCGTACTTAGCGCGCTAATATCCGTAATCAATGTCATTATAAACTTTGCCATATTCGCCCACTCTATTTACTGATGAGAAGAACTTCTTTGAATTTAGAACATTTAACATGGTTTCTTTGTCTACCTCGGCAGCGAAGGTAAGCATAAATTTAAGTTATGAATTTCGTTTATCTATATATGTCGTGTGCGTTACTGACATATTACTATTGAATATCCTTTCACACTAGCTAATCCCAAATGACAAGATAAAGCTTCAATTTTTCTGCCAGTCTAGATGATAATCCTTTGCATTCTCAACAATAGTTTTTCTAAAAGTATAGTTTATTCAAAATGATAATGATTCGCTGCAACTTCGTATTCTTAACAATTGCTTCCAAGCTACATTTTTTATGATTACTTTTAGTTTGTAAACGGGCGTTTGATACAAGATAATTATGTATAGAGATTATGAGAAACACATCTTATATATGGTCAATCGTTTAAACTTTCCCCATGCTATGAACTTACGTCTACATCTCTTGCCCAATTATATATAATGTATGAAATGCAGTGCTTGTCAGGGATATAAGTAACTAACGAATTTTCCTTTAAATGAAATATATGTAAAAAAAATCCCCAGCTATTGACGCATTGTAAGGTAGGTTTTAAAATATTATACGTGAGATTTTATTCTCCTGACACAGGAAATGCCTTTGATAATATAAATGCAAGTATTTTTTTTAATGAGAAGCACGAAACTTTGTCCCGTTATGATATAATCTCTCTCGTTAAATACATAATTATTACTCTTCAAAATATAATAAGTAGTGCAGTTTAACCACACATACACACACATACACACATACACACATATATACGTATATATATATATATCTCTATATATATATTTATACATATATGTATGTGTAGAGAGAGAGAGAGAAAGAGAAATAGAGACAAGCAGACAGAGTAAGAAAGAGGCAGACAGAATGATAGATAGATAGGTATTAAATAATATGCAAGAACAATAACTGTAAACAACTATCAGGATACATAAAGATCTATACGGGTAATAATGATATTTCATATGCGTTTAAATATGAATTTACAGTGGCGTAATTTATAAGTTCTATAAAAAAATGGTACTGAACAGCAAATGTGGGTCAAAATAAAAAAAATATCATAGGTTCATTAACGATAAATTTCGTAAATTGTCCGATTATAATACATGAACATTCAAAATTAATTTGTGAAAAACAACCCAGTACACCAATAAATGCTGGGAAATTTCATTAGCGCAGGATATATATATATATATATATATATATATATATATATATATATATATATATATATATATATATACTTGTTTGTAATATACTGAATTTTACTGGGTTCGTATAATTCAGTAATTTTAATATACCAATGAATTTTAAGCCAAAAAGAGATGACTTAAAATGTAAGCTACAAAGTTATCATATTTCATAATTGAGAATTAATATACTGTATTAAGAAAACCAAGATTTCAAGAAAGGAATCGGTAGCAACAAAAAGTGTATTTCATTGTAAGTTACAATTGTTTCAAGACCGGCTGCTTGAAATTGTCCCACCGGTCTTGAAAGAATTGTAACTTACAATATATATATATATATATATATATATATATATATATATATATATATATATATATATATATATATTGTGGGCACCAATTCTCTGACTAGACTCAACCACCGTAAACCTCTCGTGCTGGGTAGAACGCAAAACACTCTTTTCGTTCTGTAAACCTTTGTTTGTCTTTTATGAATACACGTCTCGTGTTACCCCGTTTTTTGTTTTTATTGTGGCTAATCCAAAGCCATAAGTATATATATATATATATATATATATATATATATATATATATATATATGTGTGTGTGTGTGGGTGTGTGTGTGTGTGTGTGTGTGTGTGTGAAAATACATAAAAACATAACATAAACATTATTTTCACGAATAAATCTATATAATAACTATTCCGCGTATCAAACCTTTATAATATCTATGAGCAAAGTGAATGCTATCTTTGGCCGTGTTAATGTCATTTATCGTATAGACTAAACATTGAGCAGCAGAAATTATCGAAATCTTTACTTTAGCTCATTTATTTACAAAGGGCTTACTACATATTAACGCCCGGACGCCACTCGAGGATAACTTTCAAGTTGTGTATTGTTGTCATTGAGACAGTTGCGTGATAATCGTTCGGTAGAGTATTTTGGTATAATAAGATTATTTCCGAACACAAGTAAATAAGAACTTGTTTAACTTGGACTTTAATATAACTATATTGTGATCATCTGAAAAGCAGGCCAGCGAAACAGAATTTAGCAGGAGGGCAGTTCTTGCAAAACATATTTGTTCATGGAATAAATTTAAGAGGTTCGTGGAGGAATTTAATGATAGTGATTTAGGATGGGTGATTTTTTTCGTGCTAAAACTAATTTTATCAACCGTATCTGTTTTGGAAATTGTACACAAAATGTTTATTCACTTATACTTGAAATTGCCATTCCTTTATCAGTTCCATATCAATTCGAAAATGTAGCAACTCATACATCAGAAATCATTATTTGTTACCATACAATAAAAAGTTTTTCACTAACAAAAAAGAATGTAATATTGGTTTTCGTACATTTATCCTTTCAGAAAATGCAGCGTCATTAATTCCACGGAGAAATATATTTTCATAAAAAAGTTTACATATGCTTCCATTTATGGTAAGAATACACTTTGATCTAGACAATTATTTACAAATATGCACATGCAAATTAATTCCATACGGATAAACATAGGAAAAGCATATTTGACGATGGGAATATGAACATCACACTCGTGAACGTGTTGAAAGATAATTATGATAAAAGAATAATCTTTGACTTTTGAACCAAATGCTGACTTTATCCGTGTGAAGGCAATGCATTGAAGTGGGGGAACTAGGTTGCCATTATAATCGAATTCCTAAATTTTCGCTCATTTAACCTCAGCAAAATTCTGACAACCGCATCGTTTAGAGGGCGAATATTGATTAATGTTTGCGCAGTTCCCTATTTTGAAAGAGTGATTCTATCTCTTAATTGCTACCTCATATCTCAATGGAGTTTGTGGACAACTAGACAAAGTATCGACTAATTATGTCAAATCATATTAGTCTAGTTATTATCCATAGAAATATTGTTCTATTAAAACGAAACATTTAATATTTTGCGTGCCCATAAAAATGTAGAGCATTTTCCCACTGGGGAACCCTTTTCAGAAATATACCATTTACATAGGTTGTCACTAATGATAAAACATTTGATCACGACAGCCATATTTGTATACGTCTCCATAAATTAATACTATTCAGAGTAATGTGAAACGCCTAAACTTTTCACTGGGATTATCGAATAACATACTTGGGGAAGTAAACATCTGTTCATATACCAAGAGAATTCGATATCGTTAAAAATATAACAGAGCAGATTAATTTAATACAGAAGCATACACATGCTATATGATAATGAACTAGAATAGAAAAAGATCAGATGGTATATATATATATATATATATATATATATATACATATATATATATATACATATATACACACACACACGTATATATATATATATATATATATATATATATATATATATATATATATATATATAAATCACAAATGCAATAAATCTACTAATATTGAAATCCAGTGATTACCAGTCTTAGAAAATATTATTAGCTGCAATATTTTATAAAACCAATCGCAGCTAAATAAAAAATGCTCAGTATAAAAGATAGAGCAAATCAATCACAATTTAGTAATTTAAATTCTATGATGTGAAATGGTTAAATCTCAAATCTAGAATTTTTATTATATGCAAGACAAAAAATCTAATTCAATAAGTATATCTCCTTAACCTATAGGTTTTCCATGTTTACCCTTCTCCTCAGAGGAAAAATATTACAAATATTATAAACTAGCGAGGGGTACCCGGCGTTGCCCGGGTGTTTGTAGGTGTGTGTGGTGTTAAATAAAAAAGAAACCGGGCAGGGGGGGTAGGATGGAACCCGAAGCCCTGAGGCGAAGTTTGAAAATAAAATCGGCCAGCCAGAATGAGTTAGTGAAAGATGTTTGAAAGTCGTTGAGCGTTACGACGACGACGACGACGACGACGACGACGACGACGACGACGACGACGACGACGACGATGACGATGTAAGTATTGTTATAAGCGAAGTAAGAAAAGAAAACAACGTTTTAATTAAGCGGAGGGATAATCAAAACATCAAAAAAAACACAAAAAATCTAACGTAAAGCAAACAAACACGTGAAAAATGGCTTAAATAAGCCTGTTTAGATATTAAAATTTAAAAAATCGGTGGATGCCCGGGTGTCGCTAAAAATAAGCGAAGTAAAAGAAAAAAAGAAAAAAACAGGAAAACGAATGTTACGTGAAAAATGCCTTAAATAATACAGGGTTCAATATTTAAATTTAAAAATTCGAAAAAAAAAATAACTCATCTCACACCACGATTGGAACCCAAAACGTTTAGATAATGAACAAACAGGCTAACCAACTACGCTAAAGCGACGTAGATAAAATTTACTCTGTTTTTCAACTATTTAAAGTAAATCAGGTCATGACGTAATCTGATCCATGCGTAGAATCGGGCATCGTTACGAGAAACCTTTTTTGTTGATCCCCCCCTGTGGAAAATTGTCGATTTCGGGGTTAAAAAGTTAACGTTTTTGGCCAATTTTTCGATATTTTTCAAGGGAAGGATGGGGCTTCCATATGATACCGAGTTCGTGAATTTTCGTCGCGTGTGTCGAAAGTTTTTAGCAGACACACACACATACACACATACACACAAACAAACATACATACATTTTCGCTTTATATATATAGATGGTTTATACATAATTTGCTAAATACAATAAACATAGAAAATTATAATTAAAAGTTTTTAAAGTTTTTAAATCATGCAGTAAGGGAAATTATATATTGGTTCAAAATGAATAGGATATTGAATTTCATATCCAAATTAAATGAAGTGAAGAGTCTTTGATAGCAGTGAGGTAAAGGGATCTAATGCGTATTTTGATTCCTCCACGGCACAAGGTAACAATCCGAAGTTGGCATAATTCCTTGGTTTCTTATTTGTTGGTAAATATTTTATTATATAACTCCAGTGAAGATGTTTTTAATAAACATATAATTTCTTTAAATAAATTTACGTAATTTCTTTTTATTTTAATATATGAGTTTCAAAATCCACTCCAGATTAATTTAAATTTGTGAATAAAACAGTTTCTGGAGACAGACAAAACAAAATAAAATAAAATAAACGAAAAGAAAATACATTGCTTATGCATCGTATTTATGAATTAGCACAAGTTAAAAAGGAATCCAATTGAAATGTTATTCTTAAATTAAAAAAGGTGGTGGTCGCAGAGTCAAATTATAACAGGTAACGATACAGGAGAAGAAAAAGAAGAAACGAAAAGGAGCGGAGAAAGATAGAAAAAAAAAGAAATAAGGAAATAAAGAGGAGAGGAAGAGAAATAAAAGGAAAAGAGAGATTTAGCAACGAAATTTATTACTGCCCAAAAAGATATTTTGACGGGGCTCAAATACAGGTCAAGGTTCCTAGACAGAAGCATATAAAGAGGAAGAATGAAAAAGACATTGCCTGATTGCATTTTTTTCTTTTTCTTTCTTTCTTCTTCACATTTTTCTGTCTAGAAACCTTGATCTGTACTTTGGAACCTGCTTACGCTATGTGTAGCCAACCCTTTTTTATAGCTAAAGATTGAGATCAGGAGCCTGTGGCCGCTTTGATATTTGAAATGCCGTCTATGGTGAAATCTGTGAAATGATGCTTAAGGATCATTTCTCTACTTGGAGATATTTCCATTCTGTAGGTAGTAGGGTTCTTTGGGCAGTTGCTTTCTTAGAAGCGTCTGGCATTTTATACAGGATGCACCAGCTGATTTCATGTGTGATCGCTCTACTTGTGATCATAATGTCTAAATCGTTCTACATAGTTCTGATGTTAACACCTCGCTAAGCTCTGAGAACACAGTCTTTCATTCCATGCTCCAGTTCCAAATCTTTCTTACTGAATAATTCATTTAAAAGTATGCGCAATGTGTGAATATTAAGAAAGACAGCTTGATGGTAATTAGCCAAGTCTAAAAATAAATTGCAGTGTTTTTATGTCGTGTAGCGCAGGCATATTTTTTTATTACTATGGGTCCTTCTGATTCGGGCCGTCTAAAATCCCTATCTATTATCTGCCCAAATTGTTTTATTTGGTCTAGGAAAATTACATTTGGTGTCTTTAAGTATGAAGTCGTAATCGTTTATGTTTTCAAATACCTGAAAAACATGTTTTCTATGTCACTATATATCGATTATATATTGATAGATAGCTGGTTCAACTTTAATCCTGAATACTAATCTATTGAACTTAAATAGTCCCTTGTGAGTGGTAATGCACACAATTCACTCGCTCGACGGGAATATGAAGGTAGGCCTCATTTAGATCTGTTTTGGAGAATATTTTCGTTCTATTTAGTTTCGTAAAAACTTCATCGAGGCCGGAAGAAAGGGAGTAATAATGATCCTTAAATCCGACATTCAGCCCAGTCGATAAGTCTGCGCAGACTTTGATATCATTTTTTAATCTTTACACACACGGTTGGAACAGTCCACTCGCTGGTCGACTGGAGAGTTTTGCTTCGACGAGTCTGGCCAATTCTGCGTCATTTATGTGTATTAAGAAATACGGTACGCAGCATTTATTTTGGAATTCTGGGTGGCATTATCTTGTTACTTGAACTTTGCCTCAAATTTCCTACAGCGACCTAACTTATACAAAGAAATACAAATATGCGATACGACTCCTTCAGATTTCTTTAGTTTTTCAGCTTCGACTGTAAGGTTATACACTTATTGACAAAAATTCCTAATGGACGAGTCCCAGAACTCCAATACAAACACCTGCGGACTCAATGTTTTTCCTTCAACGTAACATTAGTGGGACTTCACCTTCAAATCTTATTCTTTCTCCAGTCATTGAAATAGCCACTTTCTTTGTTCTCATTATTTTTGGTTTTCCAGTTTTGTGCCACGTATTATGGACAAATCCGAACCACTGTCCCCCATTTTTATTATCACGTACTTTTGTATATTTTCGTCCTCTGCTTGAGTATCTGTTGTTTTTACCTATCTCTTGTGGGGTCCATTTGCTTTGCAATGTGATGCTCTGTATGCGTTGCGTCTCTATTGATAACATTTCCGGGATTGGTTTGGACTTCCCCCATCTGCCAGTGGAGTTTTCCACATCCTTGACAGGGGTAACGGCATAAATCTGTTCCATCAAATGTTGAAATCTATCGTCGAAGGAAGAATTTGCTCCTCTGTTTAGGAATGATGTAATCGACTAACTTATTATATTCCGTTGATTCCAATTTTTGTAAAAAACTTAGGCAAAACTTGGAAAATAAATGATTATGAGTGAAATATTTTATATCTGAAAAATAGTGCGAAAATAGAGTGTGGATCGTGGCTGATCCCTTACCGTGTGGCCTTAAATGTTTCATAGCTTACTACACAGATCAGATCATTATTTTTCCAATGACCCTCTATTTGTAAAATCTCTGTTTGTAAGATCAATAGTCACTGAGATTTGATATTTTAAAATTGCCAAAAAGGTGGTATATATATATATATATATACATATATATATATATATATATATATATATGTGTGTGTGTGTGTGTCTGTGTGTGTGTGTTTGTGTATATATATCTATAATCATAGTCAAATTAAATATTGAAATGCGTATATCTGTGTTCAATGCGACGGAGCTAATTGAAATTTGAAATTTGAAGGCTTTTTGAAAGTTCTAATACTATTCTATGGTTAATCTTTTGTGACAATTCGTAACAAAAATATATGTTCAAGCTAATTAAATATTCCAGAATTTTCCTACATTTGTATATATATATATATATATATATATATATATATACACATATATAGTTATATTTATAAGTATAGCATACGTTTATAAGTTGCTATTTTACATCTACGTTATTGGATATTTCTAACCTATTCCTTTATTCTTTTAAAGTTATGTTACGTTAACTCTGCGCCTGTCAAACGATGTTGATCTTACATCCGAGAGCGCAAGATAATTTTTAGGCTTGCACCTATTATTTTGTTACATACAACTAACAAATGTGTACTAACCCAATATTTAAAATATTTCTTTTTAATTTAAATTCTGATTATTTATTCACTTTCTTCCTATCTCCTTTCATTCGTTCGTGAATAGTGGGTATAAATAGAAAGCATACAGAAACCATCATGATGATAGTGTATAATTTGGGAATGAATCATATGCTGAAAGATATCATGCAATTTATAACCGAATTTACAGTTGGGAAATATGAAACAAAAGGACTGGTATTCAAAGAGATATGTTTGCTTTTGCGCAGGTTGACGGATGTTTTCTATTGCAATTTCTATTCCCACATTCATCTTTATAATATATGATAATGACGCGATGAGAAAAGTTAAACTGGAACAAAACGTTATTGATTGGATCGTCATCTTGAAAACATTTTCTTTCTTTAAATTATTTTCTACATTTTTGAATTATTTCATGCATTGGAATATTTTCAGTGTTTGCATTTTAATTATACATTTCTGTTACATTATTTATACATGATACAATGTATTCAATCAATAAATTTGAAAATTTATTACTTGAAATGTTTAAATTTCAAATCAAAATATTTTTATTATTCTATGTAAGACAAATGTATATATATACATATATATATGTATAAACATATATATATATATATGGGATTGATATGTAGTTTGCTTGAAGCAGTGTGTGGGATAGGTATGTAGTAGAGATTTAGAAAGCTGTCACAATGCAAGGAATGAAATATAGTCGTTGTTGGTAAGAGAAGACGAGCACAAGTGGCGATTTACAAATCAATAAGTGCATACATATAGTTTATATATACATATATTTATTCAGTTGTATTAGTAAAATGCTTTGCTATGTCTGCGACATATTCCATTATTAATTTCGGAAAAAAATCCCTTTTGAAATGGTAAGCGTAACAGATCGATTCAAAGCATGCTAGATGACGGAACGGAAGTTGGATAGCTACTCAACTTCCACTCCGTCATCTAGCATACTATATTTCACTCCTCACATTGTGACAGCCTTCTAAATCTCTACTACACACACACACACACACACGCACACACACACACACATATATATATATATATATATATATATATATATATATATATATATATATATATATATAAACACCGTCAATCGCTTTATTGCAGATTAGTAAAATATTTACATTTCATTTAATCTATATCAAAAAAGTAAAATTGTATAATCAAATTAAAGTTTTTACGTTAGTTATATCCCATAATTTTATTATAATGTGTATCGATGTATTACAGGTTTCTTAAAATGTTGTATTTAGGCAAACATACAATGTTTAATCATGAAAACTTTACTTTTTATTATATTTTTCTGTTAAGGAATAATAAACAAAACATAATAAGCGTAAAATAAATGAATTATTTATTGTCATATCCACAATTTGGACCTGAAAAGGAGTTATGCTTCTGGTGACATCAACAACTTTCCTCCACATACTTTGAAGTAAATTGCTCTCCTCCCTCATAAAGATCTCATTTAAATAGTACCTAGAGATGTACAATGGGGTTAAAATCTTGAGACCACGGTGACAGGTCATGGGTCTTTCTCAAAATAAGCCTATAGATTCAATGAACGCTGCAGTCGCCCTAGCAGAATGGGATGATGCATTGTCATGCATAAAAATCATTTGAAAGCGACGGGACAATGGTAGGTCATCTAGCCATGGTGACAAATGTTTATCAAAAAAGACTGTGTACGGATTGCTGGTAAGTTTTACACCATCTGGAACCTGGAATGATCCAGCCAACTTTTATCCAATGATTCCCGCTCAGAAAATTGGCGATTAATTCAGCAAGTGTTTGGACTTCGGTTCGAGTTTTAAACTATGGTCCATCCATCCGGACCGTCAAAAGTAGCTCTCAGTTTCATCCGTGAATAGGACACGTTGAAAATTCATTTTCATGTAATTCTGTGCCCAAGCCATTTGTTTTTCCCTATGTTGTTTGCTCAGTGGAGGCCTTGGAATAGATTTAATGTTCCTTGCCATCACATTTGACACATTACATCTGGTCTGCCTGGATCTTGGAGCGATTCCAGCTCTTGCAAAAATGGAAGCACTCGTGCTGTTTTGGTTTCGGGTGACTTCCCTAGGAATTTTCCGAATATCACGATGCGAAAATTTTTTCCTGGTGCCCTTATCCGTTCTGGATTTGGTGACGGGCTTGTTCAGGAAGGAACCCAAAGTGCATTGATCCCTTTCAAGTTTCATAAGTAATTCTTTGGTGAACAATCCTTCTGCGAGTCCAATAACAATCATTTGCTTTTCGATAAGCGTTAATCGCCATAAAGTAGCATGTTAAAAGACCTGCAATAAGGCGGTGGATAGTATAAATTACTTGATAATAAGTAAAATGTTATAATTTCGTTAATATCGCTTGAATTTGAATAATATGTTGGGAAATAACTTGAAGCAGCCATTTGATGCTACAATCTTCATGTTTTGTGGCTTATATTTTACTAATCTGCAATAATGCGATTGACGCAGTTTATATATATATATATATATATATATATATGCTTGTGCATATATATAACATATATATATATGTATGTATGTATATATATATATATATATATATATATAAATAATTTACTTTTTTTGTGTTACTATATGGTTCCTGTCATATATCTGCGGTTTAATAAATTATCATTTCCTTAAGGTTTCGTTTCTTACATACATTAGATATGAAACTCACTAATATATCATTTAGCATTATTTTTATTTATTTTACCTGCAAATCGTACAGGATATTGACTTAATCGATCTCGAGTTACTTATGGGGTCATTCAATGACACGGTGGGACTCAGATTTTGTAAAGCTTTATTGATTATGCACAACTTCGTGTGTACACAACATGGCTGTATATTAAATAGATTGAAAATGCTGCATGACTTTATACACACAAAGACACACACACACTCACACACACACACACCCACACACACACACATATATATATATATATATATATATATATATTTAATTCTATATGGGAAAATAATCTTAAAACTTCCATATAATTATTTTTGATAATAATAGTATTATTAATATTGATAATAATTATGTTACACATATTCCTACTATTTAAAGTATACTGTTTACATTAATACAACCAACAAATAATGTATTGTCGGTATATGTATATATATATATATATATATATATATGTGTGTGTGTGTATGTGTGTGTGTGTATGCGTTTGTGTGTGTCATCAACGTGCAGTACTGCTTCCTTATACCACAATTCATCAGTGCGGCTAAACGTACACATTTCTCCAGGCGTGGATCGAACCTACAACCGTCGTGTTTACATTCGGCAGCTTTACCCATCTAATTTTATGTGTGTATATATATACATATATATATATGCATATATCATATATATAATACATATATATACATATATATATATATATATACCTATATGTGTATACATATGTACTATTTTGTTATATTCAATCACCTAGCAGGCATCTACAAAGTTGACATCTGCTTATACGCCAAGCTAATTGACAACATTGACAAAAAAAAACAACACCATTATATGGTAAATCTAATGGTGTTGTTTTTATTCATCACGAACTTTATTTGGACTCTAATATATTATGGGTGTAATGTAATAAATTAGCTACGTTTATTTTGCAGGCTGTAATGAGGCCATGATTTTACTAGTTTGATATAAGAGTAGAATTTATATTTAAGAACAGTGAATCACGAAAATTGAAACGCTGACACTAAAAAGCTCAACAATGGTTGCAGATCAATAATAAACAACACGTAACAAATCATATTGAATAAATTACATTCATAATGAAAAAGATTTAGTTATTGTCTTTTTTTTGGACAATAAAAGCCAATATAATTCATAGGTTTAAGACAACCATTCCAACCATCAGTATTGATCTACTTCTACTAAGTCCACTGTTCACGCTTAACCCCAGCAACTTCCAGATTATTTTTTTAAATAAGTTAGGAAATATATATATATATATATGTATATATGTATATATATATATATATGTAAGTCATTGTTCCTGACAAGTACTTATTTAATCTACTGCTAAATATTTTAATGCTACAAAATTACTATATGCTTTTGTTTAAAATATTAAAAAACGTGTTCTATTTTTCATACAAATCGCTGTATTCCCTAGCATTAGACATCCTTTATCTTAATGTATCCTTCATCCATATTAATATTGTGTTAATTTTACTACATACCATTTAGTAATGTATCTGCTGTTGTAAAATAAAAATACACAAAAAAAAATTAACTAAAATCTGGAGAAAATTTCTTACTAAAGCTAAAGTATCCAATATAAGCATATTCCTATTTAAAACAATATACCATCTTAAAGTTCTATCTGAATTAATTTTGTGCTTTTCAAAGTATAATCAATAATAATAAAATATGATTTTTTGTAGATGAAAACGAGAAATCAAGGTCAGATTTAATATCAAGATACTTTTCTTTCGAGCGAATAATGTATTACGTTGCAAAGTATACTTTTCAACATGAAATGTTCTGCACAGTTTTATTTATTATATTTTCCAGCCAGTGTGTAAACAATTGTTTAGATAACAGGACAATGATGAATTAAATAGAAATGACAACAATGATTTGGTGAAATAATAATTTTTATAGAATATTTAATATTGATTTTGTCGACGTCTCTTTGTTAAGACTGTTTATTACCACAAAGAGACGGAATTCACTTCCGACGCTTGTGTTTCAAACGGGAAGAATTATCTCAAGATAAAATTCAAATTGATTTGTCATGTTTTGTCCGAGGATAAAAAAAACAAAAAATAATTGTCTGCATAAAAAGAGAGAAGAGCAATTCTTCAAATCGTAAAACGGAAGTTAATCTCAGAGTGAAAAACGTTTGAATTGCTAACCAGATAACCAGAATGAAAGAATATTCTTTGACTTCCTTTAAATACATTTTTTGTTGTTATTTATATTCTAATTACATTTTCAACCAAATTTTATTATTTTCTATTAAGTTAGTTTTCATATTATCCGGCATATCGGACATGATTGCTATTTTCTTACCGATTCATTACATACGATTAACATAAAATAAATCCTTATTTCATACAATAACGTAATTGTGTGAGTTTAATCAGATAATATCGTGTTAAATTAGAAGAGATAAATGAGATAATTGTTTGTTACTTTCGACAAATTAATATAAAAATACACACACACATCTATATATATACATATATATATACATATATATATATATATATATATATATAAGTGAACGTTAATGTGTATCTGTGTGCGCGTGTGTCTTTGTGTGTGTCTGTATAATTTCCCTATACAATAACTCTGTAAATTGTAAGTCTACAGACTCTAAATTTGATATACTTAGTACTGAGATTTGGGAAAATCTTTTTGACCAGTTTTCGGGCAGAAATTTTGCTGATAAGGGGTCAACGTTCAACGATTTGACATTTGAGAACTCTACCAAACTCCTCCTACAATTTTGGGTCTAAACACTTTAAATATTAGATATAGTTCCTTGGACACGGATCTAACTTAAAAACTTGATAAGAGCCCAAAACAATAATTGTTAACGGGTCAAAGTTGACAAAAATTGACCTGTGCGGTCTCTACCAAATAACTCAGACAATTTCTGGTTTAAACATTTGAAATTTTACATAAAGGGTATTCAGAGATAGGGCAAGCTTTTTAATCGGTTTAAACATAAGTCTCTTCCAAGGTTGGCGGTGGTTGTAACAAGAGCGACGTCAGGTTTTCCCCGTTTTTTCCTTCTTCACGGTTCGGCTTCGAGCCTGCTTTACTACTACCACTTTTTTGGCTCAACACACACATCCAAACACCCGGGCAACGCCAGGCTGATATGCTAGTATATGTATATATATATTAAAGAGAAGGAGGAGAGAGGACGAGTGATAGAGAGACATACATCTATATATATAAAGTACAATTGTTCATGTGTGTGTGTCTGTCAGTACAAATCTCTTATGGGCTTCATCAATGGACTGATCATGACTAAACCTGACATGATTACGGTCCCCAACCTAGAGATGGTGTCCACTATTTTCCAAGGTAAGCATAGGGGGTCATGGTCATAGCCTATGTATATATATTCACTGGACCGATTATGTTAAAACCTGACACGATGGTGGTCTTCGGCATTGGTATGGTTCACAACATTAATCAAGGTCAATGTAAAATATATATTTCATACAGATTAAGTAAGGTTTTACATAAAAGTTTTCCTCTCTTAAATACCTGTCTTAACAAAGACTAAGAGTGGTGTCTTGTTCAGTGATATATGTCCTCCTTCAGAGACCAACCTGATTAGTAAAACAAAAAACAAACTGTTTTAAGTTCGGTAGTCGGGAACTACTAAAGAAGCTACATTATCTGATTGTGAATAGCTGGCAAACTATAAATGCCCTCTGGATTTCAAGGATGCATTAATTCAACACTTGTATAGGAACAAAGGCAATGGAAAAAACTGTGACAGTCATCGTGGTAATTTCAAACAGATAATGAAGGATACTATTTCTATCTCACTATACACAAACATCGACAAAAATTTCGATTATACTGCAATGAACTTACTTAGAAAAGGTGATAGTCAGATTATTTAACCACAAGGATGTTAGACAAAAAAAATCAGCCCGGAGTTGCAACAATCTTGGAAGACAGAAATAAACTGTGTTCCCAAGAAATAATTGAAAACTGAACCCAATCAATAATTAATATTCCCTCATAGGGCTGTTTGGATAATGCCATGAGTTAGAGGAGGCACTACCCTCTGATGATAGACCTGAAAGTATTCTATTCTAATAAAATAATATATAATATATCTTTATTCTATCATTTCTTACTGTAGGGAAAGTATTACTAATTTTTAAATACAGTTACTAGTTTCTAGAAAATTACAAATTAAGACAAGGATCGAAGAACACTGGATATGTATTAAGAAAAGTTTATTATAAAACAATATCATTTTAAAATACGACTTTATTCAAAATTTATCGTGAACTAACTAGTAAATCAAGTGTTTTATATATAATTGTTCGGCAAAACTGTATTAGCAATGTACCTTAAGAACAACGTTTATCATTAATACTCTTTTTTATCTTTCTATCTCAAATTTCCAAATGTTATCGTTTGTCTTTCTGTACAAAAAAAGTGTATTTCACAAAATTTATCTGTTTTCTGTAATTTTTCAGTTCATAACCAGAAAGCAACTTTTATAATGCACAATCGATTTTTTTACAAGGTGGTCACCACTTATCAGGGCCCGGAAGCTACTCAGGGATTATACATAATATCGCATAATGCGTATCAAAACTGCATTCTTCGTTAAATATTTACTCATCTACATGACATGAAAAGGATGGGCACATGAACCGAATAGAGTAAACAATCAATCCATAACGAAAACCAAAACATAATTTCCCGAACGCTATATCTGCTTTGCGCTGTTTTATAATTGATTTCTCTTCCAAGAAAGACGCCAGGTTTTATGAGGCATTAAATGAGTTTAACAACCTTCAAAGGCACGCCGCTATGATCTTCCAATAAAAGTCGATTTCTAATATCCGTAAATATTGCTGTATGAGACGTATTTTTTATAGGTTATTAAAATTCTTTGCTTTCCACCTGACATTTCATTACATAAAGAATCACATGCACATATACAATACATAACTTACGATTTCCTAGAACATAAAATGAATGGAATCTACTATAATTGATTTTATTTAGAGTTATGATATTCTCGGTATGGAAAATGACAACATGAAAAAACAAGTAACGAGTAATTGCAAACCGAAGAACAACTAACAAAGAGTAAACAATATAAAAGTAATGTTAAAATAGGAACAATATAAAACTTCATACACGGCAATAATATAAATAAGATAGATATTCGTTTTCTTTTTCTTTATTTGTATTCGAATTACCCGTAATAATTTTTTAGTGTTCGATTGATATTTTGTAAATATATTTATTATTAGTAACAGTGAGTTCTAACATATGGTGTGTTTCAGCAATTGTTCACTTGCAATATCATATGATGTCTCTTTGATTCCGAGTGACAATACCAAACCATTCTATACCTGCTTGTATTCGTTTGATAATATTTAAAAATGATGTCGCGTTATATGCACAGTTGAGAACAGATAGTCACTGATAACAAGCGTTGATTTTTCTTTCCAAATTCCAGTCAGGTAATGCTCGGTGCTTTACACCATCGGTCATTTTTGCAATGATAATAACGCTATATATATACATATATATATATATATATATATATATATATATATATATATATATATATACACATATATATATTGAGATACACACACACACATATATATATACATATACTGAGATATAATATATATATATTTATATGGATATCTCTCTCTATAAAGTAGTAGCGTCCGTGTGTGTACAACTCCCAATGAACAAAGAATATAAAGTCGTATGTGTGTACACCTCTCCTGGTCAAGAAATATTAATGGCCATGATAGGATACTTCTGTCAAAGGAAACATTACCTTTCATACGTAATTCCTATATATATAGCATTCTTCAAACCATATCAACATTGATAGACTACGGTTATTAGCATATCACAATAAATTAAATCTATTTAAATAATTAGCTCGATTATATTACTTCTTCGACATAATGGTTTTGTTTAACTGTACTATTTTTTTTAATTATTTAGTTTATGTAAATTTCAATTTATATTTGATTTAACATTTATTTAATCTGAAATCTGAAATCGTTTTCGGTTCAAACCAGAAAACCAAAGGGGAAATAACTGTGATATTTTAATTGATAAATTATTTTAAACGGAGAACGTTATTAAACATTTTCTGTAATAGATTTGTTTTCATTTCGAAATATTCTTCTAAGCTGAATTATTATTTTTATTTTTAATTGAAAGGACATTTGTTTATTTAATTATTCTTAATTTTTAAGAAATATTTTTATATGTTAGAGAAAAAGGTAAATATGAAGAATCACTTTGCCCTCGAAAATTCCTTTGTAATAACTACTTTTATAGGTTTTCGGGGGCACTGAAAATAACGTTTAAAATTACGGGAAACGAGCAAGATATGAAAGAAATTTAGTTTTAAAAAGTGGGGGATCACTTTTCTATTATAATTTAACGTAAAATGATAACCTCCTTTGTGGAAACCATTTTGGAGGTGAGTATTTCTTTCCAACCTCGGAAAATCTCTTAAAATTACCACTAACGTTAAAAATTCCGGAAAACATAGTTTATAGGATATGCATTTTCTCTTTCCTTCGTGTTGTTTTGACTGTGTCTACTTCAGAACTCACAAATATGTTTAGGTGTCATGACACGTAATGCTATCTTCTAGGGTCTGTTATGTAGTTCCATCCCTTCCGTTGCTTCCAGTTTTCCCCTTCTCACGAACAGACGTATACATTTCCCATAGAGAATTCAATTTGTGCATCTTTGCCGAAGATTCTAGCTGTGTTTATTGCGTCTCCTCTTTCGTTTTCGTTTTCGTTTTCGAAACAATTTCACATCTATGTTCATTATGTGGTTTACTCTTTCATCCGCATTAGTAAACATGCATTCAGCTTTACATTTTTTAGTATATTGTTAAGGGGCTATAATGTGCAATAGTGACTATAGAGAATTACATTAGAAAATGCCTCGTTTTATTTTGATTAAAGCCCGCTATTGGCCATAAACTGTTAGTTAAAGTTTTAATGTTCTCTTTGAATTCTTAACTAAATAGATATTCTGGCCTGGTATTTGCTACATTCACAAACATTAGATTATCCATGCTAGCGGGATGCTAGCATACGCATTTTTAGTCGATCCATGCGATGGCTAATTTCTTTTTTCATCTTTTCACTTACTTGAAATTGTTTGGTCTATGTGTTCCCCTTTTACATTTTGACAAACTTTCTGTCCCTTAAAGGGTAGTCCGCGATTATGTAAGAATGTATGTATTTATTCCCACATAATTACTATACTAGCAATGGGTGCCCGGCGTTGCCCGGGTGTTTGGAGGTGTATGTTCAGCCAAAAAACAAACAAACAAAAAAACGGTATTTTTTTAAACTTTGACCCCTATTATGACCCCTTAAAATTCATTTTTATGGGCTCAAATTTAGATATTAAGTTAGATCCATGTCCAAGGAACCAATATCTAAAATTTCAAGTGTTTAGACCAAAAATGATCGGAGGAGTTTGGTAGAGTTCTCAAAGGTCAATTCGTTGAACTTTGACCCCTTAACAGCGGAATATCTGGTAGAACCCCGATCACATCGATTTTCCCAAATCTCAAAACCCTGTATATAAAATTTCGAGTCTGTAGATTAAAAATGGACATAGTTATTGCGTAGGGAAATGTACACAGACACACACACAGGCACGCACACACAGACACGTTCACTTTTATAGACGTATAGATTTATTATTATTATTATTATTATTATTATTATTATTATTATTATTATTATTATTATTACACTCATTATTATTATAACTATGGCAATAATAATAATAATTATTAATATTATCATCATTTTCATAGTCATCATCATTATCCATGAAATAACATGCTAGCGACTTGACATAACACTCTTTCAGTCGCCAAAATACAATGAAAAATGCAGTTTTTAATAAAATTCATCTCATATCGCTAACATGAATGCAAAACAAGAATAGGCTTTTTTGGCTTTTGAACTCTTTCAGTATAGTACACCATTTAATATGTTAATAAACTTTGATTATAGTTTGTATTTTTTGATAATTTTCAGCAGCATCAGATATATTAAGACGAAATCAACTTTAGTACAAGAAAACAGAGTTAATAATTCGATTATGTGAATCCAATAATTCTTTTTTTTTTCATTCAATGATTATTAAACTTGTTTTTTTTGTTAGCTATAAGGATCTATTAAGATTTACTTGATTATATATTTATTTATTTATTTAACTAGCAGTTAAGCTCAGCTGTAGTCGCGCCTTAGATACTGTTAATAACTTTATGTGCATGTATATATATATATATATATATATATATATATATATATATATATATATATATATACATAATATAATCAAAAGTTTGACTCATGTGCTGGTAACCTAAATTTAAAATTTCAAGTAGTTAGACCCAAATTGGCGGAGGTGTTTGGTAGAGTTTGCAAAGTCGACCCTTAACTTTGGCCTCTTGCCAGCAAAATCTTCCTCCAAAACTTATTAAAATCTAGACGCATGTCCGAATACCCTTTATGTAAAATTTCAATTTTTTTAAAAATATTGTCCAAAATTCGGCCATTTAACATATATTGTTTTGGGCTCAAAGAAAATTTAAAAAGTTTGATTCATGTCACAGTAACCTTCATCTAAAAGTTCAAGTGTTTAGACCCAAACTTGGCTTAGGGGTTTGGTAGAGATTCCAAGGGCCCAATCGTTGAAGTTTGACCAGTTGACAGAAAAATTTCTGGCCGAAAACCAAATAGATTTCCACAAATCTTTATACAACTAAAGTAAAACCTCGAGTCTGTAGACTGAAAGTTGATAGAGTAGTTTGGTAGCGAAATGTACACACAGAGACACGCACAATTTCACTTTTATAGATATGTAGATTATTTTCACTTTATGAACACAGTATTATTTTACTCTCGATAGAATGTATTTTATTTACCTCATTAATTTATTATTTTCTTGCAAATCAGTAAACTCAATTTGTTACGCTAAATTGTATCCCCAGATAATAAAGTGTTCATGTACACGAATGTAATTAGATAGACTTACATTGAACAAAATGTATTTACTTGTGAAGTTAAAATGAATATCAAAGAAATTTTTTTGTCGATAACAATTAAAGTTAAAAGAAAAGTTGTGAATTAAGATTATCATTAATCTTCGAACCACATAATAGTTTAATCTTTTGAATCTACTTATTATTATGTAGCCAATTAAATCTGCCTTATTATTAAGTAGCCAATTAAATCTGCCTAAATCGCATTACGTTACATTCGTATACACAGACGATTAAAAATTTTTTTTTTAATTCGAACGAACACCTTTAATTCTAAGATATTATTACTTAATAAATTATAATCGGATAACCAATGTAAGATATCGCTTTTCATTTCTTTTGGAGTCAGAGATCTGTGAGGCTAGCAGATACTAATAAGTTTAATTGGTTATATGAAATAATTTAATGCGAACTTGGAACATGTATCAACCTATTAGGTTAGCCACTTCACAGCAGTTGACTTCTACGATTACTAAAATGATAGAAGGTTCTGCTTCGAAAAAAATGTATTAAAATAGCCAGATAATGATAATGAATATTATACTATAATAGGAAATACAAGTGATGTAATACATTACATTACTTATTGTTAATTTGGTTTGTTTTTAGTGGCTTTTCAGGTGAGAGTTAACTTTTATAATTTCCATTCCGTTGTCTATAATTATATTTTCCTGGTGCCAAACACGAAGCATTCTCGTATACACCCTATGATTTCTTTAATAAAATCCAGCGATAAGATATAACGGAATAAGATGACTTTTCTAGCAAGTACTTACCTCTTATGTTCCATGAAGTACATAAAACAATTCGCTAGCTATACAATAGGTATAGTACTAAAAACCACGTCAAATAGGTAATAGTTGCACCAACTTGTGTCCAAATCTTCATTTTAAGTTTGATTCCTATCAACATAAATGCAAAACACAAGCAGGCATTATCATATATGTCAAACATATCATGACCTGCACAAAACGCTGATTAATTGTTTAAATACTTTTAATTTTAATATCGTGTGCTGACAATGTATTTTATCATGATTTTCTCTATTGTTAATTGGCAACACTCCGTTTAGTTTTATTATGCCAGTCAGTTATTATATCCTCTGTTGTTTTCTATTTTTTTCTCTCATTTTCCTATCTATCCATGTCCCTGTAACTATCTATCTATGTGTCTTTATCTATATATCCATGTGTCTGTATCTATCTATCCATGTGTCTGTACGTATGAATGTAGGTTTCGATAATAAATAACCGGCAGCCTAGAAATCTGATACAATCCTCATAAAAAATTGAACTTGACTCTCAGTGAAATTAATCTATATTATTTATATTTTTTAGTTTTTAAATACAATATAAGTTAAGAAAAAAATGGTTGTACGCATTAAAAGAATGCAATTTCGCGCAAAAATGGCATAGTTCTTATTGGATGAGGTAATAAATAATATGCAGTTCCCTGTTTGAGATTAGAGAGCAAAATTGCACACACTCTGTAAGTAGCAGTGTAAATGAGAAGGCCGATATAAACTCACTCTAAAATGTACACATGCGAAATGTTCCTAGTTTTATATTCCGGAAAACATAGTTTATAGGATATGCATTTTCTCTTTCCTTCGTGTTGTTTTGACTGTGTCTACTTCAGAACTCACAAATATGTTTAGGTGTCATGACACGTAATGCTATCTTCTAGGGTCTGTTATGTAGTTCCATCCCTTTCGTTGCCTCCAGTTTTCCCTTCTCACGAACAGACGTATACATTTCCCATAGAGAATTCAATTTGTGCATCTTTGCTGAAGATTCTAGCTGTGTTTATTGCGTCTCCTCTTTCGTTTTCGTTTTCGAAACAATTTCATGACATCCATGTTCATTATGTGGTTTATTCTTTCATCCGCATTAGTAAACATGCATTCAGCTTTACATTTTTTAGTATATTGTTAAGGGGCTATAATGTGCAATAGTGACTATAGAGAATTACATTAGAAAATGCCTCGTTTTATTTTGATTTAAGCCCGCTATTGGCCATAAGCTGTTAGTTAAAGTTTTAATGTTCTCTTTAAATTCTTAACTAAATAGATATTCTGGCCTGGTATTTGGTACATTCACAGGCATTAGATTATCCATGCTAGCGGGATGCTATCATACGCATTTTTAGTCGATCCATGCGATGGCTAATTTCTTTTTTCATCTTTTCACTTACTTGAAATTGTTTGGTCTATGTGTTCCCCTTTTACATTTTGACAAACTTTCTGTCCCTTAAAGGGTAGTCCGCGATTATGTAAGAATGTATGTATTTATTCCCACATTATTACTATACTAGCAATGGGTGCCCGGCGTTGCCCGGGTGTTTGGAGCTGTATGTTCAGCCCAAACACAAACAAACAAAAAAAACGTATTTTCTAAACTTTGACCCCTATTATGACCCCTTAAAATTCATTGTTATAGGTTCAAATTGAGATATTAAGTTAGATCCATGTCCAAGAAACCAATATCTATCCATGTGTCTGTATCTATCTATCCATGTGTCTGTACGTATGAATGTAGGTTTCGATAATAAATAACCGGCAGCCTAGAAATCTGATACAATCCTCATAAAAAATTGAACTTGACTCTCAGTGAAATTAATCTATATTATTTATATTTTTTAGTTTTTAAATACAATATAAGTTAAGAACAAAATGGTTGTACGCATTAAAAGAATGCAATTTCGCGCAAAAATGGCATAGTTCTTATTGGATGAGGTAATAAATAATATGCAGTTCCCTGTTTGAGATTAGAGAGCAAAATTGCACACACTCTGTTAGTAGCAGTGTAAATGAGAAGGCCGATATAAACTCACTCTAAAATGTACACATGCGAAATGTTCCTAGTTTTATATTCTGGAGCACTATCTCGGAGGCACTGAAAAAAAATTCATAAGTTTGCTTTTAACAATAGGTAAGTGTTTAGCAATGGATCTCATTTTGTTCGGCGCAAATTGATGTTTAACATTTTTCTGTATCTTCCTCAAAAGTGAAATTTATAGTTTGGGAAGGCAGGCAAGGTTTCTGAGGACCTGTACCGAGGTTCCCGGGAGTATAAATGTAGATCCTAGTATCCTGTGTAATTAGAGCAATTATTCTGTGTAATTAGAGGCTAGCAACTTGAATATTTTATGTAAGTGTTTTCTGTTTTTTTCCACAAACGTAACGAGAAGAATGGTTACAGCTACAGGGATAAATAGAAAAGAAATGGGCAAGGTTTCGTTATGTTGTGCCGTAGTTGACAATGGAAAAAAGGGTATCTCGGAAGACAGCAGACAAGTAATAGAACCTACACCCATAAAAATACTATGATGCCGGAAAAGAAATGCGGTTTGGGATCAGCCAATAAAAGTTACTTACCAAGGAAACATATTAGATTCGTGTCTGAAGTTTTCGTCATGTAGATTGTGTATGAAACAAGTAAAGTATGCATGGTCCATCATGAAGGCACACCCAAAAGGAATCGCAAAGTATAGGCAAACAAAATTATATAGAAATTAGTTAATTACAACTTTTCAGAAAGTTCTATAAAAATCCAAGGCATCAATTTTTTGAATAAGCACAAAAGTTTCAATTTTAGCCATTTTAACTCGAAAGGCACAACTAAGGTCCAGCCGACGTTTTCCCGGAAAATTCGTTCTGTTAATTATTTACTCATATCACGTTCTATGTTTGCCGGGTGACCAAAAATCGAGCGTTTTATTTTGCTATGAGGAGATGAGTGAAGTACAAATGTATGAACACTTTTGTGAAATCTTAAGCGAAGGACGGTTTATAATGATATTGAGCAGAACTTACATAAGCAAAATATACAATAATAAACAAGTTAAAACATTTCCCAGAAAACACTAATTTACGAAGGATAACTAGTGAATGAAAATAAACTGAATGAAATGTAACTGGCTTATAAATACATACGCCTAACATAAACTATTCAATTTCCGATCCATAAATCATAAAGATTCCCTCCTCCAAATCCGTCCATCCTGATTGTCTGAGCTCTGAACAGTCTCATATTCCGGAATTCAGTTCTACACTTTATAAATTGAAGCACATTTTTCTTTCCGGGTTCAGCTTCATAAAATGTTTCAATCATTTAAGTTATTTAAGGTTGAAAAATATAACATACAAAAGAGTGAAAATCATGAAACGAAAGTCCATAAACAGTTTCCTTGTATACTTTTACCAAATTTAAACCACGCTATGCACTATAAGAATCTCCTTCGTCGTCGTCAAAACATCAACAAATAAATAATACAGCACTAGCGACCGATTTATTTTAACATTAAACACATTTTAACTGATTTGAATTTTAATTGAAACTATAAACACATATTATACATTACAGCACTATTTTTCCTATTTCTTTTTGTTGGCATGTTTGTTTTGTTTGTGTGTGTGTTTGTCTGCGTACGATACACATACATCGTAGAAATAGAAATGCTCTTCACAGCATTATACCGGATCTAATTTGTATGTAAAGAGATTACTCTTCCTCAATCTTTTTCTCTCTCAGTCCGCGTATATTCCCTCGCAAATAGTATTCATTTTAGTTCGCACATGCGTGTGTTTATGCGCGTGTTTTCGATTATGTTGCATGTGATAACATTTTATATTCTTCTTCTTAACCTTCTATTTGTTAATTTATTTGTGTTATTTTTCTTCGTTCTTCTTTATACAATTTAATTGTGTCGGTGTTGGAATCTTTTATTTATGGCTTTGCTTTCGATGTTTCTGTTTCAACACAAGTTTCCTGTGAACATTAAGCCGAGATGTTTAAAATAAGTACTACCAGGTAATGTATTTTTAGCTATAGTTATTGGCAGTAGAGAATGTTCTTGTAATTATTGAAGGAAACACACTTAGTCCTGGCAACATTGAAAGTGACAGCCAGGAAAGAATGATTCGTTAAGTAATTTGTTGTAAATTTTGAAGAGGGCTGAAGCAAACTTAGCTGGATTTTTTTAATAGCAAAGCCGGGATGAGATCGGGTCAGCATGCTTTTGAGGTGTCTAGGTTTTTTATGATATCATGACTCTGAGAAGGTGTCATTTTCAAATCATCTAGTGGCGTCTGTCAGCTAAGGACAGTAAGGAAGGAGGTGGTTTGCTGGATCCAACGTGGTGTTTTAAGCAAACCGATTTGCAAATATGTTACTCTTCTCAATTCCGTGTAAACACCCTCATGATTGTTGGATCGTGGGAGAATCGTTAATTGCCCATTATTTACTACACGATTGTAGATTTTTACGAACTCCTGGATTTCTAATTTCTGTGGTTTGATGCATTTTCCAGTGGTTTCGGTATATTCTCACTTCGCTATAGCTACTTCTTCCTTTCAATTGTTTCGAGCTCCTATAAACTTGTGTCTTTTGTACTGGATTCATATTGGATATATCAATAGCATGCATACTGCATATGAGCAATAGTAGCCCGAAAAGTATTAGTAAATTATTGGGGGGGGGCGTGGGGTATGCTATAAAATTTCTGCGTAGGAACATGTGCTTCAATTGTCATTTTAACCATTCGCTGGTCTTATTTCGCATGGTTCAGCGATAATAGAAAAGATGTTTCCTCTATAGGCCATCGCTGATGTGATCTCTAATGAAATCTCTGATGGCTTTCCAGTCAGCCTTCTTAGAATACCGTTGGGAGCAATGGCTATTCAGTTTGGGTTGAGAATTAAGGAAGAGTTCTACCATTATTACAGCGTAATTAGCATTGCTGAATGGGTTGTGAGTATTTATTACACAATCATCCGAAACTGTGGGCGGAAATAGATTCAGAATTGAGGCATGTTTATCTTGATGATCTGGAAAAGTGGCGAAAACGTAACCGCCTTTAATGGGGATTGAGATATAGAGACGTTTTGTGTTGTGGTTGTTTTTTGAAAGTACTTTCGACTGAGTTTCCTCGCGCAGTTTTTGATTACTGTTCGTTAAAACCTGGACGCTTTTATATGTTTCACTTAAAATTATATTTAAATTTATTGAAGTTGTGAAGCGTCTCCTTTGAAAAAAATTTACGATTTTCATATCTTGGCCACTAAAAATTACATGGAAGTTTTACTGTTATTTTCGTTATAAGAACAATTGGGAACCTACAAAAGTGATAATTTTAAAGATTTTTTTGTTAGTGAACTAATACTGTACTTTTACCAATACTTCAAGGATATAATTTTCTTTTCTTGGTTTTGCATGTGAATTCTAAAATAGCTGATATTTCCAAAAAACCTCAGAGTTTGATGGAGGCGAGACAAGGCTTTGCTGCTATGATTTCAAAGAATCTGAAATAACGACAAGGGGGATTTGATTCCAAGTATTTCTCATTCATTATATCGCCCTTCTTTTGTTTTCATGTGTGTAAGAATTATTCAATACTGGAGATATTCATAATTGTAACCTATTTCCAAAAGAGGGCAGGCATAACATGCGCAAAATATTTGGAATCAATTATTTCCTTGCTGTTATTTCAGATCGTTTGAAACCACAGCAGCAAGTTATTATCTCTCCTCCATCAAGGCCATAAGTATTGGACACACATACACCCACACACACACACATGCGAGTGGAAATTTTGAGGCAAGATTTTCGCAATAACCAACCAAACTTTTCTTTGATCGGTATTGTTAAGAGTTGAGAGAGCGAGAGAGAGAGCGAGAGAGATACAGATATACAAATATACATACATATCTAGATATTTATTTACTTACATGCACATAAAAACAAATATATATATATGTATGTATTAAAATGCACACTTACATACATGCATACATACACTGCGTAACTATCTTAGAAACGACTCAATGTACACGGTTTTACATGAACGTGTGTAGATGCTTACCCGTTTTCTGTAAAAATCACATAAATTACTGTAGTAGATTAGACAGGATTTGAACTCACTAAATCTTATGCTGAAATCTGCAAAACAGATAAGAAATTTAAACCAATTAGAATATTGAAAATGTCATAATAGTGAAATGAGATTACATTCACTTTCTCATATACTTTGTTTGCATCCTATTGAATCAGGAGAGAAGGTTAAATGTACGTATTCGCATTAATTATTGTTCATTTACTTTTTTTTTACTTTATTTTCTCTGTACAAAAGAAAAACATTTCAAAATCTATAACACACAAATTGTCCACATTTTTATCTCGAAAATTTGCATCAGACTGTAATTATTATATCTCCTAGACTGAATATTCAATCAACTTTTCCCAACAACATTTTTCTAAAGTTTATTTGAATATTTCCATCTAATCACACATTTCTAAGACTCTTTATACTTAACTTGGAACCACCTTCCTGTAATAAACAGATTTCCTGAAAATATTAATATAGATATTTCACGTGTAATATTGCGTTTAATATATTTATTTTTCTGGTCTTTTTCTTACAAAATATACGAATGCACACCCGCCTTCATTTCCACTTACTATTCAGCTCAATTGAAAGAACTTATCTACACATTTCTCACCGGAAGTTCGCGGATTTTCCTAATTTTACTGCCGACAGATACGCAACGTGTAACAGGATTTTTAAAACCTTAGTTTTAATCTTTTCCAAATTATATTTTTAATGTTTGCCTAATAACAAAAATGAAAAAAAACAATGAATTTACAGCAATTTGTTTTTTGCACACAATTTACCCAGGCATATTCTCTAATCATACATGGCAAAACATACATATATTTGACTCTTTTACTTTCTTACTTCACACACACAATTTGCATATTTTTAACTCTGTCTGTGGTTTTTAATTTAAACAATTTGGTTACTTGGATTGTAATAAATCTAATACAAAACACAAAAATAATAATCTTAAAAGTCAGGTATTTATTAAAAGTTTAATAACAAGAAAAATTGACTAACGATCAACTAAAACACTTTACATTAATATGTACTTTTATGTTAAAACAATATCTCTCTATCAAAATAATAGTTCGCTCCGGTAATGAAATAAGCATTTAAGGTAAAATACTGCTTAAATTGAAGACGAGGATAGGACGCATTTCTTCGTGACAGTCCGAAAGTTGCCGAAATATTTCGAACAAGGAAACTAATTTCCCAGTGTTGAGACGCCACTTAGTCATTGAGTTAATGACGGGGCTTCTAATAGTCTGATTTACGAAGGGAGTATGTGAGTGAAAGGTATAAGTAAAAACTGTAATGAACAGATTGCTATACTAGGATCAGAGGACTGAGAAAGATAAATGATAAAAGTTAACACCAGTGCTACGGGATTATATTGGAATGTAATAAAATGGAGAAAATGCAATTATTGTTGCATAATATGATTATATCCGAGTGCGCCGCGTGCACTGATTTCTCTTCTAGCCTTTTGGAGTAAGTGCCTTCCGAAATTGTCTCAATTATTTGCAAAATTTGAGCTGAGACGTTTATCGTCAAAGTGTGCTGCATAGACCAGAAATGGTAAGGGAAACTTTTACTGTCGAGTATGTCGTCATATGTGACTGAGCAGTTAAGAGAAACTGGTCATAAGTCTACGCAATATGTTATAAAGGACGAAACGATAAAGTGGCGACCCAAAGTAAACAATACTAGTTTTATTTTTAAACTTAAAAAAAGCTATCAATTCAGTGACCTTAATTATATAGTGGAGCTGACGACTAGTCAATATTGCTGTTTTCAGCCTCAATTACAGCCTCGATACCCGTCCGATACTGGAGCATATTTTTCCACGAAAGTCGGCGGGAGCTATGCGGGATCTCGGCAGATATCAGGCTGGCTTTGGTGTTGTGGGCGGTCATGTTGGTAATATTGCTTATTTATGAAAAAATGAAGTGGTCCAGCGAGTTCAGTTCAGGGGAGAGGGATGGCGATGTGAGAAGAGTACAAAGTCGTAGCACTCCTTCTGAAGTCAAATCTCGGTTTCTTTGGACTTTTGGACGGCACCCAGACTTGTGGCGGCACCCACTGTTTGCCAGCAGCAGCATAGGACCACACACTTCTTCAGCACATCCAGGTACACTTTGGTGTGGACTTTCAAGCCGAAAAGTGGTCCTCACTTGAGGCGATACCCTGGCCGAATTTTTATTTCATCACCCTGGTCACGAGCCTGTTATTCGTTACACTCGATCGACGCATATGGAGGGTTCTGGCAAGAGTTCTCTTGTTAAACATTCTCCAATTTAAGAAATTATAGAAGGCTTTTACCTCTCTTGGGGTTAGTGCAACACCGGTTTTCATCAAACAAAAGGGAACCACGTCGTCCTATTATGGCGACAATTTTATTGTTCCATACTTTACTGACAAGTTTGGTCATGAATTTTGGAAATGAAGCTATAACTCAAAGAAACTTACTGTACAGTTGGGTTGTAAATCTCCAGTCAGTCAAGTAGAAGAGACATACTTCTTCTTTGACTGATATGATGAGTAAGAAATTAAAAAGTTGTGTAGGGAAATGAAAAAGAACGCATAAAACCAAAAATACCAACAGAAAAAAAACTATGAAGAAATATTGGATACAATTAAGAACATAGCTTCTAGGTTGATGTTGGAGAACCTATAAACTGACATTATTACTCAAAGAAACACATCACCTTTAAGTTAGGGAGTTTTACCGAGGCAGGGTGAACTATAATAAAAAAACGATTCAATGGAACTTGTATTTGGACTTGTCTCGATTTATCTGGATTAGTAATTTTGAGAACTGTTATATTTTACTTGGCTTTAAGACATTGTTTAAATTGAAAACTTTAATGTTTAACAACAAAGCCTAAGACATTCCACCGCATATAAAATTAATTTTATGAAAATATTAAAAATCTTAATTATCGCTATTTAAACTTTTACTGAGAATTTGCCCTTCCGGCGTATAAAAAAGTTTTCTTTAAATATTTAGAAATATTCTTATGGTCTATAAAGCCACAACTCTCCTATGTATAGAGTATTATTGTCATATTTGGGCCGGTGCATCTGCTACTAGTATCTCACTCCTAGACAAGGTTCAAAAGAGAGTCGCCAACCTAATAGGTCCTGAACTGTAATCCAAGATTCAGCCTCTGTCCTATCGACGAAATGTATCATCCCTTTGCATGTTCTACAATAACTTTAACAGTGAATGTTCCGACGAACTGCAAGCACTTGTACCCCATCGACGTAAATACTCCCGACAAATCCGACAAGCAGTAAAATCCCACCCCTTCACAGTAGATATTCCTAGATATAAGAGAGCCTTCTACTCCAGTAGTTTCTTCCGCAGAACCGCTAGACTTTCGAATTCCCTTCCAGGTTCCAGCTTCCCCAACTGTACTGATATGCGGAAGTTCAAGTGTAACGTGAACCGACATCTTACTGCCCAACTCTCCACCTAATACCCGTGTAGCCTTTGTCCCTAATAGTAGCCCCCTAAATCAAATGGCAAGGTGCCTTGTTTGGGGTGAAAATGTAATTAAAAACAATGGTCTCCTTGTCACAAAAGAAAAGATAAAATGTGGAAGAAAATTCTGAAAGATAATTCAAAATTAAAAAGTCGAACACATGATACACCAATATCTTTCATTATGATTCATTTATCTATCATTTTTAGTTTGAATTTCGTATGTTTTTTTATTTATTATTTTTACCCTAGTTTTTATAAATGCCTTTATATAATTTCTCTTGGCATGTGTAAGAATTAATAAAACTGCTGAAACAGCAGCAGCCGTATGGCACGTACGCAAATGTCCTTATGCATGGGCTAGGTGACGTAACAGCAGAAGATGAGAAGCAAATGAAAACTGGCATGTTAGTGCGGAAGAATCATTTTCAATTTTGAGTTGTACTTACTGAACATTCCATTTAAAGGTCTTCGTTTAAGCATGATTAATCTTTACGATCATTGAAAAATGTCATAACGTTTCTTCATTTAAACCGCTTCCCTTTTTTTTCATCCAGGAACAGAACGAAAAGTACGTTTATTTTAATAATGTACGTATTTCGATTTTTCCTTTATATATCCCTTGATACAGCTTGGAAAAAGCTTGGGCGAAATAGTCAACTGATTCCTTCATTTTTTTCGCCCCTTTTTCTTTATATTATTTTAAAAACGTGTTTTACATATTTTACTTTTAATATCTGCATATATAAAATGTGCCTATCTATTCGTATATACGCCTTTTGATACATGCAACGGATCCTCACGAGATCAGTATCGTTTTGAAGCTCGATTCTTCGGGGGGAAAATATAAAGAAATTGACTAAAAACATTCATCTTTCACCCTAAACTTGTCAGTTTTTACAAAAAAGTGGTCGGAGTTTGCTTAGAAAATTTTGTAAATAATCGTCCCCGTTCGATTGACTACGCTTAATTTCAATGTTCACGACTTTGGGTTGTGCCCTGGAAATATCGGCTTTGACGCTACGATTTTTAAACCATTTTTTAACTTCGCATTACGGGTTGGAGTCTTCCTGCCTACTACCACTTTTTTACACCTGTCTCCAACGGGCTGCCGACTGTTGGTTTGATCCCCCTCCCGCTGCTACTCTTTTTTACACGCCCCCCAGCGTACTTTTCTACACGACCAACACACACCCGGAAAACGCTGGGTATCCCCAGTAGTATATTATATAAAAGGCAAAATGCGTCTGGGTGTGTTTAGTTACGTGGTCTTATATGTCTGCCAAAAACTTTGGGCCGTGACAAAATGGGATTGTTTTAAACCTCAATGTCTCGGACACCATATATCAGAAAATTGGCTAAAACCAGTAATTATGTCACCGTCAAATGAGCCTATTTTTACAAGGAGAGGTAACTATATTCCTCGACAGTTTTAAATGTCATTACAACCTCGCGTATACGACGTCGCGTAAAAACGTTATTTTGACTGCTTGTGACGTCACAATCGCGGTTTACATATTCTTAAGACCTTTTGTTTTTTACCTCTTGTTTTTCCTGCGTTTCAGGGGTTCCCGACTGCATACTAATCCTATTTTTGGCGCTCACATTTTTTTTTATTTTTTGCTAAACCAAATCACTTACAAGCATATCCACACACCTAGGCAACACCGGGCAACCAAGTGAGTGAATCGGAACAGACTATCCCTCAAGATTTCAATAAACATACATATATAAATATATATATATATATGTGTATATATATATATGTATGTCTATATATTTAAATCTTAATGGAAGAAAAATATCAGTTCGAATTGAAGATATATAGTTCAACTAGAAATAAACTGGTGTATTTGAAACAACATTGTCATAAGAACACAGCAATTTTCACTTCTAGCTGCTCGGTGTAAATATCCCCGACAAACCCGACAAGCAGCGAAATCCCACCCCTACAGAGTAGATATCCATCGGTGTAAGAAAACCTTCTACTCCAATAGTTTCTTCCCCAAGACTGCTAGACTCTGGACCTCTCTTCCGGGATTCTGCTTTCCCAACTGTACTGGCATGAAGAAGTTCAAGTGTGATGTTTACAGACATCGTGCTACTCATCCATCTTCATAATAACCCTGCAAAAGAAGTCACCGGTCGTAGCTATCGACTCCACACTACCCCCACACGCACACAACACAATCTAATGTATCTTAACCCTCAAAACTGAAATATTGTCAATATCCTGTTAGATCGTAAACATGGTCCAACATCTGAAGCATATGTAACCAAACAGATAAAACGGTAATAGAAATATAAAACAGATATATATATATATATATATATATATATATATATATATATATATATATATATATATATATATATATATATATAATTGGTTTAAGAAAGATAATATCAGAGAAATAAGAGCGAGAAATGTCAAGGTATTCAGTCAGATTTGAATATGAAGGTTGGGTATCAGTATGGACCTAGAATTTTTGCATATTAAAATTGCTTCAGCAAGATATGAATGTTTTCCTGGACTAGACATGGTAGCGTTTTCGTTTATGGAATTCGCTATAGTAGACATTTCTCTTAGTCAAAATTAACAACTTTTCGAGACAGGTTTGTATAATCTAGGTGTTCTTATAATAGACAATTTAAAGGGGAGGGTGCATTCGCACATTTTTAAAAAGTGTACATGTTTAGCTAAAGATGTTACTTCTTTGTCGTTAATTCTATTACAAGAATATAATTAAGATGAAATCCAAGTATTATGTGAAAAGAACAGGCGACGATATTGTTTTAGAGCTTATAAGTGTTATAATAATCTATTATTTATTATTATTATTATCATTATTATTATTATTATTATTATTATTATTATTATTACTATATTAATTTTGTTGTTTTTGTTTTTCTTCTTCCTCTTTTTCTTCCTGCTGTTCTTATTATATACTCACTAACAACAATAATCAAATATTTCTCTATGAGAGTCCGAGTTCTAAAAGACCTCCTCGCATTTTCAATATTCTTTTCTCATCGGTCTTTTCACACCCCTTGCCCCTCCTATTATTTGATGTGGTGCCAGTTTATTGTGACATCCATCAGCACTAAAAATGAAGGACATGATCATCAATATTTT
This sequence comes from Euprymna scolopes, assembly GCF_053919585.1. Classification (NCBI taxonomy): domain Eukaryota; kingdom Metazoa; phylum Mollusca; class Cephalopoda; order Sepiida; family Sepiolidae; genus Euprymna; species Euprymna scolopes. The sequence goes on along the minus strand of NC_136484.1, from coordinate 11,135,029 downwards.
TACAGTCTCAGTTGTGATTGGTCTATGTTATGTTTATTTGTGTTTTACATCTATAGTTTCTGCGAGTTCATCTCGGGACTGTAGCTCGTGTGTGTTAGTCTCCGAATCCCAGGGTTCTCATCTATATTTCAGGTGTTTTCATTATTTTGATGCGTGTTTTCCTCTCGGTTATCCGTCTGATTCCAATCTCTCTCATTTTTTTAAAGTTCTTTGGTATTATTCTTAGTGCTATTAGTGGCGTTTTCTTGTTTTCCCCCATATCTCCTTGAGATCCTGACAGATTGTGTGCTTTGGCTATATTTCTCTGTCTTCTTGATTTTCACTCCATGGGCTTCTGAGATAACAACAATCTACCATCTCGCAGGACCCTTTTTTTTCTTTTTAACTATTATGCGATCTGGTCTTCTTAATTGGATGGATTTATCCGCTTGTCTATCTATATCATAGGAGTTTGTAGCTTTTATTGTAAGGTGCGGCTGTCGTTTTCTGCTTGCACTATTTATCAGAGTGTTCAAGATGCAGTTCTCTGCATAATTCCCAGTGTACTTCGTTCACCAATTGATGGTGTCTGTTTCTGTCTTCCTTTTTAGCTACTTTGATGCATTCGCTTACTATATGGTATATTGTTTCGTCTCTTCGTTCAAAGAACATGCATTTTTGTTTTCCTGTGTCTTGTCAATCCTTGCTTTGGTGTAATAGGTTCCTATTACGTTATATTTTGAGGATGTTATTAGGGAGTCAATCTCCCTGTTAACGTTTCCTTTTTGTAGCAATAACTAAGAATTTTCATTAGTGTCATTTTTGCCATAATTGTGAATTGCCTGAGCATTACTTTTCTTTTTTAGCAAATATTCTTTTTTTTTTGGGGGGGGGGTTCCAGTGTTTCTTGCTGCCCTAATTATTCTTTCGTTGTTCTCTATTATGTATTTTTATAATGCTTTTTTTCTTGTGTATATTTACACACTAACCAGTCCATTCCCCTTGTCTTTCCTTTTCACATTGAGTCGGTCAGTATCTTCCTTTGAGTGTAGTGCATTGTGCATAGTCATGAGTTTCCTTGTCTCTTGGTTGTACTGCCGTAATTATTTTTTAGTCCAACCTATAAACGCTCAAGAGCATATTACTAGTGACCCTGTCCATGCGTTTGTATTTTTATTGTGTTTTTACTATATAATTTAGTTCCCAAGAGATTTTGTGTTCTGCTGAAGTATTCATTTCTGAGCTTCTCTTTTATTTCTTTTGCCTAGATGGCCTCTGCTTTAAAAACTCTTAAATATTTGTAGCTATCAAGTCATCCCAGTGCCCCTATCACTGTTTAGTTGGTTATTACTATATTTTATGTTGCTTTCAGCTTTTCACTTCGCATAATCACGAATGCGCAAATTTCCATACTAAATTCGATTCGAATACGATGGGTGTCTATTTTAGTCGTGTTTACTAGCGTCTCTCGTTGTTTGTTTGGTGTTTTGCAAACAATTTTATTTCAATTTCATGTACATTAAGCTGTTACTTCTCTCATCCGTATTAGCGACCATGTATTAAGACTAGTATTTGCTTAGTATATGTAACGTGCCATCATTGCTATGATAAACAGTGGTCGTGTTAATCCATAAGCTGTCAGTTAAAGTTTCTCTACTCAGTAATTTTTCTATAAAATTGCTAATCTAATCTGGTATTTTTACATTCCCTAGCATCTATTACCCATGTATGCGGGATCGTGCCATATCCTTTCTTGTAGTCGATCCTATGAGTGAGTTCTTTTATCTACTGTGCACTTCCTTCATGCTCATTTGGTCTATGCATAATAGGCCATGTGCTCCTCTTTCCTTTTTAGAACACTTTCTGTTCCGCGATTATAAAAAGAATAATAAATGCACCCCCTTCCTTGTTCTGTTATTATTTTGTACATTGTAGGAAAACAAGCTTTGAATGCTTCCTTTTTCTCTGTCTAATCGCACCAGTGTGGTTCTACATTGAGCTAACTATTCTTGTGCCTGTTCTTCGTTGATACATATTTTCACGTTCTGTATTAGCCTTTCATGTAGTGTCATAATTTTGTATAACCGATGTGCATTGATCCCATCGACACATGATGCTCTCTAGTTTTCGTAGTATGGATATGTCCCTTTATCAATTTGTTGTGAATTGTTTCATGTCGTTCAGCCATTCGACATTTCTATTATGATCGCTCTTCCTATATCTGGCTTAAATAGCGTGTTGTTTCTATTGAGCCCAGTTGTTCAGTTTTTGTTTTTCCTACGTTTAAATTCTATTGAGATTAGTTTTTTATTTTTTTGTACAGTTCAGATGTATATCAGTATTGTCTTAATCACCCTTCACGTAATCGCTAATTTTTGCTTAAGTTTGTCTTCTTTCTTGTTTAGCCTTTCAGCGTTAGTCAGAACTCTAGTTGTTTTAATCTTGTTTATCGTTTTACCTTTTTTTCTAAGTTTGCTGACCTGGGTTTCCGATCCTATTTCACATCCAAACTTTGTTGGTCTATTTTCTTTATTTTAGTTTTTCTGCTTTAACTATCATATGACTTGGGACCTGCATAAAATAAATCGTTTAAGCCTGTTCTATTACTTGCTCAGATGTATGAGAGAAGCTTGGTCTCTTTCTGTTTCTGCTTTTAATTTATTCCATTACTCGTTCTCTTAAGATGGAAACTTTGTTTTTTCTTCGTTCATAAATTGTATGATGTTTTTATATTCAGCTGCTTCATTTGCGTTAAGTTCTGTTATTTCCCACCCCATCCTCTATTTTTCTATATAGGAGTTTTGTAGGCTTTACACATCTGAAGTTTATATGGGTGGGGCTTTAGTGAAAGATGTTTCTTGAACTGATCCATCGTTTAACTTTCAAATTCAGATGAACATATATCGGTTCAAATAAATGTTAATTCATGCAAATATGTACCATCAATAGCAACACATGTTTTAGGCGTTTTTAATACAGCTTGGGTTATTGCAGCTGTAGAGCTGAATGTAATAAACAAAGAAGAAAGCGCCCGTGTGGGTGTGTATTATGCGGCTATACAACTTACCTTCGGATGGGATCTGAGAGAAAGAGAAATTAAAGATGGCAGTCATGGATTTATAAGGTGTAGTCTCGTGGAATCTCACGAGATCTCATCTGCCACTGCACACGTATGCAAATGGAATGGGTCAGTTTTCTAATAAAATGCCTGTTGGCAGAGGTGGTTGGCAGAACACGTGCTGGAAGTTGAAAGAAAAAGTTGGCCGTGACGAATACTAGCTGAACTTTTGCTCATTGTATTCATTTTATTTCGGTTTGCTGTTTACCAGCACATTTAACTGCAGCAGCATTACTAACCTAGAATCTTTTCGAGGTGGTGAAAAAAGTGGTAGTCGGTAGGTGAGAAGTCTGGAGAGTAAAACGGAGGAGGCGGCGATTCGTAGCCGAATTTGTTCATTTTCTCCAGGTTCGGTTTAGCAACGTACTATCAGTCATTATCGTGGAAGAGAATTAATTATTTTCTGTTGACTCATTTTGTTGTTGTTGTTGTTGTTGTTGTTGTTGAATGTATATATGCATTTCATCTATTTGTTAAGAAATTCCCCGCCGTAAGGGGATCGCCTGGATTAAAAAAAACTGCAATGGATGAGACCGGTAACAGACAACCAAACAGTCAGCATTACTTTATTTTGGAGCAACTCTCTATTCCGGAAATGCCAGGAATCTTCGTCGACGTGTAATCACTAAGCGTCGCCGGTTGTCGTAAATATCCAATTTTTATGGCAAGTCAGAATACGGTAGGGACACATGTTGTGTTCGTTGCCTACAGGACGGAAAGATGACATAAATGCGTTTCTTTTCCTTGTCATTCATATCGACATTTTCTACAAGATTTCCCGTATAGTAAATTGTAATGAGATTTGATGCAGTTTCCTTAAAATATTGACCCAATCTAAATAATTCAAGCTTGAAATTATTTAGATATCCTGTACTCTATCGCTTTAACAATTCACAAGGAGTATTCCAAAAACAGTTTGCATTATACAATAGTTAAAATATTCACGTCAACTTTATTTTAGTTTTATAAATCTTAATATAAATATTGTAATCCTTGATATACAATTATACTAGTCTGGGTGCGTGTTGTTTCACGGGTGTTTGGAAGCATGTATTAAGAAAAAACAAACAAATTGGTAGTTAGAAGACAAGCTCGAACCCCTGCTACGAATGAAAAAAATAATGTGAAAAAAAATTGACGTATTTTCTATCGCGCCCATCGCCAAACCGGAAAGCATATAGTTTTTAAATTAAGGCTAAACACCAAAAGATGAGGATGACTGTCAAAAATATCGGCGAGAAAAGCGACCCCTCCCAGTAGAAAAGTGTCCAGTTGAGGATGAAGGAATTAACGTTCTGTCCAATTTTTCGATAGTTGTCGCCCGAAGGGTCGGGCTTCAAAACGATTTCAATCTCGTGCAATGTTTCGCCTCTGTCGAAAGTTTAAGGAGACACACAAACATACATACATTTAAACAAATAGTTTCCCTTTATAGATGATTGCAATCGAATCTACTTATGCACTAGTGATAGCAAATACCTAGGTGGTATAGTTGTATCGTCTACTTTTTATACTGTCCTTACATTTACGTATAAATATACCGCCGTCGTAGGCAGACACACAAAGATGCATACATAATACATTTAAACAGATATTTTCCCTTTATAGTATTGATAATCAAAATAGAATATAGTTATGCATCAGTGAAAGGAAATACCTAGGCGGTATAGTTTTATCGTCGTCTTCGTGTGTATATATAGTGTTGGATAAACATGTAAACAAAAAATGCTGCATAACGTATGTATACAGAGGGATCAGGCGTGTCTCTTGAAATATATATATATGAAATATATTCTCTTGATTTTCTGTGTGGTGCGCGTTTGCATTTGTTACACATTAAATTATAACTCAGGAAAAGGAGCAATAACTTTACGAGTGAAATTTCTTAAACAATGTGTATATGCGTCTGCATAAACCTGCGTTTTTATGAGGCAATGTTTTTCCTATGTGAAATTCCGATTTAATATAGTTGTTCTCTAGTGTTGGGCCGGTCTGTGTGACTTGTATGTATAGTTATTTTTTTAAATGGTCTTGCGTATGGATGTAGTTAGCTTATCATTAGAATGTGTATTCTGAGAAAGCATGTGTCAGTTACTGTGTGGGTTTGTTTTCTGTTAAATGTCTTAATGTGTTGTCTTGGTTTGGTGGGGTATCCATTTGGACGAACGTCATGTTTGAATTTTCCAATGAAGGTGACCATGTCCGTTTTATCTGTGCATCTGTTGCGGATGCGGTTTGTTTCATTTGTAGCATAACTAATTTTTCCTTGTGTACGGAATGCCGACTTATAGTTCACGAAAATGTCACGGAGGGTGGATTCTTTTTTAAATAGAAGTTGGTGTTTATTTTATATGTTTCTTTCAGGAAGATTGGTAAATCAAATAATCGGATGTGTTAAGATGTTCTATGATAAGTTAATATGTTAGTCTACGTTCTGGAAGTTAATGAATATTTTATTAGCTTATTCACGGGATAATGTTAGGATAAGAGTGGCATCTACATATATCGTGAAGAAGATTTTGGATTGATAATTATGTTCAAGTCTGTTCCGTGTATGTTATGGAACCACATCAGCACCTGCACAACCACCTGTAGACTTTATCACAGAATACATATAATAATCGATACTGTTTTACCCTCACAACGGAATACATACACTAATTACTAAACAGAATAGTGGACAACACACACTTCCAATATAAACAAACAAAAAACATATAAACACATATGAGGCCTTCCCATGGAATCCAGCCTATTCAGGTTTTGGTCGTAACATACATTCTGATTCACATAATCCCCGAAATATTAATCATCTATACTCGTCTACTATGTCACTAGATTAACATCTAAATTAAAAAAAATCTCCTTCAAATTAAAATATATAAATGTAACGAATACTACTTTGTTGTCTTCAAATGAAACAATGATAATATAAGGCATTACGAAAGTGCTTCTAACAGTTTTGAATCAGAATGACGTTTTCCCTCTTAGGTATTGATTTTCTAAAGAATTAAACGGCCATTATCTTTCATAAATAATCAACTACGATCAGATGTTTGAATATCAAAGTCACAGGAATTTCTAGAACATTGATCTTTATGTTTTAATAAAATGTGCAAATCAATCATCAAGCGGTTTATTCTTCTGACACAAAAAATCACAAATCGATGCAATGGCGTAAAGAACGAATTTATTTTAAACCAGGGTTAATATATATTAGACTGGATTTGTGCAAATTTGAGAAATTAACTTATTTAGTCAATAAAGGACGTTCCGACGTTATGTAAACCATAGTATTAACGTTCGTAATTAATGTATCTCTTCATTATATATATTATATATATATATATATATATATATATATATATTATTATGTATCAATGAGTGCAAAATATAAAGATCACGAATCCATAGTTTTACAATTGTTCCTCATTTCCAATACAAGACCATTATCAAAGTTCAAATTGTTGCATCGATCTATTATCCCTTAGGCCACGTATTAACACTTACCATTCTGAAAAACTGATTTTTCCTTTTGTGAAATAAATTTCCTATTACTTTCAACCTATTTTGCAACATTCTTTACACACGAAAAATTCATAGTCCGAAATACAAATATTAAATACCATAATTGAACAGTAGTGACATAACTATTTTCTAAATACTATGTCTTGTGCCATTCCAACAACACCTGGAAGATCCCATGTAAGTCTTCTTGGGTAGGTGTTTCAATGACCCGGTTAAAGCCGTATTTTATTTCTTCATTTGTTTCATAGCAGCAACCCCTAATATTTTCCTTGAGCTTAGGGAATAAGTCTGTGTGTATGCGTGTAATACGTATTCCGCAGTTACACATAGAATATAATATATAACTTTCTATCAAATGTCTATAGTTCTGGGATGAGGTGATTTTATCATGGATTTCGTTTTTAGTGACACATTGCCGAGGCGACTACAACGTTGGAACCGACATTGCAAGTCTCCAAGGTGCTGAGTTCAATCCTGAGCGAAAGCAGTGGCAGTGACAATACACTGGCAGCGACAGCGACAGACGCAGTAGCAACAACATTAAGCGATAGTAGCAGGGACGGCTTGAATGGAACGAGAGCATAGTACCCCAGTAACAATAAAGGGTTGGGGTTGAAATTCCCCCCCCCCAAAAAAAAAGCAGTTCCCGAGTTCGAGATACACCTGAAGAAGACCGAAGGTTGATACGGCCGAAACGTAGTGGGAAAAACACCGAAGATGAGGAAGTGAGTCCGAAAAACGAAATCCATAACTTTCTATCACATTTAATGAATTTTATATAGCTTTGTGCTAAATAAATAATAAAAATAAATGTCTATCCCAAAGTGATACTTTACAAACAGTGTTTTAATAAAGTGACACATATGAAAGTACATACAGGATCACTTGCGTATATAGAATGGATTAGGGACTAACATGTAACGTTCTTCCGAGATTTTTATTAAATAATCACATCGGAGTTGTACATTCTTGACCTGATCAGGTATTATCTAGTACGACTCCAATAATTAACAGGAGAAATCTAGTTAAGTAAAATCTATGCGTCTTTTGTACATCTAACAACCATGGATTGAAAGTCCTGGTAATGAAAAAAAAACACACACACAGTGAATAGGATGTAGTTATCCTAAGGCAATATTTTCAATTTACTATCTTTCTTTTAAAATTATCGCTCGTTCGTAATTTTCCACATTCATTTCAAGGGAAACCATCAGATCAGAATAAAACCACAATACCTCCCCAACACCAGAAGAAAACATTAAAAAATAACATTAAAACAAAGCCCACGTAATTCAAACTGAAGTCTGAGAGTCCAGAGGCACAAGCAGAACATTGGCGGCATTTTCATCCGATTATATGTTTTTATGCTCATAGGATTTGTTTATTGTAGCGCCAGTCTACTGCCCTTTTGTGGAAAACTATTAAAATGGTGAGCATGAATCCAGAAACAACGCAAATAATGATAAGCAAATACAGAAGTAATAGCTTCTTTCATGTTTCTCCATTTATCATAAAATTAGGTCCTTGTATTTTGGTTTACATTCGTTTATACATTATTGAGTGCAATTCAAACGATCAAATAACATACGTACAATCGCAACTATGTTTTCTTGTAATAATCTCTTTACTATTATGCAGATTTAATAGAAACATATATTCAGAGAAGTATTAAGAGCAAAAGGTTGATACAATCACATAAGATACCAGATTATGAGGCGTAATAGGAGAAATATAGGGTACAACGAAGAGTGCATTGACAAAAACGTTAGGGGAACTAGAAAGCGACAAATTAAACGATAATTTTATGAGACGCAAAGCATAATGACATCATATTTCTGAGAATATAATTTGTGAATTTTATATATATATATATATATATATATATATATATATATATATATCGGTATATATTACACTCTGTTCTCTTTATTTGTTCTCCCTCTCTCTCTCTCTCTATATATATATATATATATATATATATATATATATAAATATATATAAATTAATACAAAATTATTGATGTGGCACCTTCTCATTGGCTATACCTCCTCCTTCTCCTCTTCCTTCCTTCCTTTCCATTCCCCCTTTCCCCGTGCATGCTCATAGTTTCACTACACCGATGAAGACTGAAGGATCGGTCGAAAATTATGTACTTATAAAAAAATTAAAAAAATTTTTTTTTCATAATATTATTTTGTATTCCTGCACGTCACCAAATGAAAACGAATAAAGAAAAGTTATAAGCATTTATACGTTTCGTATTCCATTTTATACATTTCAATTCATATATATATATATATATATATATACATATATATATATATATATATATATATATATATATATATATATATATAGTAGACATTAAGAGGAGATTATAGATAGATATATAAATTCCCGTTCACATACACCTTTCAGGATAAAGCTAGATTCTAGATTTATCCTGAAAGCTGTATGTGAACGGGACTGTATATATCTATATATATCTATATCTATATATGTATATATATATATATATATATATATATATATATATATATATATCGTTAAATAAAATAGCTAGAAATTTTGTCAAACATTAAAGAGATTTTATAATTAATTCATTAATAATGCTTTAAGTTATTATATTTATCAACCACTAACAAAAATATGTAATAGACGCTCGTGAAAAAAGAAGAAAATAGAGAAACACTACTTAAAATAAATAGATCTAATATATATATATATATATATATATATATATATATATATATATATATATATATACATACATACATACATACATACATATATATACATGCACGTATACATATATATACATACCTATATATAAATATATATATATATATATATATATATATATATATATAAAATAAATGTGAATTTTTCCATGGATTTCTGCCTTTGCATTATTTTAAACCATCTTCCGGGATTTCCTTGGATTTTACTTGTGCCAATGGGAATTCAATTAACTTTTTGAAGTTATATATTCGGACTTTACCGTCACTGGATTATTTATCTACCACCAGACTATCCATTCACGTGTAATCACCTTTTTCTTCACCATATTTCCTCTGCTTTTTTTTAATCAAATAAGATCATTGACTTACTTGTTGTTTCATTAAATACTTTTGCATGCAAAATGCGATCCCGCATTTAGCTAATTCCTACCCTCTGATGAGAAGGAAAGTATTTCTTTGAAACTCTGCGGATAAAGGACTGTCCACTTATCTATTATTTTCAGATTAAATATGTGTTTATCTCTTTTTCAAAGTGTGTTTTGACATGTTTTATTAACTGTTTGCTCGTATATATATATATATATATATATATATATATATATATATATATATATATATATATATATATAATTGACAAGCTGGACATTTTAAATTTATTTCTTTTCATATTTTAAAAATTTTCTTCATTTTTTCTCTTTTCGCGAGCCTCTATACATATATATATATATATATATATGTATCTATATATATATATATATATATATATATATATATATATATATATATATATATATAATCGGTTAAGAAATTTCAACGAGAGACAGATGCATATTTAAATAAGAGGGCGCTCACACACAATGTGTATGCTTTAACATTTTATTATTTTGTGTCTTCGTTTTTCATTGAAAACTAAGTTTAGATCATTGTAATAATGTTTTTAAATCATTGAAATCGTTTTTAACGCGTTTCGGACGTTCTGTGAAGCGTCCTCTTCAGAAAGTATTTAAAATGATTAGAATATATTCAGAATGTGTTAAAAATGTAAATAGCACATTTTGGTAGTTCATTTGAAATGTTCCGAGAGATGGAAACATGTGTAAACGATTCTACTTTCCATTCGTATGTCCAATGTTTATTACTGATTCATTGGCTGGATTGATGGTTTATGTTTCTCTCTCCCTCCCTCTCTCTCTCTCTTTTTCTCTCTACTCCTTCTCTCTCTCTATCTATCTATTTCTCTGGTTTCAATGATCTACGAAACATTATTACAAGGATCTAAACATAATTTTCAATGAAAAACCAAAACACGGAATAATAAAATAATGTTGAAAAATACACATTGTTGGTGGCCAGCCACGTATTAATATATATATATATATATATATATATATATATATATATATATATATATATATATATATATATATGTATATATATATATACAGAGGGAGATAGAGAGAGAGAGAAAGGGAGAGAGAGGGAGAGAGAGCAAAAATGTTAATTAGTAAAGACCTAAAGAAAGTGCCTAAAACTATTGTTGAGCAAATATATATATATATATATATATATATATATATATATATATATATATATATATATATTAGCGGTTGTCTGCTTTGTTACACATTTTTTCGGTTATTGAATTGTTTCAACAACCCAGTAACTTAATATATATATATATGTATATATATATATATATATATATATATATATATATATATATATATATATATATATATATATAAAGCTGAACATCTGTGTGTGTGTGTGTCTGATCACGAATAGCTTTCTATATAATTGACTATTTTATGAGACTGATTACATTTGATAGAAGATGTATCGAGGATCAGGAATGGGTTGGTTTGATCTGGCAGAACAGTGGTTCATAATAATTGTGGGGTCTACGTTCGCGCCTGCCCTACAAAGTATGACAATAAAAAATGAAAACAAAACCTTTACAAGGGTTTTTTATATAGATGTACATAACACTACTGTGGTAAATATGTTTCAACTTAAATAGGGATGGTATAATAAAATTGTGGGGTCTGCGTTCGCGTCTCTACTCCATAGAAATATGGCACACAATTTAACAAATACTTTTCATATCTATTTCCGTCATTGATAATTATGTTTCAGTTTGAAGAAATATGGTATAATAAAATTATTGAGCGTTCGTTCGCGCCTGACCTCCATAGAATGTAAATATGTCACAAAGTTTAACAAGGTTTTTCTAAAAAGGGTGAGGGCCCACAATAACACCTTTACTTTAATCTTAATTCACGTTATCTTTCAATTATTTTTTTAGTTAAATCATATTGTGTCGAATAAATTCACCTCATAAATTCACCTTATAAATTTATGTTTTTATTAAAGGTAAAGCCAAAAAAAGTCGGAACTTTAGACAATTCTTGACACAAATTTTGAATAACTCTGCTTTTTCCTTCTCCACTTGTACGTGACACTCTTTCGAAAATAGATAAATAGATAAATAATAAAAAAACAAGAACGTTACTTGTTATCGTGTTAAAAGAAGGGGAAAAATCCTGCTCACGTGATTACATGTCTTTTTAAAAAATTACATAACCTTTTTATTTATATATCTGTTTAAGCTTTTTTGTCAATGTACTAGAAGGAACTATGTTGATTACAACCCTTTCTGCGTGTTCTTTTGAATTACAATAGTACAAACCTGAATCCGACGGCGCAATACTACAACGTTCAATACTGTAAAACTGAAACGAAGCTGTTCTGAATGAAAAAGGCGCAATTTTCTTCTTATTCATATTTATATCGAGGCTTTGCTTTAAAAACGAAAGTAATTACGTGTTTAATTTGTTAATATCCCATTTGGTGTTTCGTATTATTTAACTAAAGTAAGTAAAGCTTAATTATTTTTCAAAACTGTTTTTGTTTCTTTGTTTTTGGATATTTCGACGATATTGTTTAATAAGGGTTTAGCAGAAAAGCAAACAAACGACTACCCGAAAAAATAAATGTTACCATAGAACTAAAAGTTCAGTTCATGTCAGCTTTGTTTTGAAATAGTTTTTAATGCTCTTTACTTGAAATGGTTTAAGCGAACCGAAATTAAAACGAAATTTTAGGCGATAACTACTTAAATGAATTTTTATATAAACTGCACATGCCATTACTCAAGCATAAGATGACGGAAAACATAAAAATATGTTTATAAATATTCTTTACGTTGACGGAACTCCCTTAAATTGTTTACACAAAATGCTCAGGTGTCCCTCCTTCAAATTGAAAATGGGGCTCTCTCTTTGAAGGTCGCTGCCATTTTGATTTTTTTTAACCCCGTTCGTGAATTTAAAAAAAAATTACAAACTACTTAAAAATACAAACCAATGAACTTTTCTACCATAAAAGTAACTTTTATTGACTATGGTAACATTTATTTTTTGTATATTTATATATATATATATATATATATATATATATATATATATATATATATATATATATATATATATAACATTTTCTCTTTGTAAAGACAAATCATTTTGTTGGCCACTCTTGGCTACGAATGGAAAAATAAGTTGATATAAATAATATATTTTCTCGAAAATTATCTTTACTTTCATGATATTTTGCTTAGGGTAAAATTTGTAAGTAGCAAAACCTATCTCTTACAACCCCTTTCTTTTCATTACCTATCATACTTTCATCAATCGCAGCCCATTTTCTGTAGGCGGTTTTTGAACCCAGTCAACGGCGGTACTTCTGCTAGTATATATATATATATATTAATATATATACATATATATATATATATATATATATATATATATATATATATATATATAGGATGTCCAAAAAAAGCTGACGGATCTTAAATTTTAATAACTTCCTCAATATTTAACTTATGCTTACTAATTATAATATGTAGGTAGACCAGCCTCTCCGTGATTGTTGGAGATTTTATAACCTATCATTGTCTTCGTATTCTAATTATATTTATTCAACTTAACCATCAGTTCCTTTTTGCTTGGACCCTGGAACTATGTATATATATATATATATATATATATATATATATATATATATATATATATATATATATATATATATGGAATTCCGAAAAAAAACTGTAAATAAATGTTTTAGTTATTTCAGATTTGTAAATACAGATTAATATAAAATATATCCGTCGAAAACATGATTTTTCAGCCGATTTTCTTCGACCTTACGCACTAGAAGAGAGTTATTGATAGGCGATGTTGTGCAGCGGTTGCCGCAGATAAACAAGGCCACATGTGTATAAATCTTACTTTATGTGTCCATTATCACATTTCTTACTACTAATGGTTTTCGGCCAAAATAATTATTTACCCAAACTTAGATCGATATGCATCTTTTAGTATGTTTGAGCTTTCAGATAAATATCATAAGAAAATGCACGTAATCTTCCCATATATGTTCCTTTTATCACCAATGTCCGTGATCCCAGCGACCATTGTATTGTTATCGATAAACATCCACATGCTCTTCAAATGCGTTAATATAAATTATAGACTATAAATCTTTGTAAAATGTAGCATAAATATACTAAGACTGTACAAAGTACAGAGATTAATAATAAAAAAAAACGCCAATTAGCGGACATGATTAGTTTAGACATTTTCATAATTTGACATTTTGGTGCGTATATCCGATGCATCAAATTGTATTCGTTAACCAATAAGTGTCTTGTTTTACATTTGGAACTAACTTTTTCATCTGTGTGAATACACTTTTCTATTGCGGTAATATATCAATTATTTCCACTTTTACAACCTAAGTTATTGTCGATATTATAATTATAAAACATTGAAAATGTTCTTTTCAAATGTGTATTCTTCCGAAAATTAATTACTAACTCATGTGCAATAAATGAATAATACATTCCATTAAGTCTTGCTATTGTTGTGTCTTCCTGCCTAAAAATAGTCAATAGTACCGATGCATTTTCTATTTTGTGTATATTTGTTGTTTTTTTTTACATTGTTTCCTCATGAACTTCTTATATTGGATTTTATTGAATTATGTGTTTTATAAAAGATACTTCAGTAATTTCGAAAGTTATACTTATTATGCGTAAGCATTTGAAAAGGAGTCGAAGATATACTAATTATAATTAGTATTGCGATACTATTAATGACATTGCTAATAATAATAATAATAATAATAATAATAATAATAATAATAATAATAACAATAATATTTAGGAAATAGTAAACAAACAAACAAACACTTACTACTTATCTCTTAACTGTGATTTTCGCTTAAGTATGAATGACTAATATTCCTCAACAGTTTCTAGATTTCTACAATCTTTGTTTCTTTTCTTCTATTGGCATGTATTTCTTGATGCTGAAATGTGATTTAATTTTAATGCAATAGAAAGATAATCACATACTGTAGAAAAGACGTAGTTTATAAAAATATATTGTTTCATTGTTTAAGTTCTACAGGAAATAAGTTGTCACGCTTTAGGTGGCCCGTTAATTATACCAGTATAAATTTGGATCGATGGGTTCATACCTTAAAAGGTGCACATGATGGGATGAACGATTTCCTATAATATTGGCTTAAATACTGTGAAATACTTGTAGCCACAGTATTAAATCTTTCTCGTATACATCCCGACATATATTCGCATCCATTTCAATAATATTATGCATAGCCGTATATTACATTCTAATAAGAATAATTGTAAAAGTATACATTTTTTTATGGAGTAATTATGTTTTCTAGTTAGTTGCTAGCAGACCGTAGTTCGATTGTATTCGACATTACCTAGAGTCCTCATCTAAAAGAAAAACCTCCCAACTCTCGGTGATCATATCTTATACTTCATAGCATATTTATACAACCATTTGACTAAGACAGTTCAGACCCCCCCCCCAAAAAAAAAACTCCTTTAGTCAGCCCTTTCCAACTGACTTCATAATTTTATTTTTTTTTAGATAAGAATCTCTCTCTCTTTGATCTTCCTGGCATTAATTTTTGGGTGTAGGGATTTCCTCCTATGATTCACATCAGCTGCTTCATCCAGTCACCTTTATGCCGTAAACACAAGGTATCATTTTACCTCCCTTGAAATTGACGACTTCTTTCGTCCAAAAGTGTCCTAATCATTTATGTCGCCTGTGTGTTCTACTAATTAGGGCTTTGCTCCATTTTGTAACTATCTTATTTCTTTCGGGATATATATCAAAGCTCATTTACTTAAATCTTTGTGGTTGGCTTCTAATTATTAAGATATATTTTACATCACACTAATTCACTTGAATTTCCATGTTTGGATCCTGGAACTTGATAAAGCCCTAGAAAACATCACCCTTAACTTAATAACCCAAATGCCTTGCGCCAAAATTCCTATTTGCGCACTAAATTCTATCTATGGCCAGATTTCTGTGATTTTTCTTTTTTTTATCAGAGCGTCCAAAATCCAGCAGAGATATCCCGCATTCATGCATCTCTAAAAAAAACTAAGGTTATATCTTCCTACGTACTTACAGTATATTTTACTTTTCTTTCCCTCCTTAATGCTTTATGTGATTTGCCTGTGGTACTGACTCTTATAGCCCTTTTGGTACCCTAAGCAATTCTAGTATCCTTCACCGCCTGCTTTTTAATTTACTAAGCCAAGACTTATCACCCTGCTTGGTTCCGTCACTTGCGGCATGCTTTATAAGCACACAATTCCGCAGGGCCCATTATTTATCTAACACGGCATTTCTAATGCTTACCTGGCAAGCTACACATCTTGCAAAAAATGTTTATAGAAATAAAAAAAAATAAAAAGCAAAAAAAAAAAAAAAATTCTCCCTTTTGGCTTATCACGTCCGAAAAAAAAAACAACACTTAAAATACCCGTTCACGTAATTTTCTATTTTATCCATCGTATATATGTACCCGCCATCCAAAATAGACCCCATCGCTATGCAACATTCATTTCAACAGACTACTTCAACGTTACGAAAACATCCAAGAGTAAATTTGATTCTATCATTACATGTATAATCACGCTAATGAGAAACTGTGTTTCATTGTTTGTAACGGAAATATTTTCCGTGGAGGGTAAATCTAGAATAATATTTTATCCCAGAAATTGCATACTAAATGGACGTAGCATATTTAGAATCACTATTATTCATTTGATCATTTGTCCAGCCAGCTACGCATTAGATTTATATATGATTGTTACACGATTTAATTCGAAATTATAGCATACGACGTCACGCACATTAAATCGAAAAATTGTTCGAATGTCCGTCGCTACTTTAATTTTTCGCAAAGTTCTTTAGCTCTTACCTTAAACTCTATCAATTAAGAAGACTCTAACACTCGATCATTTTTTATTATTGTTGCTCAGATTTATATACTTCAGGCAATGGGGATTATTAATCTATATGTGCCCACCAGATTTTATAATTGGCAGACAGATGGACGCTTAATGACTTATTCAATATTGTTTATGTTATCTTCTATGTAATTTGTTTCTTCTAATCCCATGTTCCTATATTTATTCAAGACTATTCACATACTAAATACGCACCAATGAAAGTTTTAAATGTATTTCGAGAAATTCAAATGTAAAAGGAATATCGCAAAATAAACCCTCGTTGATTTCATAAGTTTTGTAGAATTACTTAAAATACTTTTGTGTGTAGCTACTTTCTATTAATGCACATTTTCTCATTCTCTATTCTGTTCAATACTATTGAGATTATTTCTTCTGTTCACAGAAAATAGAAACAAGGTAAAATGAATTTGTTTTTTAGATCTTTTCAAAGTTGGCATTTATTAAAAAAAATCAGTCATTCCTTGGTGTATTACTTTGTCAGATTGACAGTAGTCATTATGGTGGACAGAAACAGTCATAAAAGCGATCACTTTCTCTTCACCAATAAATATCAGTAAGTTTCAGCGACTATTAAAACTCAATGCACGGCGTTAAATAAAATATTATATATATGTATATATGTATATATATATATATATATATAAGATGGTATATATATATATATGTATATATATATATATATATATATATACTAGCATTTCAACCCGGTGTTGCCCGGGTGTTTGGATGTGTGTGTTGAGCAAAAAAAAAGTGGTAGTAGGAAGGAAAGCTCAAACACGTACCGCAAAGGAGGGAAAGAACGGGGTAAAACCTAACGTTTATGCTGTTACGACCACCGCCAAACCGGAAGCGAATCTTTTTTAAATTAAGGCTAAACAATCTAAAGGAGAGGGTAACTTTCAAAAATATCGGCGAAAAAGGTGACCCCCCCGCGTAGAAAAGTGCCTAGTTGAAGGAGAAGAGATTATGTTTTTAGCAAATTTTTCGATATTTGTCGTATGAAAGGTACCCCTTTAAAATGATACTGATCTTGGTAAAATCCGTCGCTTCAATTGAAAGTTTAAGGCAGACATGCAAACAGATATACATACATACATTTATATATTGATAACTACAAATTTTCGACCCAAAACTGATGAAAATGCTTGCTCTATCTCTGAATACCCTTTATGTAAAATTTCAAATATTTAGACCAGAAATTGTCTGAGTAATTTGGAAGAGACAGCAGATATCAATTTTTTTAACTTTGACCACTATTAAGACTCCTTAAAATTTATTGTTTCATGCTCAAAGCAAGTGATTAAGTTACATCCATGTCCAAGAAATCTATATCGAAAATTTCAAGTCCGTAGACCCAAACTTGTCGGAGGATTTTGGTAGAGTTCTCAAAGGTCAATTCGTTGAACTTTTACCCCTTAATCGCCAAATTTCTGGCCAAAATCCGATCACATCGATTTTCGCAAATCTCAGTATCCTTTATAACCAATTGCGAGTCTGTAGAATTAAAATTGACAGAGTTATTGCATAGGGAAATGTACACAAACACGCACATACACACTGGCGCGTTCCCTTTTATATATATACAAGCAATGGGTGCCCAGCGTTGCCCGTGTGTGGTGAGGTGTATGCTGAGCAGAAAAAAAAAACAAGAAAAAACGTTATTTTTTAAAAACTTTGGCCCTTATTATGACCCCTTAATATTTATTGTTTCGGGCTCAAATCAAATTATTAAGTTAAATCCATGTCCAAGGAACCAATATCTAAAATGTCGAGTGTTTAGACCCAGAATTATCGTAGGAGTTTGGTAGAGTTCTCAAAGTTCAAATCGTTGAAATTTGACCCCTTAGCAGCGAAATTTCTTGCCGAAACGCGATCACATCGATTTTCTCAAATCTCAGTACCCTGTATATCAAATTTCGAGTATGTTGACTTAACATTGACAGAGTTATTGCGTAGGGAAATGTACACATACAAACACCACACACACAGACACGTAAACTTATATATATATATATATATATATATATATATATATATATATATATATATATATATATATCCTCGGTGTGAATGTAAGCATATATTTCAGCAAGAGTTAGCTTAAGATAAATAGTATAATATTTTGATGTGTCCTGTATTGTTTATTGTTGCAAACGCTCGACTTTTACGCAGAAGTTTGCTATATTTATTTGTGTTCTTTAGGAAAATAGAAACGCATTACAATGTGAAATCCTGAGAAAATTAAGAATATTTAAATACTAATATTGGATATGAATATAAATTATTGAGTTTGAAAACATACAATTTTTTATTATGAACTTGATTGTCCTAAAATGTCATGTATTGATGTATTACATTGAAGGCATTGCCAGGGCCGCTGCAAGAAAGGTAGGCTCTCTCTACCGTGCTAGAAAACTACTAACACCCGAAAGTATCCTGTACCTCTATAAGGTCACCATTCGCCCATGTATGGAGTATTGCTGCCACATCTGGGCTGGTGCATCTGCTACTAGTCTCTCGCTCCTTGACAAGGTTTAAAAGAGAGTCGCAAACCTGATAGGCCCTGAACTGGCATCTAAGCTTCAGCCTCTGTCCCATCGACGAAATGTTGCATCCCTCTGCCTTTTCTACAAGTATTTTAGTGGTGAATGTTCTGATGAACTGCAATCACTTGTTCCCCCACGACGCGAGCACCCTCGACAAACCCGACAGGCTACTAGATCCCACCCCCACACTGTAGAGGTCCCTAGATGTAAAAGATCTTTTTACTCCAATAGTTTCTTCCCCAGAACCGCAAGACTCTGGAATTCCATTCCAGGTCCCTGCTTCCCCAACAGTACTGACGTGCAGAAGTTCAAGTGTAACGTGAACCGACACCTTGCTGCCCAAATCCCTACATAGTACCCCAGTAGTTGTTGCCCCTGATAGTAGCCCCCTACACCAAAGTGGCAATTTGCCTTGTTTGGGGTGAAAATGTAATAAAAAAAAAAATGTATATACTGGAAGTTTTGGTATGTAATTTTTTACAGTTGCTCATTAATTATAAACGATGTAATTATATTTTGTTATGTAATTTTTTACAGTTGTTCATTAATTATAAACGATGTAATAATATTTTATGTACTTTTTACAGTTGCTCATTAATTATAAACGATGTAATAAAATTTTGTCATGTAATGTTTTACAGTTGCTCATAAATTATAAACGATGTAATAATATTTTGTTCTCCTTTTTGTTATGAGAAATGAAAGTGCCGTTTACATTGTTTTAATACACTTATAAGAAATGCTTTCATGTTTTTGTAAAACACTGACGATCGCATTAATGAGCTATTCTACAAAAACATCACTATGCTGTCTAGATATTAATTTTCTCTGCCCGCTGAACAGAGCGAAAATGAGACCACTGAATGGTTCAAAACGAAAATTGATGCACAGGTTCTCACACAAAAAATTTATAGCAAGCACAAATCTCCCAAATGGTTTACTCCTACTTGTGCAGCTGCCATTGCTCACAGACATAATGCGCACCGCATATTTAACCGACATAGGTTCAATTCAGACAGACAGAAATATACTGAAACCACCAGAAAACGCATCGACGCACTGAAATAAGAAACCCGTAATTTCTGGAAAATCTACAACAGTGTAGGAAATAATAGGAAATCAATAATTTCCCCCCACGATCAAGCAATCATGGGGTTGTTTATATGGTAACCGAATAAGCTAAAATGCTTGCCTGCCGTTAAGATACTAATTCCAAATTGGACCCAGCAAAGTTCCCAAACTTTCTTTTGCGGACAAACACCACATTAGATGATCTGAAAATAACCCATTCTCAGGTGCATGATGTCATAAAAAAACTTTAAACTCAAAAGTATGTTGATTCGATTTATCCTGGCTGTTCTATTAAAAAAATATTTTCCGCCGAGGTTGTTCAAGTTGTCTCTAAACTTTATAACAAATGCCTTAACGAATCTTGCTTTCCTGACTGCTAGAAAACTGCTTCTGTTGTACCAGTTTTCAAGATTTCTGGGGAAAGAACTGACCGATTAAATTATCGCCCCAATAGCCACCTTCCGCTTTTTGCCAACGTATTTGAGTCCATAATGAACCGAGCTCTAGTAAATTAACTTACAGCTGCTAAACATCTGACCGACTCGCATATGGATTTAAGCAAGCCCAATCTACAGCAGATATCCTAACTGTCATCTCTGGACGTATAAACCATTTACTGGAAAAAAAACAAGGAAGGGGGGAACAGTAGCCCTATATATATATCTAAGGTTTTTATAGGGAAATCAGATCATATGGCGAATAATTAATATAATAAAATCTTTCTTAAGTAAGAGAAGAATCCAGATTTTCTATCGACAGTCGTACATCTAAACAATGGGATATAAATTCATGGCTTACTAAAGGGTCTATACTTGGATGATTATTATTTCTAAGATTCAAAAATGGCCTACCTTATAAAATTGTTTCTCGGATCGGTATATTGCTGATGATACCACGCACTATAAAAGGAAAGAGAAAAAAACGAATGAACACATATCTATAGGATTGGTAGAAACACTAGCGGAAGGCCTGCTATTTGTAATGCAATGGGGGAATAAATCGATGGTCACATCTAATGCTACCAAGACTAAGCGTGTGTCCTTCATTAATTGCAAGAAATCTTCTCTGCCACTTATATCAATGGCTGAAGACTTCTTTTAAACTCCTCTGCCTAACGTTCACAGGGAGCCTGATTTGGAACAGATGTATTGAGAGCATTGCTTATGCCGCATTGATAAGGCCGCCAGGCTCATTCTACAATGCTAGAAAGCTAATTATGCCTGAAAATAAGAGTCGACGACCTAATAGATCTTTAACTGTCATTTAAGCATTAGCCTTTGTCCCATCGGCCAAGTGTTGCATCCCTCTGCCTGTTCTGCAATTATTTTTATAGAAAATGTTCTGCCGAACTACAAGCACTCGTACCCCTTCGATGTAAATACCACTGACAAACCTGACGAGAAGCTAAATTCCACCCCGGCACAGTAGAGGACCCCAGCTATAAGAAAGTCTTCTACTCCAACAGCATTTTCCCCATAACTGCTTAATTTAGAAATCATTTGCGGGATTCTGTTTACCCACTTGTACGGGCATGCAGTAGTTCAAGTGTAATGTGAACAGCCATCTTGCTGCTCATCTCCCTACATAATATCCCTACAACTTAAGTCCATGATAGCACCGTTCCTTTTTTCGGGTCAAAATGGAACGAGAAAATCAGATCATTTGCTAATTTCTTTATATTAATACTTTTTATTAAATATCGAATTTTTTCTAGCTCAGGTGCGTTTATTTTGTGAGAATTATTAAATAAAATTAAAGAATAATTTGTTTTTCTTGTCTGCTTTGATTGAAAAATTGTTTAGTCAAAGCTAGAATGCATTCTTAATAAAGTATTTAAAATAAATCGTCCATCTCTCAGTAAAACGTCGCGATATCATATTCTATAATATATATCTCACATGTCAGCTACAATGAATGTATGTCTGTATGTTGGTTTGTATATCTGCCTAAGACTTTCAACAGAGGTGAGGGACTTTAACAAGATCATAATTGTTTAGAGGACGATTCTTCGGACAACAAACTTAGAAAAATTGGATCAAACACAAATTTCTTAATCCTCAACTGAGTACTATTCTACAAGAAGTGGGCCCCTTTTTTCGGCGATATTTTCGAAAGTCATCCTCTCTTTTCGATTAACTAGCCTTAATTCAAAACTTCGCTCGGGTTTGGCGATGGACGCAACGACAAAGACATCCCGTTTTTATGTTCTTTTACTCCTTCACGATACTGGATCGAGCCTGCCTGCCTACTACCACATTTTTTTTTGTTTAACACGCACCTCCAAACACCAGGGCAACGTCGAGAACCTAGGCTTTTTTTTATAAAACACCTTTTGTTTCATAAAACAACAAGGATTTAATTTGCCAAGAAATACCAAGCCAACTGTTTACCTAATTCGAGGCTGCCCTGTCGTAAGTTCGATATTAAAAGTCACTGTTGCTATTCAAATCGTACACAATATTAACAATATTTTTGTTTTAACTTTTTTTACCGTGTTTTCCTTACGAATAAATGTAATTCAATTCCGTTTTACTCAGAAATTTTTTTATCGTAAAATTCAATTTACCAATAACCAATACTCATTCCCAGCTGAGAACACATTCTCATTGGTAGTTATTAAAATGTTCATGTGTACAGACTTTCCTGTGAAGAACTTTAGTATGGAAGAAAACGTTTAACTTACTGACATGGGAAATATATTGTTTTTATTTCAATATATTTATTTTCATTCATTATATATATATATATATATATATATATATATATATATATATATATATATATATATATATATGTTAGAGAATGGATCAAGAGAGAGAGAGAGAGGGGGGAGGTGTGTAAATTATAGTTAGACACGTTTACCGGAAATCAGGATCAGCTGATCGGATTGCGTGTGAGTCACGTGATCAGGGTAGCTGAATCATGGAGATTTGGTTTAGACTTAGAAGAGGACGGACGGCTAAACCGTTGTTTCCTCCCCTTCACTGGGGGAATGCTGACGTGTGTAGAAACGTGACCTAGAGAACCACAGAAACCAGATTCACATTCCATCATTCTGCGAGACATCTGGAAAGTGAAATAAAAAAAAACTATAAAACCAATTCATCGTATTGGAGTGAATGACACTTCATCTGAAACAAGTACCGCTCTCCCCTCCAAGACGAGCTGTTCCAGATGGACCAACATCGTTATGCAGCAGTTATGTCTGAAAATACATGTACCACACACACACACACACACACACACACACACACAACGCATATGAACATATTCAATAGACTGGACCACTAGACGATCACATGACATTAACTTTGATTAGACGATCACACACGACATTAAGGCTGACTAGACGATCACACACGATCCCCTTTATCATACAACAAATGCGTCATCTCTTCTAATCCCTTATTAGAGATAACACCGCCGCACACACACACACACACATATATATATATATATATATATATATATATATATATATATATATACTCAACCGTATTAACTGCTGTATTTATTTTAATAATGAATTCAAATAATGCCTAGATAATAATTCTTCAATAAGCTTTATTGATAATTTCACAATTACTTATCTGTCATACTATCTACGCGCGCGCACACACATGTATATATATATATATATATATATATATATATATATATATATATATATGTAAATTTTGGCAGCAAGTCATTATTCAAGCATATCTGATTGAACACGGAAGAGTTATTCTTCTTTCCGATTTTTCTGGATATCTTTTCGTTCGCCGAGCGGTCTTTTTTATTTCAATCGGCATGTTGTACAGGTTGGCGCACAAAACTTATTGTTCACCCATATGCTACGAAAGCGCTTTTAATCGGTGCGTCCGATTATCATCAGGAGCAGTTATACTGGTCGTTTTCTTGTTTTTTAGGCTTAGTGTATGCACAGTTTTTTTTTTGGGGGGGTTAAAGGTGGGATCAGGATGGTTAGGGTCGAATTAGTTTAGTTTTAATTTCAATTTTCGCATTCTATGGTTAATTTAGTCATTGTTTGTAATTTAATAGTGTTAGTATATCTGGCCTTGTATTAAAAGAGAGCTGGTTAAAAGGAATTGTATTTTTTTTTGTTTTTTTTTATAAGTATGACTTCTAGTAATTTTATCGTCGTGTGTAATTGTTAAGGTATCGAATTTTACAATTGTTCGTTAAGATATGTCTAATATCGAATTATTGTTAGTTTTTATCATGGGATGTTAGGAGTTGTTTCATGGCACTATAGTGATAGGTTAATCGTCGGGAGGGGGTTGTTGTTGTGTGGTCTATGAATGCGTTGTAGAAGTTTTTAAAGTGAGTTCGAAGACATTCTCTGAAGGTGCAAATTGTTTTTAATTATTAAATTGGAGGTTTTAAATTTAGTATACTTTAATATTAGTTTTATCTTTTTGTTATGGTCGGTGGGGCTAGTGTATCTTTAATTAAGTTTGTTATTATTTTTCATCCGTTTTCTAGTTAATGTGTAGTTGGCTTTTATAGTATAATTTTATTGTGTCGTTTTTGTTAGGGTTAGGGTTTATGTTTCGATTGTAAAGTGAGTTTAAATAGAGTTTTCTGTACTTATAAACGATTTTATTGGGAGAATTATTGTTTATTAGGGGTTGTTTTATGTTAGTTTGTTCTTCGGAAAATAAATGTCGGGTTGATGATATATTGTATTATAATCGGTTGGGGCCGATAGAAAGCGCTTGAGTAGAATACAGCTGAACAACAACTTTCGGTCGCCATTCTGTAAAACATGCCGACAGAAATAATAAAAAAAACGCTGAGCGAATCAAATATATATATATATATATATATATATATATATATATATATATATATATATAATCAATGTTTATTTCTGAAATACTGTTAATTTCAATTTATACCGTTTTCATTTAATGGGTTCAGATTGTTATGATAAATACTGAATTCTTGTTAATTTCGAGTGAATCTCAATGAATCTATTTTATAGGGTAAGATTATATATACTACAAAACTTTGTTGAAATGCAAAGACTGGCACTTTTTTCTCTTTTTTGGAACTTTTGTTTATTTAATTTTGGGTTTCTTCATTATAACCGTTTCGTTAATGGAATTGCAATTTTATAGTTTTATGTGTTCATAAAAATTTTCTGTTCGTACCAACTCATCAGAACTTATCATACACACACACACACACACACATATATATATATGTATATATATATACATATATATATATGTGTATATATATATATAAACGTAGAAACTGCTTTATTTATTAGAATAATGTATTTAAATTATGAAAGATAAGTATTCTTTGATATTATTCAGTGCCACATCGAGTAAATGTGATAGATTATTAGGGGATATTACTATCTCATTCAAGTTCTTGGGATGTTTAACTCAGCTGAAGGGGCAAAGAATATATGCTTCTGTTCTAATTTGTTAATGCTACCTCTTTGTCAACCCATAGCTCCCAAGATATTCCTTCACGGTATCTGATAGTCTATTAAAAAAAGTAATGCACCAAGAAACAGTTAACCTTAAATTATCAAAAGGTGTGCGCTTTCTGTTGGTTATGTAGTGAAACCAGGGTGGAAAAGATGACGGAAGAAAATTGAAGTGTTTCATTGAGATGGGGGAGAGATACCAGGTGAAGTTGCGAAAGTTAGTAAGTATAAAGTGCTTAACGCTAAAGAAAATGGTGTGATTATTTCACTCACATTTGATTAGTAAACCATCCGTCAGTAAAATACGTGTATGCGTATTTTAGTAAACGGTATTTCAGGAAAGAGTGTCCGATGCCGTGAGACCTATTTTTCCAAATTGAACAAGAAATATACATGCTATCTATGTAGTACGACGACTCTCCCTTTATACATAGATTTTAGGATAGTTTCGTATTCACAGTATATTTCATTATTATTGACTTCATATTTAAACCGAAACCCAAGCGAATGAATGCATGCATACGACGTTTCACCTTTCGCATCAACTTGAAGGATTTAAAATTTCATTTTACTGGTTGTTATGCTGTTTTATCGGTGTTGACATTTGGACTCTAGAAGGTCGTCAAAATCGTTCTTTTCTATCGCATAATAGAACAAATCGACATAAAAATTATAAATAAAATTATTTATTAAATTAAAACCATTTATTCAAAAAATAACACATTTTTAAGAAATAATTGGCATCATGCTAAAAATTCCAGAGAGTTGGGGGAATAACCACTCATGACTAGGGATAGGACAACAGCATATTCTTTTTATTGTTTTCACTCCTGATTGTATCAGTTGATATCTTAAGTGCTTTTATAGAATTATGTGATTGTCGGTTGATTAACTATATCAACCTGTGTTGGATATGTACTCGAGAGTCACAGCAATGAAAGGAATATGCTGTTGACATAGCCCAAGTCATGACAAACTAATGTTGTCTAAGCAAATCTAGTGGAATCCTGATATCACTCAACGCTCACCACTACCTAACACTATACAGCCACCAGCGCATAAGACTTTATCAAAACTCATACATTACGTATCTACTTAAAAAATCATATTTTGGAGAATATTTAACGTGGATATAAAATGTAAATTTAAATGAAAAAAGATGTTAATATAAAGACATCCTTATTACTAAACTGCTGCAGATACACCGAGTTTTCAGCAGAAAAGATGTTGTGAGTGCAACGGTGTTATTATAATACGTAATACAATAACACAGAATTGGGAGCGCGTATCTTTAGTAAATAAGGCGACCTGTTACCTACATGGTACCGGAACAGAGAATACGGAAAATAAAATAGGGCGAACTAAAAACAGAGTCAGGTGAGTTTTTAACACATTTGCTAAATGATTACCTACTTTTTATGCCAACAACAATAATCTCGACTTTGCAAGTTACCAACACTGATACATCATCGGCATAGACCCAGTATTTACCGTGGTAGAAACGTACAGCAAAATGATTATGCGTAAGATCGGAATTGCATTATAGACGAATGGATCGAAATAAACTAAAGTGCCCCCATCTCCTTCCATTTACTTCTATTGAAACCTACGATTAAAATTGCTGGACAAATCATCGTGATAAAATAGACACCAACTAACGATGATCCACACTATCGAAAATTTCTGACTTATTTAAATTTATCAGCGGGGCTTCAGTGTCGACTTGGCAAAAAAAAACTTTAACTCTTCATTGTTTACGACCGAAATTAATCTAATTAATTTCTCATAGTTCTGTTTTACTGTAACAGCTTCAAAGTGATTACGTTAAAATGGTTGTGTATTGAGTCGTTCCCAGAACATATTTTAAATAAACTGTCAGCAGAGGAACAAAGATCTGACCCATCGTCTAATATATTTCGTTGGTCGCCGAAAACATAAACCGACTCGCGTGAATGAGTCGATGAGTCCATCCCCTATTATACTACTATGGCGTCCAGTCCTTTCGCTTGCCGAGAGGTGAATAAGTCAGCTGAATATGTATCGAACTGCTTAAATATCAGCTTAAATGTCCCCAGAAAAATAGGTCAGTGAAGTAAAACATGAACGCTTCCTAAGCGGCATTGTTTGTGGTAACGGTAAGTCCATCTGATAATGACACGTGCAATGAACTGATGGGCCTCATGTAGAAACACCTCTGCACGCAAATCAGCGATCATGCCTGTTGTATTGAATTATTCTTTTTACTTAGCCAAAGTCGCTAGAGTCTGATGCTTATTTTTATTCAGAGAAGCAAGTCGTGCAATAAATATGTTAGTATTTGCATTTCCTTCTCCTCTACTTCCATAATCTAATCTATATTCTATAATCTATACTCTAGTCCTGATTAAACTCACTAGAGTATTGATTGCGTTATCTTCTTTTCTCAGCAGAAGAGCCCGTAATGACTTTATTACCAAGTTTGACGTCCGTCACCGTACCTCTTATATCAAACAGTGATAACAGCGTAACCGTCCAACCTAGGCTAATGACTACATAGTTTAAACCGAACACCATGAATTATGTGACCCTCATAAACAATTTTTATGGAAACTTATACAATCTAATAATCCTACGTCAACTCGTCAAAAACCGGTCTACATTATCCGAAAGCTGTCCAGTGCCGGAGCCTCGTCTACTTGTCACATCACGAATATTTCAGAATGTGCCGATGTTTTTCAAATTATCTTGAAACTCACGAAATAAAACGGCATCCTAATCATATCATTGCAGCAATGTTCATATCCCAAACAAACTAAATTCGAATCAAGGGTCGCGTTATATTCTACTGCTAATATAACTGATTGGGAAATACCCATAATTCCCCAAGGAAAGCAACCATCTAAACATGGGCATTAGATATACACACCCCGATATGAAATTCTTTTGTTTTCATGGTGACACTTTCAGATAGTGCGATCTTTATTTCTTGGTTTATTACCCGATGGCCCCACCAGGATAAGGTATTAAACTTTAACTCAGTGCTGAAAGACTATTCTAATTTGAACTGTAGAGCACACGATAAAATTTCTTAACTGATGGAAATGTCCTTTCACTTAAAAATTCAAAAACCTTGCTGTTTTGAATGTGTGCATGGTATTCAAGCATAATTAAAATTTTCTGATGAGTACGTTTAGTGAGTTTTATAGGAAAATATCATATACATATACTGATGCTTAAAATGCGATTCCGGAGAGCGCAGAATCATTTACTGAAGTGAGAGATGATATTGACTTGTGTTGCAAGCTTGCTTATTCAGATGAAACATTTTGATAGCTTAATGAAGGTCTTAGAGTGTATGTTGTCGATAGCAGAAGAATGTGTTTAAAGAGAACTAGTAAAAAAAAACGAAAACAAGTGTATATAACAGTTAAATAAAGGAGTTAGTATTGTAATGCCATAAATATTTTACTAAAAATGCAAGACAATTTACAATAACATTGATGATTTGGATGTATTTCGAGGCTCAACAGATTTATAGCTGTATACGCATACAAAAGTATATAATACTGGCATAACCTACGTTTTAGAAAATTTTTAATCTTAGAAATAGATTTTTTATCTGGTTGCAGGAGTAAGAATAATTAAAATCAATAATAAGCAAATATAATTATGTCTGTAAACTTTTGGACAAATTTAAATAAAATGTAATATATATATATATATATATATATATGTGTGTGTGTGTGTGTGTGTGTGTGTGTGTTTGTGTGTGAGTGTGTATGTATGTTTGTATGTAAACGTGCGTTAATGAGTCGACAAGACAGAGAAAATCCAACGTTAGTCAATGCGTAATACAATTTAATTTAATATTCAGCTACTTTGCTTGAAGAATAAATGATCATATTCCAAGAAAGTAATAGATCGCACTACACTGACAGATAAAAAATTGCATTTCTTTGAATAGCTTTAATTGCATTAATTCACTGAGCGACTCCTACAGATTTGAAAAGTGATTGATTAAAGAATTCAATTAAAAGTGTTCGTAAAATATCATTGTTTCAAAGACCCAGTAACAGCTCGCAATTTTCTCATTCTAATTGTATTTCACTGTCCCCCACCTTTGCATTAATTCATCTCCACTTCTCCATTTCTATCTATTTTCCATCTGTGTTTTTTAGTGCCTTTCTTTTCTTGAACCAAAACGTTTTCGTGTAAGTGGTTTGATTCTTGCAGATGTATCACGAATAACATAGACAAGATCACATGCAAATGAATTTATATTTATAAGCGTTTCTACACCTTCACAAATGATGCAGCTTTTAACTTTCCTTAGAATTTGACTGCGCCTTTATTTCTCTACTAAAAAGAAGCGTTATACATTTATGATGTTTGTATTAACATTTAATTTTATTTCAGCACGACAAAAAAGTCACTTTCATATATAGTAATGGAAAAGACTTTTGGAAAATTGAATTATTTAATTTTTTAATAAATTAATTTGTATCCGTATTTGTTCGGCTGGCAACTGTTTGGCACTATTTCTCAACGGACATAAGTTTTAATTGTATGTATTTTAAATGTTAAGTTCAAATTACACTCCATTTTACATTTTTTAAAGGAAATAAGAACATAAGCTTAACATGGCAGTTGATTTTAATAAGATTAATCATCTCTGAATCCAGAAAAAAAAGTGATGGTTTTTGTTGCAATAGAATACCCTGTTCCAATGATGTTTTTTGTTCTATTACTTCATTTTATCTGTTCTTTTTTTTGCGACGTAATCCTTTTACGTGTTTTTAATCTGTTGTGTTCGAGTACTTTATATTAAGGTGCTCACTATTAATAGGATCCATATGGTTTTCTTCTGAACTGTGTGGTTTTTATACTTTCTTGATGTTATTATTTTGTCATTTTTATACTGCTGTATTT
Organism: Euprymna scolopes; assembly: GCF_053919585.1. NCBI lineage: Eukaryota > Metazoa > Mollusca > Cephalopoda > Sepiida > Sepiolidae > Euprymna > Euprymna scolopes. Next base: position 11,104,320 of record NC_136484.1, on the reverse strand, counting down.
ATTTTGTGGTTTCATTTGCCAATGACAGGATTTAACTTATTTTAGTAAGAGTGTAACCCTTTTAAAACATTTTGTTTTGATAACCTGTGTCTTAACAATGCAGTTCTGCACATATGTTAATCTGAAATATATATATATATATATATATATACATACATATAAGAACCAATACTTAATAAAACATGTTAAAAGCACTTTGAAAAAGAGTTAAAAACATATTTAATTTTAAAAAAGGACACACTAAATAAGTGGATAGTCCTAAATCCGCGGACTTTCGAAGAAATACTTTGCTTCTCCCCAAAGGGTAGGATTTAGCTAAATGCGGGATAGGATTTTGCTTGAAAAAGTATGTAATAAAACTAGAAGTAAGTCATAGATAGTACTTGGTAACAAATAGTGAGGCAAAAATCAAAAAAGTTGGTTAATTATATATATATATATATAATTATTTTTTACTATAAAAATTAAATACCTACAGACACTAGTGTTTCATCCTTTCGGGAATCTTCAGTGCAGGGTGTCACGATTAACACCAGTCGAACGATTCGAACCCCGCATCACAAGATATATCTGGCTCGATTAGCGAAGACCTAATCAATTTGGCTTATATATATATATATATATATATATATATATATATATATATATATATATATATATATATAAATCTGAACGTCTGTGTGTGTGTGTCTGGTCACGAATAGCCTCCTATATGTTTGACTATTTAAAAAACTGATTACATATAATGATAGAATATGCATCGAGGATCAGGAATCGGCATGTTGGATTTGGCAGAACGGTGGTTCATAAAAATTGTGGGGTCTGCATTCGCGCCTGACCCCCAAAGTATTGAAATAAAAAATGAAAAGAATTACAAGTGTTTTTTTATATAGATTTACATAAGAATATTTTGATAAGAGTGTTTCAACTTAAATAGGGATGGTATAAGAAAATTGTGAGTCTGTGTTCGCGCCTGTACTACATGGAAATATGGCACAAACTTTAACAAACACGTTTCATATCTATTTACGTAAGTATACTTTGATAATTATATTTCAGTTTGAAGAAATATTGTATGATAAAATTATGGGGTGTTCGTTCGCGCCTGACCTCCATAGAATAGCTCACAAAGTTTAACAAGTTATTTAAGGGGTCAGTGTCCACAATGACACCTTAACTTTAATCTTAATTCACGTTAGCTTTTTTTTTTTTTTGTGCGTTGAATCATATTGTGTGGAATAAATTCACCTCATAAATTCACGTTCTTATTAAAGTGAAAGCCAAAAAAAACAAAATTGGATACAAATTTTGCATAACTATGTTTTTTTCCTCTCCACTTGCACGTGGCACTCTTTCGAAAATAGATAAATAGATAAATAATAGAACATAAGAACGTTCCTTGTTATTGTGTCAAAAGAAGGAAAAATCCGGCTCACGTAATTACGTGTCTTTTAAAAATAATTTACATAACATTTTTATTTTTATTTATATATCTGTTTACGCTTTTTTGTCAGTGCACTGGAAAGAGTTAAATTGATTACAACCCTTTCTGCGTATTCTTTACATTACAATAGTACAAACCTGAATCCGACGGCGCGGTATTACACCGATCAATACTGTAAAACTGAAACGAAGCTGTTCTGCTTGAAAAGGGTGCCATGTTCTTCTTATTCATATTTATATCGATTCTTTGCTTTTAAAAACTAAATTAATTACGTGTTTACTTTTTTAATATCGCATTTTGCTGTTTCAGATTATTTTAATAAAGTAAGTAAAGCTTCATTATTTTTCAAAACTGTTTCTGTTTCTTTTTTTTTCGATATTTCGTCGATATTATTTAGTAAGAGTGTTTAGCAGAAAAGCCAACAAACGACTCCCCGAAAAAGTAAAAGTTGGCCATGGTCAATAAAAGTTCAGTTCATGTTTTTGTTTAAATTGTTTTTAATGATCTTTACTTGAAATGGTTTCAGCGAACCGAAATCAAAACGAAATTTGAGGCGATAACTACTTAAATGGATTTTTTTTATAAACTACAAATACAATAATCGAATATTACTCAAGCAGAAAATAACCGAAAACATTAAAATATATTTATAAATATTACATACATTGACGGAAATCTCTTAAAAACTATAACACAGAATGCTCAGGTGCCTCCCCTCAAATTGAAAACGGGGCCCTCCATTTCAAGTCGCTGCCATTTTGATTTGTTTTAAAACCGGTTCATGAATTACAAACAATTTTTTTACAAACTACTTGAAAATATAAAGCAATGAACTTTTCTAACATAAAAGTAACTTTTGTTAACTATGGTAACATTTATTTCTTGTATATTTATACTATTATATATATAACATTTTCGCTTTATAAGGAAACATAATTTTTTTGGACACTTTTGGCTACGAATGCAAACAAAGTTGATATAAAAACTATATTTTCGCGAAAATTATCTTTACTCTCATGATATTTTGCTTAGGGTAACATTTTGGAGTATCAAAACCTATCTCTTTACAACCCCTCCTTTTTATAAGCTATCATGCTTTCATCAATCACAGTCCATTTTCTGTAGGCTGTTTTTGAACCCAGTCAACGACGTGTACTTTTGCTAGTATAAATATATATATATATATTTATTTATATATATTTACAATATATATATATATATATACATACATATTTGATAGTACAAAATGAATATCGTTTTCACACATACGATACGTATATATATACATATATATATATATTTGTATATATACATATGTATATATTTATATATATATGATTTCTTAATTAATTCATTGATATATATATATATATATATATATATATATATATATATATATATATAATTTAAGTCGTGTTTTCCCGTTATCGAATCGTGTTATTCGTTACTATTCTCAAACTCTCCATTCATTTTTTACAGGTTTTCGACAGCATTGACAAAATTCAAATCCGTACAATTTCTTGTTCCAGTTCACACTAGGCAGAAAACTGCCGAGACATCTCGTCATATCAATTATGCGTTTTAGAATTGAACCACGAAAAACGTGTGGCACAATTGTGGTTCAAGAAATTTTGCAATGGTGACCATAGACTCGCAGATGAAGACGGTTGCGGTTTGCCGACTGCAGTTTATAACGTACATTGGGAAGCGTTAATTGTGGCCGATCCTCGCGAAACTACCCGAGATTCTTCTATTGAACTCGAGGTCTACAACTCAATAGTTGTTTGCCATTTACAGCAATTAGGGAATTAAAAAAAGTTGGAGAATGGGTGCCGCGTAAATTGAGCGATAATAAAACATATCGTCGTTTTGAGATGCTTAAATGCTCTTTCTGCGCAACATAACACCCCATTTCCCGAGCGAATTGTGATATGTAGTGAGAAGAGAATCCTCTACGACAACCTGGGACGGTCAGCGATGCTCGGTTTAATGCCCGAGAAGTTCCACAACATTTCCCGAAGCCGAAATTCCACCAAAAAAGTTTATGGTGGCTTTCTGGTTGTCTGCGGCTTATCTCATGTATTACAACTTCTTGAATCCAAGTCCAACGATTAAGGTAGATAAGTACTACCGACAAATTGACGAAATGCCCCAGAAGCTCCAATGTATGTCCGAGATTGGTCAATATGAAGGGAACAATTCTCCTTCATGACAATTCACGCCTGTCACCACTGACCCTGCAGAAGCTGAAGGAATGAGGCTACGTGACTTAGCCTCATCTTCCATATTCACCGGACCACTCGCCCACCGATATCACTTTTTTTAAGAATATCTACAGCTTCCTGCGATTTCAAATGCTTAAAAAGCCGAGATGATGCCGAATCGACCTTCAATGACTTCATTGCTTCCATAACTCTTGATTTCTATTCTATGTGATAAATAAAGTTGTGTCTCGTTGGCAAACTGCATCGTTTCTAACAGCTGTTATCTTAATAAGTTTATTTTGAGAGGGCGTTTTATCTTTTGAAATTGAATATCAAAAGGCCACATTGTTTTTGCACAAAACAAATATATATCTATATCTATATATGTATAAATATATATATACATATATATATAGGTGTATATATATATTAATTGTCATATATATTTCATAACTTACTATATATATATATGTATATATATATATATATTACTAATTTCTATGAGTTATTAGTAGTCACATAGTAACTATAGATATATCATTGTGCAAATTATTAGTGGCACTCTCGACACACTGGAAAACGAACTCATGATAACTGATACTTTATTGACTGTATATTTTTATTATCACAATACACCATTAAGCAAAAAAAAAAAAACTAATAGTATGAAATAGTTTTACCGCAAAAGCGTATGTACAAAACAGTTTCGAATTCAATATTGATGTCTATATGTACATTATTGATAATCGAATAAATACGTATATAACTTCTATTCTATTCAGAGAAAAACTAAGGAAAACTCGTTTGTAAATAACATAGGATTTATGAAGTATTTGCTATGCTTACTTGTGAGAAAATCTTTATTAACATGTAAACATAACAGGACATATACAAATTGATTTTAAATCTGCTTATTTGCTGCTGTTTAGCTTCATTGCTTTGTTTGTATATCGTTTTTTTTGTATATTATTTTATGTTTATGAAATCTTCTTTTACAAATAGTGTTGCGTGTTAATTAAAAAAAAGTTTCATGCCGCGAGTTTTAATCTAAGCTGTTCCCCGATAATATGTAATAAAATACAGAATGTACGCATACTTTTCAAATTGGCCGCTCTTTTAGAAGAAGTGACTGTGAAGATGTTGCTGAGATATATTAGATTTTGATACTTTTTTATTTAAATATTCGCTCTGCACACTAAACATATTTTCAAATAAACTCACACTTTGCGGAAAAAATATTTATAAAATAATATCAATGGCATAAGATTTCTGTGCAGCCGTTATATTACAGTGGCGCCATAAAGAAGTCCGCAATTCCCATATTTCCAAAAACCGCAAAATTTTGCTAAATTTAATGAAACTGTTTAAACAACCCATGCCGCATTTGATTCGGCTTATATTCCTATATAATTTTGCCTGTTCAAATTTAACTTTTAATTCAAGTATCCTTGTGTTTCCGCCAATTAAAAAAATAACTTCAAATCGAGAAGGCAAAAAAAAATCTGCACAATAGAAAATTGTAAGTTGAATGTAACTTTAACATATTAATGCAACATAAATACAACAGGAACACAATGAACTATTTAACATTATGTAGCATAGTATTTCTGAAATTTGACAGCCTGTAATGTTTTTGGCATGCCTTGAATTAGTCTGCGGCAATATTCCGCTTAAATGTCATCCCGCTTCTCTTAAATTCTTGTCTAAATTCTTCCAAATTCGAAGTTTTACCATTGCGTGGATCTTGCCTGATTAAATGCCATACGTTATCGGCAGGATTAAGGTATGGAGGTTGTGCAGGCTATTCTAAATACTGAATATCTTGCACATCAAGAAACCTTTTGGTAATACCAGTAGTGTGGGTGGGGGCATTATCCTGCATCAAGATGGGGTTATCAGTCCATATCCGGCCAAATAAGTGAACACATTAATAAATTTGGTTGAATTACTTAGATCTTGTAAGTGAACTATAGCCATGGTCCATTTGCACTAATAATGCCGCACGTGAAAATTGAACCTTCACCACCTTGCATCATCAAAACTGTGCTCGTACGATTATATACTTCCCTCTACCTTCTACGAAGGTACTGCCTACACTCACTGCCTAGCGTACTGAAATTGTTTCATCGCTAAACATCATTGTCGGCTAATATGAATAGTCACGGCATTAATTTCATCTGACTATGCCCAGACGGTGCTTTCGGTTATTTATAGAAATCATTGCCTTGCGTCTTGAAACACATAATCGCAAATCAAGTCCACTCAGTTTGTTCTTAACTGTAGAAAGAGTACACATTTTAACAAAATTACACTATTATTTGATTTGGGGAGTCGTTTCAAATCTGTTTCTGAGGTTCCGGTATTTATATCATGGTCTTCCTTGTAAGAAGTAACTCTAGGATGCCCAAATTTTGGGGCATCAGGAATACTTCCGGTGTTTAATGCTTTTGCTCAGTCATTCGTACCGTTTTCTCATTTCATTAAAATCCGCGGCCAATTTTTCGATTGCATAAACCAGAACAGTGGAGATGTTTTTGCTCCTTACTGTTACTATGGACAACAAGAGACTAAATGTTATGTTTTATGGCCTGGAATTGCTACAATTACGATTAGAGATAGTTTGTTGAATATTTCAACCTGGTTTCAAGCTAATTTATTGCTGTGGAGTTTGTTTTTACCTTCTCTATTCGAAGTTTTTTTTTTAATAATTGACGTAAAAACTAGTATACTGCAATTAAAAGTAAAAAAATGAACAGTTAAAATTATAGAGGCAAAAAGACGAATCTGATGAGGTATAGGTTGTATAAACAGTACATTAAATCTAGTCAAACCAACCAAAAACAAAACAATCATACCCGATTTCAACAGCTGGAGAAATTTAGAAACAAAGGTAAGAAACGAGACACACATCACTTACAAACATACCCACACAACAGACCCAAACACACACAACGAAACAACCGGAACATATTGATACCATACACCCATCCCCACCAACAAGCTCAACCAAAACTCCCATCAACCACATCACACATACACACAAGAACACAGGCACAATACAAATACAAATACTACTACCAACATGCTTCGAAAAACGACATATCAACAACCGACAGCCCACCACCACACGACAATACTAAAAAAAACAATACAACCTTCCGCAACAATACAAAAATAGTTACTACCAACCACGTCACCCAATTCAGTCAAGCACCCCTGCCTCTTACCCCGCCCCACATACACAAACCCAAAAAAATCCCCCTACTAAACACCCCTCACCGAAACAACCCAATGGAACACAATGACCCCTATAGATACCACCCAACACAAAGGAGTCCTTACAACACCACAGTACCACACAGTACGACACCAACTCCAAAAATACCCCACACACAAACACAACTAATCCGAATACCCCAGATACTTTCATAATCAATACATCAATACTCACGACACAACCAATCCCCTAACCGGAACAACGAAACTAACGACTCAGGCGATATTTTTTTTAGGAATCTCACACAAAATGACAACACCAGACTAGACAACAAAAACCCAAAGGCATTAACCTATCTACAGAGACGCTTACAAAGGACGAAATGAAAGTACTAAAACAAAGCCGCAAACTCTACCCAAATCCCAAAAGTAAGATGGCAGAGTTAAAAAAAGACCTTAAAGAATGTGAACGCAAATTCAGACCCATAGATATACTTAATGACAGAGATAATACAACAGACGATTCTCTAGTGAAAAACAAATCAACATGCTTCCCCAACAAACTAAACAACACAAAACAACTAAATACTTTCTTTGAAAGGTTCTGGAACCTAAACGCCCAACAAAAAGAAAAAAAAAACACCAGTAATCTAACACGAAAACAAAATCAAGCACTTCAAAAAATCCGACATAATAAAAACTTAGTTATAAAGGAAGCAGACAAAGGTAGTGCAGTTTTTATCATGAATAAGAACTACTATAAAACACAAATTTTAGAATCACTAGGGAACGAAAATTATTACAAACCAATTAGCTCTAACATAGACGACACAACCGTATCTAAAATAACAAAACTCTGCACAACACACAACAGTACATAAACTAAAAAAGAAAAAAAGACTTCCTTACACACTTCACAAGAAAAACAAACATCTCCTATGGGCTACCATAGGAGTAAATAAGCACCCCAACCCCCAATGACCTCACATTCAAACACATAGTAGCAAGACCATCATGCCGAACACGCACACTTAGCAACCTAATAGATATATTATTACAGTCCTTTACCAATCTAGTCAGAAGTTATGTAAGAGATGACACATACTTCCTTAGCTCCCTACCACAAACAGTAGACGATGGAGCAATACTATCAACATTCGATGTTAGCAGCCTATATAGCAATATCCCAAACAACCGAGTAAAAGGAGCTATCTCATATTGGATTGACAAACATACAAAAACTTTACACCACAGATTCAATAAACAATTACTGATTGACAGAATTGACATAATTTTCAATAACAACTCCTTCCAATTCAATAATGACAACTACCTTCTAATACTAGGCACAGCAATGGGTACTAAAATTGCACCGAAATATGCAACTCTTACACTCGCCTTCCTAGAAGAGACCACTTATGAAAGGATAGAGCAGAAATACGGGCACTATATAAAAACAATCTGCATAAAATCTTGGAAAAGATACCGCGATGACTGCTTTATCCTCTGGAGGACCACATGGGGGGCATCAGAAAACTCCACACTTTGCTACAAAATCTACACCCAAAAATAAACTGAACACTAGAACAAAGCCCTACAGAACTACCTTTCCTAGACATCCTAGTAACAATAAAAAAACAACAACATAATTACAGACATCTACCACAAACCCACATACACTCAACAATACCTCCACTTCAAAAGCCACAATCTTAAAAACTGTCTTAAATCAATACCCTACTCCCTAGCACGTAGAGTCTGCACCATAGTAACAGACAGACACCTCCGTTCGACTATACTGAATGAACTGCAAATTTTAGCATACGTCTCCACACACAACACAAACAAACCAGAACAATTTACACAGATAAGAAAAAACCTTATCATCCTCAATCAGAACGACAAACTAAACAAGATACTTAAAACAACAAAAATAATAAAAAGCAAAGCCAACCAAAAAAATAAAAACACATCCTAACTTCCTCAAAACTCGTTCCACACACTACAAAAGGGGTTAAAAATGCAACAAACCGCGATGTGGAGTATGTGACATAATAATAGAAGAACGCAAATACATATTCACAAACCCAACACAAACATTCAAAATAACAAAGTATCTAAAATGCACCTCCAGAAATGTAGTATATGCACTAAGATGCACAGCATGCAACAAATCCTACATAGGTGCCACTAAATATTTCAGCAATAAAGTGGCCTTACATAAGAGCAACATCAAAATTGCAGATAACAGACACCTCTATGTTTCAAAACACGTACACACATGCAGTGGGGATAGCTTCAAAATAATGCCAATCTTCCAAACAGACAATTATTTTTATTTACTTACGCAGGAAAATTAAAACTTCATAACAAGATTCGCTCCCGAATTAAACAGAGCCTAATATCAACACACAAAAACATTAAATGCAAGGCACACATGCTTGAACATACATATACATTTACACACCTACACATAAATCAGAACCGACACATTAAACACACACACGCGCGCATACAACCACACATAGACAAACCACCCCTCTCTCTAATACAACACATTGAACAGTACGAACCCTACTTAACCTTGAAACGAACAACACTAGGAAACACCTAGAACCATAGTGTAATATCTGTTCCAACACCTCGCTTGCCGCTCAGTCAGTGGAGGAGAAATCTTTCATGACTGAGATAACTATCATCCGTTCTATCAACCCTCCTCCCATACCTATACCCCTCCAAGTGGTTTTTCCACTCTATTGTTTCTGATCATATTTTAGTCTTATTCCCACTGTTTAATAATCCTTATGACTATGGTAGAAGAAAATCTATTTTTTAGGTAACGCGAATAAGTCTCAGAAACTCAGACATATTGCCCCCGTAATATATATATATATATATATATATATATATATATTATGACATCCCCTTTAAGAAATTCGTTTCTTATCGTTGAGCACTTCCAGTTGAATTAAAGTCGGTCAGTTTAGCTCTTATGAGTAGATCATCGTATAACGATTAGATCACTGTCTGACTGAAAATTTAAAATTAAGATGTTTAAATTCAACGTTATTTCACGCGGTTAATGGTAGCCGAATGGATTAGGTCTCCGCTAATCGAGCCAGAGGTGTCTCGTGTTGCGTGGTTCAAATCGATCGACTGGTATTAATCGTGACACCCTGGACTTAAGATTCCCAAAAGGATGAAACACTAGTGTCTGTAGGTATTTAATTATTATAGTAAAAATATTTATATATATGCATATATATATATATATATATATATATATATATATATATATAATTTATAGAGGTAATTAGAGCAAAGTTAAATTTAATGTATCAGTACTTTTTAAAAAAAGTGTCCATAACACTCTAGATATATAATAAGCCGTATAATTATATTTATGCAGTTACAAAAAAAAGAAATAAAACAAAATTAAATTGAGTGCACGATCGCTTCGGAAACGATATTCATTTTTTTATTATTATTATTATTATTATTATTATTATTATTATTATTATTATTATTGACAAATAATACTGGCAATAATTTGCAATTATTTTTTTAACATTGTGTCCTCATCAGCACAAATTAGATAGAGATAGGTTAAGACACCAAAATAAACTTGAATTTTTAAGTAAGTTGGATGAACCTAGAAATAGTGATAAACATAAGATAACATTCTTATGAATATTTTGTATTGATAATGAAACTAATTTTAAATAGGATGAATATTATATAATATAAACAAAGAGGAAAGATAATTTTGAAGAAGATAATAATAATAATAATAATAATAATAATAATAATAATAATAATAATAATAATGTCTATATATATATATATATATATACATAATATTATTTTAAATAGCTTTATGTTGAACAACACGTCAATAATTGTTTTTTTATGTTTGTCAAGCAATTATAATAATAGTAATGCTGATAATAATAAAAATTATAATAATAGAAATAATAATAAAGTAATAATAATGATTGTGAAAGTAATAATAATGATAATAATAAGCATAATAGTAATAATTGTGATAGGAATAATCACAGTAATAAAAATAGCAACAATAATAATAACAATACGTGCATACAATAAATAAAATAATAATGATAATAATAATATAGTTTGATTATTATTTTTCTCTCATTATTTTATCGTTTTTTTAATTTTTTTTTTCAAGGAGGGTTATAGTTGTTATATTTTGCCTATATCCTGTGTATGCATTCTGGTAGTATTTTGATTAAACATGTTGACCTATTGTAAGTGGATGTTTGTATAGTCAGCAATTTAAATCTACAAATAGGGCAAAATTTGTCACCAGGGCTATATGTTCTAAAGAGCTTAGTAATTTCCATTTATAATAACGGGAATTTTCAAGTGTAAAATATATTTACTTAATGTTGTTTAGTTACTTAATGTTGTTTAGTTTTTTTAGTATCAGCTTTTTAAAGAGAGTCCCGATTCTGTGTTTTATGTGGCTTGTTGTACATCCGATACATATTGTATTATGTTTTATAGAGTTGTACTAATTCTTTTCAGTTGGATTAATAATGGTACTCCTATGCAAGATGTTTGGTTGTACTAAGTTGTTTTATGGGGTAATTTATTAATTGTGTGTTAGTGTTATTCTTTGTAACAAGATTAACTTATTAGAAGTTGACTTTGGATTTGTGCAGCTGTAAATAACGCCTCTTCTTTTAAAGTTACAGTCTGGTAGAAGTTGTCTATTTATATTTTGTATTTTCTAAGAAAATACAAAATATAAATAGGCAACTTCTACCATTATTATTAGTTTACTATTATTTCTATTATTATAATGTTTATTATTATTTCTATTAATATAATGTTTTTGTTGTTATAAAAAAATTATTTGTTGGTTTCAGTACGGCATTGTCGTATGAGATCTTTGATAGTGTTTTATTCAATATTTTACTCTACTTATGGGAAGTTGAAAAAACCTTAGTAATAGAGTAGCCCTACACCGATCCAACATCAAAATCGCGGAAAATAGACACCTGCATGTATCACAACATATACACACATAAAGTGGAGGCAGATTCGAGATAATGCCCATCTTCCAAACTGACAACTACTTCTACTTGCTAACACAAGAAAAAAAACTTCATAGCAAAGTTTAACCCCGCCTTAAACATCTCTCCATATTTATACACATAAATAGGCAAAACACAAAATAGACTTACACGCATGCATACTGGGGTAAATGTGCACCCTCACACACGAAACAAAAAAAGCACAATAAAGCACACGCACACTTTCACGGGTGCGCGCGTCCATACCCAGTACAGTACCATTTCTCTAAACTAAACAAACAATTAGAAATTGTGCGTATGTATGTGTATGTACGCGCATGTGTGCATGTATATATGTGGGTGTGGGTGTGAGTGTGTACATATGATTGTGCATGCGTGTATATATATATATATATATATATATATATATATATATATATATATAATCTGTTATCTATACTACCTCTTGTTTGTGTGTATACGTGCACTTATGTTTGGGTGACCGAATCCATATATGCATATGTGCTTGGATTAGAAAAGAAAGGAAACTTCAACCAATATATACATAAGGTGGCATGTATGAATATGTATGTGTATGTGTGATTGTGAGTGCATGTGCCCATATATATATGTATGGATTAATGTATACGCATCCGTATGTGTATATATATATATATATATATATATATATATATATATTACATATGTATGCACATGTATGTGTGGGTAAATGTGTTCATGTGGATATGGATATACACGTATGTGTGAGCCCCTGCATATGTCTGTGTGTGTGCATGTGTGTGTATGTGTATGTGCCTACATAGTATGTGGATGTTTGTGAGTGTATATGCACATGCATGTATGTGTGTATATATATATATATGTGTATGTGCGTGTATATGTGTGTATATATATCTTCTCCTACCTATTCTCCATCTTACTTATGTGTGTGGGTGCGTGTGCTTATGTCTGAATGATCAAGCGCATATATACATTCGTGTTTTGGTTGTAAAAAAAAGTATATATATATATATATATATATATATATATATATATATATATATATATAATAAAATAAAAATAATTGACGTTTTAGTGGTGGATGTGTGTGAGTACGTGTGTGAGTGTGTAGGTGGGTATGTATATATGTATGCTCCTACATATATTTCCATGTATGTGCGTGTGTGTATGTGTGTGTGCCTGCGTGCGTGGGCGTATGCATGTGTACATGTACATGAATGTATATGTATGCGTGTGTCATTGTGTGTGAGTGTGTGCTATACATGGGGAAAGAAAGTCTTTAAAAAGAACCCTAAAAAACCATAAAAACCTTAACAAAAATGACCAAAAACCCTTCTTTGAAGCTAACTTTGACCAGACACTTTGAACACTTACAGTTGGAATCAGAATGTCTGAGACTACACATCACTCTGAAAAACACATTTAGCATCAGCGGAGGTAAAAATAACTCTACAGACTCCCATTTTAAAGAAAAACTTTTTACGGAAACATCTGAACAGAGCACACCCTAAGCTCGAAACGCGTTATAAAAATATTTTAAAATAAAAATAGGATGAAAACCTTAAAAAAAACCACAATTGTTGATGGCTACACTCTTTTAAATATACATTTTTTCTCTCGTTGGAACTACACAACCATCACTTTAAATATATATATATATATATATATATATATATATATATATATATATGGGTGTGTGTGTTGTGTTTGTGTGTGCGTATATATATATATATATATGTATATATATATATATATATATATATATATATATATATATATATATAGTCAAGTTAATAATGTTGGATGATCTAGGTTCCCTAAAATCACGTCAAATTAAAGTCAGTCATCAGCTTGAATTCGGCTGTCCACAAAGATAATGTAAAAAAAGTCAAAATGGGGTTGTGGAATCCCATGAGATTAGTTCAACTAGACTGGTGAACATTTCAGGACACTGCATGGTGGAATGTTTTTACGTAAACTCTGCCAATAAAATAGAGGATCAGACAACATCATAGGAGAGACAGCGACACATTCTTCTCAACTACAAAAAACAGAAAGATCTCACTAAACCGCCGTCATTAATTGTAATAACTCTCAGTTAAAACCAAAACGGGCATTTTGAACAAACAAATACTGTGTTTGTATTTCGCATGCGAGATTACATATATGACAAAACTTGATTTTTTTAGAAATAATATGGACTGAAAAATACTTTTTATCACCGGCCGTATAAAATATCTAACAGTCCATAACATCATGGAACTTAGAAAATATGCACATAAAGAAGACCAGATTGTTTAATGTTACGACAGGTAATCGCAGAGAAGTTTTATTAATCCAAAATATTCAAGTTATATATTTGAAGTATACACTTCGCAATGCAATTGTTATTTTAACTAAAGATATGTGCATTAAATTTAAATTCACTTTTATCGTGTCTACCACTTACGGCATTTACATCAGTTTCCGAGGATCTCGATTTTTGAGTGTGCCTACTTGTGGCGAATAAGCACTTTACTTGATTATAATTAGAATATGAATTTAAATATTGCAATCGTTAAAATTGTTAATCTGCGTCTTGGGAAGTCCCCAGGCGTTGTAATTTTTAAGTGGTCTTATTTAATTTTATATTTGAGACCTTAAGTATATTAATTATTTAAAGCAAATATGTTAGTAATAGTTCAAACATTATTCACATTTTCGTTATAGTAAAATATCCGTCTCTCTTTTATTCATTTTATCTAGCAATTATCTATAAACTGTGTAATATATACCTATTAGTACTATGAAAATTATTCATATCACTGCCTTTGATATAATCTTTATAAGGTTTCACTACAGTTTACTTTCATTTTTTTTAGATTTCTCGTTTAAATACAAGTAATATTCGAAGCGAACTTGACAATCATAGTTCCGAATATGAGCAAAATATAGATCTTGGCGTAATAAATAATAATAATGCACATATAGAAAAAATCAAAGTCCGAATTCTATTGCAAGTTTTTATTTTAACATAGAACATTGTGTAACGATGTAAGGTACGTTAAAATGAGTTTCAAGCGACACATTGTTAGGATAATTTATTTTTTTACTATAATAAAAAGTAATGTACAAAGTCCTCGAAAAAATTGTAAAAAAAAACAGTCCAAGATTTTTTCTCGATTGTACATTTTGACTTGAAACTTTCCAAGTTTGAATAAAAAGATTTAATTTTCTAAAAAACGAAACCCGCTGCCTACTAAACAATTAATATTATTAACCGAATATAATTAAATTATCCTCATCATAGAAATAAAAGAATTTCAACACCTATATATTAAAGTATTTTCAACAAAATCACCTAAAAATTGATAAATCATTCTCTTTTTATTAAATAACATGGATCATGTTTTACAAACATTGTTTTATTAAGATTTGCTTACATCTAGTTGTCACACAATTTATCATGCCAATAACTATAAGTCATATCCCTTTGTAATTTATGAATATACAATTATCGTTATAGATACAGTAATTCTGCAGTGTTATATCATTCTAAGATATTTAATTGGTGATTACCAGGGTTTTTTTGCAATACCAATCGATATGATTGTCATCACCATTAAAGTAATAAACGGTGAAGTCCTTTATTCAGAGAGTTATACTAATCATTTTGTTTTAATATTCTACAAAATGTGTAATGTCTATATGCATGCATAAATTGATATTTCGGCTGTAAATATGGTTATGTTTAGAAAAAGAGGTTAGTTTCATCTTATGTCTCTTCCACACGCTCTCTGTTTTAAATATGTTATCACTCTTAAAAATGCACAAGCGTAGGCTCGACAAAAAGGGCATTCATAACTGCATTAGCGAATAAAATATATTGGATTGACCGGCATCTCTCTTTACATTTTGACAATGTAGAAAAATGTAAAAATAAATCATTAAAGAAATCTAATACATACATACATACATACATACATACATACATACATACATCATATATATATATATATATATATATATATATATATATATATATAGTAATTTATAAAATATATATGGCGATTAAGCTACACTGAATATTCGGCGTTTCATCCAATCTAGGATTCGTCAGGCTTGTGCGAAAATTCTGTGGTAGTTTCACGTTTTTATATGGTCCTCTTCTGTTGAGGATTCTAGTTAGCCAATCAGCTTTCTAGTATCCACCGCGCCCCTTCCTATCAGCCAATGGGCATGCATGTTATCGAACAAAGGATCTGTTTTAGAATTATGGTTAGTGGTTTAAGGCAGCCATTTTCCTTTCTTTTTCTATAAATATACATATGTGTACATACATATATGCACATATATGTACACATATATATACAAACATATATGTGTGATCGTTTATGTATATCCATGTTTATTTAAATTTATTTATTTTTTATTTTCTATTGTTTTTGTTAGTTTTAAAGCTATTTTTATCGCTATCCTAGAGTGAGTTTTAGTTTGTGAACTCAGTTATTTGCTATTTCTCTTCTACAGTTTCATAGATTTTGGGGTTCTTTAAAGTACAGTATAGCACACTTTTCATGAAGCCATAATTTACATGGGTTTTCTAAATGCCTGCACGTGGTAGCTTGTCTTATTATTTTCCATTCGACTACCGGCGAATGTCCGCTTTCTTTGAGTTCCCAGTATTTATTCGTTAGTGTTGTTTTTATAGGGTTTTTTATTGTTGAATGTAATTTTGTGGTCATAGTATCGGGTTTTGATATCTAAAGAAGGCATGCTTACGTAATATTTCTTGTTATTCGGGTTTTCTCTCGCAAATATTGTTGCCTGATAAACTACGCTTTTTGTTAGGCATTTATTTTGAACTTGGCAAAGTGTGCGGCGTCTACAGTTACATTTATCTTGTTCGTTATTAGTATTTTTATTTATGGTATGGTTGTTCTTGTCCGGGTTTTTTTTGTCATGGTATCGGATTTTGTATTGTTTATTTTGTTGTTGTTTATTTATTAGTTTGTTATTATGTGCCTTAATTATAACTCTAAATTTTCGCAACAACTGTAGGATAACATTAAGGTATTTTTATTGAAGATTTTGTGTAAGGGGTTGGTTGCGGGAAAATGTTTTTCAATAAGATCTAGAAATTTCTTGCCAATTTTTGTTTTTAACATTTGATTGTATGGGGCCGTATACGAAATTATATTTCTTTTTTTTTCTATTTTTAATTTTATTATAGTTATTGGTGTTTTGTTGCTTATATTTGATATCGATATTTTTGTCTCCACTATTTTTTAGGGCTCTTTCGTAGATATTGATTGCCCTGTAAAAATGCATCTTCATCGCTTGAGTTATTACTGAGTCTACTTACGATCGAGTTAGGAATATGTTTTATAATTGATAGTGGGTGATTGAACTTAGGGTATAAGTAAATTGGATTAGAGTTATCTTTTCAGTTTTGTTCATATGTGTTTTTATCTAAGTTTAACGTGACGTCCAAGAAGTTTGTTATTTTTATGTTAGCTGATACGTCTGCTTTTAGGCCTATTTTTTTCATTTCGTTGTGTATGATTTTCTTAAATTTTTCTTCCCTTTACTTTGTTGGAGTTTTTTTTTTATTATAGCTAGTTCGTCATCTCTATATAGGCCGATATCCGTAGTATGGAACATGCTTGTGAGGGTATATAGAATGAATAATCCCACAAGATCTGATGCCTCTGCAGAATCTCCGGCACCCATCGCCAAATCAAACGATGTTTTTCATTTTAGTGTTTATCCATTGGTTATTATTATTTATTAGAACTGATTTTCTTTATTTTTTTACGATGTTGATTTCTTCCGAGGATATATCAGTGTATACCTCGGCAAATTCTAGGGCAATGTTAAAAAAGTTCTTCGGATATCGAGGGATAAAAGTATATGATGTCAAACTGTATGAACGTACATTTATCTTTGTTTTCTATATTTTTAAACCAGGTGATTGCTTCGGTAGTATTTTCCCACTGGTTTAGTTCTAGGTCCTGTTTGATTTGTTTGTTTACTCTAGAAAGTATAGTTTGGCTAATTCTACCAATTTCTGGTTTAGTTGGGTGTATCAGGCGGGTGCTGGGATCATTATTAAAGTCTCATTTGTGGTCTTAAAGCAGAATGTATGGCTCTCCAGGTTTCAATTTGCCAACTTTATCGCTAAATTTTAATTTATCGGTAATTTGTTTACTTTCAGTATTTATTATATCTATGTAATCGCATTCGCTTTTGTCTAGTTTTTTGTAGTTTTTTGTAATGTTTTCTGTGATTAGTTTGTTATATTCTTGCTTATCTATTTTATAAAAGTTTTTGGTTTTATCTGCTTTTACAAAGATTTTATTAGAGTTGTTTATGTTTCTAACGATTTTGTGTAGTTTCCGTTGGAAATTGTTAGGTTGATTGTGAAATTATTAGTTTTTAATTACGTTTAAAAGGTCATTTTCAAAATTTATCAAAACGTCTACTGTTTCCGCATTTTAAGGGTTTTAAAACCATAGGATTCTTTTTTGCTTACGTTTTCCTTTTTAAGGAAGAAATTTGCTCGCCATCGCATTCGGCGTATTAGTTCATCTGTTTTTTGGATGAATTTTATAATATAGCTATGCTTGCTGGGTGTGGGGATGGTTTTTAGCGATGTTTCGAAATTAACTCTTTCCATATCTATAAATTCTTTTGAGAGTGCTCGACTGTTTCAGGTGCTTTCGTATATCAATTTTATGTGAGTAAATTAAGTAGTTATACTTAGCTCCTGAAACAGTCGAGCACTCTCAAAAGAATTCATTTCACCACATTAAAAATAGATATGGAAAGAGTTAATTTCGAAACATCGCTAAAAAACATCCCCACATAAAATGCATGCCGATTAGCTGATAGATAAAAACTGCAAATTTAAGCTAAATTTAATGTAACTGTTTAAACAAGCTATACCTCGTGTGATTGGTCTTCTATTCTTATAGAATCTTACTTGTTTATATTTGAGATTTAATTGTAATTTCTAGTGTTCACGTCAGTTTAAAAAAAAAAACTTTAAACTGAGGAGGATAAAAAAATTTCGCCATATGGAAAATTGTTATTTAAATGTAAATTTAGGACAGTAATGCAACACAAATAGAATAGGTACACAAGGAAGTAGTTAATACTTAGTATCATATCCTTTTTGCAATTTGAGAGACTGCAATCTCTTGGGAATTCCTTGAATTAGACTGCAGCAACACTCCGGCGAAACGGCACCCCACTCTTCTTTAATGTTGTCCAAATTTCCTCCAAATTTGAAATTTTACCATTGCGTTGTTGTTGCCTGATGTAATGCCATACGTTTACGATAGAATGGAGGTCTGGAGATAGTGCAGTCCAATCTACACACGGAGTATCATGCTTTTCCAGCAATTACTTGGCATTGCCAACTGTGTGAATAAGAGCATTATCATGCATGAAGATGGGATTGTAATCCAAATTCCGACGACATTATGGTAGAAAATGCCCAGTCAACATATTAATGTACTTCGTCGAATTAATTCGACCTTGCAAGACAATTATAGGTCGTGGACCATTGATACTAATAATGACCAACACCAGAACTGAACATCCACCACTTTGCAGCGTTGAAACTGTGCACCTAGGAATAACTTCTTAGTTTTTTCTCCGACGGACGTACTACCTGCTATCACTGCATAGCCCATTGAAGTTGACCAACACGAAGAGTCATGATCTTCATTGCATCTGACAAAGTCCAGACGGCACTTTCTGTTCTCTACATAACTTCTTGGTTTGCGTCTTGCAACACATCCTCGCAATTTAAATTCCTTTAATCTGTTTTAACAGTAGAAAGAGAGCATTTTTAACAAGCATGTACTGTTGTTGGATTTGGCGAGCCGTTTCAAATCTGTTTCTCACGCTGCTGATCTTTATAGCATTGTCTTCCGTGTTAGAAGTAACTCAAGTACGACCAGATTTAGGGGCATCACCAACAATGCTAATGTTTTGGTGTTTTTGCACATTTTTTCGTACCGTTTTTTCATCACATTTTAACTTGCGGCCGATTGCTCGATTGGATAGCCAGAAAAGTGGAGATTACTGAGCTCCTGACGATCACCGACAGAAGGTCGTGGCATATGGACTAAATATTACGTTGTATAACAGGGAACAACAGCAATTACGATTAGAGATGCTTTGTTGCTCGTTGGTGGATATGTCAACCTGATTTAGTTTATCAAGACTTTAAGGACGCTCGAGAATAACGTTTTTATGGGAGTCATTGGGGCAATAGCATAGTAATCATCTGTGATTGAAATTCGGTAGATAAAATTATTTCCGAGGACGACACAACAGGATTTGTTTACGTTGGACTTAAAGACGATAATATTGTAATAAGTTGAAAAGCAGACCAGCGGAACACAATTCCGACGGCGTGTTGTTCTAGACAAGAATATTTGCTCATGTAATGCATTAGGAACCGATAGTGATGGAAATTATTTATAGTAATTTTGACTAGACGAGT
This sequence comes from Euprymna scolopes, assembly GCF_053919585.1. NCBI lineage: Eukaryota > Metazoa > Mollusca > Cephalopoda > Sepiida > Sepiolidae > Euprymna > Euprymna scolopes. Next base: position 11,083,896 of record NC_136484.1, on the reverse strand, counting down.
GTTGAGGACCAAGTTTTATAGCTCAGTCGAGCACTTACACTGAAAATAACAGTGTCGCAAAGACAGGCTCACAACGACTATATTGTGGAACAGAGGTTGGAGAAAAAAGAATAGGGTATTATCTATTGGCTTACGAAATCGAATCTGAACTCCTTCAAGGCAGAACAGGTATTCTAAGCAGTTTTCCCTCATATGTGGCAACATCACTCCATTTTATGACGTACTAGGCTGTTATATAGCGAGAGCTTTGCATAGGTAGTGAGGTATCTACTAGAGCGGTAGAATTTTTTAACCATTTTTCCATCGATCTTGGCAACAAATTTGATGCATCCACTCTATTTACTGATCCTAAAGTATTGAACCTAATGCTTTACGATTAATGTAGATGCCATTTATCTACTAGCTGGAATCCCGGCGTTTCTCGGTCGTACAATAGGCTTAAACATAATATATTAATTCATGCAGATTGCGTATATGATACGATTTATCCACTATATTACAATGGATTAATCTGTTCGGTAGACTAATTCGCCAAAGAAAAAAAAACATAAAAATGTCAGTTGCCATTTCCGCTTGACGATGACTGCCCTAGAAAAACACTTCTGATTAATGATTAATTTTAAAATATGGAAACAAATAATAATTTGCGGCGTTTTTAAATGGTGCATCTTTTTATCGTAGATTGAATTCATTAATTAGAACACAGTTAAACAGAAATTGTAAGGTAGAACCGTGCTTGAATTTGAAGCGTAATTTAATCTGAGTGGAATATTTTCAGATGTCACTGATTTTTTTAAAAATTATTTGTTGAGAGTTTCTCACGCCATTTACAGGTGTAACGTAATATACTGCCCTGTTAAACTTTATATGAGAAAGATATTTTTAAGATCGGATGAATTTTGGTAAAAAAAATGTTTCGTCCATCGCCAACCCGGAAAGGGCAAAGGTTTAAATTAAGGCTAGACAATCGGAAAAGGGGATGACTTTCAAAAATACCGGAGGGAAATTCGACCTCTTTTTGTAGAACCGTACCCAGTTGATGGTGAAGGGATTTATGTTTAACCAATTCCTCGATATTTGTCGTCCGTAGTATTGAACTTCAACAAGCTACCGATCTCATGAAAATCTGTCGTCTCTGCCGAAAATTTTAGCCAGACATACATACAAACATACACACATAATACATATATACATAATACATACATACATTTAAATAGACAGATGAGATTTATCTTATACATTTCAGATTAGGTGAGGCATCTTAACGAGAAATCATCGTATCCGGCAGGTGCCCGAACTAAATTGACTTACCATCCACTTCCATTACCTTAGAAAGTTCAAGTTCTACGCCAGCGTATTCTGATAATGATTTTGTGTGCGTCTTAACCTCTTCCTACATTGATGGTTCCGTCTTTAGGCTCCCAAACTAGCACATCCTTCACAACCTTATCTATAACAATGTCCGGTATATTCTGTTCTTCTTTCCTTTATAACTTGGGATAATGCAAGACTATTTTCCATATTGATGAACACAGTGTTGTCGTACGTAATGAGTGTCACACTGTAATACGCCAACTTTTATCTCAAAGAAGTCGGTTTCGCTCTCTTAATAGAGCATCATGGCTTTAGTATTCCTATTTAGTATCATTTTGGCTGACAATATTTTTCAGTGATACTATATATGGTGTATCCTTTCTATGTGAATCGAATCAAAAGTTTTAAAAAATACCTTTAAACAAGTGTTGCCAGTAATTTCTTATCGTTTACTCTTTCAATAATTCTTCTAACAGAAAAAAAAGTGTTCTGATTGTTGAGCAACTTTTTCTGAATCTATTATATTTTCTTGTGAACATCTCTTCCGGTACATATTCTATTCTATTGAGGGCAACAGGATGCTTCTCAATAATGTTCTTAAATTATATTCCCTCGCAAATTTGATAGTCCCATATCGGGACAATATATACTATTTTTACATATTTTGTAAAGTTAAAAAGAAATATGTAGTGTATGTGTATAGTTCCCAATAAATAAATAAACCTGCCAAGAAGTTTATGTGAACATATGTTTTTTTTTATTTTTTTTTACACAGTGATCACCACTTATCAAGGCCCGGAAGACACTCAGGGATAAGGGTTATTGCAAGTACATTACGTTAGTGTGGAAGGGTTATTGCAAGTACATTACGTTAGTGTGGACTGTTGGTCTAAAAACTTTAGATACATATAACTTATGTACGGTTAGATACATATGTTTATGACAAAACATTTAATAGAAGCTTGAAACATGTGGATGCTATCTTTTTTTATGCAATTATATTTAATCATGTCTAGACACTTACTATTAATCTTGAGTATTTCATGGATTTTTACTTAGTATAAAATATGAACAATCACCGATTGAATAGTTAAAATATATAAGATTTGATTGATTTTCATTAATATTTATGAGACATTTATTACTCAAATGTTATTGAATGTTAATATTAACGGTCTATGAAGCTTCACATTCGTTTTACCCCATTTTACAATAGCCCAAAACGTATATCTATGAAATTATACACTAGTAGATATAAACTGGAGTAAAGATCAAACATTTTCAGTCAAAGCCTGAAGAATTCCAATCGTATTTCATAAAAATGCAAAGAAATTATGATGAGTTAATTTACTATTATAAACTGTAAGTGAAGATGTTGTACTTTTATATGTATAATCTAACATAATTTAAATCACCATTACTTGCATGTCTAATATCTTAATCAAATTTACCAAACCTATTTGCATATTAGATCTTATGACAACACGTTGGCACTCTCCCTCGTTCTGATTGTTAATGTGAATACGAGTAAAACTGTGAGCATCACTTAGGGAGTTGCTATACTAGAAATTTACTTTACATGAGGTTTAAATCTAATGAATGAACGATTACAAAATGTTTGCTCGATTCTGATATACTTACGAATTCCTTTCTAAATTCCTGTTTCCGATAAAATTACCGATTCTGATCCAGATGTGTTTTTTTTTAATTTCTAAAAGATATTTGTTGTTTTACTATGCAATGGGTATGCGATGTCTTCGTATATATTTGCAATCGTAAATTTATAATTGAATGATGCCTTGCATATTCGCATCATTAAAATGTTATTAATTTATGTAATTATATATTGTTATCACGCTGACGTTAAACGTTGTCTACGGACATAAAACATGTTGAACGATTGATTCACTGTTTTATTTTTACTTCTCCCGCATTATAAGTGTGGACAAATATGTTAATTTGTTTCGATGAGTTTAAATCGAAGACGTACTATTTTTAAGTAACGTTTGTTTGAATTGCATTTGTATTTGTGAGATTATTATTTTCATTAAATTAGCTGATAGTTCATAGACAAAAGGTTTGATTAATTGGGTAGAATTTCATTTCAATTGATGCCAGATGTGTATCAGAGCGTTAATCATATAAAGATAGGAGCTTGGTTTTAGATGTATTAAAAGTAACCAGCCACCTCTTCACCTACTGTACCACGCGCTCTTTGTCGAGAGATTCACTTATCCTATGAGTTATTGTCTATTGAAAATTCCTTCACATTTATATCTCAAAAGAATAATATGGAATCTCTACAAATTGTCATCATCGTCTTCGTCATCGCAAACGCCGTTACGTAAATGCTTAGTCTACATTATGCCGTCCCCGATCTGTACACTCCTCCTATTCAACACCTTGTGGTTGCAATAAAGAAGAAAAAAACAACTGAAAAAGGAAATTAGGAAGAAAGTAACGGAAAGTTAGGAGATAGTAACTAACAGTAACTTTAAAAAAGTAAAAGATATCATAGAGAGGAGGCGGATAAAAAGGGAGTAAATAGCAATCATCTCAAGAATTTGATAAGGAAAAATAATATGATTGTCGGAATAAGCATTCAAAATTAGTCTACATCAGTCTGGCAAAAACACTCTCTAAATATTCAGTTTTCCTCCTTGCAGCAGGATACGGTGCATTATTATGATCGAATACCGACTTTTTTTGAAATGAGATATATTTTTCCTGTGGCAGGTTAAGGCGTGTTTCGTAATGAAGTCTATGTAGAGTTGTGCGGCCATTTTTACATCGGCTGCGACTCTAAATTGTTCTAAAAGTTCATTAAATTGATTGTAGCCCAAAAAAACTACAATATGACGCATGATCCAATGGACTCGTGGACCCTTATTATGGTAGCGTTTTGTAACAATTCCTTTCGCGTCCATCAAGGGTCGCTTAACACTCGTGAACTCTATCCCCTTTTTCCTTGTGGATATCTTTTTCATAAAAAGCAAACCTCTTGTTTTCTACCTTTAGAACCGCCCTCGGGATAAGACATCGAATTTATTTTGGAAACTCTTGAACGCTAGAGTTTTCAAAAATATTTTTGCTAGTTTCAGAGATTGTCGGAAGAATTCTTTCCTTAATCCACTAATGCCTCCATGCGACACAAGTGTTTTCTTACGAATGCTTTCTTTGTCAAATAACACATCATATGTGTGGAAAATGGTTGTGTTGAATTGAATAACTCAAGTGAAAATAAACAGCTGGACATAATGTGCCTAATATAAGGTAAGGGAGGCTTTAATTTTGAAGCAAACGTTTTAGCTGTTCTTCCAGGTAAAGACTCTGTGAGATCAGGATAACGCAGTTAATTGAATTTAACCGCAAAACTGTTTTTGCAGGTGCGTATAAATTATTAAAATCAAGATGCAATTTGGTCGAGTAAAAGATTGGCTGTGAAAATCTTTTTACTTTTTAGAATATTTTAATGTTTCATTTTGGTGTGAATTTCTTTTTAAAATTTTGCTAATTATTTCCAAGTTAATGAAAACTACTTAACTATCAAGAACTAAGTTATATATAATAATTTTTGTACTTTAAATAACGATTTTCTAATTAAATAGTTTCACTCTTAATTCATCGCATTATTTTTCGCTTTTTTAATTACGACTCGGTTCATCGACAATAATAGATTAAAGTATTTAAAAGTTCTGTCCACTTTTTTATTTTCTAAGAAAAATGTTAAACTATTTTCGACATATTTATGCCTTTTTCTTCTTTTTCTTGTTGTTTTTGTTCTTCTTTTAGTTCTTCTTTCTTCTTTTTCCTATGATTATTATCCATATTATTCATATTCATATTCATGTTCATATTATCATTAGTAGTACCAGCAATAATAATAATAGCAGTAGTAGTAGTAGTAGTAGTAGTATCATAGGATACGATAGCAGTATAGTAACGGTTTAATTTTTTTGAAAGGAACAGGACATTTCAAAGAAAATACGGGGAGTTGATGACCTTCGTCGCAAAGAGTAGAATTAGCTGCAAAGTTCTTGGTAAATAGTTTGGGCTTGCCTGATGCTAACGAGATAACCTCAGTCCATTGATGATGATCGGGATAGAACGCACACTTCTGTTCAGGATCCCGTTTACTATTTGCCAAAGCTGGTGGGAACCAAGCCGCTGCTGAGCTACTTTGGATTTAACGGACTGAGCATATTTTTATTACTCTTTTACAGTAGTTTCTGGCAGCCCTGAAATTATCTTTAATCTAAGTACATCTGTTACGTTGGTAGATATGGAAAAGTGATTTCTGTGCGCAATGGCTTCAGCACATTCTGGGAAGAACCATGTCTGGCTGTTAGTTTTTTGTTGGAATCTTTTGGATGGTATGAAATTTCAAAGGAAATACGGAGAGTTTACTTTGATTAACAAGCATACATGTTTGATTTAATAGTCATTCGTCTCAAACAAACAGGCATATAGACTTTAATATATGTAAATGAATGAATGGCGAGGAAATAGCACGTTTACTTGAGTTACGCTTTACAAGATCATTTTCAGTCAAGCTTATCAACTTTAAAGAGATTTTTAAACAATATATTTTATTCCGGACATCTAAATCACCTATACCTCAAGTTTACACTTTGTATAAGGTTGAGAAAAATTTCTTGCAGTTTTGAACTTTTAAATTGAAATTAAGATACCTCGGCTTAACAAAAAATGTTTAGAGAATTAAGCCCTATCAGAATCAACACACTGTAACCAACGTAAAACAGGTGTATTTATGCCAGTAACATAAAAAATGCGTTCTGATAAAGATGAAGTTGTTAAAGGCGTTTTAAATATCGCTTAGTTTTTTTTGTTTATTTTTCTTTTCTCACGCAGAAAGTTGTTGACATGCTTGAGAAAATGGTAGTCTGTAGATAAGAGGTCTGGAGAGCGTTGCAGACAAGGTAAGTTTCGTAGCCAAAATCCTTCAACATCTGCAGGGTTGGATTAGCAACTTGCGGTCAGGAATCGGCGAAGAATTGGGCTTTTGACTGATACTAATAATGATGGGTTCTTTCGTCGGAGTTTTTCACGCCTTCTATCCATTTCTTGACAATAATGCTTCTCCGTAATGGTATAATTTTACCTGTCAGCTTGACCCTCTTTATGTGCACATCTCTACTTTGGAAAGTTTCTAACTACTAACCTAAGCGTTGACGGTTCTCGTAAAGTCGCCCTTGTTGCTGGTACTTCCTAACTTTTAGGCGCGTTTTTATTGAGTCTTTTGTTATAAAAACTTTTTTCAACTGGGTAGAAATCGCCATGTACGTGACGTATAATGTAGAAGAAAGATCTGTAACAGTTGTACGTGGATTGGCTTCGACTAAGGCTTTTAATTGAAAAGTTGCCAACATTTGACAACACTATGCGCATCACCTTCGAGACTCCTGTTGCTGCCATGAAATTTCTTAAACCGCCATTGTTCTGTGCGTTCAGTAGTGGTTCTTGGGTCCAAGGCTTTGCCAATACCGCGAGCTGTTCCAACAGTTTTTAGGCTTATCTGAAATTAACATAGTATTATTATGCCATGTTTTTGAAATATTGTATTAAACCTTCCTAAAAAAAAACATAATTGTTTTAAAACGATTGCACTTAAAACGATTAGATAAAGCGAAAAATGCTTTTTAAAGTTATATATAAAGTAAACGTATTATACACATAACCTATATGAGAATACATCATTTAAAATCAAATTTACATAATCCAGAAGAACGTTTTCTTAATACACTTCGATAAAAATGCTGCTAAAAATTGCCTGCATAGAAATGATTTTGATAACCAATACAATTATTAAATAAAAATGAAGTCTTCGTCACCCAATATTTAACTTTAGACTAATGAAAATAAATATTTTAACAGTTACTAATCTGGATTGTTACTTGGCATTTTATCGTCAGGTTAAGCTGATACTTAATATTAAACGCAAATCGGATGTTAACAGATACGTATAGCACTGTTTGTTCTATCTAGTAAAATGTAAACTTAATCTTTTGTCAAGAAACTAATTAACGTAAAAGAAACATCTATGACACACTTCGTTGTGATGTACAGCACGTTAATAATACGCATATTGGATAGATGCTGGTAGAATGCTGAAGTATATTAATGAGAAATAAATTAAAATGGGTAGTTTTTGCTGGTATTCACCCTGAGCAACTCAGAATGTTATTGATAGATAAATGGCTACTGTGAGTAAGAGAACATGCGTACAAAAAAAAACAACTAAAGCATTCATAACCAAGATAATCGTTCATATTGCACATATAGTTCATTATGTTCGGGAATCGTATACAAAGATGAATTCCAAAGCGTATCAGTAAGAGCGAAGCAGGCTTTCCAACATGGGTTGAACTCTACGAAACGTGTGAGGCAACAATGCGATCACTTCCCTTACAGTAATTGCTAAAAAAGTATATGAATTGCAACGATGGGTAAAGGGTCTTAGCATGGCTTATAGTGTTCAATCAATTACAGTTGTACTTCAAAAGAGAGACCAATTACTGACGCACAGGCACAATTCTTCAATATATAAATATATATATATATATACATATATATATAGAATTATATATACATATATAATTTTATATAAATATACGTATATATATATATATATATATATATATATATATATACATAAACTGTGTCAATCGCCTTATTGCAAATTAGTAAAATATGATTATATAACTAAATATACGTCACAAAATATTAAACTTTTGTTACCAAATACTGTTCCGAAGTTTGTTCTTTCCAAACATTTTATGAAAATCGATCCGATATTCACAAAGTTGTGGCATTTTATTTAGTATCAAGGAATTTATACTGTTAGTATTGTGAAAAAGGAGTGATTGAATGTTATCGAAAAGCAAATAATTGTTGCCGGACTCGCAGAAGCATTATTGATCTAGATTTAGCCACGGATCTTCATTCAACAATAACACCTAATCCAGGAAGGATAAGGAAGACAGTGGACCCCATTCACATGGTTGTATCTGGATAATTTGTAGCGAAATGGCCAAAATTCAAACATCATCAATGTTTCCAATTTTGCAAGAGCTGAAATCACTCGAAGATGCTGGCAGGCACGATCTTATGGGTTAAATTAAATAGCATGGAATCATCACATCCTTTCAAAGTCTTCCGTTGAGGAAACAACAACGAGCGTAGCGGATGGTCAGGTCACACAATTCATGAAAATAGATTTCCCACGAGTCCATTTTCGTACGTGCTAGTCTTCACGGTTCGGAGGGAGTGGCCAAAGTTTAGAACCCGAACGGAACTTCGATCCCTTACAGATTTAATCGCCAACAGGGTGTTAGAGTCATTATGTTTTATGCAGGAATCATTAGGGATAATTTACTGAGACCATTAAGAATGTAAGAGAGTGTAAAGCATGTCAGCCATGCGTACATGTCATTTTTAGATAATCATTTGTCGCCATATCTTGAGAACTTACTCTTAACCCGTTCCTTTCAGATGATATTTTTGCATAACAATGCATCATTTCATTCTGCTAGAGCGACTGCAGTCTTCTTTTAATCTATGGGATTCGTTGGAGAAACCATTATGAACTGGCCACCGTGTTATGCAGACCTCAAACTAATTATACATCTTTGGTCAATATTGAGAGAGGAGAGCCATTTACTTCAAAGATGTCCTGCGGAGAATAATAGTTGATGTTGCTAGAGCAATAACTCCTTTTCAGATCAAACAAGTGACTTTTTAGTTGGACGAATACTTGGTTAAATTTATTTAAAAAATGGTGGATATGTCGAAAAATAATTCATTTATTTGAGGCTTTCCACCATACAATGTGAGTTTCTTAATTATTTTTCATACAGAATAATATAATCTATATATCTGTCATAGTGAAATTGTATGTATCTCTTTGTGTTACCGTATGCAGAGTCCCATATCAATAATTCTGTCAATTTTCAGTCCACAGATTCAACATTGGACGTAAGGCGTACTAAGATAAGGGAAAATCTTTTTCGTCGATTTTCGGCCAGAAATTTTATATCAACGGATTAAAATGCAAAATTTCACCTTTGAAAATTCTTCTAAACTCTTCCGTCAAATTAGGGTCTAAACACTAAAAAATTTAAATGTAGGTTATTGGATATGGATCAATTTTAAAATTTAATTGGAGCCCGAACAAATAGATATTAAATGTTGGAAATTTGGGTCAAAGTTAAAAAAAAATGATTTTGCGGTCTCTACCAAATTGCTCACCAATTTTTCTCTAAACATTTTAAATATTCCCGAAAGTGTATTTAGACATGGGACGAGCTTTTTAATCGGTTTTAGGACGAGAATTTTGTACCAAGGCGTCAAATTCCCAAATATTTTACCTTTGAGTTCTTTAAAAACCTATTCAGCCAATTTTGGATCCAACCATTTGAAATTTTACATAAAGGGTATCCCGGCATGCAGCAATCGTTAATCACTTTTGAGCTTACATTTGGCGACCAAGATCTCAAAGTTGAAAAAAGTTGACCTTTGCAGACTGTACCTAACTCTTCTAACAATTTTGGGTCTGAATACATGTAATTTTAGATATAATTTTTCTGCTTAGACGTTACGAACCTCTCTTTTTTATCGGTACTTCCACGGCAGGTGCTTCTCTGAGCTCGAATCCCTGGTCCCCCCTCGCTAATCTTTCACGATAAACACCCATCCAGCTGAAACTACTGTCAAACAAATTTCCCCACTCTTTATCTGTGTCAAAACTAAAACGTAGATTCCATGAACAAAGCTTTATTCTTAGAAGTGCACGCCTGTTCCGTTTGCCTGATTCACACCTGACTTCCAAGCCGAACATAAACAAATACCTGATGAATCGTACCCTTAAGTAAGACACTTTATCAAATATCCAATAATAACGTACTGTACACAAAATAACCCTTATCCTCCAGTGGCTTCCAGACCTTGATAAGTGGTGACTACCTTGTAAAAATAATTAAATAAAATAATTTAAATAATCCCTTATATCATTAACTTTAAAGACATATTCATTATTTAATTGTTTCTTTATGTATTTCTTATTTCATATTTAAAACATGAAACTTACACGGGCAACGTTTACATATTGACTATAACACCTGACAGAATCAGTTTACTGTATTGATACTCGTAGCAGATTGCCTTCAATAATACAGTCTGCAATGTCAGTGCCCGATTGCCAATGTAAGAACCCGACCCCATTAAATACATCGTTATGTTGTAAATAATCAGTAATGAACAGAAACCTACATGGAAATGTTAGCCTTTTCTATTATTAGCGGAGATAAAATCGCATCGTACCGAGATAAGGGTCGTTTATAATCATTAAACATCAAAGTTCAGATGAAAGATTATAAGACAATTTTAAGCCACGGATGCGCTCCTCATTATCACGAAAATCAAACATCATTAGTTAGGACAGATCCGTATAATCTATTCGCTAGATATTTTATATAGCTCAACTGACGAGTAGATCAATCTAAATACACCTAATGAAATGTGACGATGTAATACATCTACAATTTTAGTGTCACATCTTATAAATATTTGCTTGTCTATTGGTTTCTTGTTTTTCTTTTATGGCTTCTATTGTTTTATCGAGCAGTAAAAAATCCGTTCATTCTAGACAAGTAGCAAGCCACCCTGCAATGCCCGGTTCTAAAATAGCATAAATATGATATTTTGATAAATGCTGATTTCGTAATATAATATTATATTGGACATGTTTGCTGCAAAGCTTAAAAAGAAAACGTGAACTCATTGATATTACGCTACGCATGAATATTCGTAATTCTGTTGTTCGAAATTATCTTGGCAAATTCAATGTTTTTATATTTCAACACTCTTTCACTGATTTTCCCCGGCTTTAACCCAAATATTAAATTTTGCAGTGGTTCGAATCTCATATATATGACGTTGTATGTCTATAGACCAAAAACTGACAGAAGTTTGATAGGCAAAATCTTTAAACGAATACATGCATACATTAATAGATATAGAAAGGGGTTTGTCTTTAACATAACCTTTTTACGCCAATATTACGCAAGTATTAATCATTTAGAATATCTGCACGAATATACCTAATAGTAAATAAAAAATGATCATCCCATAGGAAAACCGTAAAATTTAGTAGAGAATTAATTAAAATTAATGTTTAAAATATTATTCAAATTAGCTACATCTTTTACAGACGAATACAATTCAAGGACCAATATATAACAAAGTTGTATATTCTTTTTAATTACATAGAAAAATGGATTTTAATATGAATATAAATACAGAAAAAATTATAGGAGTATAGATATACTACAGACACTTTCGTCTTCAAATCATTTTACACGGATTTATTATGTATAGAACTTTTGCACATTGGCATTGTTTATTTAAATTTACATGTAACTTTTACAATCATGATGTCAGATGTTGTCAATTTTCAAAAAGTTGAACTAATGTTAAAGAATATTAAATATACGCGCTTCTATCTTACGTTTTATAGTATGTTCTATCTGTAATTGCTAACATGAGACTTTTGTAAATAAGTGAATTTAGAAAATTCACACGGATACGGATGTAAAAACGTAACTGTGTCGCACATTTGCTGTTTTCGGTAAATTTTCACCTCATATGTTTACACTACTAAGACTAAAAGCAATATAACATATACACCTGACATTTACATCGATACAGTGACAACAGAAAAAACACTATTACTTCACGGATGGTCATCTTATCGTGCATCGCATTAGTTTGCTTGGTTTATCGAGTTGTATAGATGTAGCTGGTAGCAACGCTCAGATTCTGTAGAATAGCTAATTTCCTAAAATATATAGTTATGTTTTCAACCCACCTCTTATATCGTATTTATAAGCAAGCCCCACTTCTAGATGTATTGCAAACTACAGTACTCGAGCATTGTGTGGAAAATATCCATAGTTCACTTGGAAACGCCGATAACCCTGTAATATTAATGTACATAAACTTACGTTATCGACGTCCAACTCTGAATGTTGTGTTCATTTTGACAAAATAATTAGGCAAGGTTGATTGGGAAAACACCATAGAATGCATAGGAGTTGCTATATGAACAAACATATTTTCTGCTAAACAGAAAACAACTGATATATGAAAATCACGTATTAAATCACATTATGCTACTCGGAAGTATTTACACAAGCCCAATTAACCCCTGATGTGTGACTTTAAATTGTGCAGCGGCTATTGGGCAAAAACATCATTTGGTGGATTCGTCGTATAACTACAATGATGGATTATTGATTATTAACCATAATTTCTAGATATTATATTTGCAAAATCCTTGACATGATTATAAATGATAAATATGCTGTATAGCCAGGGACAGAAAGAATCTGATTACAATTAAAATATGGTTTCAGAGGAAGAATTACAGAGAATGTGATGACAACAAACATATTACGAAATTGTTTTCTTCTAATTGTAACCTCCAGTAATATTCATCGTTGTAACAACAGCGGAGGTATTATCTTTAAGAGAATATCTTTAAAAAATTATCATATTTTATCTGCTTATTATTTAGCCAACATTCCCGTCCGTGTAGACTTCAATGTGGAAAGTTTAGTCCATCACAACAAGGCAGTAGATGAGGCCAAGTTCTGTCAAAATTTCTCCTTTGGTTATGACCTCATCTAAACAGTTCAAAAACCCACCTGTGTGCAAGACACTGACGTTTAGTATGCAAGTCTTCTAGACCTTTTTCGCACAACTTGCCCTGAGCTATGTTTATCCTCTGTTCTGTCTCCATTGAGAATTTTGATCACTCACTTGTCTCAGTTCAGTTAAAAACAAAATGTGATAAGTTCTAAGATGTACCCCACCATCGTACTGTATATCACTATTCTGTAGTTAACTGAAATAAATTCCATACATTTATCTTTGATCTACTTCTACATTTTCTGTTCAAAAAAGAACATGCAATTCTACCCTATGCGATCAAGACCGCAAACCACCGTATGTTTTTCTGTTGCTGAAAACATGCTATCAAGCATGCACATATCCGTGCGTAATATTTCCAAGCTAATTCAAAACCTTGATTCGAATAATTTATTGTGTTGAATTTTTTTTACTAGAATACGTCCATACATACAGAGCTTTTTAAGTGTTGTCGGAAGGAGGATTGCTTCCCAAACACCCTGGAAAACTCCGTCAGTATGTCTCGCATTTAAAAATTCAAGTGACTGGTCATCTCCCTTTAAGTACAAACCAATAAGTCTCATGTGTATTATTAGTAAGTTGTTGGAATATGTGTTAGAGAAGTAGTCAACCTGCTCAACAAAAATATCCTCCTCAGTTACATACAATATGGTTCATATTCTGCGAGATATACTACAGATTTTTATACAGTAATATCTCATGAGATTACTGAATCTCTCAGCAGCGGCCTATCTTTCTAGCGCAATTGCTTCTGACATTTCAAAGGTCTTTGATAGGGTAGGCATAAAGGTCTACACCACAAAATCTCCAGCCAGAGTATAGCTGTAAATTTCTCCTCAACTATGAAATCATTTCTCTCTGATTGGTTCATAATGGAGAGAAACCAGAAGCTGACAGTATACATGCTGGAGTCGCTCAGAGGTCCATCCTGGGTTCAACCCTATTCCTTATTTACATTAAAGATCTCTAAAATCACATACTAACATTATTCTCTTAGATTCTTTCCTTTGCTATCTTGAAAACGTGTTGCAATTCAATGAGAAAAATGGTGGCTAATTTAAATGCTTCCAAAACCAAGCCTCTATCTCTACATCATCAACGCTCTTATACCCCGACAAACGAAATATCTTGAGTAGGCACTATGTTTTTACAAGCTTCTGGGAGTGATGTAAATTAGAACACGTACACCAAATCCGTTGCCAAGCTTACTGGAAAAATAGTGGGATCATTTTACTGTTTCAGGCTTCTCCACCTGAATAAGAGCCATGTACTCCCAAAGATAGAGTTCTGCTGCGACATCTTGGCAGGAGCTGGTAGAAGCAATTACTCTGCCTTGACAGAGTTCAAATTAGACTTCGTAGCCTTGTAGGGGATGCCTGTTTTTTGTTCTCTTCAACCGCTTTCCCACAGAAGAAACGTTGCATGGCTGTTCCTGATTTAGCGTTATTTTCATGGCAAGTAGTCGTCTGATCCTCAATCTATTGTCATTATTGCTAAACTTTCACAAAAACACTCGTCAAGGTGAAACCACTATTAATAATGTCTCCCAGTTTTTATCTAGGCCTAATCCTAAACGTAGATTCCATGAGCAAAGCTTCTTATGATGCACGATTCCCGGCTTTGCAGCTGACTACAATAGAGTCGTCCTCAGTCCAACGTGATGAAGCGTCAGTTAAATAATCTTATTCACCAAATTTCCACTAGTAACTATTACTTCGATATTGATTTATTGACTACCGTACACCCATTAAACTTTATCCTCAAGTGGCCTCCTGGTCTTAATAAGTGAAGAATCCTTTGTAAAAGAGTAGAAAACTCATCGGCGCTATTTTTAATCCCCGATAAAACTGGAGACTAAAGTCTAATCCAATCTTTACAAACACCTCGTCTAGCATGACTTTTTGTAAGGTCTGAATCCATATGTATAGGCAAAAAAATCTTCCGATAATAGATATTTCAGAAAACATGCAATCTGTAATGGTTTATCAAATATGATTGCGTTTTAAATGAGAATAAAACAGCAAGAAAAACGGTTATATTTTAGAAATGGTCTTTTAATCATTATTGTGATCTTTTAAAATGCGATTTTAAAATAAGTGTGAATTAAGAAATAAATAATAGGGTGCATATAAACAAGTATGCTATGCGCAATATTGAACACTTCGTTTAAGGCTAATTGTTACTATTAATTAATCGAAGTATAGTTATATGCTGAAAAATCTTTTAGAAATATAAAAAAGGCCTTTGTTATTAAACACTACGTATTATCTTCTAAACCTATGCTTATTTTTTAAGGAAATGTTATGAAAAAATATGATATCCACCTGTATTAGCCCACGTTGTTCTAATGAAAATTAACTTCCGAAATAATGATGATTCATTTACAAACATAAAAATTCCGAGGTGTTCACCAAAACGTGTGGCATTTAGAACATGCTATTTTATTAGGTTGGAAAGAAGGTTCTTGTGGTTTCTAACTTTAAATTCAAGTGCACATATATTGGCTCAAACAAACATTTCTTGATCGAAATAAGCACCGTCGGAATCAACATACTTTTGCCAATGCCGTACATGTATATTCATGACAGTTACGTAAGAATCTTGTGTTTCGGTGACGAGGAAATTGCTGGAGCCCTTTGTAGATATCGCTTAGGTTTCGGAAGTATTTTTAATGAAGAATGTTATCTAGATACTTATAATAGTAGGGGTCGTTATGCAAGAAGTCTGAAGAAATAAACAAAATTCAAAATCATTTCCGTTCAACATGCGGTTTAAATATAGAATATTATATGCATATATATAGAATATATGCGGTCAGACATTGTCATCAAGGAGGACTAGACTTTTCCTGTCGAATAATGGTGGGTGTTGTCGAAGTTTCTAATGTATTCAATCTATTTCTCCACCAGGTTGTTTTTTCCTGCATTCTTAAAAACTATAATGGATGAGACGTGTCGCTGATGACCAAACTGTCAGCATGATCTTCTTTTGATGAAGTTCTTCCATCAGGGAGTATAGTAAAGCTTAGAGCATGTCTAATCACTGAGCTTTTTAAGATACCAGCTTTCATCGTAGGTCACAAACTAGTTGGGAAAAGGATCGTTCTTATTGTGTAAAAGAAAAAAAGCTGACACTAAATAACGGCGTTTTTTGTAATTGTCGTTTAATGCATGGGGCGTCATTTATGACGTTTTTTGTATTTTCAATTTCTATCAAATGGGTGGGAATTGTCGATTGGCGTCGACTAGGTTTCTTAATTTATCACTGACAACATCCGATGACAGACAACTAGGCTCACCATCCTCTAGACTCTCATCGCCGCCACAACATTTCTTTTATTACAATTTTTCTTGGTAGATATCGCGAATATTTTCAACAGCTTTTCCGCAATGGTTGTATATTAATCGTAAAACAGGGCGAATTGTATTTGTTTTTCAATCTTGTATCCAACGGTTTGAAACGAGGACATACTTTTTAAAACGACTGTAATATAAACGATCAGATAGCGGGAAAAGCTCTCTTTAAAATGATTTATGAAGCAAAGTTATTATAACGAAAACTCATTTGAAATCACATCATTTAAATCGAAATTCCGAAAGAACTTTCTTCTCAACTTAATAGATTTGACAGACTGGTAGATGCAATAGATATTAGCACCTAAAAACATATTCCCAAACTTTTTTTTAATGTCATGTTCATATAATATTATTTTTTTTTATAATTTTATCGCTTTATTCGAAATTGAGCATTCATCACTTGTCAATATATTTACTTCCGTTTATATACTTTACATTTTATTAATAATTAAAATAAAGAATATTTATTTTATTAACATTATACGTTACTACCCACGGTTACCAAGTGTTCTACTATTGCTTTAAGTACGATACATTCATCTTTCCTCCATATATATTATAGAGCAGTGTGTCATCCGCAATATTCTCATCTCAAACACAGCCTTACCATGGAAACCCCTTATTAATATTAGGTGCATTAATCGTCAATATATCAACACTATTATTTTTTTACTTTTTCTTCCTTAAAACATTTAACGTATTCTTTTTTGCGTCTAGTTGTGAAATAAGCCAATATCTGTATTTTACGTTGTGAACCAACTTACACAAATAAAATAATTTAAATAAATGACGATTTTATCTATTTTCCTTTGGTAAACACAAAGATAATACTTTACACTTACTATTTAATTCTTGCTAACATTATTACATTTTTAATTTTTTTATCCTTTACCTACAATGATAAGTCATTAAAATTTAAAGGTTGCTATTTTTCACGAAATATTTTTGTCTCAAATGATTATTACCTGAGTTATAAGACAATCAATTAGCATATATAGTTTATAGCTATGCATGATAGGTTATCGATGTAGTTTTATGGATATAATTATGCGTTGAATTGGTAATTGTATGTGTGTATTTTGTATATTAAAATGGGTGTGTCGTCTTTTTCTTAAAAGAGTTTTAACTAAGAATTTGGAACGCCTAATATAATTTGTATCAATTTATGTGTTAGTGTACATAAAACAAAAATAATATTCGTGCAAGTCGTCATATTTATACATGCCCATGTCGTTGAGGTGTGAAGTAAGATGAACCGGGTTAGCGGTACAACACTACTATTATTCTTTTCACTTGATATTTTCTCTATATTAGATTGATCATGTTTATATATATATATATATATATATATATATATATATATATATATGCGTGTGTTTGCGTGTGTGTGTGTTGCTCTTATTTTCATCGAGTAACTTTTGCTATGCTCAAGATATATTAATAAATAAATATTAATTACTATATTTATATAGGGTTTTATCATTATTATATTTAAATTTGATTTCTTTTTAATAATATTTTCATTGTTGCCATTTTTGTTCCAAGTAACGTAAAAACACGTGTTGACTATTATTTAAAAAACGTATATTTCTAAATATCAAAACAAGGATACATTAAAGTAGGAATAATTGTTTATGAAAAATGAGAGGAAAACAAATAATACGCTATATTCCTCGTACAATCGCGCATAATCCATGTTATTATTTAACAATAGCATTTCTCAATTTTAAATTAGAATTCATAATTGACAGAACAATTAATCTTATTTCTATTTCTAGGTAGAATGGAAATACAGGATTATATTGAGAACCTATAAATATATTCGATACATAGGAGTGTTAGCGGGGATTAGAAATAACTAGCTCCAACACTTCTTTATAGTAGTTGTAGTTTTATCATTGGGAAATAATTTACAATTTATCCAGATATATTTTTAAAAATTCAATCCGCTTGGAAAATATATATTTACAATACTAAACTGTAATCACGCAAGGAAATTAAACGAAAATCTTCTTTAATAACACTTCAATGAACACCGAGATATCTCAGGCCTTACAGCCTTTCTCAACTTTCACGACTGTAACTTGCGTTTATTCCCAGTTTCTGAATGTGTATGGAATCTATATAATTATAAAACTCAAATGGCATTGTAACGGGTGTTGTAACCTACATCCGGTTTACGACTTACGATTGCGCATGCGTACATAAACATAAACTCATGACAGCGTAAGTAAATAAACACAAATCGCTACTTTTGCAGGATTTGACCCTTCTTAAAAAAAAGATTCATACATTTTCTTCTACACTACTTACATAAATAAATAACCCCGAAAATATGTTTTTTTTTAATTTGCGTTATAAATAAATAAAAAAACGCGACGATAAAACGTATTGTTTTACTGTGTACGTTTTCAGCGTCCCAATTGTTTTTTTTCGCATTTAAATTAAAAGATATATCGCAATTTGAATTTAACTGTAAGTATTATGATATCTGTTCAGTATAATTTACCCATAAGTATGGCAAACCACTTATAATTCAATGGCTTTAAGTTTTTTTAACTTACACAATTATAAACAGAACGACTCATAGGATCTACCTATGCTATTTGTTATTTTAATATACTTTCATAGAAATGTGTGTGTTATGTCACAAAAAACTATTTTCTTAACGTCACAAGTGTCACGCCAATACATTAATTTCAAAGCTAAAATAAAATACTGGCCCAACGGGTCACGGATAGTCTAATATTTAATAAATATATGAAACATAAAATAAATATATGAAATATTAAATAAATATATGAAAATTTACGCCACCTATAACAAATCTAGCTAAAAACACAATATTTTTTCTACAATGAAAATCAACAACTTCATTTCCGGTGCAGTTCACATGCTTCGAAGTTAGTAAACGTGCATTTTTGTTTATATTGGCATTTATTTTTTATTTCTATTTTTAAATGCACGAGAATTTGAAAATAATTTTAAATATTTTCTTTCTTACATTCATGTTAAAATAACATCACGGGAAAATAACATTTTAATTATGAGATGTTTTGTCTGTCTTACAGAATGTTATTGTATTGAATTATCTAAATTAAGTGGATAATTTACTTCATTCTGCACAGCATGTGTAAAGCAGATCTTAATAACATTTTTTCCTAATTGTTCACATTTAATTGTTTAATTATGAGTATTTAACAACTTGTGGTGGTATTATAATCCTATGCGCGATTCTGTTACGATGGTGTAGTTTATGAGACCAACAATTTCGGTTTGACCTCGTAATTTACTGATAGAGTTATACCATTTCTGTTTGCATCTTATTATATTTCCAAGTATTTGTTCCTTCTCTGAGGCAGTTTGTTATATGATTATTATGTTAATACCGTTCCAAGTATAATTATCTCTAACTGGTTGGAATCTTGTAAATTTTTGTCCAGCCATACTCAATTCCTCGATATTAGCAAAAAACAAAAAAAACAAAAAAAAAAACAAAGAAAAATGTGAATCATAATTTTACATTTCGAAATAGTTTAAGTTGCATTACAACGGGTGATAAATTTTAATGCTTTCAATCAATTGTATATTATTATACACATCTTAAAAATACGTTAAGTCATCATATGGAATAAAGGTAATTACGGGCACAGTGGTTTAAATAATTGGGGTGTTTTTCGATATAAGCGTAAAACGTGATTTTACAAGCTCAATCTATATTCTCATTTTTTTACATGGTAACACGATTTTTCAAGGTCCGGAAGCCGCTCAAGATAAGGGTTATAGTGTTTACAGTAATCAATGAGATAATATCGCGGTAATCGTTAGTATTGGAGACTTAATAAAGTGCCTTACTTAATGGGGCGGTTTATCAGGAATTTGTTTATGTTCGACTTGAAGACATCCAAGTTGTAGTCAGGTGGGAAACAGGCAAACGGAATAGAGTTCAACGGGCGTTCACTTCTAAGAAAGAAGCTTTCTTCATGGAATCTACGTTTTGATTAACGCACAGATAAAGAGTGGGGGAAATTATTAACAGTGGTTTCAGTTAGACGGGTGTTTTTCGTTTTTCGTGAATGATTGGCGATGGGGGGGCAGAAATTAGAGGTCAGGCGAGCACTTGCCATGAAAATATCGATAAAACAAAGACAGACTCGCAATGTCTCTTATGTGGGAGTGGAGTTGCAGGGAAAGGAAAAGGACACCCCCGCTAAAGCACGAAGTTTATTTTGTACTCTGCCAAGGCAGGATAAGCTATTGTAAGCAGCCCCGGTACTTCATCCTTGGACGTAGTTGGCATTTATATTGATAGAGAATTGTATCAGCAGTGAGATATCTTCTGAAACGGTGGAATGATACAACCATATATCCATCGAATTTGGCAACAGACTTGATGTACGTGTTCCATTTCAGATCAGGACTAAATGTCAATCCCATAAGCTTGTAAAACATGGAGCATTCCCAAGACGCGAGCCATCCCTTTCAATTGATGCCAGCTGGGGATCAGAGCGTTGATGGTGTAAAGATTCGAGCTTGACTTTAGATGCATTAAAAGTAACCAGGCACATCTTCCCCCAGTGTACCACGCGCTCAAAATCAGAGGAGGGAGAATTAGAGAGAACTTTGTCATTTACTGCATTTGACGTGTTGCCATAGATGGTCGTGCCATCAGCACAGATATCAACGAATGACTAAAGTATGTGTTTTGGGAGATCATTGATGTAGATCAGAAAGAGAGTTGGGCACAAGCTGGACCCCTGAGCGACTCCAGGATTAATACTTGTGCATCTGATTTCTGCCTATCAACCACCACTCTTATGAGCCTATCAAAGAGAAACTATTTAATAATTGAGAAAACATTCTCAGTTATACCGTAGCTGGAAATTTTGTAAAGAAGGCCTTTGTGCTATACCTTATCGTAGGTCGTTGATATGGCAAGTGCAATTGCCCTAGAAAGGAATACCTCCTTGTGATATTCACTAATGAGATATAACCGTTAGCACGCCTGCTGTGTATCTAGCAGAACGGAAACCATATTGCATGTCACTAAGAAGGTTATTTCTGCTGAGGTGGTTGACTACTTATTTATTTAATATAAATTCCACTTTCTAATTCTTAGTTAAAACTCTTTTAAGAAAAAGACGACACGCCCATTTTAATATACAAAATACACACATACAATTACCAATTCAACGCATAACTATATCCATAAAACTACATCGATAACCTATCATGCATAGCTATAAACTATATATGCTAATTGATTGTCTTATAACTCAGGTAATAATCATTTGAGACAAAAATATTTCGTGAAAAATGTCTACTCTAATACTTCCTTCTCTCAAACAGTAATACTTTGGAATTCCCTTCTGGCTAACTACTTTTCTTGACTCTACCTATATGCAGAAGTTTAAATGAAACTTAACCCAACATCTTGATAATTTTTCCTAGACATGATACTTAACAATAACCTCTAATGTTAAAGTGGCAATATGTCTTGTAAGGAGTGAAAGTGAGTAAAAAATGTTTTTCCTACACTGTTTCTCCTATCTCCTGTTTGTTCTTTTGGTAAAAAATACTATGTTGTTCGAAATATTGGTAAATTTTATCTGCCTTCATTAGTTAACACATCAATGAAAAGCAATTGATTGACCGATGGTTATCGCCGGTAATTCGTTTATATGTATGCTAATGCAGAAAATTGTTCGGCCATGCGTGTTTCATTGTTAAAATTTTGTCGATTTCAAATGAAAACATTTCATGCAAGTAGTAAGTTTTTTTTTTATCTTATATAATACAACTTCGTCCGCGACCCTTGGAATTAAGAAATTCCGTCCATTGTTTTCTTTTTTTTTTGTTACTATCTCTCTCTTCACTTGTAATTTTATACTTAAATATTTAAGCGTTGTTATTTTCCAGGCGTCGCCATTCAATCCTAATGTCGGGTCCGTACCAATTGTATAGTAATTGTCTGTATTTTTGAGATGAGGTGTTTTCATTTATTGAGATTGTCCTACTCACTTCCTCATCTTGGTTGTTATAGTCACAACGTTTCGGGCGTTTTGCCCTCCGGCCTTCATGAGGTGTTTTGTATCGAACTGGGGAACCGTTCGTTAGTTTCACATGATGCTTTTCCAGGCGTGGCCATTCAATCCTAATGTCGGATCCGTAGCGATTGCATAGTAATTGTCTGTATTTTTGAGATGAGGTGTTTTCATTTATTGAGATTGTCGTACTGACTTCTTCATCTTGGTTGTTAACGATTGGATAGTAATTGTCTATAGTTTTGAAGAACGTCATTTTCAGTAAAAATCTGTTTTTCCTTCTTTTCTCCTTTTCAGTGCATTTTTAACGTTTTATAATATTATTCTAAATATTATTATAAATATATATACTTATCTTTTTCTTTTTCTTTTGCACTGCAAGTTTCATGTGTTTTCTAATATTATTCATAATACATCCACTTATTTTCTCATTTTTCTCGTTTTCTATGCCAGTTTTTTCCTGATTTAATGTTTTTCTCACTTTTTAAATGAATCGTGAACAAGGTCATTTTCAGTAAAAATCGTGTTTCTTCTTTTTCTCTTTTTCGGTGCAATTGCTTTAATGCTTTTTAATATTATCCTGAATATATATCTTTATTTTCTCATTATTCTCGTTTTCAATGCAAGTTTTTCTCCCTTTTATTGCAATTTTTACTGTTTTCTCATTAATAGCAATTTTATAGACAGTAAGACTGTTCGACAAACCTGACCTTTAGTGTGACTGGATTTTTATTTCTTTCGCATACGATTTATAAACGTAACGTTCAAATATAGCACAAGCAATGCTGGATGGGCCAGATGAATTGCTAGCCTAAAATAAATGCGTTGTTTGAAATTAGATTTTAGTTGAAATAGATATTTATATAAATATCAGCAAGAAAAATAATGTTTAGCGGAAGAGTCTATACAAATTGGCTTTAAAACGATTAAATTAATAACGATAATTTAAAAATAATTTGGACTTAAACAGTTTTACATGATACGATGTAAGGGCCAACTATGATAACGTGGATCTCAGAATGAGAAGTGAGATTTAGTAGTTAGTTAGTTGAGTTGGAACTTTAGAACTTACTAGAGAAGTTGGCTTCCCTGAACGCGAGAAGACGGGTCGAGTCTAATAGATTAAAAATGTGAATAGTATGTTGCTTGCAACTTCGAATAGAAATGGAATACCGGAATACCGGAATGTGGATATTATTTTATTATTTACATGTTGGTCCGTTTATTTGTGGATATTATTTTATTATTTACATGTTGGTCCGTTTATTTGGATAAGTTTAAGATCCAGGTTCGATGGTCTAAACAGGTGAACCCAGTACCGGCTGAATGGAACTTATCAAACGAGAAGGGATGGCCACATTTCAATGTTTTGCAAGTTGTATATGTTCAGTGAACGGTCCCTTTATTATTATATACACGTTAACATAGTCGCTAGAGATCACTATAAAAGTATATTAGTCATCGATCGAAAGCGCAGGACATAAATTGTTTTAAATAATAATAATAATAGAATAACAATAACAAAGTCTTTCGCTGGCGAGGACTACTATTGAGCATAACCAGTTATACACTCCTTTTGAAATTTTCATCTCTATTTTTTTCGTTATCTACTGAATATTTTTGATGAAACCTATATGAAATATGTTCCTTATTAAATTGTAAAGGTTTTCTATTCTGAAAGAAGTTTTTAAAAAACTAATCTAAAACAGTTATTTTAAAGTTTTTGTTAAAAAAATTAAGATTTTCTTATTATTCAGACATGTATGACAAAGAGAGAATTGCAAAAAAAGAGTTGTGGTGTGAGAAAAATTACAAACTGAAACAGAGAGAATATTCAGACCTGTAATAATACAAAGAGGGTGTTGCAAAAATGAGTTGTGGTGTGAGGAGAAATACAATCTGAAATAGAGAGTAGGAGAGTCTTTATATATACACACAAAATCACATTCATCTTTTTTTAAAATCCAAATTAATAAATTAAATAAAATATAATATATATATATATATATATATATATATATATATATATATATATAAAAGCATTTCATCAAAGGCATGCAAATTGTTAAACAGCATGTTTTTACTATAGGCTTTAAAAATAAAGGTACAAGATTCAATTTGAAATTTATTTATCTTCAAGGTGCATTTTATACATTTTACAAAGTAAGGTATTAAATTTGCATACCTTTGTAAAATTTATAAAAGTATATTCTGAAGATAAATAAATTTCAAATTGAATATTTTACCTTTATTTTTAAAGCCTATAGTAAAAACATTTTGTTTAACAATTTTCATGCCTTGGATGAAAAGCTTTTCTAAATTGTATAGTTATGTATACAGACTCAAACCGAAATATACTTTCCCAAGTTACACACCCCATGCATAAAACACATCAATAGTTAAATTAGTCATAAACTTACATCGATTTGGAAAATGAATGACTATTTTTACTGTTTTGAAAACGAAATGCAGTTATACTCCACTAAACGCATTACGACAATTTTCTAATAACATGTTAGTCAATTCTGTATTTATCATTAAATATAATTATACAACTTGTGTGCATATAATAAATTAATGTATCATACATTAGTTTTTCTTGTAATTGTCAAGTACACATATTCAGTATATATTTCTATTCCTTATTACACTAATAAATGAACATCGATTATTCTTTAAAGCAATGTTTGCAATACATGTATATTCGCAGTATATATATATATTTTATTTTTCTTTGATATGTGATGTAAAGTCGGGCTTGTAGATAATTTATATATATATTAAATAACAATGTGGGTGTTTAGACACTTCCCAACATATATACGTAACGAATTTTAGATTTACAGCCTTGAAAGTTTGTATATATTGTAATCGAAAACGTGAAAAACTGTTCAGTACATTCTCACATGTTTTGACTATAGGCTTTAAATTTCAGATTCAGATTTCAGAAGATTTCAATTTGAAATATTTTTATCATTAAAGTGCACTTTTATAAATTTTACAAAGTAAGGTATAAAAATTTAATTTAAATTGAATCAAACAATTACCTTGGATTTATTTTATGTAATGTACATTCTGTTGCACTTTTAGAAAAATCATTGAAAATTTAATATCTATATTATTAATTGCTAGATGAAAGATAATGTCTTTAAATTGCAACAAAATGTACATTACATAAAATAAACCCAAGCTAATTTTTGATTCAATTTAAATTAAATTTTTGTACCTTACTTTGTAAAATTTATAAAAGTGCACTTTGAAGATAAATACATTTCAAATTGAATACTCTACCTTTATTTTTAAAGCATATAGTAAAAAAAATTGTTTTACAATTTTCATGCCTTGGATGAAATGTTTTTCTAACTTGTATATTATCTTTTAATATTATATTTTAAAACTCGCCTTCTCTCTATTTCAGTTTCTATTTCTCCTCACACCACAACTCATTTTTGCAACCCCCGCTTTGTATTATTACGGGTCTGAATATTCTCTCTGTTTCAGTTTGTATTTCTCCTCACACCAAAACTCATTTTTGCAACGCCCTCTTTGTATTATTAAAGGTCTGACTATTCTCTTTGTTTCAGTTTGTATTTCTCCTCACACCACAATACATTTTTGCAACCCCCTCTTTGTAATACAGGTCAGAATAATGAGAAAATCTAAATTTTTTTTAACAAAAACTTTAAAATACATTTTAGGTTTCAGAATAGAACATCTTTAAAATTTAATAAGGAGAATATTTCATATAGGTTTCATTAACAAATATTCAGTACATAACGAGTAAAATAGAGATGAAAATTTCAAAAGGACTGTATAACTGGTTACGGCCAATAGTAGTCCTCGCCAGTGCAAGTCTTTGTTATTGTTTTTCTATATTATTTTTATTACTTAAAACATTTTGTATTCTGCTCTTTCGTGCGTGGACTTATATATCTGTGTGTGCGTGTATATATCTTTATATGTATACATAAACAAATATATATATATATATATATATATATATATATATATATATATGTGTGTGTGTGTGTGTGTGTGTGTGTGGGTGGGTGGGTGTATAGGTGACATTCAAAAACTGATACGGAATGCATTTAAATGATGGCTGAACTACCGAATTCATGACCTGAAAGTTTCATCTTTCTTTTACAAATATTAACCTTATCAATCCCTCCGGATGAAACCTCTGACATACGCCTCCGTATGATGATGACATTTGTCATTGAGTCGTCTATGTGAAAATATGGACTGATCAATATTCTTCACCGCATTTTAAATATTTATGAAGTCTATGCAGTTTATGTCATCAAGGAAGGAGATGTGTTCGTCCATCTACAGTGACGTAAGTGAGAAAACGCAAACCGGGTATTTACGACTGTGACCTTTAAAACCGGGCAAAAGTGCATTAAAATGAACATGACCGTAGAAAAATAAAGACTGGAGAACAAAACGTTGCTCGATAAACCTCCATTTTTCGTAGCACTTTAATCTTTTATTATTTTTTGTGTTAAGTATGAGATCCTTTAATTTTTAAATGCGTTCGTATAATATATATATATATATATATATATATATATATATATATATATATATATATATATATGGGGGTGTACTGCACTGTTTTGATTAATATTAATGATTTTTTATATCTACAGATAGAGGTAATTCATACTTAATTAATAATCAATGAAGGAAGTGATAAGTATCGTATTGTCGGGAAAGTTATGTCCAGTTAGCAAAATGAGCATTAACTGAGCAGGATTATGTATTTTCACTCGGCCCTCGCAAATAAAAATTCTATTGAAAGTTCATTACTGTATTTATCATAAGAGCATTAACGTAATCTTTCCATAATAGTGACGCATATGAAAGTATTTGTACAAACGGTAAATCACTAAGTGATTGATGAAGTCGTTTATTAAGAGTATACACCGAATTAAAGGAACATGCACTCAATTCCTGTTACTAATTCATTAATCTCTTTATTATTTTTTGTTTATTCGTGTCAGAATCTTTGTCGGTAGAAAAATATATTTACTAAAATCAAACAGAATAGCTTAGTGTCTAAAACTGAGTTGCGTAGGAAACGAAACGTGCCATCAAAATTACAATTATCATTTTTGTAGACTGCTGTTTACTTATTTAAAAATGATCACAGTGTTTTACAATATATAAAGGCCGTTATTTTAATTTTGATGGTGATTTTAAAGTCCGCTAGGTCATAAAATGCATGCAATACTTAATTATAACTTACACATACATTTTCTATTTCTTTTATCACATTCCTCATATTTACTTGTAACGTTCATTCATATTAAACTCATTATGTTCAGGATGATTGGTGAACGGCTGAAAAACAAGAGAAATACCTTTGATGTTTTTGTGGTGATGCCAGAACAGTTGCAAGAGTTACAATAATTTTTAGATCTAAAATAAGACAATAAGTGTTTTTATGTAAAAAAAAAAAAAGATAGAATAACCTTAGGTTAATTTAGAGTCAGATTCATTAAAAAGGTAATGAGCAGCGACTAATGCGTGTATTTTCCAGTATAAAATTGCAAGTGAAATTATAAGGCGAGCAAAATTGAAAATATACTTCGAAAACAAACATTTTTCTTTAGTTTGGCGGTAGGTTGAAAGCTTGCTGCCATTCACAAGAAAACTACAATGATATATTTTATGGATTTTTGTAACAAATTTCAAAATATTAATTAGCATTGTATGAAATGTTATTTGAATTTAAAAAATGACAAACTGTTTACAATTGCTGAAGAGATTGCTCTTATAAAAAGCATCAATATAACTAAACTTCTCATAGGTCATGACTATGCAGATATTATTTTATCGGATGGCTGATTATAAAGAAAAAATCGAAAATTAGCGAGATTGTATAAACAATCACTAAATAAATAATTAAATAACTCAACAAGTGCAATTTAATTGGTGTAAACTAGGGACATAATACACATAACACAATCATTAGTGTGTGTAAAGTATTGTTATGCAAGGTTGTTTAAGAATATTTACGACTTGAATGCTGCTAGAGTAAAAGGCTACATTTGAGACAATGTCTTGGTATGTAGAAGCATGGTCTGAATAATTTGAATTAAAATAGGGTCAGTGTGTTTTAGTTTTCACACCTGTTGCACCCACAAGGACAGGTACTTATGTCGGTTTCCGTGTTACAGAGAGAGACAGAGAGAGAGAGAGAGAGAGAGAGAGGTGAGTGAACGTGGAGTGTATACACGTTTACAAGAACCGAAGGTCAGCTGACCAGATTACGTATGAGTGACGTGGTTGGCAGATCTGAGAGATTTGATTTGAGCTTTGAAGAAGACGGACGTTTTTTCCGTGGTCTCCCCCTCTTAACTGGGGAGGGGGGAGACGAACGCTGACGTGTGTGAAGAAGAACCCACACAAGCAGATTTCACTTCCACCTGCTGCAGGACCTCTGGGGAAAGTGAAATAAAAAAAACTATAAAACACATTCATCCTCTTGGAGTGATAAATCTTCGTCAAACAGGTATCAAGTCTCCCTCCAGGATGAGAAATTTCCAGATGGTCCGTTTTGAAGAAGCAGAGGTAGGTTCAGAAATTACATGTCACACACACGATTCCCTTTATGATAATCAAACACACAACCATTTATATTAGATACAATCATACGCACACGGAATCTTTGATGTTATACAGTGTATACACCCAAACGTAAATGGTGCCCTCAATGATAACCCCAGTGAGAACTCTCTATGATACCAATATATAACATCCGCACTAAAGTCAAATCCGTTTCGAATAAAAACGTAACCCTTATTCATTGCACGATTGATCGAAAGGTGCACGCGACAAAATTTACCGGAAAATTATGTGAAATGCTACAACATTAAATGAAAATAATTAATTACAACAACAGTCGTGTTCTTATGCTCCACTATTTCTTATGTTTTGCAGAGAAATAGGTTCGGAATTTCAATCCTTGCAGTTGCACACGGATATTAGATGGCTGTAAGAAGCCCAACTTAAAAATGCTGGAGACGTTACAAAATAAAGTTATCTTGTTTTTATGGGGTTGGCCGATCTAGGTAAAATGCTTTAATAATAAAGACAGAGTTTATAACTTTCTTATTTATCACATGTTTTGACAAGCTTAATTAACTCAACATTGAGTTGCAATGTACACATACAAATTTATTCATATTATGTTGGATAATTTAAAGTTTCGTTAAACATCTAATATTTTAATTAAGTGAAAATGTTTCCAAAGTTAATATTGCTCATAACTGAAAACAATATTTAGAAAAGATATAACAAATCCAAATTTAGCTGACATTCCTTAAAATTATTTTCTTCAAAGAACAATTGTATATTAAACTTTTTGATGTTGCAGTTAGAAAGTAAACGAAGATCTCTCAGTATTTCTCCATAATCTTTAAAAATCACGTTCGCTCAAATGAATCTCATACTAGAATTCAGAATAATCGAACTTAGCTGTGGCTAGTAACATTTCTATTACGTATTTATGTTAAAGTGATTTTCAGCTTTTACTAACCCCAAATGCAAACAAGGGGTAAATATGAAAAGTGTCGAAACCGTTCTCAGACAAAATTTGACAAATTTAGAGCCTAGCTTTGACCATTTGTTTAAACTAATGCATCCATATCAATTTAATTGATTCAAATAAAATGATGGAATCTTAACAATTAGATATGATTTTAGAACATTTGCTTAATTTGACCGGGCTTTATCTGTGGATTCTTCTATATATAAAAACGTAAAATATATTGATTCTAGCTGGTGTTGATAGACTTATTCGATATATAAGTTGTTTTTTATTCATAAAAAAATGTTAATCCTCGCGAAAAATAATGGCAAAAGGGGCACAACGGAAATAGTTTGACGCGCACTTGTATTTAGTATATTTTCGGTATAGCTAAATCAAGAATCGACGATGTATATATATATATATATATATATATATATATATATATATATATATATATATATATAAGATTTGACTCATATCCAGGTAACCTACATCTAAAATGTCATGCGTTCAGACTCAGACTTGTCGGAGGAGTTTTGTAAAGTTTTCCTTCGACAGCCAAGTTTCTGGCCGAAAACTTACTTAAAAGATTTTCCCGAATCCCACCACTCTGTATGTCAAATTTTGAGTCTGTAGACATAAAATTGACGGAGTAGTTTGGTAGAGAACAGTTGAAATACACACCCAGTGGATTTCACTTTTATAGATATATAGTTTTTTGTGTAAGATATAACATTACGCGTACATTACCTGGTATCAAGCCAGTGCCCGTTCATATAATCAGGTATAGATAATGTTTGCTCGCATTAAAGGAATATTTTGCAATTAACTCTCGACATTTAGTAAACTGTGACAATATCATCCCTATTAATTAATCATTAATGCATAATACAGCGGTGAAAATTCATCTAGTTATTACCAACCTAATATTGCATATCTAATTTTAGAAAAGAAATTCGTAAAGTTGCCTAAGCTTACAGTAAATGTAAAAAATTATATACATATATATATATAGATAGATAGAGAGATGATTATATATATATATATATATATATGTGTGTGTGTGTGTGTGTGTGTGTGTGTGTGTGTTCGTGCGTGTGTGTGTTATAGAAGATCAGAAAAAAACATCGGTACTCTAAGTTTTAAAACTTACACATAAAAGACCAGTCCCTTGTCGCCTATGATAGACTATCGCCTGGCTCCATTGACGTATAATAATACGATGTTGGCTATTATCGATATTATTTTTTTCAATAGATGTATCGCCTGCTGCCTTATTTTCATTCTTTGTTGACTTAGAATTTTATCAATATATTAGTAAAATAATATAATAGATATATTTTCTTTTAATTATCAGATCAATTTAATCAAATCTGTTACCGACAACTTTTTTTTGCTTGTTTAACTGTAATCAAGAATGCCTTGTACTAAATTATACTATACCGTACTATACTGTCCAATCGAAAGGAGTGTCTCTATTGCAAACACTTCACCTTCCAAAACAATGCATGTCTCTGCAAGTACAGATACACATATCCACATGATCCAATCACATATTAATACGACACGTACATATATCTACATAATTTAATACACACGTTGAAAACTTAAAATATTCCTCGTTCCACATTCTAATTAAAAGCAGAAAATCTGTCTGTGTTGCAATTCAACTAATAAATTGGATGCTAAATGATTACATGCGATGAAAATTGGATTACTGATGACGCTCAACTCAGTGATTAGACGCAGGCGAAGTTTCACGGCATTCCTAAAGCCAGGGTTTCACCAAAATGGGGTTATCCTGGCTGTTTGGTGGTTTGTGACCGGTCTCATCTATAACAGTTTTTTAAATGAAGGCGAAACCATTATGGCGGAAAAGTATTTTTAACATGGATGAAATGTATCAGAAACTTCGACAAGAACACCCAGCATTAGTCAGGAGAGGTGTCTCAAATCTACTCAATGGTAATGCTCGATCGTGACCATACACCAGTTGAATAAATTAGGTCATGAAACCATGCCTCGTCCGCCATACTCTCAAGACTTCTACCCTATAGACTACAACTTGTTCAAGCATCTCCACATCCTTCTGCGTTACAAATGATTCAAAACCTGAAGCGATATCAAAAATGCCTTCAGCGATTCCATCGTCACTGGAACCCAATATTCTGACACTACTGGCATTAATACACTTGTTTTACGTTCGCGGGTCATGATCGAATGTGATAAAACAAATTGTTACTAACTTGTAAGATATATGAACACATTAAAAACGAAATATACATTTAAAAAAATCCCCAGAATCTGCGCAATATATGTATTTTCTTGTATAAAAATATTTACAATATACTGTTTATTAGGTTGGTGGAAAGATAATCTCGTTTTTAGACTTGAAGCTGAACGTCAAAAAAACGATATTGTTTTTGCAGCAACCTAATACCAATTATTTTCTTATTGTAATCCTGTTTATAAGAATGTTTTTTTTATTATAATCATGTTATCATATGAAACTATGTATTTCTTTACACTCATAATAAAGTACTTTTGTAAATATATATAATTTTATTAATTATACATTGTTTAAAATATATTATATTAGCTCCTTATTTCATTGTTTAATCCGTTTATTTACTTGGTAAATTGTACAAACATATTTTTCCAAGCCCCATTCTCTTATACTGCAAAAAATCATAGATATTACGTATTCTAATAATTGTATTTTAATAGAAATAATACAAATATATTTGAAAAAAATATACTTAAATATTATTATTTTAAACAAATACAGGGTGGAACGATAAAATTGTCCCACCAGATGGTTTTATTTTCGTTTGATGAAAAACTTGTTTTAATATTTCGCATACTATCTAGTAGTTGGCCAGATATGTACAAATCCAAAGAGCATAGGAGCTTTCTATCATGTATTAAAGTAGCACAATGTTCAATAAGACTCGTTGCTGTACAACTTATACTTATATCCATCCATGTTACACTACCATTGCCTTAAAATGCAAATCGAGACGGTTACATGCTTGACTGCACAGCTCCAGGATGTTTACTGTAACGGTTATCATCTTTGGTGTGGTTTCAAGTGAGGGCAATATCATGCCATCTTATATCTTGCAAGTCAGCTTGAAATCAACACCAAAATGTACCTGGATGTGTTGAAGAATGTGTGTTTATTTATTTGCCTCCTTCACTGAGCAAATTAGGCACAAGGTCGTTTTTTAGTGGGGGGAGGAAAAATCAGCTCCCTCAAGGGGGTACTCTGCCAGGGTCCAAAATTAGCAATTGTGTGATATGAACGGTTTCCCCCACATTGACCAAACCAATTGACTTAAAATGTAATTGTCCGATATGAACTGATTACTTCCTTTTCCGCTCCTGGCCCGAAGGCCTAGAACAGCCTCTGTCCCTCTGTGTTGAAGAATATGGTGGACCCCTCGTGCAACTAGGTTGCTTCTGGCAAACCCTGGGCGTGGCAGTTAGAAGTGGTGTCGGTTCCCATGTCAATAGAGACTAAGTCTCTGCTTCAGAAAGAATGTTACGACTTTGTACCCTTCTCCCACTGTCCCTTCTTCCACAGACCTGAACTAGCTAGATTTATCAATTTGGCCATACGTCGGGAACATCACAAAAATGATTTCCGAAAATACCAAATTCAGCCTGATCGAGATCATCCGCCTAGTTTCCGTCGAAAAGGCATGCTCTAAGTTCCGAACGCGTATTGAGGCAATGATTGAGGCTGAATGCGTCTACATTAAATAGATATCAGCTCCACAACCTTATCAAGTTATCTAAATTGATATTTTCTAATAGAAGTTTTTAAATAAAAGTGTATTATTGTTTTCTTTAGGGCGGCACATTTATTGTTCTACTTCATACATACAATAACATACTATTTATATTTAATTTTCTAGAATTTATATAATTATTTGAATCTTTGTATTTCTATGTTTCAAGAATGAAACAAAATGGTCGCCTACACAGCAAATACTATTTAAATCACTTAATACAGTCACTTGCGTTTTAACTGTCACACATTAATACGGTCGAAAGAGAGAGCAAGTAAGTAATTCAAATATATTCCTAGTCAAAGATCGGAGCTATAACGATAGAAACTACTCCAGCGTCTAAGTGTCAGTTGTTTACAAGAATAGGGTATTTCTGCTAATTGTGTGAGTCACATATATTTTCTGTTGTGAGCATAAAAAGTAGCAGTAAACTAATATGGGCGCATCAAATGGAAACCCTTTGCAACAAACACTATGATGAATCAATGCAGCAATTTTTCATAGCAGAAAGCTCTTAAATGTTGTTCCCGGCGATTAGAAAAAAGATTTAGAATGCACGTCGTTTTATAGAATCTTTCGCTGGCATGCACTTTTTGGCTACATGCTATTTAATTAAAAGGAAGTTAATGATGAAACGTACTCTAAACTGTTTTCATTTTGTCGTATATTTACTGTTAGAAATAGCATAGTATTTGTTAGTATTTTTCTTGCCGTATTATTATGATTTGTGAAATGAAAGAAAAAAATGGAATGCGATCCTCTTTAATGACGCACATCTCTATCTGATGTTCTACAAAATGACTTCTCTTCACAATAGTATGAGTTAACACTAAGATTTATTCTGAAAATTGCAAATCCATAGCAGTGGGAAACAGTCTTTTTTCTGATAATAATTAAAAAATCCTAATTATATATATATATATATATATATATATATATATATATATATACATATATATATATTCCCTTTTTATGGTTTTCAGAAGTGGTTATAATACCCGAGCCCTCCAGGATGATAGTTAGACTCAATTAAACCTTCCTGAGTAATCTATTTTTTCTCAGATTTAATGATTTTTTGTAATTTTTAATTATTATAAGAAAAAAGGCTGCTTCTCACTGATAGGAATTTGCAATTTTCAGTCGGTTTTCGAAAAGTGACAGGTACTAGATTTTTGCTGACGCTAGTCCAAAAATGTTCAATTGGTGCATTGAACCGCCAAACAGAATTTCAACATGTGACTGTTGCGGCAAAAAGTCGTGTCCCAGTATTATTTCGCAGCAAGGTTTTTTTTATTAATAATAAATTAGTGGTTTTATAGCAAACGTCATTAAATAGTTAAGTCCACCAAACAACAAGTTGTTACTCTGCTGTTTTCATCAAGCTTTCCTTAATACAATTTTCTGAGCTGCATGTATCGAGCACTCCCATTAATTTTCACTTTTACAATAGATTTTTAAAGGCATTCTGTGAAGGTGGCTAATGTTGCTGATGTATTTTTACGAGTGACCTTGTATCTGGCTTTAGAAGATTTGAAAAATGACCAAGTTTTCTACAATTACGACAACGAGTGTCTCTGGCAGAGCATGAAATGCGTAGGTCTACAATAATTGCAGGTGTCCCTTTTTAAAGCGGCAGTGGCCGATTGTTCTTGAAGCTTCGTCGGTCTATGGACATTGACGATGGGGACAGTAGGAACAGGTGAGTTTATCACGGCGCCCGCTGTGTCTGGCTGTAAATAAATACTAGACTGCTGTATACCACAGTCGAAGGTATAGGCTTGCTCGTAAGCTGTTCTATCTGTAAGGGTCTTATTTACAAGAAACGTTGTCTTACCTGAGCATTACGTAAGCCGTTAATGAAGGCGTCCAAAATGTGTTGGTCTTGGCTTCAATGCCATCATTGGGCAAAATGATCTTAGGTTAATGGTCCCATTGTTTGTCTGACTCATGTTGGCGAGTCGCAAGTAAGCGTCTAGAAAATATATCATGTTTGGGCTTTATGTATGTAGCGTTTATTACATCGATTGCTTCTTCGTACGTAACACAATCCGAGATAATTTCGTTAACTGTGTAAGACAGGTAATTGGTTAGGTTCGCTCACTAATTTATGGGACGACCCGGGCTTTCTTGATTAAATTTGTAAATGCCTCCCGCTAATGTTTCGAGCACTTATCGGCTGAATCGCATTCTGGACCTGTTGTAAATCGCTTCGGTCGCATAAATTGTTCCATTCTTCATTGAATACATTGTAATAAAAACAGGAGGAAAGATTCCGTCCAGTAATCAATTATTCAATTAAGAAATCTGCTACTCATCTACTTGGCAGCGGAAATGCACAGCTTTTATAGTTTGGATTATCTAGGATTGGATAATCCATAATCGCAACAATAAGTATTGAAAAAGAGGTCCTGAGAAGATTAAGCACATTTCCTGACAGTAAGTTTCATATAGAGTATCAATTCAAGATAAACGCATCGTTATAATAAGCCAAGTGCAATCATACGGAACATTTCTACCTCTGTAAAGGAAACTGTGATGATGTTAAACAAGAGTTGCGCAATCAAAACTCATTTCTTTCGTAATCAGGACTAGCCGGTTTCGACTGCAACGATTTGTCTAATACGGCTGAAAACAATATCGTCTTCTGAAATAGCCATTTATTACTGACTCTACCTGATTATGCTGTAATATGTAATATAAGTACTATTAATTATTTATATAATCTAGACAATTTAAAGTCTGGATTCTCAATAACTTAGGCATTATGACAAGATAAGTAGTAAAAAAATGGC
The DNA here is from genome assembly GCF_053919585.1 of Euprymna scolopes. Classification (NCBI taxonomy): domain Eukaryota; kingdom Metazoa; phylum Mollusca; class Cephalopoda; order Sepiida; family Sepiolidae; genus Euprymna; species Euprymna scolopes. The sequence continues at coordinate 11,047,329 of NC_136484.1, read as the reverse complement.
GATACAAATTGCACTGCATTGGAAGTAGAAGTATTTTAAAACGAAAGACGATCGGGAAAATTGAGAAATATCGATGTCTATGTAAATAAACCAAACAGAATTAGTAAAATACATAAAATCAAACACAGATAAACTAATCATTGTGGAAAAAACGTTGGCAAAATGAGCAACAGAGATACAAGGAAAAATACGAGAAAAATAGGTGCAAAAATCAGATGTAAGGGAACAGAACACACCACCTGTCTCTGGATGTAGAAAAACACTCCAAAAGTGTAATTTAATCACTACATTTGATCCTTAATAAAGATGGCGATTAAAACCAAATCTATTAAAGCCAAGCTATACAAAACCTAAAAATTATAACAAAGGTATACCTTGTGACAAAGAGAACCAACGTAATATAGATAATACATGTGCAAGAACATTTCCTTAAACCTTTAGCTTGATGTGCATTGATTTGCATATCAATGAGTCTTCGTTCCCCAAAATACGTTAAAGATGCTGAAGTAGAGAGGGCAGATGTTTCGGGTTCTTGGAACACAGTAGAACAGGTCGGAATTTTGAATGCCGCACGGACGCTAAAAAGAAATATGTCTCCTTCGATTACAAAAAGAACACCATAAACGATTGGATTTTGAACATGCAGAGAGATTATTTGGACACTAACCAGATAAAGTATTGATAAACAAATATTAGAAACTCATTACAAACAAAGAGATCGACATCGGAATAGTTCCCGAGAAAAAAAAAACACTTGTAGATGTTACTAACTTAGCGCACCACATTATAATAGCAAAGTGCAGTGACCAGAAGAAACTAAATGCAATACGATGTAACTGTAATTTAATTTATATATTCTCATCCTTACTTCTTACCATTTAAAAGCAGAATCTTCAAATAAATTTCTAATATTTTTAACAACTAATAATATATACGAAATTTTTACAAATGAACATATATTTAGGTGCATTTAACCCTCGGACAAAGCCGAGCAAACCTGTAACCCTGCCCCGCTAGACTAATATGTAAAAGGCACCATCTCTGTCTTTTTGTCTTTTTCTATATTTTCAAAGGATTGGATTTTTATGAACCGTTTTTTATGTGTCTTTAGCTTGTTGAAATAGTTTTTAAGGGATCAAGCAAGGGATCTTAATTGAAAAATCGATTTACATTTCGTACAATTATCTTAGTTTATTTATAATCAGTTCATTTGCGTGTAACGTTGGTACAGTAGTAACGTCACCAGCTTCCAATACTACCGCTTTTTTTTCGGTTTCGATTCCAGCAGATTGCGTTTATATACTCTTTTATAAAACATTTGAAACACAACTCTATATAATATATACAGAATCTGGAAAATTAAAATATATTTAGGCAAAATCCGGGAACCCCATTTCACTAGTATTACGTAAATAAGATTGTTAAACTGTTACGTGTTTAGGATGAAAATTGATTCTGAAATCGCCACGTAAAAACGGTGCCAAAAACAAAGAGAAACGTTTAACAATGTTATTAAAAAGATATTTAGAGATGAGTCGCTGGATGCGTAATGATCGGAACTGTCTTGTTTTATCTTTCGAGTGTCATGGCTTGCCGACTCTTCCGCTCCAAGGGGAATCTCTTTTTCCAGTTCAAGGGCAATAACCCTTTTTTTCTCGTAAGCTGGACCATAATATCTCCTCTTGAAGTATTTCGCTGTAGCGAGTGTATTTAGGACTAACTTTGAGATGCCTTACTTGAGTACGACTGCGCTTTGGCCAAGCCCTGTATGGTCTTTTAACCTTTTTATTGATATTTGTTGGCACGGAGAGTGATGGAGATGGCAATTCAAATATGTCCATTTGCCGGTCGAATTGAATGGCTGGCGTACTGTCCGCTAGATTGCCTCGAGTGTATCTGTAACGTATTTGATTTGTATGTCGTACCCAGAATTGGTTCCATTCTTAAACATCATAGAGAATGTCTCCCTTTGTTTTACAAATGATGCTCGGAACACAGTTTGACTCGCCAGTCTCTGTAGTTACGTACAAACACTGGCATCAAACTGGAATTGATTTTTCGTTAGGACCTGGTTATCTCTGGAGCCGTAAAGCGGCTATTGTGGTACGATGTATTCGTCCAATGAGTGCCTTTGATGGTGACTATTCATCACATCTCCATTTGGCGTTGTGCGACACGAAAGGAGGAAAATCTGCAGGATTTCATTTAGTGCCCCCTCTCCTCTCGCTTTGAGTAGTGTCCGTTTAAATGTATCCACAAAGCTTTCTGCTTGTCCGTTCGATTCGGGGTTATAAGGAGTTGACATTACATGCGTCATGCAGCACGATCTGCAGAATGGCTTGAATGACTCTGACGTGAATTGTGATCCATTGTCCGATACTATAGACTCTGACAAACCGTGTTGATTAAATAGCCGCCTGGGTACTATTATTGTGGATTATGTTTTAGTCTGTTGCATTGGAAATATTTCTGGCCATTTCGAATGGGCTTCCACCACCACAAAAAACTAGACCCATTGATTGGAACGGCAGAGTCTACATGTATTCTAGACCATGGCTGGTCTGGGTATTTCCAGCGAGAATCCACAAACCTAGGTGGGTTCTTCTGTGCTTCCATACATTGGATATAATGTTTAGCAGTACGTTCAATGTCTGGGTCTATATTAGGCCAATAAACCACACTGCGGGCTATTGATTACATTCGGTTAACCAGAACAAAATAACGCCCATCTCGATACCAAAAAAACGCCCATAGCTGATTGACTCGTACACCAAAGGAGGATAACTCTTTTGCCAGTTCAAGGACAATAACCTTTTTTTCTCGCTAGGTAGACCCTAACATAAACAAACTCCTACATATATTCTATCCCTATTTCCGAATGATATATCTTGTTTTAGTTAATACTGGAATTTTCTCGTCAGGGCTTAAGTAACGCAGCCACTAGTATTCACATTCTTTCGTTCCATCAACACTCTACTAAACTATAATGCTGCACAAGTTCAGACCTTCAGCAGAAAAAAGCTTCCTTATTTCATGTAGATAACTCAACTGATTACATTGAAATATTTAGCAAATAAGATAGTCTTTTTACTTCGAATTTTAAAAGAACTTTATTCTAGAGTAAAAATAACATTATATATGTATATATATATATATATATATATATATATATATATATATATATATATACATATATATTCTTCGCTTTTCTTCTAATATATATTCAGCAGAAGGGCATTGAAAATATACTTCCATTTAATAAAACCTAACTAGCGGGACCTGTGGAAACTCCACCGCGTATTATTTTATATGTAATATAACGATGTTGCCATTAATTGGATATGCAGTGTAAATAGAGACGCACTGATATAATTGGAGCGTTTTTATTAAAACAACAAATGTTATTATTATATTGGATAAGTTTTTTGAGGTTTTATTAATTAATTAGATACATTCTCATGTTTACATACATTAATATATATATATATATATATATATATATACGTGTGTGTGTACGTCTAAGTTACTGATATTTATGTAAGAGTGCGTGTGTTTGTGTATGTCTGACTGACTTTGAGCCGATATTTTCATTCTTAATATTTACTTTCCTTTAAACCTCTCCTTCGTAAATGATTTGAAATGTGTCCACCCCTTCCCTTCCTTTTGACATTTTAATCATGCTAACACTTTTTTCTTTCTTCTGTTTTTCTCTTCATTGATTTATTCTTTTTCCTTTTCACGTACTTTTTCTGTTTTCATAGCGACTATATATTTGTCTATATAAATAACCATATTATATAGGTATATATATATATATGCACATGTATATATAGCGATATATATAATTTGATTTATTTCAGCTATAATCGAAACCGAAACCAACACTTCTGATGAATTCTTTATAATTTATTCATGAAACGAATAAATTACTCGAGTGCAATCAGCTATCATCAAAACCGAAACCAAAACTTATGAAGAGTTCTTGAGAAAATTATTTACTAGAAAAAATGGAAGTCCATTAAAAGTAAACGATAATCACTCAGATGTAAACGTGACATACAGGATAAATAACACATACGCTATCGTATTAATATATATAAATCATGAAACGGTTAAAATACTTTTGTTATTTTCGGCAATATGATAGTGAAAACCGACATACGCATGGCTGCTATTATTTATAAACTGCGTGATATTCGCAAATGAGTTGGCAAGTAAATGCATTGAAGATTATAATCCATACTGATATGCACTTTTTTGACTACACATTTCATTTCGCCCGGGGAACTTAAGTCGTGTGCATATGTTGCAGAATCTTACAGCAATTATAATGATAAAAAAAAAAAATTGTTGGCCAGAGGGATGAAGCGTTCGTCAAACATGGAGATGGCCAGATAATTGACACATGTTTAAACAGTCATATTGGTTGATCTCTATTTATAATTTCTATCAACGATGGCAATGATTGTTGGACACTTTGTGATGCATGCCAGCATGAAATAATGTTTAGATAATATAAATGAGTATTTGAATTCGGTTTTATTTAGGAGTATGGGAAATAATTTGAAGGAAGGAGATGTCAATTGGGGAAAACATTCTAAGTAAAAAGAAACATGAAGAAGTGCAGTTAAGAATTATCCAGGCAAAATGCATTTATTTAATTAATAATGAATGGATGTACTACATATAAAACTTAGCGTGTCTTGCTTGAGAGTTGAAACAAGTATTCGGTCCCGCTTTACAAGTTCAATCTTGATTCAAGTAAAGCAAATTGCCCTGACGGCATTATGATTAGAGCGTTGAACAAGCTTCACACATCCTAACAAATCTGTTAAAGCGATTCCTTAAATAGAGATGCTTTCCAACAACCTGGAAAACTTCATCAGCACATCCTGCATTTAAGAATTCAGGTGATAAGTCATCTTTCTCTCAGTACAGACCAATAAGTTTCCTATGCGTCATGAGTTGCTGGAACAAATATTAAATAGGGAAGTAGTCAACCACCTCAGCAGAAATAACCTTCTAAGTGACTCGCAATAAAGTTTCCGTTCTGCTAGATCTACAGCAGATGTGCTAACGGTTATATCTCATAGGATTAATGAATTCTCGACATAGGTTTCCTTTCTAGGGCAATTGCTCTTGACATATCAATGACCTTCGATAAGGTATGGCATAAACGCCTACTTCACAAGATTTCCAGCTACGGTACAACTGGAAATTTTTTCTCAATTATTAAATCATTTCTCTCTGATAGGCTCATGAGAGTAGTGGTTGATGGGCAAAAATCAGAGGCCTACAGTATTAATGTTGGTGTATCTCAGTGGTCTATACTGGGTGCAATCTTCTTCTTGATCTACATCAATTATCTTCCAAAACACCTACTTAAATCATTTGGTGATATCTATGCTGATGACACGACCATCTATGGAAACATATCAAAGACCGTAAATGACAAAGTTATCCCTGATTCTCTTAACCGCGTGGTACAGTGAGGGAAGAGATGACTGGTTACTTTTAATGTATCTAAAACCAAGCTCCTATCTTTACATCATCAACGCTCTGATACACATCTGGCATCAATATAAATGGATGATTCTCGTCTTGGGGAGGCTCCATATTTTGACAAGCTTATGGGATTGACCTTTACTCCTGATCTGAAATGGAACACGTACATCAAGTCTGATGTCAAGTTCGTTGGAAAAATGGTGAGATCCTTCTACCGCTCCAGAAGATATATCACTAGTGATACAATTCTCTATCTATATAAAAGCTAAGTACGTCTAAGGATGGAGTACTGCAGCCACATCTGGGCAGGGGCTTCTAAAAACAGCCTATACTGCCTGGAGAGATTATCTCCCCTGCAACCTCTCTTGCACAGAAGAGACGTTGCGACGTTTGTTTTATCGGAATTTTCATGGCAAGTGCTCGTCCGAGCTCCGAGCTCTGTTTCTCCCGCACTAATCATTCACGATAAACACCCGTCTAGCTGAAACCAATGTTAATAATTTTCCCCACTCTGTATCTGTGCCTTAATCAAAACGTAGATTCCGTGAACAAAGATTCTTTCTTAGATGTGTGCGTTTGTGGAACTCTCTTCCGTTTGCCTGTTTCCCACATGACTACAACTTGTCTTCAAGTCCAACATAAACAAATTCCTAATGAACTGTCCCCTTCAGTAAGACACTTTTTTATATCTCCAATACTAAGGATTACTACGATACTATTCCATTGATTACTGTACACGCAATAACCCTCATCCCCGAGTGATAAGTGGGCACCTGCATGTAAAAAACACAACAAAAAAAACAAACACATAAAGAACAAGTCATGTTCTTTGAAAACGAAATCCACATTATGAATTGAATACACTTAAACATCATTTCTGAATATGAGTATAACAAATACTTACATTCAAATATAACACATTCAATGCAGTCATTCCTATGAAAGCGCGTCAATTTAGTATAACGATAAAACCACAGAATATACTTATTACTGATGCTATTTTAAAACGTTACACATTGAACTTATGAAGTGCAATGTACAAACGTTAGTAGAAAGGGGAAATTAGAACACAGTAGACTTTAACAAGAGTAGTATTTGGGAGTTAGAAAGTAGAAACTAATTAAAAAAAGTGTAATAGGAACTCACTCAAATATCTCTTTTTTGGGGGGGTCAATATGAAAGTGAATCGTCCTACTTTATAATATAAAGAACAATTACAAGTATTCAGCGAAAACAGTTCAACATAAAATTATCGGACATATGTCATATAAGCGAGGTTACTCAATAACTCTAACATTTTGTAATCATACATTATATCATGATTTACTTCAAAAGTAATTTGACTATACTTTCCTTCTTGTTCTGAATCATAATAATTTGCGTGTCTTCAACTAATCAGATTTTCTCCAAAAAGTTTATGTGTTTTACCCGTGAGTTTTTATGTCGCCAATACTGAGCAATCTACTCCCGACTTTAAACTGTTTTACGTGTAATTCATCAATGGCACTGCTATTTAAACAAGTGGACGATAAGGGTTACATGTAAAAATTACATAAAATAAGACCAGAATAGGATCTAAATTGAATGAAAGTGACTTGGCTCTATTCCCTCAATTTGTAGGAATTTCACCGTAAATTAAAACCGTTATTCACGACATCAACTCCTTAGAACAAATCTCTTTATTTGGTTAATAAACCCGACTCTCAGTAATTTGTCCTCACTGTCTCTCTCATATGAAAGTTATTGTCATATGTATTTGAAGAAATAACCTATCAAATTATTTTTTGGTTTCTGTTCATCCTTCTCCGACCCCATCCCCTGACAGACTAAACAGGCGTGCGTAACTAATACTCAATTTTCCAATAGTAAATGCGTTATTTATAAACAAAGCAATAATGCAAATGCTGCCAACAGTATTAATCAACCCCCAAAATAATAGGATGCTTATTTATATAATTTCATTTGTCTAAAGAAATGTTAATGTTCTAACAGAATTTTAAGGTTGTACCTAGTTATTTTCTAACATATATTGTGAACCATTTTGAAATAACGAAATCTAGACCAGTTCCACTTAAATAAGTAGAATTGACACGTACTTCTGTCCCGTTCTGAAAAGATTTTGCAAAAGAAAACGAATAGAGCATAGGTTAACGAGATGGAAAAATTGTTACAGAAAAACTTAGTTGGACACAATAGAAAATGTGTGTAAAAAAATAAATGTATCAGATCGTACAGGAAAGCGACAGAATAATTAATATTCGTGTTCTAATGATATTTCTTTCGTGTATGTTTACGTTGCAGATAAATGGTTCGTCCATTCTCGAACGTGACCGAATGAAAGATTGCTGTAATGGTATTCTATTTTAAAAAAAAAACGATCAATACTTAATAAAAAAAATGTCGTTATCTTCATGATTCTTTCTTGAGTTATTTCTTTATTGAATTATTTTAGTGTCTTTGTCGTGCGCTTACGTACGATGCAAGAACGTTTTATTCAACTGAGTAGAATTTAGTTATAGCAAAAAGAAACAAACACTCGTTTTCTTATATGAACACATAAAACCAAAATATTCTTATGTTTTATTTTATACAATAAATATTTTTGTTAACAATGCTAATGACGTACATATATTAAAACTAAGTAAAATACAAAACTTAAAAATGTTTTTATTAGTACCCCTGCATAAAACGTCCTTTCCTGTATTTTATTAACAAGTTTATTTGTAAATACACAAACCTATCGAGCAGCGCAAAAACACTGGTCAAATATTTATAAAAATAAGCATTTGAAGATAGCATTTGCAGGTAAAACTCCCCGAGACCAGAATTGCAAGATACCAATCTATCGTTATAACTCTTGTAAGGGATGCATGCTAGCAAGCATGTACTCAAGAGTGGTGATATTACAAAACAGCCTGTATGTAAATGATACCTATAATCTATTCATATATATATATATATATATATATATATATATATATATATATATATATAAGAGTAGGTGGTAGTTTGCTTGAGGCATTGTTGGTAAAGGAATATATGGAAATTATAAAAGCCAAAAACAATGCCAGAACGACCGGAATCATTAGAGTAAATAAAAGAAAAACAAACAAAGAAGTAGACGGGTGTGTTGGAGAGGAGAAATGGCTAACTGTTTATTCATCTCTTATTCGAGGTGAGGAATGATAGATGAATAAACAGTTAGGCATTTCTCTTCTCAAAAACATCCGTCTATTTGTTTGTTTGTTTTTCTGTTCTTTACTCTCATGATTCCGGTCGTTTTCGCATTGTTTTTAGTCTTTTAAATCTTCCATATATATATACATATACATATGTATATATATATATATATATATATATATATATATATATACATCATTATTTAGCAATATAAAAGTTGTGATTTTAAAAAGTTAAATTTAAAATATAGAAAGTGTATTGCATGCAAGACAAAACATATAGTATAGTCAAATATATTTCCTTAACCTATGAGTTTTCGATGTTTATACATGCCCTCGGAGGAAAAATATTAGCAAATATTATAAAAGGTTTGCACCTAATTTGCTAAAGATAATAAACATAGAAAATTAAATGAAATGTTTTGAAAGTTTCTAAAACATTTAATCTCCATAGAATAAGGGAAATGGATATTGATACAGGGAAAAACATTATATTGAGCTTCAAATAAAAAGTGTATGCTAAATCTGTAATGGATGCTAAATCCTGTAATGGATGCTAAAATGATTTAAAAGGCTGACACCACTTACTTGGAGATTTAGGAACCTGGAGCCCAGGCCGAAGAGAGCGGTTATGCCTATAAAAGGCGAAGCCTTGGAGGCATTATTCAAAGTAGTTACGGAAGAGCACCTCGATTTAATGACACGAATAGAGGAATTAGAGCGAGGGCAGAAACATTAACAAAGATTACCAAGGAGGGGTTATCGATATTAAATATCACTAGAATAGAAATGCAAGAAAATAGAGTAGGCCTTAATGATATTATTACTCAACTACATGAGGAAGTATGGATTGTGTCTAGTCACACTGAAACTGAATATCGAGAGGAGAAGCTTCCTACAGAGATATTTACAATTAATGCGTATGTTGCGACGGTTACAACGAAGCGAGCAGTTATTGGTCGAATGGACCTCCCATATAGGGGCCCAATTAGACGCCCTAGCGTTGGGGCATTTGTCCCACAGTGTAAAAAGCCTGGTTCAGCCGCGAAATGTCTGTGAGGATATAAGACAAAAGTTACCATCGCGTCTACAACTCCCGGTGAATACCGAAGAAAGGGTTATGGGAATATTACAACACTCTGCTGTGTATTGCGGGGTTAGAAGCTGAAAAAATACTGGTGTTCGTGTCTGTACCCCTCCGGGATGGAGGAACTATGTATGAGGTTTATCCAGTTATCACTCTACCTCTTCCCTATCCACTGGACACGCCCAGGTTGGGGTTGGTAGCCAGTTACTGGGCGGAGACAGAATACGGAGCGTTTAATATGGCGAGGGAGAGAATTATTCTATTGAATCAGCGAGAAGCAGGAGAACACTGGATCAATGGCCTTGGAATTTGCCAGTCACAGAGTCCGATATATGTAACTGGAGATCATGAGTTGTGTGTATTCGGATTATTCCAGGAAATTGAGACAGTGATAAATCGCGTCTGCAACGTTGAGGTGGCAAGTCAGAGCATTTTGCCACTGGGCGTAAGAGTAGCTGAAGACACCTGGTTGGTATCCACGCAACAGAAGATGGAATTGTCCCGGATATGCGGTAACACGTCTGCTGGGATAATTTAGGTGAATCTGCTTTTAACTGTGGTAGAACTGGACATGGGGGTGTGAGGCCGGGGGAAGGGGTATAGGGTTACCTGCGTATTATTAAGTTGAGGAACGGTATTTATGAATAGCACCTGCGGTAGAGTGGGCGAATGCCCAGTTGAAAAACCTTACTAACCTCTGGGATCCCTGGTCCGTCAATCTCCCTCGTGTACCCGACTCAGGTTACCAAAAGCTCTGGGGGAATTTAGACAGATTTGAGTGAATTGCAGACCCAAGTAGACGGTCTAGAGAATACAGAATCTAGGGATAGACTAAAGATAAGTAGTGATTACAGCAGCGGGAGTGAGCACCCTAATATTGGTATGTGTGTCGTTGGCTGCGATCATATGATGTGTAAAAGGGACGAATGTGATGAGGAAACGACGTGACAAGCATCTCGAGGTGTGTTGCCCGGATAGCAAGAGAAACTCTGGTCCGAACTCGCCTATAGTTACGGAGGAGAATACAGTTCTTGGTGCCGACATACGAGAGACCAATCTGCGTGCCTAAAGCCTTACCGCCGCCGAGATCCAGAAGCACTACAGAACGATTTGGATATATATATATATATATATATATATATATATATATATATATATATATATATATATATATATATATATATATTTTTTCTGATGCTTCTTTTTTTTCTTTCTGTTTTATTGGAGTTCTTGCATGACGCTTAGCTGTGACTTGCCAAAAGAATCCCGACTTTAACTTGAATGATGTGAGCGGGAGCCCTTATTTTGATCAAATTCTTACAAGGTGCTGAACTGTGAATTGCCAGGTGAAATCTCAACTGCGACTGATTAAGGTGACAGGAATCGTCCCTAGCTCCGGAAAAGTGGGAGCATAAGTACCGTGATTAGGGCTGTACAGCTTATATTGAGAAACTGTGCTTTTAATGAAAAAAAAATCTTATAGATTTTGACTGAAATTCTGTGAAAAAATAATGGGAAAAGGGAAATAACTCTTGTAAACCCTTGATTAAAAAAATTCAGGTAATTATTCTTAAAAAAGAAAAAATATGAACAGGGGAGATAACTCTTGAGTTTATTTAAAAAAAACTAACAATTTTAACCTATTTGAATAACTTTTGGGAATTATAATCGAGAAATAAAGGATTCACGAACAGAGAAAGAACTAAGTGATATTTATCAATGTTGGACCAAAACACTACAATTGACCATTTTAACGTTTTAATGGGCTCGAAAGACTCAGCTCAGGTCACTGATCTGGTTGTTTTTTTTCCTCTTAGATGAAATTTTTAATATACTCCATGAACAATTCAAATTGGAGGGGGATATACAGAAATGATGAACTTTTCGTAAAAAACTCCACAAATAAGCATTACGAAAAAGCCATTACATCCTTACATAGATTCTTTAATCTTTGTGGTCTTACTATAAAAATCGACCCTATTAAAAAATAGTTAAGTTCTTAGACGTAACCTTAAATCTTAAAAACTCTACCTTTGAACTCTATCATAAACAACACCAATATGTACTATATGTCCATAATGAATCAAACCACCATAATCAATATTGAGATCAATAGTTCCCAATGTCTCTTTAAGAATTTCTAAACTATCTTCTAACGAATCTATATTTAACAAAAGCACAAACTATTACAATGAGCAACTTAAAATCTCAGGATACTGATAACAAATCAAATACCTAATTAAAAATGATAAAACTACAAAATGCATCGAAAGCTGTAATAATTGCAACGTACCTACTAAAAACCTTACAACCGATAATATGGCCATGACATCCCGCATACGAATGACAAGCAATAATAAAAATACAATACAATACAAAATTAAACCGCAAGCATTAGCCACTAACACAAATAAACCCCATTAAAACACTCTTTTGATGAGATGTCTCCTAGCGGCCTCGGCTGCAGGGAGACAGGGTAGTACATGCCAAGGATTCGTCACTTGACACTCAGCCCAACAGGTGAGGGGCCGGGAACCGGACCAGCACCTGTTCGACTGAGGTACACCGCCTGGGTAATACCTAGGAGGTCCACCCTCCCAGGCCATGCCACTGGGCTTTCCGGTGGGGCAAGTTTATTGCTTGCTGCCTGAGGCGCCCCGACCGTGGAATGCCGACGGGTTACTCAGGCAATTTTTAAAATTGCAGGAGTGCCCCTCCTTTAGGGGAGCCTGCGGGTATCCCACTTTCCCGGCCTTGTGCCAAATATTGCCGATGTGGGCCGCAATTAAATATAAATATATACCAATCAAATACAACCAACCCTATTACATACCAATACCACTCCTAATCTAGTTGACAACAAATACATTAAACAAAATGTAATTTACTTCGGTTCCACATCTGGATTATTAAACATAGGATTTCAACTCATGAGCTCTCTTTTAAAAACGCTTCCTTGAAAACCCCGACTCCTTTATATAAACATATCTGGCGACTTAATGATAGAAATATTCCCTTCAATTTTAAACTTAAATTTAGCAGAGGAAATTTTTCGGGATGCAGTTATAAACGTTGGTTTAGGTTCGACAAATCTAAGCCACCATGAACCATACAATTTTCTTATTACTAATCTATCTTAAAATTTATAATTTATAAATTAATAACTATTATTATTCTAGGTTTATTTACTTGCAATTTATATGCTACTATTTTTATTACTATAAGTTTCTATGAATATTATAATTACTATTATAAATAATATTATTATTTAATTACTACCAATAAGATTCATTTATTACTATAATTGATTTTATTAATATTAATATCTTTAAACCATTATATAAAAAAAATTAACTTATAAGTAATTAGTGGGCATCTCCCTTTGAATAGTAAAAATTCTTTATTTTTCTATTTTACTATAATTATCTCCCTTTGTAATTGAAATAATTAAATTGAATTCAAATATAGCGTTACAAATTATTTTAACTAGTAATATCATTCTATGTGCGTTTCCTTTGGAAGTTTCTACATATCAACTTTTTCAAGCATTAATAAACTACATTTAACATCCCAATGAATGCATTGACGATGGTACTTACGAGCTTTAAAAGGCGAACTATTAAAAGGTATATGTATTTTTATTAGAAATATTTAAGATATCACATCTTAACCTCACCTTACCACCCGATTTTAATTATTTTTATTTTCATTATGATATTCATTTAACTTAATTTGTTTATCAACATCCAAAAAGTACTGATTTTCCTTTTCTATATTAAATATTTTCCAGATACATCTGCCTTATGAAAAATGCTCGTTTTACTTTTTGTGTCTTAAAAAAACCCACCCAATATTTTTGCTGATGAGGAGACTTGTTTCAAAAAAAACTAAATTATAAAATTATTGACCAAGAGGTATTGTTTATCTCAATAAATACATCGCTTATGAAACGATCGTGCATTTATTGATTTTGTTTGTTCTTCCTTGTGAAACGGATTTTTAATTTTTAATTTTAATTACAAATTGTCAATCATCTTATTCAATATTAAAACAGCTCTAGAATATATATGTTTATCGAGCTAATTATATATCTACATTACAACGAGCACTGTTTTCTTTTATTGTTTTAATTGCATTAATGGATTTGCTAATACATTAAAATATACTCTGCTCTTTAGTCTGTTGTTCTAACACCCTTAAAATATATATATTTCAATCATTAAGGGAAGACTTTTATCATTCATGCTCCAAACAAGAATGCGTAAAACACGTCTAAAAAACATAAAAAAGATGAGTAATAAGAAAAGAAAAATAAAGGGGAATCCGCTGACCGAGTCTGCAAAGTTGTATCGAGAGATTTTAAAAGGAAAATAGAAACACGTATAAAGTATTAAAACAAAGTTACGTTGCTATCTATTCATGGGTGAAAAAAAAACAGGGACGGAATTAAAATAAAGCAACGTTATTATATTTTTCTGAAATAAGAGACCTTCTCTCTTGAAACAGAAGGAACGTCTCTTAGGGATAAGCGTGATGAACCTCTACGATCTCGACACAAGTCAGCCGACCCCCCCCCTTTTATTATTTTTCTCTCTTTCCCTTATCCCCATTTTTATTTTTAACGGGTGTTACGCATTATACTTTTTAATATTGAATAATAAAAGTCTTCCTTTGTTGATTGTAATATTTAACTTCTGTATCACTCAAGGTATCTTGTATTTAGTATATATTCGGTATGGCTGAATAAGAATTGACGATATATATATATATATATATATATATATATAAGAGGCGATGAAAAAAAATCCAATAAAGTGCTCAATCGTGGATGTGAGAGCTGAAGATACAATATTTATTACGACACCATATATACATATTTGAAGGTCATACCATTGGTTTCATTACGTCGAATCAACCATAAGAGGTTGGAAAAGGTCAGCGTACATTCATCAGTGACATTGAAAAGATGAAAACAATGCAAAATTAACATCTCCTGAGGAGTATATACACTATAAGAAAGGAGATTGACATGATAATGACGTTTTTTTTCTGCATAACAAACTAGATTTATAAAAATGTAAAGGTCTGTTTTGCACGACACTGCATACTTGTGAAATTAGATCGCTTAATAGTGGACTCACACAGAATTCAACTGCGAAAACCTTTAGCTTCTGTGTTGTCATCTTTGAATGAGCTTTATATACCTTACCCCGTACTACGCTGAGGTGATGGTTGAATTTTCAGAGAAGCCCACCTTTAATGATTTTGCTACTTAGGTAGGATATATGGTCTGATTTTTGTCAATTATTTGTGTTGGTTTTATTTTTTCAAAAGAAATTATAATATTGTTGGACATTTATTGAAGGAAAATTGGCATTACGGGAATATTAATGTCACCAACAATGTTTTAATTGCCATTACTTTTTCTAACAATGTAAGTATAATACCCAAAATCGATTCTATAATAGAATAACTGTTTTTACTTTGAAATTTCTTCCAAAATATATATGCTTATATATTTTTTGTATTGAAATTAATAATAGTAGAATCAATTAGCCGAGAGATGTAATTTACACATGTGAATGTTTAAAACTAGAAAAAATACGTGCGTGTTTATAACTAAAAAAAGTAGATTAATAATATAAGCCAACGAAAATATGTGAATGTCTTAATACTACAAATTATGTGAACGTTTCATAAGTACAAAAAATGTGTGAAGGTTTAAAATTATAAAACATGTGTGAATGTTTGTAAAATACCATAAATATCTGAATGTTTAAAACTAAAAAAAATGCTGAATGTTTTCAGAGAACGAATATATGTGAATGTTTTTATACTAAACAACAATATGTATTTTAAAGACAAAATATATGTGAATGTTAAACCTACAAGAATATATGAATGTGTAAGACTATAAACATTTGTTAATGTTTTAAGACTGCAAAATATGCAATTTTTTTACGACTACAACAATTAGTGTATTTTTAAGCCTACAAAATGTTTGAGCGTTTTAAGACTACAAAAATATGTTAACGTTAAAACGTTAACATATTTTTGTAGTCTTAAAACGCTCAAACATTTTGTAGGCTTAAAAATACACTAATTGTTGTAGTCGTAAAAAAATTACATATTACATAAATGAATTACATAAATGAATTACATAAAATATATGAATGCTTAAGAAAACAAGAACATGTGAATGATTTGAGACTACAAAAAATATGTGAATGTTTTAAGACTAAAAACATTTTGAATATAAAAAACTACAAATATATGTGAATGTTTATAACTACAAAAATATGTAAATGTATGAAGAATACAAAGATATATACATAATTTAAAACTACAAACATATGTGCATACAGAAATATGTAATTTTGTAAAGATTACAAAAGACTATAAAAATATGTGAATATTTTTAGGAGAAAAATATGTGAATTTTTAGAATACAAGATAACGTAAAAGTTGAAAGCATGCAAATATATTATAATGTTTTAGAATACAAAAATACATGTATTAGGATAGGTAAACATATTGCTGGAAGGTTAAAAATTACATAAATATTTATAAAAAATGTACAAAAATATGTGAATGTTTTAAGACTACGAAAATGTCATAAAAAAGCTACAAAAATAATAAAAGTTTTACAACTACAAACATGTAAATGTTTTAGACTACAAAAATATGCCAATAATTAAATCTGCAAAAAAAATGTTAATACATTATAACTCCTATAATTTGAAATCCGTTTCGTTCAAATTAGAGGGTGCTACGGTTAACTTTAATTTTCTAATAATTAAGAAATATTAAATGAAATGCATTGCTATATGATACTAGAAATATATATTATGTTGAGTTTACGATATATTGCAAAGAAGAATCGTTTAATATTATTACCAGGAACAAAAACATTGAAAATAAATTAAACCCACTCTTATTTATTAGGTATTTATTACCTAAGTAATCATCTACAGAAATCATACATTTATGTAAAATATAGTTTTTTTTTAGTTATTCATTGAATGAGTCTCATTTCAGTTTCTATTCTTATCGATTGAGCTCTCGGACGTTGCCATTGTATTCCGTAAGCGATCACAAAAGTCTACAAGTTCTCGGTTTTGTTGCTTCTTTATGATTATATCTCTTCGGGGTGACATTGCTTACAAAACATAGTTGTCACTAAAGTAAGGACTTTTTCTAGAATTTTTTATAACCGTCTCCATAGACTTTTCTGCATCATTCAATGATAATACCTCATCAGAGTGTTCTTGGTTATTTACATTAAGGGAAAGAGAATGGGACCTGGCGCAATTTTAATCACCATTACTGCCTTCATGATATTGATCAGTAGTTTACTCATCTTGTTGCACCCATATTCAACATTATTTGCATTAAGTGATTTAAGAACAGCGTGATTGGTTGGTAACCGTTTGGTTTCAAGAGTTTTTTCTAGCCCATTGTCATGGGTTGTTTTACACAATTTTAATATAGCAATCTGAAAAATATTTACCGTTAGTGTAAATTAATTACTCATAGCTAATCTACATTAATTACATAGTACCAATGCTAACAACTCTGCGCAATATCTGACTATACCATGTAAACAGTTTTACTGCAACTCTGCATCAAATATGATATTAAATTTAAATGACGAGACAGCTCAAGTTTAGAGAAAGTCCAGGTTTAGAAGAAGTCCAAATGAGGGATTTCAAATTAAAGGAGTTTTACTGTATTATATTTATAAGACTACACAGCTATTTAAGTTAAAGACTACAAAAATATGCGAATTTTTAAGACTACAAAAATTAGTTTATGTTTTAAGACTAGAAAATATATATGAATGTTTTAGACTACGAAATGTAAGTGATCGTGAGAAGACGACAAAAATATGTGAATGCTGTACGACGCTCAAAATATGTTCATGTTTAAAAACTAGTAAGATCCGTTAATGTTTGTACACTAGCAAAAATTTGTGAATGCTTTAAGATTCGAAAAGTATGTGAATATTATAAAACTACAAAAATATATGTTAATGATTTAAGACTATAAAAATGTGAATATGTTTATTACTACAAAAATATGCGAATGCTTCGAACTACAAAAAATATGTATTTTGTTAAGAATGCATACTATATTAAGTTTTTAAGAATACATACTATATTAATGTTTTAAGAATACAAATTTATGTGAATGTTTTAAGACGATAAAAATATGCAAAGATTTCAAAACTACAAATGAATGTTAATGTTGTAGGACTACAAATTATATGTACAATTTTGTAAGACTAAATTAGTTTATTATTAAAGAATATGACCATGTATTAATATTAGAAGATTACGCACATATCCTTATGTTTTAAGACTACAATAAAAATGTAAATGTGCAAAACTTCAAAAAACGTTACTTGTTCAGACTTCTAAAATAAGTTAATGTTTTAAGACTTCAGAAATATGTAAATCTAAAAGACTATAAACTATATGCATTTATTTAGATTACAAACATAGTAAATGCTTAAATAAATGAATGCTTTGAAACTACAAACAATATGTGTATGTTGAATACTACTAAATATGGTAATGTTTTAGTACTAAATACATGTAAATATTTGAAGACTACAAAATAGGTAGAATGTTAAAACTACAAAAAATTAAATGTTTAAGACTACAAAAATATGCAAATGTTTGAAGACTACAAAATATGTGAATGCTTTCAGGCACCAAAGCAATTGTGAATGTTTTAGACTACAAAAATATGTTCATATTTGGAAATTCCAATGATATGTAAATATTTTAAGACACCAAAAAACACGTGAATATTTTAAAACCATGCAAATATGTGCTTGTTTAAGACTGCAAATACTATGTGAATGTTTAAAAACTATGAAAATATGTGAATGTTTCAAAACTACGCAAATATGTAAATGTCTTCAGACAGAGTTAAGACTACAACAAATATCTTTATGTTTGAAGACTCCAAATATATGTGAATCTTTAAAGACTCTAATAAATACGTAAATGTTTTAAAACGACAGAATAGATGTAAATATTGAGAAGACTACAAAATATGAGAATTCGTTTAAACTACTAAATTATGTGAATATCTAAAGACTAGAAAAATATGTAAATTTCTTAAGACTAAAATAGTATGTTAAAATCTAAAGACTACAAAAACACGTGAATGTTTAGACTATAAAAACATGTGAATGTTTGAAGTTTACGGAAAATAGGTGAATGATTTAAATATGTGACTGTGTTTAGACTACGAAATTATGTGAATATTAGAATACTACAAAATATATGTAAATGTTGTAAGATAAAAAAAAATGTATGTTAAAATCTAAAGACTACAAAATACGTGAATGTTTTGGACCACAAAAAAAATATGTGAATGTTTGAAGACTATGTGAATATATATATATATATATATATATATATATGTATGTATATATATATATGTGTGTGTGTGTGTGTGTGTGAAAAATATGTGAATGTTTAAAACTACTAAAATATGTTAATCTTTTAAGACTACCAAAAATGTGACTGGTTTATGACTGCAAAAATATGTTAATGTTTAAAGACTACAAAAATGTGTGAATGTTTGAAGTTTTCAACCAGCATTTATTTTTATTCCTGTAAAAGAAAATGATTTAAGGAGCAAGAGCTTATGTTTAAAATAGTGTTATGCTTATAACAAACGTTTTTATTATATCAAAATATTTTGTATCAGGAGACCAAGAATTTAATAGCACTAATTGTAAAATCTAGTTTTGATATATACCCAAATATATACCAAAATATATATGCGTCGTGTCCTCATAGCGGCGTATATGCAGGTCTCAGCAATCTCTAAAGTGTTTTAAGCTCAGTCGCCATACTTATGGGGAGTGTATGTACAAATACTAATGTGTGATAATGTATACTATCCCTCGCCCTGTGTCGAAGTACTGGTGTATATCAAGTCTATACCAATGTATAACCTCAATGCGTGTGTAAGGGCGTTCTATACATCCATAACAGGAAATTATACTAGGTAAATATAATTAACATAAACAGCAATTCAAGGTCCGTAGGGCACGTATCAGGCGGCATGCATCATCATACTTTCTGACCCTATTTATTTCCCTTGCGCTTGGTAGTTGACTTGAAAACTACATTTAAGCTCTCCATTGCAAACATTAACACCAAAAACTCGAGCTATACTTTAGTGTGATATTATTTTCACTGATGTGTGTCGTCTTAACCTCTTAGAAAGTTGTCTTTATAGATTTTATTTAATATCCAGGCCGTAAAAGCCCCATAGTCTTCTATTTAAACTAAGTTGATGATGATACTGCCAAGCAAACCCGTTGGTAACTCAATTCAACTCTGACAACTTTCCGATATTAGTTACTTAGTATGAATAAACACATTTCGTGCCGACACCTGCTCATAGTAGTTTTTTGTTCTGCAAAGTACCAACCCAAAAAGGTTGTAACCTATTTTTGTTATCGTCAATATTTATGTGTATTTATTTAATATTTTAAAACTTTATATGGTTCCAATAGTGTTTATATAACTGGCCCAGCTAGGCAAACTGCATAGCTAAACTAGCAAACGTTCTTATGTTTTCCTCAATATTACAATTTGTGCATTTACAATGATCACGTTGAACACACTGGTATGTCTCATCGAACACGAACGTCAAAAACCTCATACAGAATTTCTGTCGTGTGTCTTATTTTTAATTTAAAAAAAAATCTTTTGCAGGAAAGTCTTATTCATTCATAACATGTTTTCTTATTACTCCTTTTTTCCAATACATCTTTCCAGACCTAATATACTCACCGAATACAAATTCGTCTCCTGGCTAATAAACTTTAGTTATTTCGTTCTTGGCTTGGGAAAACAACAGTCAATTTAATATAAAGCGTATTATTGCTTTACTCTGGAGGCAATAAGCCGTGGTGCCTTCAGGTTGGACGTGATTGTATTTACTGTAAACAAATTTGGAACAGTTATTTTATTTGCGTTGATGCCATTTTTGTAAGTTTTTTTTCTCTCCGTTTATGAAATATCTCATATTATACTAGCATCCTCCTGTAATCAACTACAATTTATGTATAAAATAAGAATCTTTATCCCACTTGTGTCATATAAACACAAAATGTTTGAACCTGGTGTTCTTCAGATGTTATTCAAATTTAACCTCGTCACTGTTATGCAAAAACAGGTGTGTTTAAATTCGAATTTCCTTCTTGCGTTCTTGAATTACTTTCGTCATCACTGTTAATGCATTGACAACTGTAGAAGTTGTTCGTTAAGCCGACGTTGGGTCTACCGGATATCGACAACCTCCTTATGACTTTGTCTTCCAGTATTTATCGTGTATGGATCAGTTCATCACTAGATAACACAGGCATCCGCTCGAACAGAAACATAGTGTTTCGTGGACATGTTCATCAAAACTTCTATTGTTAAAATAAATGACATTTTTCTATATGTTGGAACAATGAGATTTGTGCACTTAATATTTTCTGTGCCCACAACCCTTGTAACTATATGAGTATAGTTTCCATGTTTTACTAACTTTGGTATATTTTAGTAAATACTGTTTTATCTTACAAAACTTCATAGGCTGTAAATATCGAAGCACTGTTAGTGGCATATTAAAATTCTGGAAGTAAATTTTTAATCAATTCAAAATCGAACATATTTTCCGTCATTATAATAAAGTGGCCGTGGATAATTTGTTTTATTTTTCTGTTCGTAATTACTTGTGTTTTAAATAACTTAACAAACTAATCTGATTGTTGCACATATAGTTGCTGATAGAATAACGCTTTCAAGGATAGAACAATTGGGCATGTGTTGTAAAAAGTTACACGTTAGGTATTTTATGCCTTGCTCTTAGATAAGCATAACAATAGAAGTACTACTCAGATCTTGTTACGTTTAAACCTTTTGTTTCGTGTTTATAAAATTTCTGAATAGTTTTTTTTTTTCAACAATATTTTCCCGGGAGGATTTTTCTTCTTTTAAATACTAGACTGCTTTGTGCTAAAATAATCCATTAATACAATACAATAAGTGTTTTTTTTTAATAAACGGTTATTTATCATCGTAGCTGGTAATTCGTTTCAGCTTTAGATTATTAGCGTATCTTTCCACGGCTTTTCCAGCCTGTTAACTGGTCTACTAACATGGTTGATATGAGCCAAACATTTTCTTGTTTATAAGAATTAGGATGTATTCGTATGCATTGCACCATTTTAAACACATCTCTTTGGCTGCTAATGTATATCATATGTTTACACTGGTTGTAACTTAAATGATAATGATTCACGAAAAATAAAGTAAGATTATACTATTATATGAAGTAGAAATTCTGATATGATCACATGTACATTTCTTGGTCTCAGGTAATTTTTACTTAGTTTTTAAACGAAAAACACTCGTTCATCGGGTCATACACAACCATAGACATACATATATGTGTGCATTGTGCGTGTATATGTGTGTGTGAGCGTGCCCGTATCGCACGATAAGATTATGATATAGCAAATCGTAGTAGAGAAGCCTTTCAGACTGAATGCTTAGAATGTAAATCTTACGTGCGTTTTAAGAAAAAAATGTTATTATTAATGACAATGATGATGTAGTCTGTCAAAATTATTAAAATGTATTTTTTTTTCTATTCAATAATTGTTACAGAAATCAATCCTGATAAATCATTAAGCAACTTGATTTTAAAAACGTAAACTATACTTTTGGGGAACGAAAATTGATTATTTATAATAAAATCATAATAAAATAATTCTGAATGAACATACTATTTTTTCTTAAATACTAATTAAAACTAAGTTAAAAGATAACAGAAGGCGAGAAAGGATAATAAAGTTCTTTAGGTTTACAATAAATTTTATCGTGTATTACTAGTAAACCTAAAATGAGTATGGTCATCTGATAGAATAAAATGTTTAAAATAGACATCCCCGAGTTCAAAATCAAGTCGTGATACTTGCAATGTAGAGATGAAAAGTTCCTGAACGAAAGAAATATCCAAATCTTTTTTCGTTCGTTTTTCAAAGGATAAGGGAAACATTTTCTATGGGGCAAATCGTGACGATGTATGGCGATGGGTCGTGGAAGATGCGTAAAAAGACGCATGAAACTAAAAACGTTTTTATTTTTGGGAAAATAATTTTATTGCTTATGGTATGAGTACAGTTTTTCTTCTTCTTCTTCTTCTTCTTCTTCTTCTTATTATTATTATTATTATTATTATTATTATTATTATTATTATTATTTCCTGCAGTATTTTTATTATGCTTACGCTAATATCTATTAAATATAGTACAGTTTTCATCTTCTTCCTCTTCTTCTTCTTCTTATTATTATTATTAGTGTTATTATTATTGTTATTATTAATGTTATTATTATTACTATTATTACTATTATTATTTTTTCCTGCCGTATTTTTATTATGCTTACGCTAATATCTATTAAATATAGTACAGGTTTAGGCTTATAACTAGGGCTGCGACAACAGCATATTCTTTTCATTTTTTCATACTTGAGTATATGACCGTTAATATCTTATAAGTTTTTTATATAGACATATGTTGTTCTCGGTTGACTAAGTGTGTCTAACTGTGTCGGATATATACGCGAGAGTCAAAAGAATGACAAGAATAATCTGTTGTCACAGCCTTACTTATAACCATATAATATAATTTTAATTTTTATATCCTAACTAACATGGGTACCCGGCGTTGCCCGAGTTGACAAAAAGTTCCGTTTAGAACACAACTACTATAAAAGAATAATAATTATGTTCATCGTGGGTAACCTCGATAACCCCCCCACACACACACAACTATAGCAAAAATAAAAGAACAGATACAAAAGAATTACGTGATACCCTCTCCACCATGTGCGATTCTAACAATAGTAAATATTTATTTATGGGCGTCCGAATTGTCTATCCTTAAAAATATGCGAAGGCAATGCAATGATATAGCGGAACACACTTTTTTTTTTTTTTTTTTTTTACAAAGGCATCACCACATTATCAAGGCCCAGAGGCCACTCAAGGGTAAGGGTTAAAGAGTGTACAGTAGAAATTGGTTAATATAGTAATCATCAGTAATGAAAATTTGGTAAATTTGACAACTTATATGGAACGGCTCATCAAGAACTTATTTACTTTAGACTTGAAGACAACCATATTGTAGTCAGCCGGAAAGCAAGAAAACGGAAGACAATTCCACAGGCGTGCAGTTCTAAGAAAGAAGCTTTGTTCATGGAATCTACGTTTAGGTTTAGGCACAGATAAAGAGTGGGGGAAATATTGATAGTGTTTACAGCTAGACGAGTGTTTCTTGTGAAAGTTTGGCGAGGGGGGACCATAGATTGAAGCTCAGTTGAACACTTTCCATGGAAATAACGATACATCAGAGACAAACTCGCAACATCTCTTCTGTGAGATAGAGGTTGCAAGGAGGAGAAAAGGACATCTCCTACGAGGATACGAAGTCTATTTTGAACTCTATCAAGGCAGGACAAGTCCTTTCTAGCAGCTCCTGCCCAGATGTGGCAACAGTATTCCATCCTTGGACGTACCTGGCTCTTATATAGATAGAGAATAGCATCAGCAGTGAGATATCTACCGGATCGATAGAAAGATCCGTCCATTTTTCCAGCGGCCTTGGAAACAGATTTGATATACGTGTTCCATTTAAGATCAGGAGTAATGGTCAAGCCCAGAAGCTTGTAAAAACTTGAGGCCTCCTGAAGACGAGAGCCATTCATTTCAATTGATGACAAATGTGGATTAGAATGTTGATGATGTAAAGAGAGAAGCTTGGTTTTAGATGCATTAAAAGTAACCAGCCACTCCTTTCCCCATTGTACTACGTGCTCAAGATCAGAGGAGAGAGAATTGGAGAGAACTTGGGCGTTTACTGTCTTAGATGTGGTACCATAAATGGTAGTGTAGTCAGCATAAATGTCTACAAATGATGTAACGATATGATTTGGAAGATCATTAATGTAGATCAGGAAAAGAGTTGGGCCCAGGATGGATCCCTGAGGGACACCGGCATTAATACTGTGAGCTTCTGATTTTTGCCCCTCAACTACTACTCTTATGAACCTATCAGAAAGAAATGATTTAATAATTGAGAAGACTTTTCCAGCTATACCATAGCTAGCGATCTTATGAAATAAACCTTTATGCCATACCCTATCAAAGGCTTTAGATATGTCAAGAGCAATTGCCCTAGAAAGATTGCCATCGTCGAGAGATTTGCTAATCCTATGCGATATAACTGTAAGGACATCTGCTGTAGATCTAGCAGAACGGAAACCATATTGAGTGTCACTAAGAAGGTTATTTTTGTTGAGATGGTTGATTACTTCTGTATTTAACACAGATTCTAGCAACTTACTCATGACGCACAGGAGACTTATTGGCCTGTACTGAGAGGGGGATGAGCGATCACCTGAATTCTTAAATACAGGGCATACTGATGAGATTTTCCAGGGAGATGGGAAACTATTCTCCTTAAGACAACGTTTAAACAGTTTTGTAAGTATGGGCGCTAGTTCAGGTTGAAGTTTTTTGAGTACTATAATTGGAATACCATCAAGGCCAGTTGCTTTACTCGAATCAAGGTTTTTGATTAGCTTCGCAACATCACATACAGATATTCGTATATCACATAGCGTGTTTTCTGATACATGAGGAAATATTGGGGGTTGGCGGTCTTGGTCGCAAAGGGTAGAATTAGCTGCAAAGTTCTTGACAAAGAGTTTGGCTTTGTCTGATGCTGACGAGATTACCTCAGGTCCATTGACAATAGTTGGGATGGAGCACACGCTTCTGTTCAGGATTCTGTTTGCTATTTGCCAAAACTGGTGGGAACCAAGCCGCTGCTCAGCTACTTTGGACTTAACAGATTGAGCATACAACTCTCTTGCGTTCCTTATTACTTTCTTACAATGGTTGCTGGCAGTCCTGAAAACGGCTTTAGTTTCCATACATCTATTACGTTTGAAGCAGTGGAAAAAGTGATTTCTGTGCGCAATGGCAGCAGCACATTCTGGAGAGAACCATGGCTGGCTGTTAGGTTTTTGCTGAAACTTTTTAGAGGGTATGAAATGGTCAATACCTACAATTAACCATTCAGTCAGGTCTAATACTATAGAGGACACATCCTTTTTAAACATGGAATGCAGAGGTAGATCAGATATAAATGTACGGAAGCTATCCCAGTCAGCCTTAGTGTATCGATATACTGTACGATGAAGAGGTACGTCTGGGGACTTATTACATTTCATTTTTATCTTAATTGATACAACAGAGTGGTCTGAAGATCCAATAGGCGACAGAACAGAAACTGAACATAGTTCTGGGCAAGTTGTGAGAAAAAGGTCTAGTAGGCTCGCATACTGGCCGTCATTATCGGGCACACTGGTAGGTTCCTGAACAATCTGAGTGAGGTCATAGGCAATGGAGAAATCATGAGAGAACCTCCCCTCATCATCGGTCTTGTTTGAGTAGGTCAACCATTCGACGTTGTGAACATTGAAGTCTCCACATACGTGAATGTTAGCTGAAGGATAAGTAGAAAGGACTTGGTCAATTTTCTCAGATATGCTTTGAAAGATAGTAACTCCGCTGTTGTGGGGGCGATAGAGAGTAAATATAAATGCAGTAGTGTGAGCTAAAGCAACCCGGAAGCACATATAGGTTAAGTTAGGATCTTCCCTGGAGATGTCCCTCCCACATGGAAAGCTATCTTTAATATAGGCACATATTCCATGCCCATGGCGATCTTGGGGGTCAGATTTAGAAGTTAAGTTAGAGTATCCTGTAATTGCAAACTCATCTAGGGAAATAGCCTGCCCAATGCCAGTTACACATTACCTTTACCCTATCCGCTCCCTATTCATCGTAGATGGCCATTCAACAGTCGATCGAAGTACAAGATTCTTAAAGAAATATCCGTATCTCGAAAAAGACAAAAACAGCCTATCCTGTCTTGACAGAGTACAACATAGACTTCATGGCTTAATGGGGGATGCCCGTTTCTCTTCCCTGCAACTTCCCTCACAAAGAATGGAAGTTGCGGGCATGGCTTTGTCTCATCGTTATTCCATGGTAAGTGCTGGTCTGAGATCGAGTCTCTAGTCTCCCCTCGCCAATCTTTAACGATGAACACCTGTCTAGCTGAAACCAATGTCAATAATTTCCCCACTATTTATCTGTGCCAAATCAAAAGGTAGATTCCATGAAGAAATCTTCTGTCCTTGAGGCGAACGTCTGTGCAACTTTCTTTCGTTTGCCTGTTTCCCACCTGACTACAACGTGGATGGAATCCAGTCCAACATAAACACATTTCTGATGAACCGCCCCCTTTAGTAAGACAATTTATCAAATCTCCAATATTAACGATTACAACGATACTATCACATTGATTACTGTAGACGAAATGACCCTGATCCCCAAGTGGCTTACGAGCCTTGATAATTGGTGACTACCATGTAGAAAAAAAACAAAGGTCTTTCACTGGCAATGAACAGCCGAGAAAAAATAAAATAATAATATAAAGATTTCTTGGGTAAAAAAAGTAAATTGTTTCCTATAAAATCATCTAACAATTTACGATTTTGGTAAACAGAATTTTTATGTATTTTCTGTATGAGAAGACTTCTTGAATCTGCGCTTATCGCAATTGCAACCACTATTAAACAATGTGGACGTTTCTATAACATAGCGCCATTAATATGTAAACTTTTATTAAAAGAACATTATTTAACTGTAGACACAGGTTAACTTTCTCACACCATTCAAACACCCCCTGTAATAATTAACACATAATCTTAATCAATAAATTACATAAAAAACACTCATTTTATTTCTGTTACAAACTTATATTTGAATTTCAACAGATATATCTTTTTCCCAATAAGAATATTAACTTGCGTTCATAGTTTTAAAATTACATTAACGACTATATGACGTCACTAAAATTTCTTCTCTTTAACAGCGCCACCCCTCCTCCTCCTTTTTGAATTTCCAACGTCTTTTTTTCCGTTTCTCTGAAATAGAACTGCGTCACACTGTGCACGTGAAACATTTTCAAATATTTTGTACTGGTATTTTTTATTTCTTAATCTCATTAATCCAGAGGAAGTCTCGAAATAAAGACGAAACGTTGATGAACACATAATACGGTTTGTTCCTTTTTATTCTCTCTCTCTCTCTCTCTCTATATATATATATATATATATATACACACGAGAATATATATATCAAAGAAGGAATTTCTGTAAATTATAGATACAAATATAATGATTTTAAACATCCTCGCAAACCAGCTGGAAGGAGAACTTGTATGCAAGGAAAACATGGTATAAATAATTATGTTAACAAACTGAAAGTATTTCAGACTCGGAGTAATAGTCACATTTAAACGGCAGTTTTCGTATTTTCAATGTGTTTTGGATTAGTCTCGTGTAATTGTATTTTGTGAAGGTTCATCTAGGGAAATAGGCAAAAATGTGCAGTATAAAATGTAAACAGATCATGTTTTCAATGTGTTTTGGATTAGTCTCGTATAATTGTATTTTGTGAAGGTTCATCTAGGGAAATAGGCAAAAAGATGCAGTATAAAATGTAAACAGATCATGTAATATACACATAGATACAAAATATCTCCATCCTGAAAGATAAATAAAACCGATTTATTTTTTTAAAATGTGGCATAGTTATGAGTTCGGTTTATTTGCGTTTGCTTGCGTGTTGTCATAGCAACCTGGAAGATCCAGCGTAAGCGTTACATTTTAACGACAGTTATCGTATGCTAAATGTGCTTAGGCTTAGTTTCGTATAATGGTACTTTGTAAAAAAATCATCTAGAGAAATAGGAAAAGATGCGCATTTTAAAATGAAAACATATCATGTAATAAACGCATAGATACAAACTATCTCCATCCTGAGAGATAAATAAAAAACGATTTATTTATAAAAATGAGGCGTGGTTATGATTTAGCTTTATTTGTGTTTATGTGCGTGTGTTCCTGTTGTCATAGCAGCCTGGCACTACCATTCATGCGTGTATATGTGCGTGCGGGTGTGCTGCTATACAAACCAGGCGTTAGCTTTTGATGTAAATGGCAATTTTCGTATATACAAAGTCGTTTGGGCGTAGTTTCCTATAATTATATTTTGTAAATTCTCACGTAGAAAAAAATAACACCCCACCACGATTAACAATACATTATTGTCTTTCATTTGATGCTGGAATTTAAACAATGAAATCATCGTTTATGAGGAGTTTTTATTATTAGATTAGCCAATCAAAACTGTTTCTAGTGTTCACACACATTTTTTTGCTTTTATAGATATATAGATTATTTAAAGATGCTGTATAGAGTAGCGTTTGTATTAATGTCGTCTTTACTTACTGATCATGTTCATAATTTATTTTTTATAAGCCAATATGGTCGATGATAGGATAAGGAATTAAACACAAAAAGGACAAATCGACAACATGACTAACAGATGAATTGGAGTTTTTTTTTTAATAAATGAAATGATAAGGCGAATTCCTATCAGTCAATCCTTTGTTTTTAACTTAATATCTTTCCGAAAAAGTAATTTAGTTTAAACAGAGTTGAAATACATAATCATTTTAACTAAATAAAAGAGATTTATTAAGATAACATGTGTAAATCAAATAGTCATTATTTATTTTAAAATGTAATGAAGGTCTACGACATAATTAATGGTGATGTAGTGGTACTAAGTTAAAATCCTATTTTTGCCATATTCAAAGCTTATAGATCTTATAATATTTTACTAATTATTTATAATTACTCCATTCATATTGGGCAATTTTATGATTACTTTACTTATTGTAGATATTTACGGTAGTTGCATTTAATGTACCTAATCATTACAATTTCCCCTTACAGTTTTATAATGGTATCTTAGTATTTATATTTTTCCGAATTACATTTCACTTATTAATGATGAAAATATCGTTTAAAATTATTTAAAACAAGTTATTACTGAAAAGATTTTACACAGTATCAGAGAGTTTATAAAAACTACGCGAAAGCTTTAAAAATGACGAAACACTCACTATTTATTTTTTCTCAATTGTTTACTAGATATTGCATCCCTCTAAAATACATCAAACCTCAATCAATAGAAGGGCAAACGGTTAAAAGTATTCTTATCACAAATCTTAGTACAATAAATATTTATATAATTGCTGTTGGCATCATACCTTATCAGAAAATATTTATATTAAATTGATTATACTTGCATGTTTTGTAAAATAATACTTATATTAAGGAAATATTATTTCGAGAATTAAATAAAAAATATAGCGAACCTCCAATTTTAAACGCTGATCAGAAAAATCAGGGGACTATACAGCTAAAATAAATTTTATTTGATTTCATTCAAGATAAATTTACTAGTGAATAGATAGTCTTTTTTACATAGCCTACAGTATCCGTTATTTGATTTGAATTTTATTTGCAGATTGTTAGTAGTTATTTGCACGCATATTATAAGTAATCGATAGTTTTTGTTCGTGGCATATACCTTTAAAATTTGTAAAAAGTAGTACCCATACCTAATTTTATTTAAAATATTACATTTTAATTGCCAAAAATATCCCAGAATGTTTTCTGTAATATTATGTTTAATTAGTTAATATCTGTCGTACTGACGTAACAATATTGACGTAATAATATTGACGTAACAATATTGTCTCTCATAAGTTTCTAATAACATATGAAAGTGGCCTACCTTAAACAGTCACGCCCACACATTTTTTTCTAGGATCACCGGACCCGAAACCCGTGACACCTGACAGGTTCCAGATCGGATACACGTTGCTCTATGAAGAAGGATGTTTTCTTCACTGAATGGGGTGCGAAAATAACGGAGCGCACATGACAGTGAAGAATGTTTGTGATTATATTACACTTTAGAACATTCAAACCGTCTAATGTAAATGCCACTTCGGTTTGTAATGAGTTGATATATTTAGATAATTATTTATTTTGACAAAACAAGAATTTTCCAGCGTGTTCACGACGTATTTATTACTTTGGATCAAAGACCTATCAGTTGATAATTACAAATAGTACCCACATGAATCTGTTATCATTAGCACCGTTAACATCAAATAGCTTCAGTGGAAATGTTTCAGAGCTTTTACATTCGTTTAATTTACATTTACAATGTGTTTCATATGAAAACCTTAGTATATTTTGTAAATAAGTATGAAAACATCTTCCAGCTAAAAAAAGAACGGTTTGACGCAGCCGATTCATATGTGAACAGATGACATTACTTATGTTTTACCCAACTTAACATTACACTACATTTCAGCTCTCCATCAAAATGTATGCTATATTCAGTAAAGGGCATCTTATACATCGGTAACTCTCCAAAATACAAAGCGTATTTGAACTGTAGCGATTAACAGTTGGCGGTCAATGCGTGAAGGGATAGGCCTTTGATTGATGTTCACATAGTGGTATATACATATATATAAAAAAGTTGTGTTCAAATAAATCACGAATTGCGAATAGATTAAATTCAGAGAAGTGTGAGGCTTCTAGCTGAGTACTGATATGTTTTGCCCGAGGTGGAAATGTGCACATAATATTGTCAGAACCTACTTTAAATAACACATGAATACTTGATTGTCATTCTCAATGATATAGATATCCTATGTTTTATTTTACGTTTTCCGTTTAAGTTTGTTATTTTATAAACGCGAGTAAGCTTGTTTTTCTCGTTGCAAATCGACTAAAATGACACGTGGAGAACGAGTGAAAATGACAACAACTCATGACAATTAAATACAAATATAAATAATACATACGGCAATTAATTGTTTTATACTATATCATTATTTTGATTTGTTATTTTTATTTTTTCAAACGATACATACGGTTAATATTGGCTCCGCCTTGAAGCTCATTTTTTATTTACTTAGAAAGTCGCCATTTTTAATTTGTTTGGACGTATATAACAATTTTATTTATTTATTATTTTTAAAACAGTAATCTACGTACACGCGTGTTTCGAGGTCGTTACCTCTCGTCAGCGTAGTTCAACTGTTTCTAGGGATCGAACCCCAGACCATGTTTACCACAGTCTGATCCCTTAACCGTTAGGTCACAGACCCTAGATTAATTATGCTGTTTATTTTTATCGCTTATACATTTAGATTTGTTATTGTTGTTTTTTCAAGCGATACACACGGTTAATATTGGCTCCGCCTCGAAGCTCATTTTTTTATTTACTTAGAAAGTCGTCCTTTTAATTTGTTTGGACGTATATAATATTTTATTTATTTATTATTTTTAAAACAGTAATCTACGTGCATAAGATTAATATATAACTATTTTTGTACTCGTAGCAAATTAACAATATTCAAAAATTTATTACTATTTTTCTTTTAGAAATATCGGGTAATTTCTTTTAGAATGAATAATTATTCAAATATAACCTTATTTTTCTAGTCAAAATTTTATCTCAAAAAAAGTTTATCTTAAACATTTGAGAGTGATTGAAAAACAAAAATAACTTGATGAATGTATAACTCACGAATTGAACGACAACCAAACTGAAAGGCCACCAGTAGTGCCATCTGCCCTTCTATTACTCAACAAGAACCACCTGTTTCTCGACAGCTTGTGATTTGGGATGAAAAAATGTTCTTTACGACAATCAACGACGAAAACCTCCTTGGTCAGAGGCCCAGGAGACTCCACTATTTTCCGAGGCAGACTTGCACTAAAAGAAGAAATTACGTCATTTCGCGGGAAAATGACTCTTTTTCATACATAAATACATGTAATGTGTTTTGTCTTTTAGCGATACATATTTTTATTGATAATTTTCCTCTACCCAATCGTATTTCGTGATTCTTGGATTTCGTATTATTAGACACGTGACAATTATATAAGTACCCTTTTTATTACTTAAAAGTCAATATTTCCTTCAGTTGTTTAGTGTAGAATCACTAGGTTTTATCGTGTAATACAAAAAAAAAACATAATTACAGAGAAATTACGAAATTTCCGGCAACATGTGTTAGCATTTTTCGAATCTACATGAAATATATTGATTTCTTTTAAAAATACGTAAAAATAACATTAGAAATAAAAAAAATAGGTACCCCACTTGCAAACCCTGCCCCGTTGACCGCCATAAAATTAATATTTTCGGCAAGTACATATTTTTCGTCGGAGACTTTGTTCTTGCTGACGATATCAAATTCATGGTGGTCCATTGGCATTGGAAAAACGTCTTTAGCAGACATACGAATACACACACACATCGACGTTTCAGAGTTATACAATATAGTAGCAGGCCTGCCCGGCATTGCTCGGGACCATAATAGACAATTAATGGGTAATGTCAACACATATTTTTTTACAGTTTTACTCTCGACAGGTATTGTACAACATATATGAACTAATCTCTCTTCTAACCAACGCTACCTAAATGTAAAGAAAAATGAAGTAATTTTAAGAAATTAGATCAATTCTCAAGCAAAATTATTGTTTCAACACAATCTATATTCTGTATCAGTTAGTTTTTTGTTCTTGGTAGATAATAAATTGGCTTGTTATTTCTTTAGTACTGTAGAAGATTTGACAGTATATATGTGGTTTATAGTGTGTACATAGAATCGCGTGCGTATTTTGTGAAGTTAACGGATACACTTGGTTTTTCTTGTAATTCTCTCTTAAAAGATGGGTTTAATGTTAGATAGAAGGCAAAACACCAAATCAGTCACATTAAAATGTTGGCTGATTAAGGGTTATTTAAATGGGGATCCATTAGGAATTCATTCATATACGAATTGAAGATTACCAAGTTATAGTCAGCAAAGGAGGAGCTACATTGTACTGTGTTCCACAAACACACTCACTGGCTGACGGAGAGAACTAGAAAAGGGGTTCTACTCAAATATTTTCCGTCTCATTTTGGGCCGGCTGAGAGATTCATAAAGGGTGTGCGCAATTGTTTCAGCTAGCCTAGTATTTGTTACGAACTTATTTACGGAGAAGTATGATACGTTAGAGCTTAGTCGAGCGACTACTATAATAGTCTCGAAAGAGCAATGACAGATTTGCAGCGCCTCTACTATGACAGATAAGTTTTTTTTAATTTTTTTTATTTATAGTTAATTATCTCATGACATTCGAGAAAAATTAACGTCAAATCATACTATCAGATATGGAAGTAACAACTCTCATGAAAGAACATATATCTCTATACACGTACACACATATATTTGATATATTAGTAATATATTCTATTAAAACAAACGATATATATATATATATATGTATGTATATATATATATACAACTATGTATGCATATATATATACAGCTATGTATGCATATATATATACAACAATGTATGCATATATATATATATATTCAGCTATGTATGCATATATATATATATATACAGCTATGTACGCATATATATGTATTTTATATATATATATATATATATATATATATATATATATATATACATATATATATATACGGGCGAATATAAATATATATATATATATATATATATATATATATATATATATATATATATACATATGTATATAAATGAATATGTTAAAATTGTGTATATACTATGAAATAAAAAATAATATCAGTTGCAGCAACACAAACAACACTTTAGTAGGCACAATTACACATTAATCTTTTGGCTCAACTCTTTTTCCTTTGAAATATTAAGAAATATTTTTTTAAGTATCCTATATGATAGGTATTAACTCAAATCTGTGAATCACAAAAGTAAATAAATTATTGTTTATATGAACATTATATTTTATTTGATTCAATCACGTATGTCCATCGTCTCTCTACATTAATTCTGTCGAGTTTTGTTGGATCAAGCATATTATAGAAATCTTTATGTGTGTGACCTATTCGTGTGAAAAAGCAGTATGCCGCCGTTGAAGTTGGTATTGATTAACAGTTAAAAATTCTCCCAGATGTATTTTCACGTTCGATTATAGCTTGATATTTTTATATTCGGGCGTAACTTTAGTATATATTAACGATACGAGGATGTTTACGATCGAAGGTCATCCCTTTGTAGCTGGGAATTACAAATAACACATTTTTGGAAAAATTAAATGGAACGCCTGAACTGAGATATAAATTCGCTTTGAACAAATGATGACGTATCATTATCTCCTGGTAATATATTTTTATTTGAATATACATATTTATATAAACAATATTGATTCCTAGGCTCTCTGCCTTAGTATACATACGAGGCTGGTATCATGTACATAATACAGAGTAAATCATAGCACAAACATAAGCACATAGGACTCAATATCTTAAATATTTAAAATGAACACTATTTTTTTATATAACATGTTAAGGACTGGATTAATAAGTTATCAGAATACACGTCTTTGCTACGATATTTTAGCAGCTTTTCCAGTCGTTTTAAATTTAATTTCTATTTCATTTATTTATATATGTAACGCATTAATATGATAAGTATAAAAAGAATTCCAAATATATAATCAATTTGCCTATATTCACGTTGTCTAGGCGTGATATTTCTTATACCATTACATTGTCATTTACTAATAAAATGTTTGCATATATATATATATATATATATATATATATATGTATGTATATATATATATATATATATATTTCTTGTCAATATTTAGTATAACTTCAAAGAATCATTTTTTTTATATTGATATACCTACCGTAATACACATTTGTTATATATATATATATATATGCTCTATTTTCTATTAGTCGTTAAAGCCCCCGTCGCCAATCTCTCACGAAAAACACCCGTCTAGCTGAAACCACTGTCAACAATTTTCCCTACTCTTTATCTGTGCCTAAATAAAAACTTAGATTCAATGAACAAAGTTTCTGTTTTAGAAGTGCACGCCTGTTGAACGTTCTTCCGTTCGCTTGTTTCCCATCTGACTACAACTTGGATGTCTTCAAGTTCAACATAAACAAATCCCTGATAAAACGCCCTCTTTAGTAGACAATTTATCAAATCTCCATTACTAACGATTACTAAGATATTATCCCTGTGATTACTGTAAACGCAATAACACTTATCCTCGAGTGGCTTCCCGGCCTTAATAAGTGGTGACTACCATGTAAAAAATGTAATTCAGTTAATATTTTTTTGTTTTAGCACCATATCGGTTCATGTAAGTATAATCGTTGATAATTGTCAGTTCTGTTCGATGAAGACTCTTCGTTTTCGTAACTCATTTGGGTTGCCGAGGAAAATAGCGTAGTCCCATTAAACACAGCAGGGCTACTGAAAAAATGTAGTTGAATCTCTCAAACTGAAAGTGGCCTTGTGGACAGTGAATCGCCATTTTTCCATCGCTGGAACAGTTCTCCTATAGTTTAGACCTAGGTTAAACCATTGGAGATTGGCTTTGACTGCGCCATGTAGCAATTTTGAAATGAGTATCGTTTATCTTTCTTTTCCAGAGACGTTGTAGACCCAGACCAGCGCATACAGTATACTGTCATAAGACTGCATCATTTACCCACTGCAGACGGGCTAAGATGAGCATACGATTTATGTTTCAGGTTTTGTCTTGGTCTAAGACATAATTATTAGTAATGCGCTCAAGCTAATGGATTCGAATCACTGAACATAGAGGACGAATGTGATATTCATTCGACTCATTCATGTATTTACGGTATAGTTTCCAAATCTCACATATATAAAGAAAGCGGGACTGAATATTACTATTTTCATTTGGAAAGTGCTTTCTTATGTTAAATAGTTACCTATGCATCGATTTCTATGTAATATTAGTCTTAAAAAGAGATGGTCAATTATAGATATTCGCAGTGTTCAAGATTCTCACTTTGAATGTTATTAATGTCATTGGCCAGGTGTTAGTTGTTTCTTTCTTGCGTATGATAATTTAACTGGTTGTGATCTGTTTTTATCTATATAAGGTATCAAGTGAAAATGTGGCTTACCTAAGAATAAGAATAAAAAAAACACGCATGTGGTACGGAATGAACTCAGGTTAACCTAAGTTGGTTATTTATCACTTTCCAAAAAGTAGTCATTACTATGTTATTTCTTATTGTGACTAGCACATCTACAAAATCATATTACTGGCGCATATAAGTAAACTACTCATCAGATGTTCATAAAAACACTATTTTGGATAGCTTACATAGTGCATGAAACCAATACGCCATTCTTGTCGTCTTCTTTCGAAAATTATGATCGTGCAGTATTTAATTTAAAGGATATTAATTATTTTCATATATTTTATTATTTGAATTCATTGAGCTTAAATTTTCATAAAGATTTTCAATATTTACACTTTAAATAAGAATTCATTAATGAAATTATTTATAAGAAAGTTTTGTTAAACTATTACGAAAAGTACCAACCTAGTCTATTTACTATACAGTAAACCCCCGTGCTACGGTCGTGTTGGACTACGTTTTTTTTCGAGTTACGATATAAAATATGATGTGGTTACGGTATTTGACCCGTTACGATGTTGTTTATAAAGTTATTTGATGATATGCATGTGTATTAAATATTGTTCTTTTTTTGTAATTAATTTTAATTCTGTAGCCCGGGATTTTACTATATATATATATATATATATATATATATATATATATATATATATATATATATATATATATATATATATATATATATGCGTGTGGGTGTATGTTTGTGTGTATCCTTTATATGTAATTTAACTTATTATGTTTTTAATAATATTTAAATGAGTAAAATATGATTTTCCATTTAGATACCTCAACTACGTAATTCTAGAGCTATAACTATGTCTTTTATAGCACGTGAAAACAACAGACAATTATATTACTCACTTTTCGAAATATTACCTCTGTATTAGTAACAACTTACCCACATCAATTCGTCTAACTCCCAGCATATAATAGCTCGAATAATCTAGATTTGAACAATTTCCTCAGCACTACAAATACTAATTAATAATCAAAAACACTTTTGCATCTTGCCAGCATGATTATTTTTACTCCATCACTTGATTTTAAAAATAGAACAGAAGGAATATACAACGGAATCATTACACTTCATTTCCGTTGAATGTTTGAAATAAAGTTTTATCTTATTAATAAATATACTAAACGGCCAAGGGATCAGTTTTATTATCTATAAGTAAAAAAATAAAAAAAACTTTAAATAATTTTTCTCGTCTGCCTGCAAACAAGTTGTCTACACACCTTGATTACACACATTTGTGAATGTTATAATTTAGGTGTATATGCCAACATTATAAATCCAACCTTTTCTCGTG
The DNA here is from genome assembly GCF_053919585.1 of Euprymna scolopes. NCBI lineage: Eukaryota > Metazoa > Mollusca > Cephalopoda > Sepiida > Sepiolidae > Euprymna > Euprymna scolopes. Next base: position 11,009,166 of record NC_136484.1, on the reverse strand, counting down.
AGAACATTGACTCTTATGATAATTTCGTCTTGAAAATACTTAACCGAAAATATACTTTCATTTGGATTTTGAATTTTGAATTTTAAATTCACTTTTTTATTGTTCATTTATTTTCCTCATTTCTTGTACTCTTAAACAATTTACTAGGATCTCAAATGTTATTGAATCTGTTTCAGAATATAAAACTCCAGTTCCACAAGATAATCAGGATCTGAAAACGGTATACAATGAGCAACAGAGAGCAAGAGTGTTTGTGAGAAGTGCATAAGGATACATATTTATAGTATCTCATACTATATTCGCTAAGCAAAAAAATATACACATAAAATAAACTATCAAGAAACTGATCCACTTATGTATTTTTTTTATATTTTATTAAAGAAGTAACGCTATAATTGTTGCAAATAATATATTGAAGAAGGTCATGCGAATAATATTCTTATTAAAACCGAAACAAACAGTATTTCTCAATTTTAAACTAATCAACATCTATACAAAAATTTAATCAAATTTACGTGCATCACGTTACGATATAAAATATATTTTCAATGCCTTACAATGAGTATGACCATAAGCTATTTTTATTATTTGGATTACTCGAAATAATTTCCTCATCTCGAATAATACTATATCAGCGTTTTATCTGGACAAAACACCATCTTATTGAACTCTGCGTAGCTGTCTTTGTAATCGGTGGTTTTTACGGACGCAAGAAACAAAATAATATGAAGTTGTACGTTGGAATTTGAATCTTCAATTCTCTCGTAACGTCCATAAAATAAATAAAATACCCAGGTTATGACTCACAGAAAGAGAGAAAACAACGCCATGGTTTTACTAAAATTTTTCTTCTGACTAAATTCAGTGTTTTATATAAAGGTTGACACGGTGTGTAAGTAGCATGCAAATTTTGAACAAAATATTTAATAAAAAACATTATTCAAATAAGTAAGCTGATTTCATGATACAGAATATTAAAAATATATTATTTTTCTTTTCAATCTTTTATAGAGAAAATAATAAATTTCAGGCGTATGCGTGTTAATATTCTTTTCATATTTATAATGCTTGCCCAACCGATTCTTATTCATATATGAGTTTCCGTATTAGCAAAACTGTAAGAGAAATAATGGCATTTTAATATAATTATTCGGGATGTGGGAACAACAGAAGTATTATTTGAAACTGGGATGAGCATGATATTAAACATTGGCTGGAAAAAATATATTTAGGATTAACTATGAACGAATAAAAATATGTATTGAAAAATGTATAACGAACAGAACTTATGTTTAGTATTGGACCTAATAAATTAAAATGGCATTCATGCCGTGAATTGTCTTTTTATTCGGAATATTTTTTTCGATAATTAATTACACATTTAATGGATACGTTACAATTCATTTATAGATTATCCGTTTTGTTCGCATTACAATATTATCTAGCATGGCCATTGTTTTGAAAAATATTGATCTACAGATAAATGGCGGTTGCTAGTGAACAATATTTCAATATACTGCAGTAATTTATAATAAATGCTGTTATTTGCATTCGAGCAAGTCCACAGTTATGCCCCATGAGCAAGCTAAAAGCGAACCGTTGTTACTGATATAGAAGGTCCCTATGTACGAAGTTCATACTTCCCTTCCTTTACAGAAATATTCATCATCCCGTTTACTCGGGCTTTGCTGTTCTGATACAACTCATAAAACATTTTCATATATATATATATATATATATATATATATTATACTATACATATGATTTCACGGCTTTCTTCGAACGCTGAAATGTTCGAGAAAGCAGCACCATATTATAATGAAGCACTGAATCAAAATGGGTTCAAAGAAAACATAAAAATTCAACAAACCCAGGATAATAGAGAAAATAAAAAACGAAAGAGGAAACGGAAGATAATCTGGTTCTTACCTCCGTTTTCATTGAACACTAAAACTAGAGTAGGGCATGTTTTCTTAGCCTTCTAGACAAGCATTTTCCAAGAACACATAAACTACATAAACTTTTTAATAGAAACACTGTGAAAGTTAGTTACTCGACAGCTCCATCAATAAAGTCGATAATATCGAAAGAAGCCAAAAAGATAGATAACGCAGGCTGCTCTTGCAGGACAAAAAATAGCTGTCCATTGGAGGGTAATTGTAAAGCTGAATCCCTTGTTTATGAGGTCACAATAACGGAACAATCCACAAATATACCGGAAATATATATATATAGGTATGACAAAAGGCCAATTTAAACAAAGATATTATGCGCATATGAGCTCCTTTAGAGCTAAAACAAGGATGAATACAGCATTAGCTACCCGCGTGTGGGAGCTTAAAGAAGAAAACACACCCTTTTCCATAAAATGGAGAAAAATAGAGCATAAACCAGCATACGCCCCGGAATTAAGTCAATGCTCTGTAACGCAGAGAAATACTACATCCTCCGGGCCATTCATGACCCAAAAATAAAATGTTTAAATGTGAGGAGTGAAGCTTTGAAAAGTTGCATACATAGAAGGAAGGGGCTCCTAATAAATTGGATCAATGAAAAGAGCAACACTTAGATGTTGTTTATATATATATATATATATATATATATATATATATATATATATATATATATATATATATATATGTATATGTATGTAATAAGGAAAAAATTGTAAATACATAAATGATTAGTCGGTAAACTTGGATTTTAATCGCAATTATATTCTAGATTTTAAATTAATGTATTTTATAAAAAAAGGTTTAATTATATTTTATAAATGTAATTTATACTCTATTTCGAATGTAAAACTATAGAAAAATATAATAATGTCAATAATCTAGGGAAATCACTTAGGATAGATAAATATTCACTTCCCCAAACCTTGAAAGATTTTTTTAAAAATAATTTTTAAACGTATTTCGAAATTTTTAAACGTGATTCGATATAATTAAAAATATATTTTTTAAACTTTAAACGTATTTTTGGAAATGTTTAAATGTAATTAGATATAATTAAACGAATTTAAGTTTTTAACCGATACCAATACAGATTTTAAAGTGTTTTATACATAAGGAAAGAGATTTTAAAATTAATTTGGGTTCAAATTAAAATAGATTTATATAAAGAATTTTTTTTTCGAAATTAGATCTTAAATTTAAATAATTCAAAGTTTAAAATTAGGTATTACATTATCCGATATAAAAAGGGAGTATTAAACAAAACGAGATTTGAACGTGAATTCGCGAGGTATATATACTTCACACTTCCGGTTATAAGATAGACGAATATTGGCTGAAGATAGCTTGATAAGAATACCTTAAACCTGCTTTATTATCGGGCTTGAAACCGACGGCACCAATGATCTGTCTCAACTAACAACTTTCTGTACACAATATATATATATATATATATATATATATATATATATATATATATATATATATATATATATATATATATATATACTGGTAGTAATCGTGACACACTGCACTGAAGATTCCCGAAAGGATGAAACACTAGTGTCTGTAGGTATTTAATTATTATAGTAAAACAATAATTATGACAGCCCCTTTAAAAAATTCGTTTCTTATCGTTGAGCACTTTCAGTTGAATTAAAAGTCGGCCAGTTTAGCTCTTATGCGTAGATCATCGTATAACGATTAGATCACTGTCTGTCTGGCGTAAATGAACACTTAACATTAAGTTGTTTAAAATTCAACGTTATTTCAAGCGGTTTATGGTAGCCGAATGGATTAGGTCTCCGCTAATCGAGCCAGAGATGTCTCGTGATACGGGGTTCGAATCGTTCGACTGGTAGTAATCGTGACACCCTGCACTGAAGATTCTCGAAAGGATGAAACACTAGTGTCTGTAGGTATTTAATTATTATAGTAAAAAAATAATTATATATATATACAGGTAATCTCCAAAAATACCGTTAGGGCTTACAACATGGCCGCCAGAAAAGTCACGTGATCCGGTAGGTGTATCAGAATTTTAGGCGGAATTTTTGACACCCCAAAAAAAAACTGCGAATAAAATATATAAAACTCTTAATTTCTGTTTTTAAAGTGGGTTGTCAATTTTCTTTATGAAATATACTTCCAAAATAAACTATTACAGTCGTTTAAAACATAATAGAAGTATTATTTTTTAATTTTTAAAAACAATGTTTACGAAATGTCTACGAACGTGCGTAGACATTTGGGGGTGTCAAAAATTCCGCCTAAAATTCTGATACACCTACCGGATCACGTGACTCTTCTGGCGGCCATGTTGTAAGTCCTAACGGTATTTTTGGAGATTACCTATATACATATATATATATAATGGACTCTCCCGTCGTTTTCGACGCATGAGGCCCCCAAAAAAATTTCGCTCTGTTTCACTCTGCCTTCAATGCTTGTGCCGCATGTGTGACACGAGGCCAGTTCTGCTCCCACAAACCAAGCCGCACGACTCATAGGATACAGGCTGGGAAGGTGCTGTTCCTACTATTGCTCTACGAAGATTTGTTTGATTCGATGTGTCAATCTATGTGCTAATGCTCGCAACACATTTTTCCCTCCACAATTTTTTATCCGCACCATCTTCTTCAAATATGGTTGGGTTCAGGCCTGCGTGTTTAAGATTGTCTTTCAGCTTATCTCTGTACCTCAGAAATGGACGACCCACATTTCGATTACCCTCTTTCAGTTGACTGCATGCTAGTTGCTTAGGAAGACAGTTTTAATCCATGCGAACAAGGTGACCATCCCACCGAAGCTGAGACGTCATCAGGAAGGCCTCAATACTTAAAATGTCGCACCTAGCAAACACTCCCGAGTTATGGGTCTGGTCTTTCCATGTTAATCGACATATACTGCGAAGGCAACGCTTATTGGATTTATCCAGTTGCTCAATCTGCCTAGGGTATTCGGTCCAGGCTTCCGATCCATACAGGAGTATCGAAACAATCACTGCACAATAAACTGAGATATTTGTCTTTATAGTAAAACTTCTTTCATTCCATACTCTTGACCGCAGTTTGCTGAAGGCATCAGTCGCCATTGAAATTCTGCTGAATATCTCATCATCAAGTGATGCTGACGAATTCACCTTACTTCCGAGATATGCAAAGAATTTAGCAATGGTTTCTCCATAATGCATTGTAGTGTACATTCGACCGTAAATAAGGTGCTGTTGATTATTTAAAATTTTGTTCATATACTGGCTTGAGTAAAATTTTAAAATTGAAAAGTTCAGTATCATTATATTCAGAACAGAATCATTCATTTCAAATACACTACGGCCTTATCAAACAACCAACTCTTGATTTTGTAAGTAGAATCACATTGTTTGTGTTCCGATAAAGCGCCGCTAATAAACGTATTTCAGACTTTATATGTGCGTTTCCTAGTCAGATTCAATACTTTATTCAATTTTCTAAACATATAGTAGGTATTTCTAGGCAAATACCTCTTTAAATTTGTCCCAGAGACATACATCACATTTTTTGTTACATATCCTACGAATCGGCCTAGTTGTTTCGGTATCCCTATTGAAAGAACTCACTCAAACACATGGACACACATAAACATAATATATATATATATATATATATATATATATATATATATATATATATGCGTGTGTGTGTGTGTTACATCCACGAAAATCTCTAATTTATCAAGCCGAGAGGTTTAATACATAAACATTTTTTATAACTACATATTCTGTGACATGACTCCATTCTTCGGTAGTAGAATTCCTTATTTTTTTGTTTTAGTTCATCGTTAATTACATTTTTACATGCTTTTTTTTACGGAAGGATTTACTTATTCTCTGTCTCGAAGAAATGGCGCTTCTGCCATGAGGTTAATAATAGATTTTTTTTCATTTATTGCTAACGTGTTTACATGGGAATAAGTCCCGACAGTTTAGAAAGCTGATACAACGCAGGGTGATTTTTTTAAATAAACGTTTATTTTTTCATAATAAAATATTAAGCAAAGTTTAAGAATAGAAATCCTGTGATTGTATTTTATGTAAGATAGTCATCGTATTCATATCATAGGCAATCGATTATTTCTTTCCCGAGAACATAATAATTCGATGTTATAGTTAGAAATTAATTGATTTGTTTAGTTAAGAAAAACATTGTGTTACACTTTTGTTGACGGAAGTTTATTAGATTTTTTTTGAAGATGTTTATTTGCAAAGTCATATTTTCTTAATAACTTTTTAGACGTGTATGTTTACAGTGTTTATCTTTAGATTACTACAAAAATACCATCAGCAAACACGCCGAATAAATCAGACGTGGTTTCAGATATCTTTTTTTTTCGATTTTTTAAATTTAAATATTGAATCAGTGTTATTTAAGCCATTTTTCACATAACGTTCGTTGTTCTGTTTTTCTTTTATTCGCTTATCCACCCCCGACCACACACTCAAAAACACCCGGGTACTCAGCGATTTTTTAAATTTTAATATCGAAACAGGCATATTCAAGCCATTTTAACGTGTTCGTTTTTCTGTTTTCTTTTTCGTTTTTTCGATTTTTACATTTAGCATCGTTCGTTTGCTTTACGTTAGTTTTTGTTCGATGTTTTGATTACACCCCCCGCTTAAGTTTTAACGTTGTTTTCTTTTTTTTTTACTTCGCTTATAACAAACAAACCTGGTCATTCATTTGCTGAATAGCTATTGTTTACGTCGACGTGCGCACACCTGTCAATTTAGTTTTTACTTAAATAAATTAAACATCTTTCAGTAACTTATTCTGGCTGGCCGATATTATTTTCAAACTTCGCCTCAGAGCTTCGGGTTCGATTCTACCAACTTTTAGCTCAGTTGGTTGGCCCGTTGGACCGTTATCTAAAAGTTTTGGGTTCGAATCGTGGTTTCAGATATCTTTTTTTTCGATTTTTTAAATTTAAATATTGAATCAGTGTTATTTAAGCCATTTTTCACGTAACGTTCGTTTTTCTGTTTATTACTTCGCTTATCCACCCCCGACCACACACTCAAAAACACCCGGGTACCCAGCGATTTTTAAATTTTAATATAGTAACACACTTATTTAGGCCATTTTTCACCTGTTCGTTTTTCTGTTTTGTGTTTTGTTTTTTTCGATTTTTACATTTAAAATCGTTCGTTTGCCTTACGTTAGTTTTTTTTCGATGGTTTGATTACCCCCTCCGCTTAAGTTTTAACGATAGTTTTCTTGTTTTACTTCGCTTATAACAAACAAACCTGGTCATTGACCTCATTTGCTGAATAGCTATTGCTTAGGTCGTCGTCGTCGTCGTCGTCGTCGTAACGTTCTACGAATTCTGTGCGCGCAACAGTCAATTTGGTTCTTACTTAAATAAATTCAAACATCTTTCATTAACTCATCCTGGCTGGCTGATTTTATTTTCAAACTTCGCCTCAGGGCTTTGAATTCGATCCTGCCCCCCCCGGTTTCTTTTGTATTTAACACCAAACACCCGGGCAACGCCGGTACCCCCGCTAGTCTTATTTAAAACGGATGTAGGAAGTAATAACAATTGAATAATAGTAAGGATAACACACTTTTTAAATAACGAAAATTATTACCAAACTAATTACTAATGAACACCACTATTCCTACTTCTATATTTTATCTGTGATACTTTACAATAAATCAAGCAGATACTTATTATTTTTGAAGATATATTTATTGTATAAGAAACAAAAAAGCAACGTTTCCAGCAGAAATGTGGCTTACAAATATGACTGCTAGGTTGTCACGTTTTTATTTGACAGATTGCCCGTGCACGATGCATAAACTTTTTATAAGTGCAATTTTCCTCCCCTATTCCCGGCGGCGCAGATAGATATCATAGCGATAGAATAATCTGCCGATAAAGAGTGACGGTTGTCTACAATATATATACAATATATATATATATATATATATATATATATATATATATATATATATATATATATATAATGATTTCCCACACCCAAACCAATGTCGCCACCCACAAGAGCCAAGAAAGACAAGACTCGAGTGTCGCCCTCATTTGGGCTAATCAGGAAGACATATCCGCGCTCAGGATTTGTAAACCGAACTACTTGCATGCTAGGCGAGCACTCTACCAACTGAGCAAACACGCCACACACACAAGAAAGTCTATTAAATTACACAGATCAAGCAACCCGCGGCACAGATCCGACAGTGAAAAGAACCTACCTTATATCCTAATTCCTACTGGTGAGACGTCGGCTTGTGTTAAATCTGGTTTGATACCCCGTTCCTTATCCTGAGCGCGGATATGTCTTACTGATGAGCCCAAATGAAGGCGAAACTCGAGTCTTGGACTTCCGATTTGTTGGCTTTCTTGGCTCTCATGGGCTGCGACATTGGTTCGGCTGTAGAAAATCATTATATATATTCTCTCACAATTTCTGAACATATATATATATATATATATACATACATACATATGTATATATATATATATATATTCAACATAAGTTGATTTTTCTAATATATATATATATATATATGTATATACACACACACACACACACACACACATATATATATATATATATATAACTACTTAATTTATTCACATAAAGTTAATATACGAACGTATAGATTTATGCGTAAACTTTAAGTATTTACTTCAAATGTGTTCAATACGTAGGTAGAGCTTATTCGCCATATACATTTTATAACTTACTATATATATATATGTATATATATATTCTCTACAATTATATAAAGTAAACCTTTTTGTGTCTGTGAGTTCGTTCCAGATAGATACCAAAACGGATGGACATGTACGTGTTTTTCGGGTTTTGTTATTTTTGCTTGACGTGGTCTGTGGGTTTACACCATGCACGTAAATTTGTTAATGTTTATTCGTTCACTGGATAGAAGTGTATATGAAATATTTTATAAAAGAAACAGTATCTTCTCTAGAAGTAATGTTAAATAACGGTGTTCACTGTCTAATTTATCAGAAACTATTCCGAGATCTATCTCAACTCTTTTCGACAAAAAAAGAGTTAAGTAACTCCTTATGTTGTTCACCTGCTACGTATTTTTTGGGAAGACCTTGCATAACAATATTTGAAAATGGTGACACATTGGATGGCCCAACTTTTATCTGGTGCTCGAATATTCCACCCACTCGTATCAGCCGCCTTGGTTGGTTATGGAGAGCATTAATGCCTGCTCAATCGATAATAGACAACAAAGTGAACTATTCTTATCTAAACACACGCATGTGCAATGCTATCACAAAACCTCAGGATTGATTACGTGTAAAGCTAATTATTTTTAAGTTATGTGTATGCTCAAGTGCTAAGATAAGGAATTAGTTCTTTAGAAAAAGATTGTATACAGCAAGTATAACCCGATCTGTTTATTCACCTTTAATCTTGCACTGTATTATAGCGCTACTAGAAGCGCCTGCAATGTTAATACTCATAATATATTCGATATGAAGGTTTTGCAACGATAATCAGACACATAAAACTTAACGCGTTGAAAAATCTAAAGTACAAAGAAAAATTATTATTTTCCTGTCGATCGAAACACATGATCACATAAAGTTACGTTGACTATCTATTCAAGGATATGTATAGGCATTCCTGAAAGGTCTTATAACCCGTCCAGGATTCAATCGATCGCTGTCAGAAGTAGTCGATATTGAGTTAATCGATTGACTGGGAAGATTCCAACATAGTACGAATCGTAATTCTTGGCCCGCTTAGCTTTTTGATGTATTTATCATGAATTGCCCTTAACGACGAAGGAAGGACTATATTTAAAATACGATTTTCTTACTTATATGGATTGCTGACGCATTCATTGTAGTCGACTGAATAACAGGAAACTAATCTGTTCATTCGTACATGTATATGTTTCTAATATATATATATATATATATATATATATATATATATATGCATAGGTATAGATATGGTATATATATCGATAGATAGATAGATCAATAGATTGATAGATATGCATGTATACGGTCAAATTACATGTGATTATATTTGAAAGTAGGTCATAAAATCTGTTCATTCTTACATGTATATGTTTCTTATATATATATATATATATATTATCTATTGATCTATCTATCTATCGATATATATATATATGCATAGATATAGGATATATATATATATATAGATAGATAGATAGATAGATGAATAGATAGATAGATATGCATGTACATGGTCAAATTACATGTGATTATATTTGAAAGTAGGTTATAAAAATTGAAAGAAAAAATGACAAAAGAATTATTTTAGAAAAAATGCAAAATATTCTTATTCGAACTAATATTCACTAATACAACGTAATTATATTTGAATGAATAAACGTGGCACAAAGTATCGTCTAGCATGTTTGAGTATTTCATTCAGTCTATGTAAGAGAATATCTGAAATTTTTAGGGTGATTCCATGCTAAAAACTAACTATTATTATCAATTATATAAATAACTAGCAGTACTCACTAACTGGTGTTGCTCGGTGGAAGTGTGCCCCCCTCGTAAAAATCAAAGTACGATTGCTGTTGTTATTATTGCTGCTGCCGAACCCCTAAGCTCATCATGTTTCTAACGACTTTCGGAATAGACACCCCAAACTCCTCATGGTAAGAAAATTGTTATCGGAATGTCAAGAACAGATAAAGAGAGTATTGATCAACCCCCAGCTTAAAAAAAGAAATAGCAGCGAGTGAAAACGAAAAAAAAAACGACGCAGTAAGGATGCCATATTGAGATAGGGTAGAAAAAACTAAAACAAAAAAAAAACATTAATTTAGTCGTAAGCTATGTTAATGTTGCCTGGTAAATTACTAAAAACTCAAATAAAGAGTGTTTTTGCATCAGGTATCACACACACACACACACACGCAAACACACACACACACACACACACACATATATATATATATATGTGTGTGTGTGTGTGTGTGTGTGTCTTTTAAGAAACAAACTTAAACAAATATTTAAAATGTGTAATACGGTACGAGTATACAGAGGAAAGAAGCAAACATAGGCAAAACCATGTTCCTCCTGAAACCCATCCCCGTATTCGAGTAATGTAATAAATATTGCATGCATGACTATGTTTAGGATTTTTCACACACTAATTTTAAAGAAAATCCACTCTGCATTCCTACTAATTAATTATTGATCAGTGTTCTATAGTATAAATCCGTACCTTTGTTCTAATCACTATTTAATAAATGCAAAATCTTATTGTAAAAGCGTCTTATAAACTTTTAGTAAGTATGAGACAGGTTTTATACTTTAACTTTTTACTTTTATGCTTTATTTGATAATTAGATATTTATATGTTTAGCGCTTCTGATTAAGACAACGTATTATATATATAAACAAAAAATAAATAATTTGCATTAATGATACTTTTATATGTGTAATGAATCATTTTTTTCTTTTTTAGCGATTAACATGTTTGATTATCATATTAAAATTCAATTTCACGATTTACTTCTTGATAATTGTCTAAATAAGTTTTATGATTTAAACAATAAATTGGATTTCCTTTAATACTTATTATTTGTTTATGTTAATCTATCGAAAAGCACTGCCATTTTGTTAGGACAATGGCAGAAGTTAATTCTTCTTATTATTCACAATGAATTTTTACACAAACAATCACTAAAGATTTCTAACCGTGAACAAATTGTGACGTTCCCTGTAGTCTATGTGACAAGAAGTTTCCGCATATGTCAAGTATTGTCCTCCTCTTTTGACAAACTTAGCAAATGAATTTGCCTTATTTCAACAGTTGTTTACTACCTATTCCTCACTGACAAGACCACTGCCCTTCGCTCTTATTTGGGTGGCAATAAACCTCCTCAAAACTCAAGTCCGCTTAGCACTCACTCAGCTGAGAGCGGGTCAGTGCGTTTACAACTTGATTTTTTACATGCTCATTGACTACTTACGACTAATTGCTATGGTGACCGTTTATGCTTACGCTATATTTTATTTTTTAAAAAGAGCGTCATTTTTAATTAGTGGGTTCAGTTTTATGGATTCCATGGGCTGTTCCTCTATCTTTGTGTTTCGTATGTCAGTTTCTCGCTTGTAACTAATGTGCAGTCAGGGTGTTTTTCTATTAACTCAGTCGTTTTTATTATCCATCGCATCTTCTCAGCTATTTCTCAGATTTTTATCTTCCGCGTTTCATTTTCCGAAGTTGTTTTTTTTTTAGAATTGTCTCTAATGCTTTTACTATTATTGGTATTATCCTGACTTTCACCATCTTTCCCATCAACTTCAGTTCGCCGTCAAGTTCTCTGTACATAGTTAGCTTCTCAAATGACTTGGAATTCTCTATGTAGTCTGCTAGAACAGTGTACTCTTCGATTGGACTAACCTTTCCTATTTTGATGACGTCTATGACGTCTGCTCTTAATGATTTGCTATGTTTAAAGGCTTTTCCGTTCACGCTTCATAATATTTGGTGAATTTCGTTTTAAAATACAAATGTCGGTTTGTACATGTACCATGTAGTTTTGTTTTCAAGAACAATTTGTTTTCATAGTCCTCCATGTACTGCTTTATCGTGTCTACTTTTCCATTCGCCTCTGCCAGTTTGCTTCATTCTCTTATTATATCATGCCTCGTATAGGTCCTGCATTGGCTATTTATTTTGATTTGGGAGATCTGCTTCTATATAGTTCATCGTGTTATTTTGTACGGCTCTTATAATAGACAGTTTGAGTTGTCTGTTTATGTGCCCTTTTTATATCAATGTCCAAGTCTTTTCATGAATTTCATACTTTGTCATTCTTGTGTAATGACTATGTAGTTTTTATTCTACTTTTATCCCTTGCTTCTTTGTTGTCTGTCCTCGTTTTTTACGGCGTCTCAGATCTTCCACTCTTTATAACGCGCAATGCACACGTTTCTTTACCTACATCCATTTGTCTATCTTGACTGCACATTCTGGTGTTATTTATTACCGTCTCTACATTATTTCTGTTTTTGAAAACAGTTTCAGGTTGTGAATATACATTAGAACGTTCAGAGTGCACCGTTAATATTATAAACAGTAGTAATATATAATTTATTTAAAATAAACCTATTTATATTATAATGTAAGATATATATATATATATATATATATATATATATATATATATATATATATATATTGTCCTCAGCTGCTATTTCAAATCTCCAGGCTAGCATTGAATTCTCTAAAAAGTTGATTATTTGGCCTTGTATTTAGTATTGTTTCAGGAATTCAGGAATGATTGAGGGATCATGTCATACGCATAACTGTAATCGATCAATGCGATGACTATATTTGCATATTTTAACTTTACGATTATCCGGTCTTCATATGGTAAGTCGTGTGATCCTCTTTTACGTGCGCTGCATCCGTTCTGTTACTCAGAAATTAGTTAACGAGGATTAAGAGAGTGATAAGTTGGTTTTATATGTTCGCTTCTTATTCTTGCGTGTGGCCCAACGTTTAATCATCCAGTATGGCACATGTTCTTCTCGGATTCATCTTATTTTGGTTTTTAATTAGCATTCATTTTAAATGTGAAAATCACATTTTAACAGTCCGTTAGTGTTTGTCAAATATATACGATACTAAATGAAAAATTTAGTATTGTTTCACGATCAGAGGGAACACTTCGCCGCACTCCGGCCGAGAAGAATTTAAAGGAATTTTTAAAAAAAAGCTTTTATGTCAGATATTTATATTTTACAATTGGCCAGACGTTTCATTTTTAACTATCTTTTGCACGTTTATTTAGAAGTGACATAGAATTAATGAAATAAAAGGAAATATGGAAATATAGATTGCCTGCTTATGCGGACAGTAAAGAACAAGACGTTATAGCTTGTGAAATTTCTATGTCCGCTAAGGCTCTGTGTATATACGAACAGACAGTCACAGAAGCATATATAGATAAAGAGCTACAAACTATGTACACATCTATATACACAGATACACACACCCCCAAACACCCCAGCCATGCATACATATCTATAAACACCTGCGAATTAGAAGTAAAATTAGGAATAAAATTAAACAAACTAAAATAATGACTAGACACCTACGAATCTTGCTATGTTAATGGTATTAAATACAACAAAAAAAATAAAGCAAATTCCGCTTAATTAAAAAAAAAAAATTTTTATTTGGACATGATTTATCAGTTCAATGCTAAGTTAGGAGATTAAATGAGCCATTCTTGTCTATCAGATAAAATGAATACGGATTTATAAGTGAGGAATATACATCAATGAAATAATTAATTTTAATTTTAATTTGTTTGGGACGTATTAATTGTGAGAATTTAAAATCACGCGGCCTAATATGTACACCTAGTTATTGGGTAATCACTTGTTTAGGGCGTATTCTAGTCGCGAAATAAGTTACTTATCTGAATTTAAGTTCAACCTAACTCAAACTTCTTGGGAAATTTCCATAAGGTATTAAGGCAAATTCGATAGAATTTAAAGGGGGTTGTTGTTATTAGTACAAGCTAATTGAAATGCGAGCGGTTATTGTAACTGGATAATTGATAATAAACCAAGAGATTGAGGAAAATATTACGTTGTATAGGTTAATAATCAAGTCAAGCAAGTGGGGAGTGTAGTGTCAATTGGAAAAATTCTAAGGTTAGTATTAATCTGGAAAAATGAATGCATCATCGTCAAGATAGTCTTTGCTTCCGTTGTTTACTGGTAAGAATGGTGCGTAACAACGGGCAGTTGTGTCCACAAATGCTTACGTTCTTACACTTAGATATTTCTATGCGCGTGTGTGTGTATTTCTCTCCTTCACTTTCCTTCGCCAATTCTTAGTTTATCCTTGTATTTTTTAATTTTTTTTACCTTTCTTATTTTCAAATTATCTTATTATATTTTTTATCATTGTTTATCTTTGTTTTGTGTAATCTTAGAAGAATTACGTTTTACGATTTATTATATTCTTTAATATAAATGTCGTAGATCCAGAAATTTTGACGCATTTTGTATTTTCTTTATAGTCTTCTCATTCTTGTAAATTCTTACTCTCACCCTTGCTAGTTTAACTTATTTACCCGAATATCCTTTTCCAATACAAGTGTTCTATTTTGCATTAGCTCACTTCCCTTCCCCTTTCACTCCAACAAATACATTTTACGTGTTTTAATGTTTTTTGAATCAATCACATACATTGCAAGTGAATCTCGTATGATTAGGCTAACACTATATTTAAATAAATTTATAATAAGGGTTTACTTTGTTTAGAAATTTATTTCATTTTAACACACACATATTACTATATATATATATATCATATAATCAATATATATATATATATATATATATATATATATATATGTGTGTATGTGTATTTTGACAGCAAGTAATTATTTAATCACGTCTGATTAAACACGACAGAGCTATTTGATCAGAGTTTTTTTTATATATATTTCGGATTCGCCGAGCGTTTTTTTATCAGCTGGCATGTTGTATAATATGGCGGCCAAAATTTGTTGTTCAGCCGTATTCTTCTTAAGCACTTTCTATTGGTGCATCCGATCGTCGTCAGGGGCGATTCTTGTTGTTGTCGTTTCAATTTCCTTCGAGGTTTGGTGTATTTATATTTTATTTCTGTGTTTCTCTTTCTTGGTTATAAAGCTGAGTCCAGAATTGTGAGGGACGAATTATTTTCATGTTTTATTTCAATTTTCTAATTGTATACTTCGTTCATTAAGTTTCTTGTTAGTTATTAAATACGGTTAGAGTATTTGTCATGGTATCAAATGAGATCCGGTTAAAAAGGGGCAGTAGTTTTTTTTTATTAGCATGATTTGTAGTAATTATAGTCGTTGTGTGCAATTGTTAAGCTATTGGATTTTTGTGTTGTTATCTAATGTTGGACGACTAGGTTTTTATCATGGGATGTTAGGTGTTGTTTATGGCGCTATCGTAAGCTAAATGAAAGGGTCGTCGACGGGAGAGTGTTTTATGGTATGACCTATACATACGTTGTATGTGTATTTAAAGTGAGTTCGGAGACATTCTTTGAAAGTGCAAATAAACTCATACACTACATTAGTTTTGTTTTGTATGTTGTTAGCATAAGTAATATTGTTTTTAATTCTTTAATAAATGATTTTAAATTTAGTATACTATATTTTTAGTTTGATCTTTTTGTTCTGGTCGATGGGTCTGGTGTTCATTTGGTTAGGTTGTTATTACTTTTTCATCTGTTTTGTATGTAGTGTGTTGTTGGTTTTTATAGTATACTAAAATTGTGCCGTTTTATTAGGGTAAGGGTTTATGTTTTTATTGTAGAGTGAGTTTACCTTGAGTGGTATGCGCCTATCGATATTTTTGTTTGGAAAATTATTGTTTACTAGAATTTGTCTTAAGTTCGTTAGTTCCTTGTAAATATTTGTCGTGTTGATGCTATATTGTATGAGCGGTGAATCAATTGTTTTATGAGTACAGTTTTATGTTTTTCTTGGCTATCCCTATAGTAATTTAAGAGTATTGCATTATTGTGTGTATATATATATATATATATATATATATATATATATATATATATATATAGTTTTAAGTTTCTATTTTTCAAAAGTGGGTTAACCAATGAAATATAATGAAGTTAATACAAGAGTTCTCTATACGGCAGTAGAGCAAGTTACATTTTCAATTCGTCTTTATATAAGCAGTAATTTGTTGCTAGACAGTCATGAGCATGTTTCTGTCTTTTAGTGTTTATTAACTAGAGACCTCTTTAGACAACCTACGCTTATTTACGAAAGCGGAATTCCACTTTCGTAAATAAGCGTATGTCGCATGAAGAGGTCTCTAGTTACTAAACCCTAGAATACAGAAACATGCTCATAACTGTGTAGCAACAAATCACTGATTATATAAAGACAAATTGAAAATGTAACTTGCTCTACTGCCGTATAGAGCACTCTTATATCAACCTCGTTATATTTCATTGGTTAACTTACTTTTGAAAAATAGCAACTGATAACTATACATACACATACACACACATACACACACACACACACACACATATATATATATATCAGCAATATTAAAGTAATTATAAGTAGTTATCATAGATTTTTAAGGAAATTGTATTGTTTCAATTAAAAGTTCAATATTACAAATAATACATAAAACTTAATAATATTATTCTTTCAGAAAACCTCAGTATTTACTTACATTATTTTTTTTAATATCAGAGCGTACGATATCTACATATCTTTTACATTAATAATTTTTTTCGATGTGTGCAAATTTATAAAAGTCCAAGTTTATTTTGTATGTGCGATTTTCATATAATTCTTTTGATCCATTAAAACTATTTTCTGATTAATATTCTCTATTATGATTAATATTTTTTCTAATATAATAAACTAAAGATTCACACTGTTCGACTCCAGATGCTTTAGAGAAGCATTTCTTTCTGTTGAAATTCGTATGTGATGTAATATACTTTCGTACAAGCACGTGCAGGTATTCAGCATCAAGGCAACGAATACAGAGCGCCTGCAAAGTCGACACATCATGTTTTTTCATTATATTTACATAATTCTGAGTCTATGTTACAATTTGCTCCCTAAGAACTCCAATGAAATCATCAAAAGTAATAAGAGTGACAGTTTTAGTTCATCCTCCAAAATCTATTAGAACATTGTTATTGCTCAAACCATCTATGTCAATTGAAATTATTCACGGCAGCGACTGAGATTTCAACACCATTAAAAGCTTAACCCGGTCGGATTAAACTGTCAAGATTTAAAGAAGCGTTAATAGCAATAAAGTAGAAATAGGAATGTAAATCACAATACTGTATCTATATGTTTTTAGAGTAAAAAAAATATTTTATTTATTATTACAAAATATATTTGTTTACTAATTAATATATATATACATATATATATATACATATATATATACATATATACACATATATATATATATACATATATATAGACTAATTAGTAAATGAATACATTTAATAACAGTAAATGAAATAATTTTCTTAGTTTAAAAACATATAGATAAAGTATTGTGATTTATATTCCTATTTCTACTCTCTTCCTCTCTCTCTCTCTCTCTCTATATATATATATATATATATATATATATATATATACATATATATACATATATATATATACTAGCAAAAGTACCCGTTGGTGACTAGGTTCAAAAACAGCCTACGGAAAATGCACTCTGATTTATGAAAGTATGATAGGTTATGAGGAGGAAGGGTTGTAAACAGATAGCT
Source organism: Euprymna scolopes (assembly GCF_053919585.1). NCBI lineage: Eukaryota > Metazoa > Mollusca > Cephalopoda > Sepiida > Sepiolidae > Euprymna > Euprymna scolopes. The sequence continues at coordinate 10,990,881 of NC_136484.1, read as the reverse complement.
TCGAATTTGGGGGTATCGAAACGAAAGAAAAATTTGATGAAAGAAAAAATGAAATAGATAAACCCCTTAATTTATTCTACCATACCTGTTCACACTGAAACACTTATCACAATATTCTGTGGGTCTATATTAAAAAACCTTGTTAAACTTTGTGGCATATTTCCATTCTATCGAGGTTAAGTGCGAACGAACACCCCATAATTTTATTATACCATATTTCTTCAAACTGAAACATAATTATCAAAGTAAACTTACGCAGATAGATATGAAAAGTATTTATTAAAGGTTGTGCATATTTCCATTCTATGGAGGCCAGCCGCCAACGTAGACCCACAATATTTTATACCACCCATATTTAAGTTAAAACATACTTATCAAAGTATTATTATGTACATCTATATCACAAACACTTGAAAACGTTTTTTTTTTATTTTTCCCCATACTTTAAACCAGGCACGTACACATACCCCACAATTTTAATGAATCATCATTATGCCACATCAAACATACCCATTCCTGTGTCTTGATACATCTTCTATTATTATATGTAATCAATTTTTCATAATAGTCAATTATAAAGGCGCCTATTCGTGACCAGACACACACACACATACGTTCAGCTTTATATATATATATATATATATATATATATATATATATATATATATATATATATATATATATATATATAATCCAAGAATGGTAAAATCCAAAACGGTCGAATTAAAATTTTCCAATCCAATGGGTAAGTTCCAAATGGTCCAAAATGATCAAAAAGGCAGAGTTCCTTGGAAAAAATCGCCAATGGAATGAATTCCAAATCATTAAAAGAAAAATCACTGGAGAGAATATTTAAAATACGTCTGTCAAGGCTGGAGGAATCAAGTAATGATTAATGATTTGGAATTCATTCCATTGGCGATTTTTTCTAAGGAACTCTGCCTTTTGGATCATTTTGGACCATTTGGATCTTACCCATTCGATTGGACATTTTTAATTCGACCGTTTTGGATTTTACCATTCTTGGATTTTTTACCCTTCACCGGACTATCCATTCATGTGAAATCTTTTTATCATTTTTCTTTTACCTCCTATTCCCCTTACCTCACCCTTTTTAACCATGTAAGATCTGTTGACTTACTTGTAGTTTCATTAAATACTTTTACTTGCAAAATCCGATCCCGCATTTTGCTTATTCCTGCCTTCTGATTAGAAGGAGAGTATTTCTTCGAAACTCCGCGGATTAAGGACTATCCACTTATCTTGTGCTTCCTTTTTAAAATTAAATATGTTTTTAACTCTTTTTCAAGATGTTTTAACACGTTTTATTAATCATTTGTTCATATATATATATATATATATATATATATATATATATATATATATATATATAACTCCACTTCCCTCAGTTAAAATCGAAACCGAAACCAAAACCTCAGAAGAATTCTTGGTAACATTATTTATAAAGACTAAATCACTTTAGTACTATCAGCTATAATCGAAATCGAAATCAAAACTTGAAGAAATTATTGATAACATTATTTATTATAAGAAATGGAAGTGCATACTAATCAAACAACAGTCACTAGGATGAAAGCCCGACTTTTAAAGTAAATAACACACTCGCTATCCTATTGATATATAGATGGTTCTTTGACACGAAAAAGTCTCCATAGAAATTAATGGGTCTGTTTACAGTATAATTGAACTGTAATACATGACTTTAAATTTTAATCTTTAACTAAAGCTTATATGTACAAGTATTTTAATAAAATGAAGAGTTGATTTTCTACAGAGCAACATATATTGTGGACTAAGTCACTCTGGGGAGCCATGTGAAGTTCCACTCTGTAAACTAGAGTCGATCGTCAACTAGAGTAGGTAATCAATAGATTTCTTTTAAAAATAGTGTTGGAAGACATTCTTCTAATAGATTTTTCGTGTAGATTTCTATGTACTGTCTTTGAGAAAAAAATGCTTTTCTTTAATCGTCATATTTTAGACGTTTTTTTTTAAAGTTTTTTTATTTGATAATGAAATATTGCTGGCGATTTTTTTCTTGAAGTAACATTTGTTATTCTCTATGGGTTCATAAGTTGTATCAGGAAATGCACTTATCTTCGCAATGATTCTCCCGATATATAATGTCTTCTGTAATTGCATAGGAAATAATTTCGTTATCTCTTTCATTTTTACACGCGATACATGACCTTGCGATATCAATTCCTTTCGCTTCACTTTCATCAGATTTGTTTCTAATTACAAATGCATGTATTCAAAAGATAATCAAGCAGTATGATCAATCTCTTAATATTCAATTCTTGTTTAGTGTTCAAAGAAATGTAAAATGCAGCATCGCAATTAAAAATTAGAATTTACTTTGATTACGAAAAAGTGTTATTAGCATCAGATCTAGACGATGCATTTTCCTCCATCTACGATATTGATCCATTCCCCACAAAGCACCAGTTTATGTACGGATATAATAACGGAGGATAACTCATTTACTTTGTATAAATATAACTCTAAACACGCCAAAGTTAAATGGTACTTTAAAACATTAATACTTAAGATACACTGTAACATTATTACCTCGATCATAATTTTAATTGAAACCTTGCTGAGATCCTCTGAAACATCCCAAGTTTATTTTACTCAACACATAATTAAAGAGGGCTCTTTCCGTCGAATAAACTAAAGCACTAATGTATATAATTCTTACGAAAATCATGAAAACAAAATAAATTTATTTTATTCCGTATAATACAATTCTTGTAAATACACACTTTAAACTACAAGCAAACATTTATTGTTCAATTTATTAAAAAAAAATGAGAACGAATCATTTGGTTTTAATTTTTTTTATCCATCTTTAATATCATGGGTGTTATTATATGTGAAGTTAGGATAGTAAAGTGAATGTATTACATTAACAGGAAGAAGTAAGGTGTCTCGTCCTTTCCACTAGCCTGTGGGAGATCTATTTATTCCTCTATAATGTTTCCTGTTCATATTTGACTTTTAATTGAAATATTTTAGTGTTGACATCAATTAAAAAAATAACTGCAAATTGCGGAGGCAAAAAAAAGGTCCGCGGCAAAGAAATCCCTTAAAACCAGCTTAAATTATCGCCCCTAAATAAGTTTAAATATCCACCAACAGGCAACAAAGCATCTCTATTCGTAATTGTTTTTCCATGTTATACAACTTAATATTTCGTTCATATGCGACGACTTTCTCTTAGTGATCATTAGGAGCTCATTAATTTACACCTTTCTGGTTTATCCAATCGAAGAAATCGGCCGCAGATTGAAATGTGATGGGAAAATGGTACGAAAGACCGTGCAAAAGCACGAAAACACCGGCACTGTTCGAGAAGCTCCTAGATCTGGTCATATTAGAGTAACTTCTAAAAAGGAAAACAATGCTATCAAGATCCGCAGCCTAAAAAACAGATTTGACACGGCTCTCCACATTCAACAATAGTGAAATCTTGTAAAAATGTGCTCTCTTTCTATTGTCAAGAACAAATTAAAGAAATTTAATTTGCGAGGTTATGTTACAAGACGCAAGCCAATGATTTTCGTAAAGAACAGAAAGCGCCGTCTGGACTTCAAAAAAGATCGGGACTCTTAATATTGATCAAAAGTGATTTTTAGCGACAACACTAAGTTCAATAGGCTAGGCAGTGATGATAGGCGGTATGTCCGTCGGCGGAAAGACGAATAATTTAATCCTAGGTGCTCAGTTTAAACGCTGCAAGGTGGTTGAGATTTCAGTTTTGCTGTAAGGTATTATTAGTACCAATGGTCTAGGGCCTATAGTTTGTTTGCAAAGTTTGGTTTATTCCAATAGTATATTTATATGTTGACTGTGCATTTTTCACCCAATTTTGGTCGAAATTTGAATGATAATCCCACCTTCATGGAGGATATTGTTTCCATTCACACAGCTGGCGATGTCAAGAAGGTCCTGGAAAAGCATGACATTCCGTGTTTGGATTGATCTGCACAATCTCCAGACCTCAAACCTATCGGAAACGTATAGCATTACATCAAGCAATAGCTATGCAATGATAAAGTTTCAAATTTGGAAGAAAGTTGGTCAAAAATTAAAGAATAATAGGATGACCTTTCCCCGGCGTATTGCTGCAGTCTAATTCAAGGAATTCCAGGAAGATTGCAGGTTGTCAAATTGCAGAAGGTTTATGCTTCTTAATATTACTTGTGTTCCTGTTTTATTTGTGTTGCATTAATGTTCTAAAGTTACATTTAAATAGAAATTTTCCATTGTGCGGACTTTCTTTTGCCTCCTCAAGTTGAATATTTTTTAATTGACGCGAACACTAAAATATATAAAATATATAAAATGATAAGTCAAATATGAACAGGTAAAATTATAAAAGAATAAAAGGACAATATATATATATATATATATATAGTAAGTTATAAAATATGTATGGCAATTATACTACACAGATAAGGCGGATGAATCTTAGCGTCGATGAAACGCGGAATATTCTGTGTAGCCTAATTACCATATATATTTTATAACTTACTACCTAGCTCCTCCTACGCATTGAGCACTGTTAAAGTAAATACGTGAAGCTTATGCATAAATGTATACTTTCGTAAATTAATTTATCTGATAAAATGAGCAGTCATATATATATATATATATATATATATATATATATATATATGCTACCTTGCATATGGCTAAAATGTTGTTAGGTTAACAACGAAATAATAGCTTACAGACATATATCATTGGGAATGCTCCCGGATCGATTAAGTGATATTTTTTAATATTATAAGAAAACAATATAACAATATGTTTATACTCTGCATACACCAAAACAGAGTTAATACACGTATGGAAATAGCACACATTTATTACACATTTATTGTACACCTATATAAATTATATGTGCAATTTAAGAATACCAAAAACTGCGTCTATACGTTTTCAAATAAAATCTCTAGTAGTAGATTTTAGCAAAACAATTTACATAGTTAAGGTAATATTCTAGTGCGTATTGTTTTTGGCACTCCTATACATGTTTGAAGGTTTATAATTTCTATGAATCAATCCGATTATTGGCCATATCGACGTATCTAATTCAGCTGAAGACATTAAATCATAAATGTATGCTATAAATGTTTGCTTACTTATTGTTTTAGTGGTTTACACACGAAAAAATAGCAACTGCACCCGTTCACATGATTATTAGCAATACTAAACAATTCCAGCAAAGCAACAGCTGTTTCTATGCTTGCCATAAATTTTATTTTATTTGATTATCACTTTGCTCAGCTGCAAGAAGTCATTTTTTCTTAAAGTTTAGATTCGATATCTGAGAAATTTCTGATCAGCACTCGTATTTCACACCGTTGTTAGAATTTAGATGTATATTTCAGATTAAGTAATTATAAATTGCTCAAAACTCTCGAGTTAGTTACCGTATTTGCCCAACATATTCAATAATAGTAAAAACGTTTGAGCATTAAGAATTTTTAAATATAGTGTTATTGTCTTTATGTCTCGGGAAGCGAGTCAGAAAAATTACTTTTTTCATGAAATATGCCTGCTGTAATCATTTTGTGTAAAATAAGAAAGCTAACCAATATTTTTCGGATGTAAAAACAAAAAACATGGATTTGTGAGCGAAATAAATTTGAAGTTCTTAGTGCATACAATGACAACATAGTCGAGTATTTACAATATTGTTCAACAGAAAACGTAGAATTTCTTAATTTTAGGCATAGCTTGAACATGTGGCAGTGTACATTTTACTCTTATGCATTACGATTTTTACTAACTAAACCTTGGATTTTACATTTTCTACACATATCTTATGATAACATGCCCAGCTAATCTATCCTCCCGAGAAAATGAATTAAGCTCAAACCACTTAATATCAAACTGTACATTGTCTTAATAAGCTAGTACGGTCTATTTTTTGAAATCATTTTCGTTTTATTACAATTATTGATATTGCAATCGTTCAAAGCCGTTTATGATTGCGCGTTTTAAAGTAACACTATCTAACGTTACAAACTGATCGACCGATCAAATATAACCCCGTGAATCTGTTGGAAAAAAGATTAGGTGACGTTCCAACACGCGGTTAATCTCCATTATTGTATGTTTAGCGAAGGCGAGCAAATAAAGTATAATATAAACTGTTAGACTCTTGTGCTGTTTTTAATTCGTCAAGTTGACGACAAGATATTCAACCAGTGAAAGTTTTAATCTTCTTGATACACTACTGCAATTCAAAATGTTTTCAACAGTTAAATGCTTTAATGCATTTATTTAAGAGGCGCAATGGAACTGCATCTGAAATTGAATTAAAAAATACGAATATTTTATTTATTCAAGAAGGCTTAACTGTGAACGACAGTTTTATCAGTAAATTGATTCGGATGTGGGATCTCACAAATGCAAACAATATAACATATCATTAGGGTCACATGTCAAATTAAAAGAATTTTAGAAGAGATATCTGATTTTAAGTTATAAGCATGAGGGATTAATTTCGTTTGGCTTTTTATTGTCTATTGCAAGTATTATACATTATTTGCTTTACATAAGAGGAAAATAAGATCAACCTTATTATTCATCACTCAATGCCGAAACAACTATATATATATATATATATATATATATATATATATATATATATATATATGTGTGTGTGTGCGTGTGTGTGAGTGTGTGTGGGTGTGTGTGTGTGGGTCGTGCGTGTTGTTATTGTTGCTGCGTTTTATTTCCCTGAGATTTTATCCTGTCTGAATTAATCAAACGACAATAAATAACAAAAGATACAAGAACGTGTAACATTGCGTTTCTCCTAACGTCCGTTGAAAAGATCGATGCCGGTAATCGATCTTAGAACGAGAGATGCTCGTTAGACAATTCATAGGAAATGCATAAATGAATACGAAAATCGTAAAGAAAGTGACACAAACTTATATATACAATAAAGTACATAAATAGGACTTATTAAAATGAAATTAATATGGGATATTAAGGAAGTCTCCTCATGATCGTAAGATTGTAGTGATTTTTATTGTGGTTGAAGCGTTATTTTGCCATTTAGTTTTAAGCTCTAGACTTTGGCATACGTGTTCAAAATATTTAGCTAGTCGGGAGACAATCTGCAGATATTGTGCGTTTTATCGTTATTTTATCGCATTTTACCACATCAATTTTTAAAACTAATTTTACTCTTTTTCTTAGTTTTTTCAATAGGGCGTTGCTACACTACTTTTCGATGAAACACAACATTTGAGGACTTTAATTTAATTTGTTGTTTTCAGCTAAAAGTTTGTGACCATTTTTCTCACCGTGATGTTCCTTACTTTAATTAAATTCGTCGAAGAGAATGATATTATAAATGGGTGACGGCTGAAATGTAATTATTCTTCACAGTGAACTGTCTTATGGCATTATAACCTACCTTTTTATGTTCATAGCGAACATAATAATAATAATAATAATAATAATAATAATAATAATAATAATAATAACAATAATTTTGGGTTCGTATACCAAGTTTCTTTAAAAATAGATGTCATTTATTCTCACAGGATATCCAACCAAATACTTACTCTAAACCAGAAGCTTCAAAGATCAAGAGTTTTTCTAGAGATATCGGTGGGGCCTACACTAGCAGACGTATTAAGGCCGGCTAAAACATCGGGGATTCATAGATTTTTTTTTTTTAATCTATTTCTATACGACTTGATACTACACTTAGAGAACCTACTACGACAGGGATTATTCGTTTTAAAACCCATGTATAGGCCTTATTTCCAAGGCTAACGGATCATAATTGCTCCACTTCTCTTTCTCATTGTCTCCCACTTTCCTGTCCCAGGAAACTGAGAAGTCTACAATATTCCACTTTTTAGATCTTATCAATGACGACTAAATCTGGACGATTTTGTTACAATTATTTGATCCATACCTCTACATTGTCATTCTTATTTGTTCTTAGTTCATAAGCACAATCCGATTAATTTCTCATTACATCCCTGAACCACTTTCAAGCACACTTGACCCAAACCTTCTTACAAAACTCCCGGTATATCAGGAGCCCCTATGCAATCGTGGTTTGCTATACTCTCTCTCTCTCTCTCTCTCTCTCTCTCTCTCTCTCTCTCTCTCTCTCTCTGAGCAAATCCGCTACGTCCTGCTGCAAAGTGCGCAATTTAACCTGGATGGCAAATAAGGTCAGAGACTCAAATCAACAAACATAAAAAGAAGCCAAAACGATAAGCAAGAAGAAAGCATCGTGGAAGAAAATTGAGAATTGAAAATTTGACTAGCAGGGAGAGGCTAAACAAGAAACACAAATATCTGAACCAAAAATTATCAGCAAAAGAAGGAAGATTAAGACGATATAAGTATAAATCTGAACAATGAAAGCAAAACAGGACATTTTTAAACAAAGTAAGCCAATTCTATTAAAACGTCAATAGAAGAAAAACAAAAACGAAATGATCAATCCCAATAGAAACAAAACTCTATCGGAGTTATACATGGGAAGAACGACAAGACTACAACAGAAATTCCGAATTGCTGAATCTCATAAAAGAAGACTTACTCCAAATCGAAGAAGGACAAGTGAATGAAATCAACAAAGAAACCATGAAGAAAATTATAGGAAAAATGGCAAACAAGAGAGCACCTGGGCACGACGGGATACAAGCATACTGGTTCAACAAATTTACAACTCTACACAAAAGACTAGCTCAAAACATGAAAAGACTTATACAGGAAACGCACTTACTAGCTTGGATGGCAAAAGGCAAAATTACGTTAATACAGAAGGGCACAGAAAAGGAACCGCCCTCAGCAACTATAGGCCTATTACCTGCTTGCCTACTATGTGGAAAATACTGACAGCACAACTGATTGAACAAATATACCACTCCCTAAATAATCGGGGACTTCTACCCGACGAACAGAAAGGATGCCAGAAAGGAAAAGGGGGAACACATGATCTGCTATATATAGACTAAAAGATCCTAAAGAAGGTAACAAGAAGAAAGGATTAAACTATGACATGGATCCACTGCAAAAAGGCGTACGATAGAATCTCTCAAGCATAGATAATTGAATGCTTAAAATGTATAAAATACCAAGCAGGATCATCAACTTGATTGAAAGTGCAATGAGAAATTGGAGACTGGAACTGACAGCTGATTGCAAGCATAACAGCAATCAACATACAAAGAGGTATCTTCCAAGATATCCACTATCACCATTACTGTTCATCATAGCCAGGATGGCTGAGGACAATACACTGAGAAAGTGCCAAGCTGGATACAAGTTCTCTAACATGGAGGAAAAAATGAAACAACTGATGTACATGGGCGATCTGAAACTCTTCGCAAGGACCAATAATGAACGAGAGACATTAATAAATATCACCAGGATCTTCAGCGAGTATATCCAAATGGAGTTTGGTCTGGAAAAGTATGCACTACTTGTTATGAGAAAAAAACTGAAGACCAGGAAACTCATGATCATGCACAACGCACTACCTCCAATAAACGATTTTGACTCTACGTAAAATAGAAGATGGTGGGAGGAGGCTGGCCAATATAAAAGACTGTGTGAATGACAGCAAAAAAAAAACTAGAAAAATATTTAATGCAAAACACTGAAAGAATAAACATTGTAGTGAGAGACACGGAAAAAATTAATACAACAGAAAACAGAAAGACAAAATATAAAACAAGTAAGGAAAAGCGGGAAGAGAAACAACTACACGAAAAATTCAGAAGGATTACAAAAGATGACACTAACGAAAATACTTGGACATGGATGCGAAAAGACACATACGACGAGAAACTGAATCCCTTGTAACTGCAGCACAAGACAACTCAATAAGAATCAACCGCATCAAAGCAATGCTCGACAAAACACAAGGAAACAACAAATTCAGACTATGTGGACAAAGAGACGAAACGATAAACCATATAGTAAGTAAATACCGCAAACTGGCATGAAAGAAATACAAGAAGAGACACGGCCAAGCGGGGAGTGTAGTACACTGGGAATTTGAAAACAACTGCATTTCGAACGCACAAACAATTGGTACAAAAATAAACCGGCAACAATACGAGAATCACAAGGTCCTATGGAATATGGACTTACAAACTGATACACCCATCAAAGCAAGAAGACCGGATGTCGTAATAATTAACAACAAAGAAGAATCTTGTCAAATAGTAGACTTTGTTGTTCCAACTGACCACCGCGTGAATATCAAAGAAAAGTAAAAACGGAGCAAATACACAGAGCTAGCCAGGAGCTGAAAGGGATGTGGAAGATGAAGAAAATCAAAATAAAACCTATAATAGTAGGAGCACTAGCAACAATCCTGAACTTTTAAAAAAGACTGGGAGAAATTGTAATCAAAGGAATGACTGGAAAATACAACGAACAACAATCACGAAAACAGCTGAAATATTAAAAAAAAACAAAAAAAACTTGAATATGGAAACTAACACATAGGAGCAACAAGTGCGGTCCAGACAAACTGCTGCTAAGGCAAAACATAAAACACTACATGGAACAAAGAACACTAAAACCGCCTATCATTAAGTTTTCTAACGCAACCTTACCCGCATTGCCACATTAGAGCGAGACCAAATAACCAAGTAGAGTCAAGGAGGAAGGAAAGACGGAAGAACGGACCAAGCATCAACCGAATAAGTCAGACGATAACTGGAACATTGAGGAGGCTTATTACCACTTAAATCCCAGCAAAGATCAATAGCTGCTGCCAACGAGAAATCAATGGTAAGTAGCTGTTGCGATAATACAAATTTATTTGCAAATATTATCAAAAAAGGTGGAGAGTACTGGAAACCTGGGGAAACTTGTTGTCACACCACAGACTGTTTTCATAGAAAAATCTCTGAAGACCTGTGTGAAAGATCCTTGTAAGCCAATAATAATAATAATAATAATAATAATAATAATAATAATAATAATAATAATAATTTATAAAAAGAATAGCAATATTCACATTACTAATAGATATTGTCATTATACCACGAATATTATAGCAAAATTCGTTCGCATATATTTTTTGCGGGATTTGGACTCAGTTAAGCTTAAAGATCGATTTTAAGAAAAAAAATTGAATTCGCGTTAAAAAATGCACATAATAAAATTGAGAAATGCGATCAGTTTTTTATGTTGATTTTTTTTTTCTAATTTTCACAAACATACAAAGATATTTTTGCTCGGTTACTTACTACTTTAAGAAAAGCCGATAATAATAGATGGGATTGTACGGGAATAAGCTGACGACAACGTCAATTAAAATCAAAAATCAAATAAGGTTAATGTGAAACTTATTCATCATTCTACCTTTGACTGCAAGTGCTGCACAAAATACAGTGACAATTAGAAATTTTCATTTGCAAATGTGGGTGCATTACATATTATTTACAGATTACCTTTAATCTATGTACTTAAAAATGAGCATAACAGTAATGTATATATGTATATATGTGTATATATATATATATATATATATATATATATATATATATATATATATATATATAAAGAGTTCAAAGGGCGAATGAACTCTTTTCTTTTTCTGGGTCAACGGCCAACTAGCACCGTGTATATTTGTGTGTATGTGTGTATGTGTATTGGGGTGGAAAGGGCTCCCGTAAGCCATGGTGAAGGCAACCTTTCTAGGAGAAGCAAATCTCTGATTTAAAAAACCATAAAGCGGGAGACCAGTACCTGCATTAAGCTGGTCTGCAGTTTAATTCGTTGCTGGCTATCTTGCTCTTGCTTGTTGCTGGATCTCAACATTTTGAACCGAGAGAGAGACTTAGCTGTCGTACAAAGCTAAGACTCTGTAACATCATCTTTGTATAGATACTCCCTCAGGCATTTGGACTCATGGATTTTAAATGTCTGAGGGAGTGGCACTCGTCTGACAAGACGTTGCAATCATATATATATATATATATATATATATATATATATATATATATACCCGAATAAAAAAGTTAACGCAATATTTCCTTTAAATTTATTTACAAATACATTTTCCCTATATTCAATTTATTTCAACCAATTGAGCATTATCGTAATATACTAATACTTTTATCTTTATAAATGTACCGAAATAAGCAAGTTTCCAACACTGTTTGAAATATAACCATGATCTTAAAATCCATAAAAGTATCAAATGAAAAGAATTATCAAATTACGATAAGAGGATCATCTAATATATGTATATGCTGAATCCAAAAATGAATAGACTTGCATGGATTTCAGTTAAAGCTTGTTTTAACAATTTATGATTTATCTGATTTTACTATGACTAAAATTCATTTATAGTCAGCTACATATTACCTCGTAAAATTGTTTTATATATGATAAAATAAATATAAATATCACAAGTATGATCTTGGTAAGTTTACCTGTGAAACATAGAATAGTTATATGCGAACGGGTCGTACAGGTTTAAAGGACACCGGGGAAATTTTAATAGTCAGTTGCCAATGCAAATGCAATTTACGTGTGTCGATAATCAAATCGATTCTAATTTCATCGCTAGATTTTCTTTTCCTGTATAATAAATCAGAAACGTAACGAAAAACCGAAATTTTGACATAAGATTGAAGTTACATAGTGTTTTGAGTAGAATATACATTTAAGTCCTATGTATATATATACACATACAAAATTCCATCATATATTTTGTCGTAATAATACATAAGTAGCAGTGTTACGTCATTGACTTTTTCATGCAGATACAATTGAACTAATCATCACTGATTAGAGTGTATTAAACGTTTGTGAATCGGAGGAAATTAATCCAAGTACAATTAGGAGATTCAAGACTGGTAAAAATATGCGACACGAAGAATTATTCAGGTTTTATGACCGGGATACTAAAAAAAAACTCCCAAATGTGCATTAACAATATGGCTGATTATGTAGAAAATAAATTCTTGAGCACTAAATGTTACTGGTTTGATGGTACCGCTCCCATTTCGGTAGCTCTTCAACGGTTTAGTTTTTAATTTTATAAAAAGAGGTTGCTTAAATTAAGTAACGTGCATAACATATTTCTTTTACTTGGATTGACTAAGCAATATTATGCAATAATAAACACAATGTCATGTTCGTTTCGAATGTAACTTGTAGCAACAACGTGCCGTTGTGTGAAATCTATTTGTTCATTTTAACTAAAGATTGTAGCGGATCAATAACGTTGAGCCGTAATTAAGATAAATCGTTTAACTCTTTAGAAAATTACATCACTTGGATTTTTATGATCGCAGTGGAATGAGGCTGATTCTAAGTGAGTAATGGCTTCATCTTATGTTTTATTTATTGCGTTCGCTGAATTGTAATGCAGCGAAATAGGAAACATGGCAGATTGGACTTATTAATTATTGACACCTCAAAGCAGAAATCGAATTGCATTCTAGAAATATTATTCATTGAAACTAGCAGAACTCGTGGAACTTCCACGGTCGTTGAAAATCTTTAAAACTCATTATAAATAAAATTAATAAAACAAATAACGACGAATTTAAAACAACTTTTTAGTAAATCATTTTTTTTAACATTTTAAACCTAAAAAGGTTTTATTTAAGAAAGTACATATTTTTTCAATAAAGATTCAACACATAACACATTGTTTTTTTTTCTTTAATAATTTAAAATTCAAATTATAATGGAGCAGATGTCAATATACTTGCAGATTCTTTATTGAAAAAAAGCTATAATCCAAAAATACTTACAGTGTCTTTTCAACATGACTTTTGTAAAAATTAGGAAATAAAACAGACAATTTGTATTTTATCTATACTCTTTACGTATCGATGTAGTGTAAGGCACATAACTCGATTTTATCGATTAATGATTTTATTGAAATTCCTTTATATTTTTATTCACTTTTTTTATTTTTTATCTTCTATACTTTGTGTTTAAATTGTTTTTCTTACATTATTCTCCTCATGGAAATCAAGAGTAAATTTCTCATATAGTTCATTTCAACCTTATAATCTGGTTTAGTCTATTTTAATCCAACATAATATGTACATCTTAATAATATGAAATTACTTAATATTTGGCTTTTTGGGTGCTATTGTAATGTCCCAAATGCTATTTTATTACCAATACCAATTATTATATTTAAATTTAATTATGTTTTCATTATTAAAGTTATATTCTGATTATTTTCTATGTGTTAAGTTAATGAACTTCTATTTTATGTAGTACTCTATCCTAAATCCTTTTATTAAATTAACGGGGTTCCTTCTACACGAACCTTTCACTCACAACATATCCCTTTATTATTTTTTAAGTATATGATTTAAATCAGATTTTAATCAAATTTCTCTTCTTAATTTTTTTACGTAATTTTCTAACTTAATCACCTGAAACAGTCATATTTCTCTTCTTAATTCAAATATTTTTGTTAGTCTTATCCTTATTTCTATCTGTATCATTATTCCAGTTTAGTTATTTTTCTGGCCTTATGTTAAACGATGCTACATGGTTTCTGTATCTCTCCTTAAAATTGCAATCAGCCCCGCCTTAATGTATCATTTTAGAGATATTCACCTTAACTTCAATTAGATTTGTATGCAATTAAAAAGATAAAGCAATTACGTTACAATCGACACTCCTTTTGCATTCTACTGTTACCTTTATTCTCAACATTTTATTCTCCTGGTTCAATCTTACTATTATGCATTATTTTGTTAATTTTACGATTATCTAAACTTAATATAGTGTTGCTTTAATTGGCAACGATTGAGGTTGAGAGTTTAACTGTGATAATATCAGTTGTTTTACCTGATCTATTGTCTGGAGAAGGAGGGGAGATAATGTTTGAACTGGAAAAAATTAAACCCGACTTTCTTTTTGCGTTTCTTTCTCTTCTTTATAACGGAATTATTACTTGTTCATCCTTATTTATTTCATTTTTATTATTCTAATCCTTGTTTTTATATACATTTTTAATTCCTTACATTTCTTTTTCCCTTTATGTTATGTTATATGATATTGGGTAATTCATAACTCTATCCTCATTTTCAGTCTCCTTAATATATCTGATATTTTCTGTGTATCGTGATATAGTTAATGCTTTGTTATAAGAAACCATTATTTTCATCAAATATATTCAAATTTTGTGATATTCTAGATGCTCTTTTTTATATACTGGGGGTAATTGATTTTTCATACTCCTAGGGTAATCACATTTATAGTCATTATAGAATAATGTTTAGCTTTATTTGTGATACGAGTAATAAGTATTGTTAAGGTATAGGGTTATATCCGAAAATCCACTATTTTACAATTGCAATCTTGTTATTTCTTACTTAAGTCCATTAAAGAATATATTAATTTTCTTTCTAATTTTTAAAAAATATTTTTTTACTAGCAGTGCAGCGCAGCTTTGCTCATACCCTAGGTATTGTCCATAGCTTTATGTGCATATATATATATATATATATATATATATATATATATATATATATATATATATATATATTAAAAGTTTGACTCATGTCCCGGTAACCTACATCTAATATTTCCAGTCTTTACGCACAAATTGATGGAGGAGTTTGGTAGAGTCTGCAAATATCAACTTTTTTAACGTTGACCTTTTGGCAGTCAAATTTTCGCACAAAACTGACTTAAGAGTCTGCTGCATGTCTGAATATTATTTATGTAAAATTTCAAATGTTTATACACAAAATTGGCTGAAGAGTTTGTTAGGGACCAAAAAAGTCAGATCTTCTGAAATTTGTACATTGGCAGAAAATTATGGGGAAAAAAACAATTAAAAACTTGCCGTATGTCGTAATACCGTTTAGATTAAATTTCAAATGTTTAGTGAGAAAAATTGCTGCGTAATTTGGTAGAGACCACAAAGGTCAGATTTGTTTAAAGTTTGACCCCAATTTTCACCCCTTAACATTTATTGTTTGGCTCAAATCAAATTAAAACCAATGATCTATGCCCAAGTATAAAATTTCACGTGTTTAGACCCAAAATTGGCGGAGGAATTCGGTAGAAATTTCAAAGACCAAATTGTTGAACTTGGACACTTTGACCGCCAAATATCTAGCCAGAATCTGATTAAAAATATGTTCTTAAATTTAAATACCCCACTTTATATCGAATCTCGAGACTGTAGACCGGCAATTGACAGAGAGATTTATTAGGGAAATGTACACATATAGACGGTTTCACTTTTATAGATATAGAGATTATTCGATCGGGCGAATAATCTAAAAAATAATGCATCATTTCTATATAGCCCTCGATTTAAGCCCGGTTATTTTTATTCATTTCAATATGTACAGAACTACTTAGTCTTTATCAAGCATAATCCGTAGGTGCCATTATCTCTTTTTTTCTCGCCCATAGTAAATTATTGTATCTTTTTCTCGCATGTTTTATGATTTTTATTTACATCTAGTTATATATGTTTGATTTCCTGCTAATTTAATTGATTTTATTGGGTGTAGACGTTATATATATATAATATAATCAATACCAAATATATATATATATATATATGTATATATATATATATATAAAACAAAGGTATGTTTGTGTCTTAAGAGTAGCTTTTTTCAAATATTTTATATAATGTAATATTTAAATTTGTTCAAATGCTTAGAAACAATTATAACACATAAGAAATTACACATGTTGTTCTGTATCGCATCTCATCTCTGTGGCTAGACAAATAATTACCTCAAGCCAAGATCACGTTCCGACCGCCCAAACGACAGTCGGAGCCTCTAACCGTATCACTATACGGCTGTTGCTATGAGGACAGTAAATTAATATTTTTTGTGCAATATCGAAATACCTGGATAGGGAGCATTATAGTCATCCACATACAGTACTGTTTCGCTTTTTCTACAGGTCATCAGTGCGGCTAAATAAGCAACTACGTTAAGCCTTATCGAAGCCGACCGTTCAAAAGTTGGAGCTTCGAAGCGTTGCTCTATACGGCTACTGTTATGCGGCTAGTGATGTATATCTATATATCTATATAAAACAGAGATGAGTGTGCCACAGACGATTTCTGATTGGTTAATCCAATAATCACATCTCCTAAAAACTATGATTCGTACGCTCTTAACTTTACCATGAAATATTATGGCTTTATTTATTGTCCATCTTGGAAGGGTTTAATTTTTTCCTAACTTGTTATTTACAAATTACAAAAATACGAAACTTACACAATCTAACAATCCAACCTCAGACATCACGTCCGCCATTCTGGTGCTTGCCGCACACACCTACACACAACACGACAACAATGTTTTGAAAATCTAGCAAAAATTAATTTTCCTGAAATTTGTCAATATTTAAAAATAAATTATGCCGGCTGATAAAATTTTAAAACTTTTTTTTAAAGCTAAAAAGATGAAATTTAAAAATGCTTATTTATATATATATATATATATATATATATATATATATATATATATATATATATATATATATATATATATATGAAACTAAACTATAAAAAACGCGCGTTCACTCGTGGTCTTTTCATTTCGGGTTTGTATTACTGTACACATAGATTCGAAAAAGGTGTCAAAAACAAATATATAACAAATAAATGTTATCAAAGGCAAGATAAGTTACTTTTCTACCAAACTGGATATATTTTTCGTGTTTTTATTCTATGTAACATATTTATTCAGCTCGAAAAACGGGTTTGTATTACTGTACACCTAGATTCGAAAAAGTTGATAAGATACGAAACAATATGCATAATATAAACACAGCACGAAAAAAAACGTTGTCATCCATTCCCAGCACACGCGCACACACGTGCTCACTGGCGTTAGCCGCACACACGTACACACAACAAAAAATCAAACGCTATTATTACTAATATTATTTCCATCACACGTTCACACACGCACACACACTCACGTCCACTACTGTCCTTGGCTACGTCACGTTGTTATGGCAACACGATAAACACACAGTAACTTTATTTTCTTCATTTCTACGCAAATATTACGCAAACATAAATCATATAGAATATCTGTATGAATATAATTACACGTAATAGTTAAATACAGATGATTATCGTATAAGAGAACCGAAAAAAACTATTAGGGTAGTAATTAAAAACGATAAAAAATATGAACATTAGATAGATTTTTTTTAGATAAATGCAATTCCACGACTCATAAATAACAAAGTTGTATTTTCTTTTTAAATAAATAGAAAAAAGGGTGCTGATAAGACTATCAATACACACAAAAAAATATGGACTTATTTTTGGGTAAAGTTCCCCCGGGTTTTCCTTTCACTTCAGTAAATAATGGTCTTTTGTTATATATATGGCGTACTATTATCCTTATATATATGATGTTTATGTTTATACATATATATAAGTGATAGTGCCTGTGTGTGTCTGTGTGTCTGTGTGCATTTCCCTGCGCTAAAACTCTGTCAATTTTAACCCTACAGATTCGAACTTTGATATACAGGGTACTGAAATTTGGGAAAATCGATGTGAGAGACTTTCGACAGAAATTTTGGCGATTAAGTGGTAAATATTCAACGATTTCACCTTTGAGAACTCTACCAAACTCCTCCTACAATTTTGGGTCTAAACACGTGATGTTTTAGATATAGATTCCTTGGACATGGATCTAACTTATTAACTTTACTTGATCCCTAAACAATAAATGTTAAGAGGTCATAATAGGGGTCAAAGTTTAAAAAAATTAACCCTTTTTTTTCAGCATACACCTCAAAACACCTGGGAAACGCCGGGCACCGATTGCTAGTATTTAAATATTTACGTAAGTGTGCATGTAAAATTATGTATGCATATATTAAACTTTAAGTGGACAAAATATGTTTATATAAGCAAGTAGTTCGATATGTGTATGCAGTATACGACACATTATTCTATTATAAAGGAAATATTGAAATGACACAAAATCAATCTGAAAACTTTACAAAGTGAATATCAGCGGATGGTCATGTAAGGAATACGTACAAATGGCCATTTATCGATTGAATTTCAAGGGTAAACTTTTCTAGTGTACATAAAATCTTAATATATATACACACACATATATATATATATATATATATATATATATATATATATATTATATGGAAAAATGCGCGCATGAAAAGTAATATTCTTCAGATTTTATTAAACCTGGAAAAGTAAAGGATAAGAAATTCAACCTGGAAAAGTAAAGAACAAGATATTCTAGTAAAGTAAAAAATAAGAATTTTTTAGACTTAAAATATTGCAGCTAAATATAAAATTTGAATATTGATAAATATTTTATTTATTATTTGCATATGCTGTTGTTTATTGTTGAGTTAGAAAGGGTGTCAGTCGCTTGATTGAACTTATTTCCCCACTATTATTTGCATATATTTATGTAGTGAAAATTGTTTGAATAAAATTAATTCATTAGTTAGGTAGTTAGTAGATGGAATTAATAATTTTATAATTTACATAAAAATGAATTAAATGATCCTAATTATGATATAATAAAATTATAAATTTTTATGTAAATTTTAAAATTATTGCTATTGGTTCTAGAGACGGTTTCTAGTAGTTATTGAAGAAAACAAGTTTAGTCATTGCAACATTGAATATGACGATCAATTTTTACCCCCATTCCACTACAGGAAGTCATCCTCTAGTGTTTCTGCCATTTCCTTAGATATGTGTTCATTTGTTTTCCTGTCGTGCCTGTTATAGAGCATGGTTTCATCAGCATATATACCCATCTCAGAGATAATTTCCTCAGGGAGGTCATTTATGAATATTAGGAATAATAAAGGTCCAGGCATAGACCCTTGAGGCACTCTCGCATTTTTATCATATTGATTAGATACACGACCGACGAGGATAACCTGGATTTTTCTCTTCGAATGTGTAAATCCTTTTCAAGGTGACTTGAAGTATATTAGAAAACCTATGCCACAACTTTTGAATGCATACCTTAACAGAACCGCAACATTAATAGAAAAAAGTCAGAGCAGGAATATCTTCCTGCTTTATATCATTGTTAATATATATTTCATTTGAGAGCTGAGTATTGAACGCAGCTCTAGCTTTCACATTCCGGGGCAATTCCCTAAACATATGTATGAATTTCTGCGAACAACCAAACTTCCTAAGCACTCTCTACAAAGCATATCTAGTGAATGTGTTGAACGCTTTTCTCAGGTTAACAAAGACCTGATACAAGGACATCCCTCGATCAATACAATTCGCTTGTACCTGGCCAGGAGAAGATAACATACTCACACAGTGATCTTTTTGATCTAAAGCCGCACTGACTTTCATCCAGCACCAATAGGCAGATTTTCCCCTGCAATCAATTTAGTAAATTTCACGCAATAACTTTATCAACAGACAAAAGTACAGTAATTCCATGAAAGCATCGAAACGTTACTCTAATTATTCGAAAGGGGGCTCAACGATCTCATACAATTTGTGTATTTTGTGAGGAATCGAAATTGCAATGTTTAAAATAGAGCAATCATCGTCATTCAAAGGAGAGTTGTGAATGCACTAGTAAACAAATAGGTTATAGTGACAAGATGGTTAATTGCACAGAATGATTTGTTGCGCAAAGTTTATTCGACTTCAGTTATGATCAACACAATTACTTAAAAATGTTGGTAACCGTGATTAGTTCTGTTATACAGTGATGTTTTTAAAGCTTTACGAAATTGTTACAAACAAGTAAAATTCAGGCGGACGAGTAATACGGATTTTGGTTTATGTTTAAAATGGATTTGCTAGTAAAATTTCTAATACATATGTAATCTTAATGTTAATGTTAGGCCTCTTCCTAAATGTATTATCAAAATAGTTTCCAATACTAAGAGAAATTAAATCTCAAAAAGGACAGCGAATAAAAACAATGAAAAATTACAAAACTTCTCCTGGGGCAAATGTAAAAATAGACAAGAAAATCAAAACAAAGCACGACAATTGAAACATCAGAACAAAATAAGGAATGAGAGGAACAGTTTGATGTATTATTAATATAAAACGACTTTTTCCTCAAAATGATATTTAAAGTGCAATTGATTACTCTACTTATTCGTAAGACACGGAAAAATCTTTCGTTTTATATTAAAGAATGCATTTAGACTTCTATGAAATAGATTGTAAAAAAATGAAAATATTTTATAAAGTTAAACCACTTCTAACCAATAAGGAACAAATTTACGTAAAAAAACGTTGTATATTTTATTTTACCCCACAAAGCAACGAATTAACTTTTGATGAATCCATTTAACTTCTTACAAAACTTATTTGCCGTAAAAGTTGAAAATGTTTAGACTTAACCGGAAAAATCAACAGTTAATATCCTTTATTCGAACGTATGAGTAATAAACACATCGAAATTGTAATAACTTTAAATTCTTAATTCTCCTAATTCTCTTTTATGTGTGACAGACGCAGTAATAAGGTGTAATGTGCTAATTGAATAAGAATGATATCTGAATAACGTTAGAATAATTAGTTGCAGACAGCCAATGTCTTATAAATATTAATTAACTATAAAAAATGATGATTCATGCATTGCATTTATAGGGGCATCAGTTCAAGCATAAATTATAGTCAAGCTCTCCTCCAAAATGTAGTCACACCAAAAGAAACAAAAGTATTTTAATCTATAAAAATCAGAAGTCATTACAGAAAAAGTACTATACAGAACATGTTTGCTTTCTAGAGCCTTTGATTTAGGTAAAGATCGGTCATGTTGTGTATTAATCTATCTAACTTAAGGACATATGACTATGGGTAAATCCACTGGAAACACACACACTTTTTCGTATAACCTGAATACTTCGGACTACTGTTCTAATCTTGAATGATATTTAGATACTATTCTTGTCAATGAAACCTTTGATGTTCTTTAGGTATATCTTTTTAAAATTGTTAATCAATCTGTCGATCTCGAGAATCCTCACAGAATAGCGTAAACAAGTCTTAATTTAAAAGAAAATTCTCAGAAACAGGTTTGAACTTCCAGGAAAAGGAAACGCCAATATCAAAAGTAGCTACCATTAGTATGTGTAAATGCAGTTGCTCTGACAACACAAGCTTCTATAAATCCCGTCTCTCTATATGCAAGTTTAGAAAAAAAAATAACATGTAAAATGGAATTGGGGTGCCATTAAGACTTTAATATATGATATAAATTAAGAATTTAATATATGATATATATGAGAAACGCAGACCGAAATTTTATTGTAAATACTCGAAGACATTGTCTACTTTGTTCGCAGCTAAAATCTTAATCCTGATATATTCTAAAAATAAATGATGCTTTGCAGTTGGGAATTCCTGTGGCCTCCACCTTACTGAAAGGTATAGGGGTTTTCACCTCATATAAAGAGGTCAGAGAAAGGTATATCTCTCGACATTATGCAAACTTAGCTGTGTCAATGACGTATAATCATATGTCTTATTTGTTGTATATTTGTGTTTCTATTCGAAGTAGTTCTTTTTCCTAATGATTGAACTGTGGCTTCCTTCTGGACCTTTCCCAGTCTTAATGGATGAAAAAAAAATCAAGATACCATTTTTTTTTTTTTAAGTAAGAAACAATTTGAAATCGTATTTATTATGAGATTTTGCATAAAAAATAAAACTGAAAAATATATTTATTTAAATAATAAAACATGAAATTGATACCGACTAAAATAAATAAACCAATGAGTAAAATACGAATAAGGCTGTCATTAAAAATAACGAAAAGTATATAAAAAACTACATAATAAAAAAAATGTCCGAATCGAAAAGAAGAAAATGAATGTAAATCTAAAAACTTTACAAATTGAAGAAATTCGTCGAATTTATTAAAAATATCAGGGAAAGAATATATGATATATATATTGAAAAGAAAAACGATCACAATAATAATCAAACAGATAAATGAAATAGATTTAAACAGGAATAAAAATTGAATGGGAAAACTCTATGCAAAATATACATTAATGAATTAAAAATAGAAAAAATATAAACAAGTGATAAGGAATAAATGGGGGATTAATAGAAAAACCTGAACACAATAAAATAATTTCAAGAATAATGTTTAAATTATTGTATTCTTATTTTAGAATTTTCATTTTTTAAAGAAAATAAATGAGAACGTTATTTAAATATATAAGAATTTGTGAATAAAATATATTTCGAAAAAAAAATCAATGTGAGAAAATTAATAAAAATACGAGTGAACAATATAATTACTCAAAAAAATAACAAAGGTATGTATGAAAAATAAATTAAACTAATCGTGAAATTTCAAGATAAACACCAAACGAAGGAAAAGCAAGTTTAATAACCTTTTCAACTTACACGAAAAAAGCATTCAAAACCAGCTTGGAAACCTAGTAGGTGATGCGCTCCTTTCAACCGTGCAATCCCTGTCTTTCCTTTTCCCATAGAAGCTACGTTGTGAATCCGCCTATGTTCTTTCATTATTTTCAGGGAAAGTATCCGTCTGAGCTTCCATCTCTGATTCCTTTTTTCAATCATTCACAAAAAGGCTCCTTGCGCTACAACATCTATAAACAGTTTCACTCGTTCTTTATGTGTGTCTAAATAATAATAATTAACAGTCAAGGAAGTGAAGAAAAATGAAAAAAAAATTTCACGTGAATATATGTTCAAACTCAGTGACAATTGGAAAATCCAAAAACGGTAAAATCAAAATTGTTGGTAAAAATAATGACCCCAGAGGTGTAAAAAAATCCAAAGTTATCCTGTTAATCAGAAATGTTCCGAAGTAATTGAAAATACAGAATTCAATGTAATTAATCATAAATGGCTTATACAAATAGACCTAGGGAACAAGAGTGTATACGCATTCTAAGTCATCTTAAAATAACATTTGGGGAGAAAGATTTAATAATTCCTATTTATTTTACAATAAGGATTGAAACAAAGAAACCATAGTTTTATTTAATTTGGAATGAAAAACTAAAATTATCACACGATATGGATTTATACTATTGCCTTTGAATTGGATTATAAATGTTCCCGTAGATACAACTGAAATGACTATCGATACATTCAAATATTAAATGATATAAAAAGCGGAGTTGCTATAAAGGCACACGAATAACATTTTTATTTCTTCTTTCCACAACTTCTATTAAAACAGAATGCTTTCAGTATTTTTGTTGCTGGAAAGGAATCGTCGTTTTAAATATCATTGTTTGCTCACGTTCGTTCCAATTTTAATCTTCTTGCAATTTATAAAAAGTATCATTGTCTTTCAAAAATATCGACCGCCGCATGTTTAATTTTTTTTTTACACGGTGGTCACCACTAATCAAGGTCCGGAAGCCACTCAGGCATAAGGGTTATTGTAAGTACAGTACGTTAGTGTGGAGATTTATTGAAGTGTTTACTTAAGGGGGCGGTTCATTAGGAATTTGTTTACGTTGGACTTGAACACATCCAAGTTGTAATCAGGTGGGAAACAGGCAGACGGAACAGAGTTCCATAGGTGTGCTGTTCTAAGAAAGAAGCTTTGTTCATGGAATCTACGTTTTGATTTAGACACAGATAATGAGTGGGGACATTTTTGAAAGTGGATTTGGTGTTTTTTGTGAAAGATTGCCGAGGGGGGGACCAGAGATTGGAGTTCAGACGAGCACCTGCCATGGACATAACGATAAAACAAGGATAGGCTTGCAAGGTCTCTTCTGTGGGAGAGAGGTTGCAGGGAAGAGAAAAAGGCATCCCCCACTAAGCCACGAAGGCTGTTTTGTACTCTGTCAAGGCAGGATAGGCTCTATTTAGCAGCTCCTGCCCAGATATGGCAGCAGTATTCCATCCTTGGACGTACTTGACTTTTATATAGATAGAGAATTGCATCAGTAGTGAGATATCTTCTGGGGCGGTAGAAGGATCCCACCATCTTTCCAGCGACCTTGATGTACGTGTTCCATTTCAGATCAGGAGTAAAGACAAACCCAGAAGCTTGTCAAAACATGAGGTTTCTCCTAGACGAGAGCCATCCATTTCAATTGATGGCAGATGGGGTTCAGAGCGTTGATGATGTAAAGATGAATATAAACTTAAGATATAATATTTCTTCAGGGTTATTTGAATGTGCATTCAACACATACACTTCAATTTTTTCAAGAAATCGCTCCAGACAACGCATTCATACAGAAAAATATGCAAAATAAAAACATTTGCCAACAGATGTTAGACAAGATAAATTCTGATCCAAAAATGAGCAATTTTCCTTAGTCAGAAATATCGCTCATGATATCCGAGGAGAAAATTACCGAAAGTTGCGAAAATAAAACAAAAATACAGGTTATATCATCGTCATGTGTTGGTGACCACCTTTTATGCTGTTATAATATTATGACCAAAGCAATGACCAAAGGATGGAATACTGTTGCCACATCTGGGCAGGAGCTGCTAGAAAGGACTTGTCCTGCCTTGATAGAGTTCAAAATAGACTTCGTAGCCTCGTAGAAGATGTCCTTTTCTCCTCCTTGCAACCTCTATCTCACAGAAGAGATGTTGCGAGTTTGTCTCTGATGTATCGTTATTTTCATGGAAAGTGTTCAACTGAGCTTCATTCTATGGTCCCCCTCGCCAAACTTTCACAAGAAACACTCGTCTAGCTGTAAACACTATCAATAATTTCCCCCACTCTTTATCTGTGCCTAAACCTGAACGTAGATTCCATGAACAAAGCTTCTTTCTTAGAACTGCACGCCTGTGGAATTGTCTTCCGTTTTCCTGCTTTCCGGCTGACTACAATATGGTTGTGTTCAAGTCTAAAGTAAATAAGTTCTTGATGAGCCGTTCCATATAAGTTATTAAATTTACCAAATTTTCATTACTGATGATTACTATATTGACCAATTTCTACTGTACACTCTTTAACCCTTATCCTTGAGTGGCCTCTGGGCCTTGATAATGTGGTGATGCCTTTGTAAAAAAAAAAAAATTAAATCACATTATGTGATTTTGCGGTGTATACGGTTATAATATGAAAAGACAAAAATACATTTAAAAATGTTATATTTCTGTCAATGTTGTTCTGCCATAAACCTTTAGACTAAAGAAAGGCACATCTTCGTAGGACGATTAAGAAGCTCTTTTGAAGACTCTTACATATATTTCAATATACAACAAATTATATCGCTGATGTTAAAAGCAAAACAAAAATGTTCGACGCCGGCCATCTCACAATAGAACACTTCTTTTTTTATTTAAGTACTTCAATAACGCCATATTCCATTTCATTTTCTGTCATTATATGCATAGGATTATATTTCCTCACGGTATATTTCCGAATGTCATCCTCACAAAATATATCGGTGCATTAGGTTTAAACACCGTTGATCCGCACTCCAAAAAACTTGATCTTGAAATAACCAAATTCCAAAGTAATATAAACAAAATTTATTTTATAAAAAAAACTAAAATAGTATTAAGGCTAAGACTTGAAGAGATGATATAGTAAGGTGTTAATTATTATGAATAATACGTTTTACCCCTAAAATTTAAACCAGGCTTTTTTATCTGACTTAATTTTTTTTAAAGCGAAAATATGTTTGCTCAAAGTAACTCATTGAGTGTGTAGCTCTATAATGTGAGTTGAAAATAGTAAGCCAATAAATGTATATAAAGTAATTTAAAAATCGTAATGCTCTTGGAATTTTATTATCAATAAATATATATAATTTAATAATATGGTTTTATTATCAATAAATATATATAATTTAATAATATAGTATTTTATTATCCATAAATATATATAATTTAATTATATGGTTTTATTATCAATAAATATATATAATTTAATTATATGGTTCTATAATCAATAAAAATATATAATTTTATAATATAGTTTTATTATCAAAAATATATATAATTTAATAATATGGTTTTATTATCAATAAATATATATCATTTTATAATATGGTTTTATTATCAATAAATATATATAATATAATAATATGGTTTTATTATCAACAAATATATATAATTTAATAATGTGGTTTTATTATCAATAAATATATATAATTTAATAATAATGTTTTATTATCAATAAATATATATAATTTTATAATATGGCATTTTATTATCAATGAATGTACATAATTTTATAATATGGTATTTTATTATCAGTAAATATATATAATTTAATAATATGGTATTTTATTATCAATAAATATACATAATTTAATAATATGGTATTTTATTATCAATAAATATATATAACTTAATGATATGGTTTTATTATCAATAAATATATATAATTTAATAATATGGTATTTTATTATCAATAAATATATATATAATATAATAATATGGTATTTTGTTATCAATAAATATATATAATTTAATAATATGGTATTTTATTATCAATAAATATATATAATTTAATAATATGGTTTTATTATCAATAAATGTATATAATTTAATAATATGGTATTTTATTATCAATAAATATATATATAATTTTATAATATGGTATTTTATAATCAATACATATATATAATTTAATAATATTGTTTTAGTATCAATATATATATATATATATATATATATATATAATTTAATAATATGGTTTTATTATCCATAAATGTTGAGTAATCAGAAGCGAGCAACACCGAAATAAGCAAAAATGACAATTTACGAAGCAACAATCCCGGAGAACGGCAAACCACTCAAGAGAGGAAATGAATAAGAAAATACAACATTGCGATATAGTACAATGGTATAGAAATATAGAATGATTTACATTTCAGGTTCTATAGTAAGAATAAAATATTTAATAGATTAAATAATTTAAAGGTAGTAAACATAATCAAGAACTGGAATATAGTTTAGCAAAACAATAATATTTTACAGTTGAATATAAAGATTGCCATTCCTGGGATCACTCATCTTCGGAAAAGCATCGATCATCAAAACATTTCTGTCTGTGAATTTCTTAGTTCATAGAAAAAAAAATTATGACTACGTAATGATTGAAAACACAGTAGGTCATCATTTCTTTTTTAATTATTTTACACATTTCGTACGGACTTATAGTTACGAACGTATCTATTTGAAGTTATGGCTGAGTAAAGATGTGTATTCTTGTAATCTTAAAAACATGTAATAACATGTAATAACATGTAAACATATGTATTCAAAATCGAAGCGCGTGTTTATTTCCTTTCTCTTTATCTATGTAGCTTCTTTCGTTCTCCACAGAAACCGTACCGCGCGTCTTATCTGCCAGTAGAAATTTTAATTATGTCCTGTTGATATTGTTTACCACCAAATAGATTACGTGCACTTTAATGTTGACATACAGGTCTATCTTTTTAATCAACGTTTATATTTATTTCTAATTGTTCGTTTTTTGTTTTTTGTTTTTTCATTTTTTATCATGGATATTTTTCGGATACAAATACATTATATATTAAGCTCTTGTCTACGTAGTTTATTTAATATCAAATCTCACAACATAGTGGCAGATAATAATTGTAAAAACATACATAACGAAAACGAAGGGCGTGCAATAAGTAATGATCCTGACCCACTTCCAGTTGTCTGATCCAGCTGAAATGTTGCAGGTGCAATGATTTATAGCTCTACGAAATTACAGCTCTGAAATCATTGTGGGTTCTGTTTTACACGTATTTGAACTGAGTCAAGTGTGAAATGGAGCTTGTTGAATGTCGAGCAGTGATCCGGTCTTTCTATTTGAAAGGACGCACACGTCAGTAGACTTTTGATGAAATGAAAGAAACTTATGGTGATAATGCCCCATCATAAGACCTTGTAAAATGCTGGTATCCTGAATTAAAACATGGCCGAAACAGCTTCCAGACATGGTCGACCCCTTTCTGCCATTGATAAGGCATCTGCCCATCAAGTTGAGCCATTTTGGAAGATCGGCGCATTACTAATCGCCAAAAACGCCCAAGATGTCAAGATTAGTACAGGGTCTTTGGAAACTATCATTCATGATCGTTTGCATAAGGTGTCTGCCAGATGGATTCCCAGGTTGCTCACACCATTCCAGAAGCGGAAACGCGTCGAGTGCTCGAGGATGAATGTTGAGATGTGCCAAGAAGATGAGTCAAAGTTTTTCAAAAAACTGATTACACAGGATGAACCTGGGTCCATCACTTTGGTCCAGAGACCAAGGCCCAGTCAATGCAGTGGAAGCACTTGGATTCACCACCTCCAAAGAAGGCAATGGTGCAGCCCCCCGCTGGCAAGGTCATGTTCACAGTCTTCTGGGACCAGGACGGAGTAGTGATGACAGATTCCCTGGCAAAGGGTACCACAATTACAGGAACATATTATGCTTCACTTTTTAGGAAATTAAGGGAAGCTATCAAAATCAAGAGGCGGGGCAAGATCAGCAAAGGTACTCCCTTGTTCCAGGACAACGCTCCGGTCCACAACTCGCATGTCACCAGATCAGAACCACGGGTGTGTTGTTATGAAATTCTCCTCATTCACCGTACTCTCCTGACCTTGCACCTCTGAATTTCACCTCTTCCCAGCCATGAAGTTGTTTTTGAAAGGAAAGCGTTTCCCAGATGACGCAGCCTTGATTTCTGAAGCCACGTCGTGGTTGGAGGACCAAATTGGGGTTTTCTACAAAAACAGTCTCCAGAGTTGCATTAAACGATGGGAGAAATGCATAACTTTGGGTGGTTCCTAAAGTTAAAGACTAATAACTGTGCCAAGTTGCGTTGCTCTATTGCTATGGGAAGTGGGTCAGGGGCATTACCTATTGCACACCCGTCGTATTTGTATTAATATAAAAAGGAGCATCGTTGACTAAGTTTTTAATAAAATGTAGTTACTCTCAAAATACTAAATTGGATAGAACGTTAAATTCACAACATATTTCTTCTATTTCCGTTGTATTTCAAAACATAAAATACGAAAAAGCCCCGGAGAGTACTTCGGTTCTGTGTAATAATAACATACTATAAAGTACGTTACACATTTTAATGAACATTTTTCAGTATTTTCCTCAATAATAACAATATAAAAAGTATATATAGAGTAATGAATTAATGTAACGTGAGAGAGTTTCCTGTTCTAAATTATAGGAAATTATAACAATAACTTGATATCTACCGAATTTAATATAAACTGCCATACACAGCAAACAATGTCGATTATTTGCATTATTTTTTTCTTTAAAATCACGTTACATGTTTCTATTATTTAAAATGTTACCCCCTCACTCTCTTTATCTCTCTCTCTCTCTCTCTCTCTGCAATAATAAAGAATTAAACAATATATTTCCTGCTTAGAAATATCATGATTTTTACAATATATTAAAAAACATAAATATTTTGTTTTGAGTGCAACATTTCTTATTCTTCTGAGTGAATTGTCCGCATATTGTGCTTGCTAAATTATTGTCTTATTCTATTTTTATACTAATCATTATATATATATATATATATATATATATATATATATATATATATATATATATATATATATATATATATCGTGATATATTGCTTCTGAGAGTAATTTTACAAAGTGTGGGCTTACTTTTACGATTATTACACCGACATGTTTGTCGTAAATAAAATGCTTGTGGCGGAAACTTAAAACTTATAATGGTAGTATAGCTCGTTTGAACGCTATGTGGTTTACCTAAATTAAAATTGTACGTCGTCAGGGGCTATACTTACTGGGATATATTTACTTATTTTACTAATGACCTGCTAGAATTTCCTTTTTTTATTGTTGTTGTTGTTGTAATGATATACCTTGTTATTTTAATTTGATATATTTTGTACAAAGAATATTACATTGTGAGAATATATCTGAGTTTAACGTTGTATCTCATATGTGTTAAGTTATTTTTATTATCTTAGAGTTATTATACTTGAATTTTGTTTGTCCTTTGTGTTTTTTACAAAATTATATTCAAATACGATGTGATGTTATAGGCGGTCCTTCTTACAAGTGATAGGATCAAGGAGAGAAAAGAATACAGATATATAACGAATACATAAGAAAAATATTAGCTTGAAGTCAATAGCATCAAAAGGAAATAGACTTTATAAGCAGAAAATATGTAAGACGATGGATACAAATTGTTTGTATTGAATCATTCTCAGTTAAATGATATTCTAGTTCTAAAACATTAATAGTTTATTGTGTTTGCAAAAGGCTTATCGCAAGGACGTGTTTTATATTAACGTGTTTATGTTTAATTTCGTTTTTACATCTAGTAAACAAAAAAATAATTCGCTGTCACTTCTCTCGCTTTTAATCGAAAACAAATATTATTTCTTATCAACAAACGTGTTTGTTTGCTTATTTTATAAAAGAATAAAAACGCAAGAAAATCACTATCATTCATTTTCTTAAAATAATATCTACTTAAAACTGCGTGAAATTGGGAATAAAATCTGAGTCCCATGTATATGTGGGGGGGGGTGTTTGTGCGTGTTTCCGTGCGTGTGTCAGTGGGTGAGTGTGTGTGTATTATAATTTAATGCTTTACGATAGTTTCATTTTCATAAACACTATCAAACCTCCGAACTAAGTGGCCTTTGCATTCGTCAACTAAATCAACTAGGATAAACATTCCAGTTATGTTTTGAAATCGATGGTATCGATGGATACCTAGATTTATATTCAGTGTAAAATAAAATATTAACCCGTTGGTTGTTTGTGTACTTTTGTTTCATCTAAACAAGGCATTTATCACAGCAACATATTGATCAACTATATGAGAACATGTTTACATGTGACTATGTGAGATGTCCAAGATGTCTCATAACATTACATTTAAACTTGAAAATAATAGTCCATATATAGAATCATCAAATTATACGGGACTTTCAAAGTCCAGCTATCCAGGGGGGAAAGCAATGGATAAGAGTTTTTTGGGGTTTTTTTTCTCTAGCAACCTCTAGAGTGACGGGGTGGAGTTTTTCTTGTAGACGAATGTGCTGGTAGAATGTATGTTGAGGGTGTAAGGATCATTTAGTTCTTAAGAAGACATTCAAGTAAAGTACTTACAAAACACGCACAAGGATGCACGGTGCTGAGCCAGGGGTGAAATCTGATTGAACGTATACTCCAATTCATTTCAGAGAGAAACCCAATGCTATCACCAGGGAAATGTTCTCTAAGTGTAACCTTATTCCGGATGACAATCGAGTGTAAAAAAAATATTTTATTAGTAAAAGTAATCTAAATCCCCAATGCAACTGCGATTAAACACCACCTTGCCCGATGTAAAAATCATGTAACCTTTTAACTCAAATACACGCATTCTATAAAATCTGAGAAAGCTATCTTTTACATTCTGTGAAGAAGCTACCGTTTACATAATCATGTATTCCTATTTGCTACAGGGAAAATGTATGTGTGTATGTAGGATTTTCTTTCTTCATGGTATAAAACGCCATCACACAGGTGTAGCTAACGTTGGCAGAGTTCAAAACCGGTTCAAAAACCTAGTAGGTGATGCCCATTATTCTTCTCTGAAAACGTTCACAAAAAAGCATGTCTTGCTAAAAACACTATCGCCATCTGGAACTCCGCTGCCTTTCTTACCAGCTGACTACTATACGGTCGTCGTCAAGTCCCATGTAAATAGTTCCTGTTGCGCCATCCTTTAAAGTAATCAAATTATATCAACTTTCCACTACTAACAGTTGTGTCATAATTACTGTTGCACACTCATTAGCACTTATATTTGAGTGGCTTCCCTGCTGTGATAAGGAGCAATTTCTCTGTAAAAAATAAACCATATCCAGGGGTCAATGTATGTAAGACTATCTGGAAGAACAATAAAGTAATTGTCTTTGCATTTTCTTTCAATGTCTCATTTCTCCAGAGATTATGAATAATTCACAAAAAAACAAAAAAAGTAAATATCTGTTACTTAATAACATTCAAACAATAACAGTAAAGGAACATGAGCTTCAATCATATTATTTGAGTGAAAAAAATGGTTAGATGAGACAAATATTACAATTGGTTCAATAAATATTAAACACATTTTGGATAGTATAGGATCCTTAGGTGAGATCGTGTCGTTCAGAAGAGAATAAGTCAGAGGTGATTTTTAACAGACGAAGCGAATAAATTGCACGAATTAAATTAAGTGTATCATTAATGGGATTTGCAGTTGCATTTATCTTATTCCCTATTAGTATTTTTATCTTTATTTCTAGTGTGGTTGTTGTTGTCTGGAGTTGGTTTTTTCATCATCATCATCATCATCATCATCATCATCATCATCATCATTATTATTATTATTATTATTATTATTATTATTATTATTATTATTATTATTTTCGGAAGAACTTTTCAACATTGCCCTGGAATTTTCCAGGGCATACACTAATATATCCTCGGAAGAAATCCACATTATTAAAAAATGTAGAAAATCAGTTCTAGTAAATAACAATAACTAGTGAATAAAAACTAAAATGACAAATTCGTTTGATTTAGAAATGGGTACCCTGTACTGTGCAGCAGCATCAGATGTTGTAGTTATATTCATTCTATATACCCTCACAAGCATATTTGATACTACGGATATAAGCCTATTAGAGAATATTGACTAGCTATAATAAAAGACTCAAACAAAGTTAAGGGAGATTAATTAAGAAATTCATACACAAGGAAATGAAAAAGGTACGCCAAAAAGTAGACGTATTAGCTAACACAAAAATGCCAAACTTCCGGGACGTCACATTAAATTTAGCTAAAAACACACATGAACCCTACTTAAAAAAATAACGCTAATCCAATATATGTAAAAACTAAGTACAATCACCCACCATCAATGTAAATATCTGCCTACTGTCACATAGCATTGACCTTCTCAGACAATAATATTAAAGCAACAAGAGTGGTTTATAGCGAATAGTATATTTGCTTACATTCATGTATATCGCATACAGACATCGGGAAATTTACATGTAAAATGTTCATTAAGTATTAGCTGACATTTTTGTGCGCATACGCGTACAATTGTTGTTGTTTTTCTCAGGCTGGAACGTTGGGTTCTTTTTTATTTCAGTTCTCAAATGATAACACCAACTTATATTTTTTTTAATGATTTTGTATAAAAAAAAAACGAAATCGTACATTTTACTCGCGGTTTGAAATTTGTAAATATGAAAACAAACATATATATCTTTTTACCATCTCATATTTACTTAATTTTATACATTATTTTATACGGGGGAGGTGGGGACGAACACGGATTACGGAGAGTGCTCCAATTAGAACGGTATTATTTAGAAAACCATTCTTAATATGGAGAAGGGAATGTATTATTTAATATATTCTGTACTTTCACCTAACAATTTATTAAGTAAGAAACTGACATGTATTTTCTCTATTTTTTTAGTATTAGTTAACAATTATCAAATTATGTTTCTCAATCCAATGTCTTGATTAGTTTATTGTAAAGCAAGTGTTGCCTAATCACTTACTGCACTTTGAAATATTTATTTTTTGAGTAGCATGAATTTTGAATAAGGTGCTTCTACAGTGTAGTACTCATATTTAAAAAAAATACAAACAAATTATAATAAATAAGTATTTCGAAAAGATGCTGAGTCATTTTCCGGAAGTGATGTCATGTGTGGATGATGACGATGGGTAGGGGGACAAGCACGATTACGTTGCTTTAAAAAGTACTGTGGAGGCCGCCAGCGATTACCAAACCTATTAGTTTTAGGTGGAGTTGGGGGTTGTGAATTAGTGCCTGTTCATTCTCCCAGGCATTACCATCACTTTTTCTGTTTATCGAGAGAGGACTAGTGGGTGATTTTGCTGAAATGCAACGTCAGAACAGATGCTACACATTGATCTTAGTTAAAAGGCCAAGTAAGCATAATATAGTTTTCTACCAGGCACTACCCCCTAGCAAACACAGCATATATTTGAAAAGGTGGGGAGGGGGATTTTATTTTACACAGTGATCACCACTTATCAAGGCCCGGAACCCACTCAGGGATAAGGGTTATTGCAAGTACATTACGTTACTGTGAAGATTAGATGAAGTGTTTACTTAAGGTAGCGGTTCATTAGGAATTTGTTAACATTGGACTTGAAGACATCCAAGTTGTAATCCGGTGGGATGCAGGCAGACGGAACAGAGTTCCACAGGCGTGCAGTTCTAAGAAAGACGCTTTGTTCATGGAATCAACGTTTTGATTTAGGCACAGATATAGAGTGGGGGAAATTTTTCACAGTGGATTCAGCTAGACGGGTGTTTTTCGTGAAAGACTGGCGAGGGGGGACAAGAGATTGGAGTTCAGACGAGCACCTGCCATTGAAATAACGATAAAACAAGGATAGGCTCGCAATGTTTCTTCTGTGGGAGAGAGGTTGCAGGGAAGAGAAAAGGGCATCCCCACTAAGCCACGAAGTCTATTTTTACTCTGCCAAGGCAGGATAGGCTGTTTTTAGCAGCTCCTGCCCAGATATGGAAACAGTATTCCATCCTTGGACGTACTTGGCTTTTATATAGATAGAGAATTGCATCAGTAGTGAGATATCTTCTAGAGCGGTAGAAAGATCTTAACATCTTTCCAGCGACCTTGGCAACAGACTTGATGCACGTGTTCCATTTCAGATCAGGAGTAAAGGTCAAACCCAGAAGCTTGTCAAAACACGGAGCCTCTCCCAGACGAGATCCATCCATCACAACTGATGCCAGATGGGGATCAGAGCATTGATGATGTAAGGATAGGAGTTTGGTTTTGGATGCATTAAAGGTAACCAGCCACATCTTCCCCCACTGAACCACGCGCTCGAGATCAGAGGAGAGAGAATCAGAGAGAACTTTGTCATTTACAGCCTTTGATGTGTTGCCGTAGATGGTCGTGTCATCAGCATAGATGTCAACGAGTGATTTACCCCTGAGGGATGCCAGCATGTATATTGCAGGCCTCCGATTTTTTGCCGATCTACCACTACTCTTATGAGCCTATCGGAGAGAAATGATTTAATGATTAATGAATATGGAGTAAGTCCCTGTGTTACATGATAAGGGATTTCCCCTTTCATGTAAGTATAAAAAAAGAGAGATTAAGTTGAAATGAAAATGAAATAGAATGGACGAAATTCAAACCTCGTAATTTAGGTTAAGAAATAGATTACGAGAGAGAATTAGCAAATGGAATGTAAAAACAAACCTTTGTTTAGCTTAGAGATAAAATAGTTTTAAGAAAAGAATATGCATTTGTCAATGCTGTTACGAAATTCAATTGAAGGATGCAACTATAAGATAATTTTATAAACATGTTTTTAACATATTGGAAATATAGGTTACTGGAAATATAGGTTAAAATTCCCTTTGTAAACAAAGGAAAAGGTTTTGGGCACGCATTTCCAGAACACCTGAAAGAAGACACATGTTTTAACACGTGTATGACGTCATGGAAAATGGGAAGTTCTCGATATAGTTAGAAACTTTAGAGTTAAGCGGAGAGAGTCTGAGGACGACAGATGACAGTCCGGAGTCCAGAGATGGGAGTCGAACGATGACAGTCCGGAGTCAGAGATGGGAGTCTGAAAGCGAGATGGAGTCGAACAGATGACAGTCCGGAGTCAGAGATGGGAGTCTGAAACGAGATGGTCACCTTTGAAACATAGAATGTAAAACTTTGAATTCCTGACGAAGAAAACCACGACCGGTGAAAGAAGAATTAAACACATCATGTGTTTTTATAAACGTCGCCTTTGTGTTGTAATTCTACCAAAAAGGTCAATTGAAATTGTAATTATATGTCTTATATATCCTGTGTTTTAAAATGTCTTCACATACACAATGTGAACATTAAGACTGTCTCAACACTGTCTCATCACTCAAAGAGCTTCTACACTTCTAAGTATGAACATTTTATATATATGAATCTCTTCATAACACGAACACAGAAGGCAACATCTCTCTTAATAAGACTCTCTAAGACTCACTTTTAATAAGTCGTAACAACGAACAATAACAAACAACAATAACAACAAGAACAATAACAACAATAACAACAACAAAGGATAATAATAATAATAATAATAATAATAATAATAATAATAATAATAATAATAATAATAATAATAACTATACAACACCTGAAATGGCTGAAGCAGTTTATGATCTCAAAAAACTTTATTTCCTATATATTTATAAAGAAGTGGGGATACGGAGTCAGGCCCGAAACCGGCTGAAGCAGTTTACGATCTCAAAATTACTTTATCTAATATATAAAAGCTGAAATAATCTACGATTTAGACATTACATTATTGCATTTATGTTTTCAACGATGGGATGAGGGATATGAAATCAATCCAGGAAATGGCCGAAACCGTTTACATTTACATTTATATTTCATTTATATTTTTAGCAATGGGCTGGGGATATAGAGACCGTCCCGGAAATGGTTGCAACTATTTACGTTTTATTTCATTTTAACAGTGGAATGGGGGATAATAAGTCAGTGCTGGAAATGGTTGAAACAGTTTACGATTTAAACATTACTTTATTTCATATATGTTTTAACATATATTATTACATAGTTATTATTTTCATAAAGGGGGTGATAATCTGGATTACAATTAGGAAAAATGACTGTCTAAATTACTCCCATATCCAAGAATTATGAAAAATGATGAAATGTGAGTTAATTGATAGGAGTGTTCTTTACAGAAATAATCAACCCAAACAATATATCAAAGTTATTATTTTCGTAAGAGCAGGGGGGGGTTAATAGGGGTTAAGATAATGGAAACTTATTGTCGAAATTAGTAACATATCCAAGAATTATAAAAAGGATGAAATGTGAGTTAATTTATATGCGTGTTTGGAATGAAATAATCGGCGTAAACCTTATAAAGATTATTATGTTTGTAAGGGGTAGCCAATATGTGGGTTAAAATTATTTTTTTTAAAAATGATTGTCGAAATTAATAACATCTCAAAGAATTTTAAAATATGATGAAATGTGAGTTGATTGATGTGTTTTGATTGAAAAAATCAACCCATGCAGTATATCAACGTCATTCTTTTTGTAAGGTGGGGGCGATAATGTGGATTAAACTTATGAAAAATTATTGTCGAAATTAGTGACATATCCAAGGAGTATGAGACATTATAAAATGTGAGTTAATTGATTAGTGCGTTTTTAATTAAATAATAAACCCAGACAATATATCAAAGTTATTATTTTGGTATTGGCGCGATAATATGGGTAAGAATTAGGAACTGTAATCGTCGAAATTAGTAACATATCAAGGAATTATAAAAAATGATACAATGTTAATTAATTGATAGGTGCGTTTGTAATTTAAGTAAGTGGCCCAGACAATATATCAAAGTTATTATTTTCGTAAGTTGGGGGAGGGCGATAATGTGGGTTACAATTATTGAAAAAGATTGTCAAAATTAGTAACATATTCAAGAATTATGATAAATGATGAAATGTGAATTAATCGATTGGTGTGTTTGTAATGAAATAATTAGGCCAGACACTATATCAAAGTTATTATTTTTGTAAGCGGCTGATAATGTATGGGTAACATTATGAAAAAGGATTGGCGAAATTAGTAAAATATACAGGAATTCTAAAAAAAAAAAAGATGAAAGGTATTGATGTGTGCATTTGCAATGAAATAATCGGCCAGACAATATATCAACGAGTTTATTTTAGTAAGGGTGTAGGCGATAATGTGGGTTACAAATATCAAAAATGATTTTCGAATCTGTAACATATCCAAGAATTATACAAATTGATGAAATGTGAATAAATCGATTGGTTTGTTTGTAATAAAATAAAAACCCTAGATAACACTGGTCAACACAATATTTTTGGCAGCCAAAGTAAGACTGGTTTCTGGGGTTTTCAAGGGCGCTGAATCCGAATCTGACATTCGTTTTTTCAAATTGGCTCTAGTGTTTGAGATATCACAGGGGGGTCGTTTGTCTGAAATCACCCATTCGCGACCATAGCTAAACGTACAAAAAAACGGCAAAATAGTGCATAAATGTCAGATATTGATTTTTATGATAATCTTAAACCACAAAGACAGTGTAAAATCTCAATCTAACAAGTTAAGTTAGATATAACATCATTTCATTTATCCTATAACTGAACACTTTTCATAGATTTAAAGGATATACAAAAAAATTGCTAAAAATTTGCTGAATTTTAATTCTCCAAGTGAAAAAAAACATTTACATAATCAGTTATATATCATAAATTAATGCAAAGCATTATACACTAGATTCTTAGTTACAATGAACACACAAAACAATATTTTATTCACAAAACTAATATTGACATTTATACGATTTTCTCTTGTGAGCAACTTTTGGGCAGTCTCTCAAAAGGTTCCAGCAGTAGTCTGCCATCATGTGCTCATCCCATTTGCCTTGATACCTCTCTTCCATTGTTTTGATGTCTTGATGGAATCTCTCTCCCTGCTCCTCACTGTAATCTCCAAGATTACCAGGAAATCTGTCGAGGTGGCTAAACAAGAAATGAACTTTAATGCTCATATTTGCCCATAGTTTTCCGTATGCAGTAAGCATCTTACGGACCAATTGCTTGTAATTGTCAGCTTTGTGATTTCCCAAAAAGTTTGTCACTACATCTGTGAAGGACACCCAAGCATTTAACTCAACCGTGTTCATATGATTAGTGAAGTCAGAATCCCTCATGAGCGTTCGAATCTGAGGTCCATCGAAGATGCCACCTTTAGCTTTTTCGATGGAAAGACCTGGAAATTGCCTGCATATGTACTTGAAGCAATCCCCATCCTTGTTCAACGCCTTAACAAACTGCTTCATGAGCCCTAGTTTTAGGTGCAATGGAGGGAAGATGATTCTATCCCTGGGTACCAAAGGCTCATTGATGACGTTGGCTGTGCCGACTTCGAGACTTTCTCGTTCTGGCCAGTTCTCCCTTCTCCAGTGCTGGATTCTTGCTCTGCTATCCCACAAACAAAGAAAGCAGGGATACTTTGTGTACCCACTTTGCTGACCAAACAGAAAATTCACCATTTTCAAGTTCACACAAATCAGCCATTTATGAGTGTTGTAATTCAGCTTTTCAAGAACAAATTTGATAGCATCATACTCTTCTTTCATCTTGGTAGAATGGCCAATTGGTACAGGAGCAAACTTATTGCCATTGTGCAAAAGTACAATTTTTCGACTTGCTTTCGAGCTATCTATTAAGAGACGCTAATCTGTTGGGTCATATGATGAGATCCCCATGCAGTTAAGAAGTGCAGAAACGTCATTACAAAAGACCAGGTCGTCTTCTTTAGAAAAGAAACGAAGCAAGCTGCCTTCCCTTGTCCTATATGGTATGTTACTTTTGTGCCAGTCTCAAGAATGGAGAATTGGAGTCGTGATACAAGAACTTCAGACTGCTCCGTCGACAAACAAAGGTCTCGCACTAGGTCATTAAGTTCAGATTGATTGAAAAGCTGAGGGCCATTTGAGGGTTCTTCATAGTCACTACAGCTATCATCACTTGATATGAAAGATCAGCTGGAATCTCTTCGGTTTCATCGATTTCAGGCAAACTGGTGA
The DNA here is from genome assembly GCF_053919585.1 of Euprymna scolopes. Classification (NCBI taxonomy): domain Eukaryota; kingdom Metazoa; phylum Mollusca; class Cephalopoda; order Sepiida; family Sepiolidae; genus Euprymna; species Euprymna scolopes. Next base: position 10,950,232 of record NC_136484.1, on the reverse strand, counting down.
AAACAGGCACAGGTAGATCCTCAGAGTGCGCAACAGGACGGATAGCAGAATCCAGGCTCGGATACTGCCAATTTGCTTTCTTGTGCTTGTTAAACCCCATCATGTCATTGCCTAAGTAGCAGTCATCAAAATGATTGTTCGGCTCTCTCCACACCATTGATACAGCAAACTTCAACTTCAGTTTACCGTTGGTCCAACCGTGGAGACTTTCTACACAGGTTTTGCACACCATATGTGGGGCCCAAGACTTGTCTTGGTCACCAAGTATCATATCGAAGTATGCTTTGTACGCCCTCTTGATAAAGTCTGTAACATTCCTCTTTTGTTGTGCCATCATATACTGTCCACAGATGTAACAAAAGACATCCGGTTCATATCTGCAACATCTTCTAGAAGAACTCATTTTCTCTCTGGAACTCATTTTCAACTGTGGAATTAAAAAGAAAATTCTTAATTACTGTTGAATTTATACTGCAACTATATTTATGGAACATGTTATTAAGTAATTACAGTATATAATTATATAAAAATTCTCCCTATATAAATAAATATAAAAATTCTCCCTGAAATACTTCAATATATGCATAATCATTATAATGATTCAATAATATCAGAAAATTATTATTTACTGCTTCTATATTGAAGTATTTCAGGGAGACTTTTAGCAGGTTAGGCTCATTTGGGGCTATCAGTATCTTCTAAACTAGAGCCAATCTGGCAAGACCAATGTTATATTCGTAATCAGCGACCTCCAAAACCCCATAAAACACTCCTAGATGGTCTGCCAAAGAAAAAAAATAAAAATTTGTTGACCAGTGTAATATATCAAAGAATATTTTCGTAAGGTGAGACGGCGAAAATGTGGGTTAAAAAGTATGAATAAATGTTGTCTTAATTAGTAACATATCAAAGAATTATTAAAAATGATGAAATGTGAGTAAATTTATTGGTGTGTTTGTAATTAAATAAGTTATTATTTTCGTAAAAGAGGGGCGCTGTAATGTGGGTTTTAATTCTAAAAAAATGATTGACGAAATTCATAATATTTTCAGGAATTATGAAAAATGATGAAATGTAAGTTAATTAATTGGTGTATTTGCAATGAAATAATTGGCCCAGACAATACATCAATGTTATTATTTTTCGTAAGAGGGGAAGGGCTATAATGCGGGTTAAAATTATGAAAAATTATAGTCTAAATTAGTAACATATCAAAGAATTAAAAAAAAATAAGTAAATCTGTGTTAATTAATTTTTGTGTTTGCAATATAATACAAAGCCCAGAGTGTTTATCAGTTTATGTAGGTTGTCAACAATATTTTTCTGACTTTTCAAGGTTAACTTCAAGGAATGATGTCACAGCTGTAGTGCTGCGTAGAAAGAGACATGATGATGTTGCTTTTAACGTGCTCTGGAGTTCTCTATAAATTAAGAAATCTTTATTTTTGGGGTAGAACTGGAGTAAGTAATGCCACTTTTTGGGGTCAATATGCAATCTCCCACAATGTAATAGTCACAAAACTAAGAAATAACTATGGAATCATATTCCAAAAATGACATCGTTCCTCTTACTAATATGTTGTTGGCGGTTGTGGTAGTAAGGGGGGCTATATTAATATTTAAAATAGCAGTAAAGTAAAAGTTGCCTAATGATCATTTGCGTCAATGTATTTATGTAATTATTTGAAAAACATTCTGACTTGTGGTCAAGCAAGTATATCATTTTACTTAAAATTATGCTACTAGTAGTAGGGAGGGAAAGAACACAGTAATGTGAAATTTTGTAGTGAGGCAAGGGTTGGCTAATCATAAAGCTTCTCAACATATTTGTTTATTTGTTTGAAAAGCCTGCTCAGTAATCTTCCGATAATGACATCTTTTTCCTAAAACATTTTGTTGTCGGTAGTTGGGAAAAAATGAAACAGAGTAATGTGGAATTTTATAATAAAGCAAAGGTTATCTAATCACTTAACTCTGTCAATGTATTTATGCATTAATTTGAACATCCTACTAAGACATCTTCCAAAAATGACATACTTTTTCTTACAATAATATTGCCGATACTGAGGAAGGAGTGAAACCTAGTTATGTTGAAATTGATGGTGAAGCAAGCTACCTCATTAACCAGACAATATATTTATGTATTAAATTGGAAATCCTAATGATCCATTAATAAAAATGATTTCAATTTTCTTAAAATTATGGTGGACTTGGTGGGAACAGAAATTATTTCATATATGTTGTACAACAGCTGTCGAGAGTATGTTAAATTGTTTCATATAAGCATATAAATTACCCATCCGAAGGTAGGTAAACATATTTTAAATATGTTTTGTAAATTACTCGTCCCAAAAAGTTAACATTATTTCATATATATTCTGTAAATTATCTGCCCTGGAAGGTACAATTGTTTCATGCATGTGTAATAGGTAAAATATTGTTTTGCTCGAAATAGCAAAAAAAAAAACATCCCTATCTCCAAAGAATAACAATTATATTCAAAATCAACTTCAATTTTCTCATTTTTTGTACGGTTCCGGGCAACGCCAGGTAGCCCGGCTAGTATATAATATAGAAATAGAGAGTGTCGATACCACATGCTCATCAAAATTCTATATTATGCTACATGCATGAAAAGACAGTTATTAATTTTGTTTTGCCTTGGTGATATTTTAATCTTACATTCTGTTTTCTAGCGCATGATTAATAAAAACTTTTCTAAAAATATTTCGTAGCAAATTTATATTTGTCTATTTAAGAAGAGGCATAAAGAGCAAATAAAATAAATCTTTTATAGCTGATTTTCTGACATTAGCCGCGTGATTTACCATCATGAAATGAACTTTAGTTATTGGCGCCAATTATTCTGCGGCATCTAACCAGCGTAGACTTCTATCGCGCTTGCACTATGTCTAAAATAAACACGTCTTCCCATAAATATCCATACATATGTGGAGTCTAAATTCAACAATTCAGCTGATAATTAGATAAAGCCGAAAGGTCTTACGTGGTTCATTGATATAAAAAAATAAATATCGGCTGCATAGAACTCATTTGGAGTAACTCCTATCTGTAAAAGAACAACTTTTGACATTTTGATATATTTTTAGAATAAGGAAAAGGTTTATATTATCTCGCAAGAAAATGATAAATTGAACTCATTTTCGTAAGATGCGCTCACACACACAGACACACACACACACACACACATATATATATATATATATATATATATATATATATATATATTTATATTTTAATGTACAGAAGGTCAAAAAACATTGGTACCGTCGGTTTCAAGCCAAACATAATAATCGTAAATAATGTTGGGCTCTCCTCAACATGGCTGACGACATCCTAATATTATTTACGATTTACCATTAACTGGTCACCATTATGTTTGGATTGAAACCGACGGTAGCAATGTTTTTCCGACCTTCTGTACATTGAAATAAATAGTAAGCTCTTATCTCGAAAAAAGTGTTTTTCTTTGTAATCGATCACTTTGTTGGAATTATTTCCCAAAAGACGGCAAACAAATATATATATATATATATATATATATATATATATATATATATTTATATTCTGAGGTTATTCTTTTCCAGATGTTTAGTAACCAATTAAGTATAACGAGGTTTATACAAAAGTACACAATATTCTTTATTTGTTTTTCCATAAGCAGTAATATGTCGCTACGCAGTCATAACAATCTTTCGGTCAGTTTGTTACTGGTTACTTGATACCTCGTCAATCGATACAGCTCATGTTGAAGTAAAGTTTACTACAGCATCGGTCAAGTTCGAGTAGCTAACCAGTATATGTTTAAAAAATTTCCTACAACATTTTTTTTCGTTTTTTATTACCATACATATTGTTTATATAATTAATATTACTTATAAACGTTACAAATACATCCATAAAGTCAACGCGTTATCAAAATATTTTAATGATAAAGCACAATAGAGGGGCGCATGAAAAAGTTGTCAGTATAACATATGAGCAAAAAATTTTTTTTTAACTCATTAATTTAACGATTTTATATATATTTATAATATTTGTTTTAATGGTCATAATTTTCTTATCTCTTCGCTTTTTTACATTTTTGCTTTTAATATTTTGTGTGCCAGCAGGTCTTATAAAAAAAGTCTTAGTCTATTTGGCACCGAATTATTGAGCTTTGTCATATGAGAATTCGGGATATTGTTGAATTTCCCTTCATCATTGATCCAAAATTGATCCAAATATCCTGCTGTATATTTTCTTAATTAAAATTACAAACACACTTCAAAGATTTTATATGGGTTTAAGTCAGGACCCTCCTCTGGCCAGTCAGCCAACGTAGTAATACCCTTTTTATCCAAAAATCTTCTAGCACTTTGTCACATCCTGCATAAATACATGGTAATCTAAGTGTGTTGGAAGGTATATCTCATCCAATATATCTTGGTATTTATAACTGTTCAAGTTAACATACAGTTTGATGCACCTCTCCTCAGTACCTTTCATACCTGCCCAAATAAAAATAAGAAGAAAATTTGCCTCTTTGAAGGTTTTCCTGACGTATTTGTAATTCTTACTTAGGTATGGAGGATAGACATCTATTCAAGTGACCAAATAGATGTCTATCCTTCATTCCTCTATAGAGACCATATTATTACCTGTTTTGATTTTTCAACATACTCTTACAGAATTTTTTTCCTATTAGCAATATGCCTCATTTTAATAGTGGTTATTTGCAAGCGACTAACCTCCTTAAATTATGCCTTTTTATTTGTAACTTCTCTAACATGCAAAAAGAGGTATATTTAGAAAAACATCTGTATTTGAAAGTTTCTTGCCCCTCCAAACATTTCATGAGAAAAAAAATGGGCCAAGAGTGAAAGAAGAAAGAAATCGATTTTTCAATATTTTTTTCCAAAAGTTGTTGTTAATTTCAACTGAAAATGTCTATTTTGCGATTATTATTATCATAGCATAGTATAATAAGTGGGGAATTAATCCTAAAAATTGTAAGACTGCATTTTGGCGAGGATATGAAAAAAACGAATTGCGGGATAACGGCAGTCCAAAATGAATTAAAGCAGATTTTTTATATTTTAAGAAAAAATGAAATCATCTCTTTCTTTAGTGAAGGGAATTGGTTAAAGGTTCGAAGTCGAATGCTTGGTAAAAGGGAAATCTGAATCTGGTCGCTTTAGAGCATTCACTTTAAAGGACGACCACAGGCTTGAATAAACTGAAGGATTGAAAAATCAAAATCGGACAAAAAAGTCAACCTCTCCTGATTCATAATTATTTCTTTTTTAGTTATGTTGCATTGGCAATTCTTTTTGTTTATTTTTTATAACCGTTTTGTTGCTTGTTAATTTTTATTTATGTGGGTGTGAAAAGTATTTTTGGTATTTTACGACGTATCTAGTATCGTTTTACCCCTGAAAAATTGATTATCTACTTTTTTTTCTCACTTTAACCCCAAACATAACGTAAGTGTTATTGATTGGGACTATGCTTAAGAGTGACTAACATGTTGGTTTACGTTTCATTTAAACTTCTGCATATCAGGACATTTTGGGAAAAAGGTAGGAAGAAGGGAATTCCAAAGTCAAGCCAGTCTTGGAAAGAAGGAATTGGTTGGATGGTTGGTTGTTTTTGTTTTACCGTTTATCAACCGTTTTCAGGTTATTTAATGCCGAATCCAAAGATTTTGAAGTAATTTTTTTAATATAATATATTTGTTGTTTTCAAGTCGGTTTCCATTTAATCCATAGTTGGGACACTAACAGGTACTACCACTCCGGGTCAGAGTGGACCTGGAGCAATGACATTTATATAGTGGCTCCACACTCCCCAAAGCCTGGATATAGTTTAAGCTCATACGCAGGGCCGGAAATAAGGAATTAATGTGGATCACTTTCTAATATTTACAGACCTCAACATGAAAAGGGTGTGCTTTTATTGCTAAACGTGTTTGTCGGGGATATCTACATCGGGGAGCACACGTGCAATGAGTTCATCAGAGTGTATTTCATTAAAAGGAAGAAGGAGGAAGTTACTTGTTGCAGATGCACCAGACCAGATGTGGCAACAATACTTCATGTATAGGCGCGTGGTTGTCTTGTAAATGTACAGGATACTCCCAGGTCGTAGTTGTTTCTCTAGCATGATAGAGGAAGCCCACATTGCTTAAAGCAGCCTTTGCATGTCTCCAATGGCATTTATTCCATATTTTCCGTGGATATTAAGCCGAGGAGTTTGAAGGAAGAATTATCACGTATGGTGTTATTTGTCATGGATACCAGTGGTTGAAGAGGTGTATTGTAATTGTTAAAGGAGAGCAGCTTATGCATACTAGAATTAAATGTTATCTTCCATTCACGGCCCAATTCCACTACGGTATGGAAATCATTTTCTAAGGATTCAGCCATTCCTTGGATTACTGTGCATACGTTTTTTTTTCGTCATGCATGTTAATTAGCGTTGTATCAAACGCAAATTTACTTATATTTGACTAATCTGGGGTTGGTAATGTATAAATACAAGGTATAATAGTAGTCCAAGAATCGTTCCCGGGGGCATTCTCGCATTAATGATATGCTGCTTGGATTAATCCCATCAATGAAAAGCTGGATTGTCTTATTGTCTAAGAAGGATCGAATTATATTTAGTATTCTCAAGTTATACTGTATAATTTGATTTTCCTGGACACACCCTTTATGCCAAGCTTAGTAAAAAGCCCTGAATATATCGAGGACTACAGCCCTGGCCCCCATCCGCTTATCCATTGCCTGGTAAATGTGTTCAGAGATGACTGTTAATATATCTGCAGTAGAATGACATTCCCTTAATCCATACTGTTTGTCAGAAAGAAAACTAGCTTTTGCAATGTGGTGGACTAGTGCTTTATTGATTAGCATCTCAAAGATTTTACCGAAGAGTTGTGAGGACTGATAGGACGAAAATGTATTTCTATACTAGCACCACATAGGCTATCTTCCAGCTATTAGTAGAACAGGATTCAATCAATTGTGAGACAGGCTCGAAGGTGCAGTAAACTGCAAGCTAAATGCACCCAAGAAAATAGACACTGACAGAGGGAGCATTCGACCGAGAAAGAAGTGGCGGTGGGTCGAACAACAGGCGCAGAACAAAAAACCCAGTTGTAAACGAGCGAAAAAAAAGGAAAAAAAGGGAGATAAACCATAATGGTATTTGTAAAGGACACCTCTTTTGGCCAAGAGAGCGGTAGGCGCTAATCGACCATGACAGCCGAGGCTCCGATCGCCAAAAACATTAGTGCCGGGAGGGTACCAATGACATTCCAATTTACAAAGTGATCATTGTTGGTGCTCCCTGGTGGATAAGTGGCCTATATTAAGACGCGTGGCCTTTGTGGAATTGGATTTGGTTCAGTTTTATGATCCCTCAAAGTTAATTGAACGAGACTATTCTGGTTTTAATGGCCCGTCAAATTCCATTAGGCACACACCGGCCGAGATTGGGGGTCCGCCTATTCTACTCGATTGCCAACAGAAGAAGACAACAGTCCCCTTTTTTTGGGTATAGGCCGCCTGGTGAAGATTTGAGTGAGAGCGGTTCCGGCATCCTGATTGGCTAAAGGGCCGAATCAGAGAAAAAAAGAAGACGATCAGGAGAAGGCATAGTTCACGCCCCCGCAATATAAGCAGCGAGTTTTGAGCGCAAGAAGACAGAGGGAGAATTGCTCCCCTGAGTCAGAACGAGCGAAAAGAAAACCGACTGCCTCATGTAGTTATTTAGTTTTTATCGAAAAAAAGAGCATTGCAGTTAACAAATGGCCAGTCTCTAACTTAATAGCGAATTACGAAACGTACGATTGTAACTTTTATGAATAACAAGGAATTTTGCACAAGAAAAAACAAATATCGACTTGTCTTTTTAATTTGTGTTGCAGAAGCGCTCGACGAGTCTATTTTAGGTTACTGGCCGCTGACATTCTCATCAAGGAGACAAAGAGACCAACAATCGGTGAACATTCCACCACTAGACGACACGTTTCTTAATAAGTATAGCAGGGATTAAATCAGGCCTTGGAGGTGTATGTTTTATTATGATATCGTGGACATAAGAAGGGTGATTTTCACACCATCAATTGTGGCTTATGTCCGATTAATGAAATGAGGTTGGAACAATTCAACATGTAAACATATATGCATAAGTAAAAATATAACATACTTAACGTCTTTTACACTCGATAATAGCACAAACACATAAAATTAATTCAACCCTCACACATGATGCAATTCTGCTAAGATATATATATATATATATATATATATATATATATATATACATCTATATATATATATATACAGCCTCTTGGAAGTCTTCATAATCTCTCTAAATTATTAAAATTAAGTACTAGAACCCCTGCATTCTTACTACAGTGCGCTCTAAAAAAAGGTTTTAGAATTATTTGCATTTAAACACGTATTGTTAATCTTTCCTTGCACACATAAAACTAACATAAAATTTAATCAAATACTTATAAGTCTTTTCGTGCTCGGACGAAACACTCTCAAAATATAAACACATCATTGGTTTGGGATCGCAATGTATGTATTATTTTGTGTGTCAGACTTACATTTTTTTTCTTCTGCGTGACTTCAAATTTATTACTATGGATTTCAATTTCTTGCAATAAATAATTTCACCAAAAAATCTACAGAAGTTTTGGTTTCGGTTTCGATTATAGCTGATAACACTGAAGTTATCTATTTTATAAACAATTTTACCAATAATTCTCCATAAAAGGCTCAACGTTTCGACCGTCTAATACGGGCTTTCTTAAGAAAGCCCTTTCTAAAGACCATCCCTCTTTAGAAAGACCGCACAAGACACAAGTGAAATTTCAAGCCTCTAAGTCTCTCCGCCTCCATCTTAATTTTATACCGTTGCATTTTATTAATTATATATATATATATATATATATAGATATAGATATATATGTTCATTCATAGATAATCGAAACTGAAACTAAAACTTATGAAGAACTGTTGGTAAAATTATTTATAAAAAAATAGATAACATGAGTGTAATTAGCTATAATCGAAACTGGAACCAAATATTATGTAAAATTCTTGTAAAAATTGGTTATTACAAGAAATGAAGGTCATAACAATTAACTGACAGTCAATCAGCAGAGTACCTTATCTAACGCAAATATATGATCTTAGTAAATAAACGAAAGCATTAGAATTGCCACCTAGAAAATACATGATTCCATTTACGCTTTCTGAAAACAGGTTTTTTTTTTCCTTATTTGCTGAGGACCAGCTAATAGTTGGACTCTATGTGCTTTATTATTATTTATTAAGGTGAAATCTCTGATCTTTAGTCGTATGGCAAATGTGCGTTAGTTATTTTTACGTCTATTCCATTCCTCGTGCCACTATACAATTCAATTCGCAATGAATTGGTGTGCTACTTTTAAATATAAATAGTTTAGTTCATTTATGATAGAATGTACTTATCTTAGAATGCTTGTAAGAAACATCAGTAAGACTGTCGTATCAGTTATTTATCGTTACACTCGTATAATTAAACAATACTTCATCAGAAAAAGTTATACGATGATTAACGAAATTTGGTCAATTCTAAAAAACAGTGTATTATTTAGCAAATTGTTAGTTTAGGAATACATAGTATTACAGATAAATTTAATATGTGATTTAATGGAGCTTAATTGTTCATTGTCGGTATCATTTGCATAGAGTTGGGTGTATATAACGTTTGTCATTGCAAGGTTTTTTAATTTATGACAACTTTTACACATGAAGAATGTCGAATACAGCATCGATCAAAACCTTGGAACAATAGTTGATTATACAGAATTATACAATAAATTATTACTTACCTAAAAATGAGAACTGTAAAGAGATTAATATCACACTCTTGTAATAAAACGTAGAGCTTAATCAATAACTCCATAAATTTACAATTGACAATTGATCAAAATTTATTATTCAAGAATTCGATACTCAGGAAAATGAACAGTAAATGGGCAATAAACAACTATAAGAATGACGGTTGATAAAGTAAGGACTATGTACTCGCTGATCGAAAATATTTTCGATCTACTCAGCGATTAATCTAACACATCAACTGTCCGACCCCAAGTATGTCGACAGTTATATACTACACACGTCTTTACCGCCCTTTCTCATTTAAAATCCGTTTCATCTTGACTATTTCCACCAGTACTAACATAAATATATTAACATGTACTATGAAAGATTTCCTTGCTGCCACACTCCCCATGGAAGTTGCTCTCTATAACCTCTTACCGCAGTAGCAACAAATTCTTTAGCTGCATGAGGTTCTGGAAACCTCATAGAGACAGAATAATTTATCTACTACAACATAACTAAAGTGAACAGAATGATTTACCTAGTATAATGTAACAAAACCGAACAGAAACCAAATCAAGTTGTTAGTTATTGGCTGCATAAGATATAAAAGGAGCTGTACACACTCATGCACATACTTGTTTTAAGTATGCACATGGATATATATATATATATATATATATACATATATATATATATATATATATATATATATATATATATATATATAGCGGTCTCTATGTAATACAAACGCTAAACAAAGAATTTGTCCGATATACATTTATAATGACACGTACTGGCAAGTTGCGAAAGCACGATTTTGAGTATAGTAACCTCTTTACAAAAAATAAAACAAAAATAAAAAAGCATTGGAAATGCAAAAGGATATAGGGATGGTATGCCAAAAAGTATACAAACAAGATAGCTATGAATGGCTAGGCACATGGAAATAGAATTGCATCCAAAGTATAGCCCTATAGCTTTTCTCCAATCTTCATTCCGTGCCATCATTACGGTTGTAAAAAGCTATAGGGATATACTTTGGATGCAATTCTATTTCCATGTGCCTAGCCATTCATAGCTATCTTATTTGTATACTTTTTGGCATACCATCCCTATATCCTTTTGCATTCCCAATGCTTTTTTATTCTTGTTAATTAGTATTTTTACTTACAGTCTTATTTTTAAACTTACATTCATGATAGTATTGTCTTTTTTAGGAGGCGGCTCATTGCCGCCTCCATTAGTAGCAGGTCGCTTCCTGCTGGATTTTAGGTCTTTGGGTTTTGGGCCTTAGGAGTTGCCTTTTGGTCCTCCATCGGTTCTATATTACATAGAGAGTGTTATCGCCTCTCTGATAAAACAGTTAGAGTATTATAAAGTTCTAAAATTTTCATACCTTCACTATTAAATTTTTCTTGGTTCATTCTTTGGCGTTTTGGCAAAGATTTGGCAGTTTTTGATATGTATATTTATAATAGTTTGTGCATGAGGCAGCTTTTTCCCCTTGGGATCCCTGTTATACCGTGCGTTTGAGTCAGCACGTGAGGCAGCCTTCTTTTTTTTCTGGTTCTTTGTTATAAAGAGCACGTGAGGCAGCTTTTTCCCCTCGGAATCTCTGTTATACCGTGCTTTTGAGTCAGCACGTGAGGCAGCCTTCTTTTTTTCTGGTTCTTTGTTATAAAGAGCACGTGAGGCAGTTTTTCCCCTCGGGATCCCTGTTATGCCGTGCTTTTGAGTCAGCACGTGAGGCAGCCTTCTTTGCCTCAGAATTTGCATGATACTTTATTTTTATTACTTCAGCATTTTTCTGATAGTATTATTTTTGCTCAGATAATACCTTGACTTTGTTTTTTTCATAGTCTATATTTCTCTGAGCTTTTTTACTACGTGCTGACTTTGGCATTTTTTATTAAATTTAAACATATAACACTTATGTGTATCTTACTATAATATCACTTATCTTATAGCAAGACAACTCACGTAGAATTGAGATACTGCCACGTCACCAATAGTTAAAATGTGGAACGGTATATACACCAATAGTGTAGTTGTTATCTTTATATGAAGTCCTAATCAGTGACAGTTTTAGGTTACTTGGTTAATTTATTGTAGTTTATTTTAGAAAACTTACTTGTTTTTATTAGTAGATTGTGTATAGTAGCCACAATATCTTGTTATTTTTGTGGCTAGGGCTTGGATTTTGATTCTTTTTGGTCAGCTTCGAGTGAGTTCATAGAAGATCACTTTCTTGCAGTTTCTTTTGCGGTTAATTTAACTTATTTCCTTTGGCGTTTGGTGAGTTCTAAGAAGAACTGGTCTGATCTACTTTTCTTAGCGAGCGAAGAGATTCAGCTGCATTTAACAATGGTTGCTATAGTGTATTTTTGCGCATGCGTGAGAATTTCAAGTTTCCTCCTTATTTTTCAATAGTTTGACAGTAGTCATGTGTCTTTCTGCCAAGAGTGACAGACGTCAGTGTTAGCCGTGATCGTCTAGAGGTTAGGGCCCCCCGTTGTGGGCATGCTAACCTAGGTTCGAATCCTGGTTTTGTACATATTTTACAGTCCAAAATCTGAAGAATTATTTGTTTTTATAACATTGTTTTTTGACGTCGTACTTGCTGATAGGTTACTCTTATAACAATTTTGATCAACTGAGATAAAGATTTCGTGGTTTCATTAACGCTGGTGGGTTACTGTTTAAAGAAAAAACCTTAACGTTCACCTCAAATATTCAGCGTCCAAGAAATATAGGCCACTGGCAAACTGGAACGTCTGTGAACATCCGGTGTATTATTTGGAGCTGTCCCTTTTGAGAGAAGTTCCGTGTTCGAAGTGGTCTGTCTACATTGGGTATATAGTGTTTAAAACTTGTTATTACACGTACTCTTATTTAATTATGGAGTTAGCTAAAAAGCGATGGGTCACTGCACTTCTCCGTGTAAAGAGCAGTCGATTGATGCTTGAACTGTTGTCAGAGACCGTTCGTACACCGAGATACATCGTCTCAAAAGAAAGAAGAAAGCAGAAAAAGAAAGAAGAACAATTGGCCATTTTTGTACCCTTTTTTTTCTCTCTTTTGACATTTTAACCGACGTTCTGACACTCGCTGGATTCGTAAGACGCTTCTCTGTAAGAATATGTGCTTTTTGAAACTTATAAGGTGATTTTAGTTGAGATTTGGATAGTTTTGTTTTGTAGGCGTATATAGGCGTGTACGGGGCATCCCTATATAGAGAGTGCTACCGCCTCTCTGATAAATTATATTAAAAGTATTAATTAAAAAAAGTGATTAAATAAACTTTACTTGTAAGTTCAGGCATTTACATTAACGAAAACATAAAGTGTGCATTGAGCGTTTTATGTACTGGGAATAAACGTTATTTTTAACTAGAAATTTTAGACTACTAAGAAAGTTTGCTGGAGAAAATTATAATTATAACTTATTAGTATTCCATCCCGGCGTTGCTCGGGTGTTTGGAGGTGTATGTTGGGCAAAAAAATAAAAGTGGTAGTAGGAAGGAAGGCTCGAACCCTCAAAGGAGGACAAGAATCGGAAAAATGGGGAAGAAAACTTGATGTCGTTGCAGTGACGACCGCAGAACAAACCGGAAGTGACGTAGGTTTTAATTAAGGTTAGACAATCGAAAGGAGAGGATGACTTTAAAAAATATCGGCGAAAAATGCGAACCCCTGTAGAAAAGTGCCCAGTTGAACGTGAATATATTTACGTTTTTAGCCAATTTTTCGATATTTGTCGTCTGAAGTGTCGAAGTTCAAAACGATACTGATCTTGTAAAAATCTGTCGCCTCTGTCGAAAGTTTTAGAAATACATACAAGCATACATACGTACATTTATATAACTAAAAATTTTCAATCCAAACAGATTAAAAAGATTGCTTTATCTCTGAATACAATTTATCTAAAATTTCAAATATTTAGACCAGTAATTTGGTAGAGACAACAGAGGTAATTTTTTTTAAATTTGACCCCTATTATCGTCCCTTAACATTTATTGTTTTGGACTCAAATAAAATTATTAAGTTAGATCCATGTCCACGGAACCTCTGTCTAAAATTTCACTTGTTTATACCCAAAATTAGTGGAGAAGTTTGGTAAAGTTCTCAAAGGTCGATTCGTTGAACTTTGACGCCTTAATCGCAAATTTATGGCAGAACACACATTACAAAGATTTTCTTCAATCTCCATACACTGTATAGCAAATGTCGAGTCTGTAGACTGAAAATTGACAAAGTTATTGCATAGGGAAATGTTCACGGACAGAGAGATACACACACAAACAGACACACAAAAATATTTTCACTTTTATAGATATATAGATAAGCAACCAATGTGGCCTAGACAATTACGTGGCAAGCGGCTAATACGCTGAACTTAAAGAAAACATGATTTTGTTTTCTAAAATACACACAATTTTGTATGTTTAGCACTATGATTATTACATTGTATATTTAATAACCGATAAACTTGGAAAGACTCATAAGAAAGCATAATGGAAGAATGTTAAGGATGACTAATAGGGAAAGTGCAAATATTAGTGATAACACAGCTGTGAATAAATGTAACTGCCAAAATAAATGGCTAACCTCATCAGTGGTATGCCAGGCTAGGATATTCCCAGTAGAGAACCCAAGGGATGAAAGATTCTTCATAGGTAGTACCCAAATGACATTCAAAAATAGATTCTATGGGCATACACGTTCGATGAATAATCAAACGTATCAAAAGGGCACTTCCTTATCGTTATACTACTGGAAATTAGTTAGAGAAAATAAAACACCTAGGATAGAATGGAAGATTATTAGAATGACCAATACTTGCAACTCATTAAACTCCCCATGTCTATTATGCTTATCAATAATTTTTTACGTAGTGAAAAACGTACAACTTGTGAAAAAGTAACAGGCGGGTAGGGGCGGGTAATATAACTAGCGTGTGGGGTTTGATAGAAAGAATTATGTAGTGAATGAGTTCATTTCTATTTCTATTTTAGATTATCATGTTGTGGCAATGTACATATATATGATTGTATTTTGTCTAAATATGTGTGTATATATGTATTTATGTATGTATGGGTGTATGTATGTGTATATATGTGTGTGCATGTATATGTATGTGTATACGTGTATATATGTATATATATGTATATGTGTATATATATATATATATATATATATATATATATATATATATATATGTATATATCTTAACTATTAAAATAGGCTGACTCGTATACGATGATTATAATAATGTATATTATCAGAATGTATGGGCGTCTGGGTATATATGTATTCATGTTATGTATACACATGTGTAAACTATAATAATACGCTGTTTCATATAAAGGGGTTACCACACTACTGAAGTTAAAAGGCCCCTTATTATTAAAAAAAAGGTGTTGGGTATGTGCATGTATTGCCGTGTATTTATGCGTTGTGGGCGAGGAGGTATATGTGTATCCATGTGTGGATATTTATGTAAGTATAAACGTGAGTCTGTATTGATATCTATATGTCTATGTGTCTCATATATATCAGTGGGGATTTGAGGACTCGTATGGATGGATATATATATATATATATATATATATATATATATATATATATATATATATATATATATATATATTACTGAGACGTGTATCCGGTAGGGGTCCAAAGGTTTTTAAAGTTTCTAATCGACAGGCTTATCATTGTTATTATTATTGATATTGTTAGTGTGATTAATATTATTAATATTATAAAAATTATTATTATTAGGATTGTTAGTGGGATAAATATTATTACTTTTGGCATAATAACAGTCATAATATATAATATGCGGGTGTGTACATGGATGTCTGTGTTCGAGGGTCCGTGCATTGATATAACTGCGTATGTAATTATAAATATAAACATGTTATAACTGTATGGGAGTATTATGTATCTGTGGGTGTGTTTATGTGTACAGTATATATATATATATATATATATATATATATATATATATATATATATATATATATATATATATATATATATACAAGTGTATCAAAGTGTGGGTGTTTATAGGTGTATTTTTATATATGTATGCATGAGGAGGTTGATAAATTTCGGGATGTTATGTTTATATTTATTTTTTTATTTATTTTATTTTTTTGTTTTTTATTTTATTTCATTTATTTATTAAATTTATTTTAATTTTATTATTGTGTATCTTTATAGTTATTGTCTGTTTTCAGTGCGTGTGTGTGTGTGAGTAATATACAGCGAGCTGTGTATATCCATTCCTGAGTATAGCTATATGCGTATGGTAGCTTCTAGAGTGTATCTGTGTGTGTATGTGTGTGAATTGAAATGCACAGGTCAGCACTCAATAGCCATGAGAAATGTTTTTAATAATTGTACCGCAAGACAAAAATACTAAATTCTCAAGTACCTTATATTGTAAAAACCAAAAGATGCAATAGATAAACTTAAAGAAGGAATATAAAAAAGGGAAGTAAAAACGAAGAGATTTATTATTTCAAAGGCCTTACTTATCCTCTCCCAGCTCATAAACCCCACCCTTTTTACATTCTTTGTAAACAAAATAAGAAAATGTTTTTGTTTGAAATATCAGTGCTCGACGATAATTCTTGGCCTGAAGACGTAATGCCCCAACCCGGGTGATTACAGAAACATGTATGAACATATGTGACCTCAATGTTTGTATAAATAAATTATATATATATATATATATATATATATATATATATATATATATATATATATATATATATATATATAGTAGCCTGGGTGCGCGGCGTTGCCCGGGTGTTTTGATGTAAGTGGTTATAGGCATGCAGGCTCGAACCCGTACCGCGAAGGAGGAAGAGAACACGAAAAAAAACGTGATGTCTTTTCTGTGTCGCCCATCACCAAACCGGAAGTGAAGTTTAAATTATAACTAGTGAATCGAAAAGAGAGGATGGCTTTCGAAAACATCGGCGAAAAAGCGCCCAGTTGAGGGTAAAGTGATTAATAGTTTTAGCCTGTTTTTCCGTATTTGTCGTCCGAAGCGGTGGAAACACAAGGATACAAATCTTGTATAAACCGTCGCCTGTTGAAAGTTTTAGGCAGACAAACGTACACATATATACATACATTTTAGCCAACAGGTGAGATTTGTATTATAGATTATATTAGGGTGGGTGCCCGGCGTTTTCTGGGTGTTTGGAGGTGTGTGTTGAGCAAAAAAAAAAAAGTGGTAGTAGGAAGTCAGGCTCGAACCCGTACCGCGAGGCAGGAAAGGAACGTGAAAAAAACGTGATGTCTTTGCTGTTACGACAAACGCCAAACCGGAAGTGACGTAGGTTTAAATTAAGGCGAGACAATTGAAAAGGGTGGATGACTTTCGAAAATATCGGCGAATAACTCAACCTCTCCTTGTAGAAAAGTGCCCAGTTGAGGGTGAAGAAATTAATGTTTTAGCCAATTTTCGGTGTTTGTCGTCTGAAGGGTCAAGCTTCATTACAATTATGATCTTGTGAAAATCCACCACCTCTGTCGAAAGTTTTAGGCAGACATTTAAATACATACATAGATTTATGTATGTGTAGCTCAAATTTTCGTCCCAAACCGATTAAAAAGCTTGCTCTATTTTTGAATACCTTTATGTAAAATTTCAAATGTTTAGACCAAAACTGTCTGAGTAATCTAGTAGAGACGACAGAGGTCAAATTTCTTTTAACTTTGACCCGAATATACCCCTTAACATGTATTGTTTTGGGCTCAAATCAAGTTATTAGTGAAATCCATGTCAAAGGGACTTATATCTAAATTTTCATACCCAAAATTGTCGGAGGAGTTTCGTAGAGTTCTCAGAGGTCAAATCCTTGGACTTTGACCCCTTAACAGCCATATTTCTGGCCGAAAACGGATTCCAAAGATTTTCTTAAATCTCACTACCCTGTATATCAAATTTCGAGTTTGCCTTAATTTTAAACTATGTCACTTCCGGTTTGGCGGTGGTCGTAACAACAAAGAGGTCACGTTTTCCCCGTTCCTTTCCTACTTCGCGGTAGGGGATCGAGCCTGCCTTCCTACTACCACTTTTTTTAGCTGAACACACACATCCAAACACCTGGGAAAGTCCGAGCACCAATGCTAGTGATTTAAAAATTAAAAAAAAAAGTCAAGTATCGTGCGCCACTAGATTACGACTTATTTTTGCCTCTGCCGCCAATGAATGGACAATGAAGACATATTTACTGCAAGATTAAAAATTAAAACAGGAACCAATAGCTACTACGTTATGCGTTCGTAATGTCTGCGTTCGTCCTTCTCCTGGCAAATTTCATTTTTTTAACTTTCACACTTTTGCAACTATACATCATGTAGAATATCTGCATGAATATAATTACACGTAATAGTTAACTAAAGATGATAATCCAAAAAGAAAACCGAAGAAACTAATAGGGAATTAACTAAAATGAATGTTTAAAAGAATATGCAAATTAGCAAGAATTTCTGCTAGTGAATGCAATTCCACGCCCCATGCATAACAAAATTGTATTTTCTTTTTAAATAAATAGAGATTGGGATTTTAATGTGAATATAAATACACAAGCTTAATACAGGAATGTGTATGGGTATAGATAGATATTTACATAAATGTAAAATGTTTTTGTAACAAACAGATAATCAAAAACCACTGGACGACATTTTGATATAGTGGTTTCATCGTATTTCTGTGTGTTTTTATATATCTTATTTTAACTCTACCATTATACTTAATTTTATTTTAATATATTACGTGTTTTTATACGTTGAATATCACCGCCTGAGACTCAACAGTCACGTGACATCTATAAAACATTAAACGTTTACAACATTTGTTTAAGCTGAACGATGCATATATACAGAAAAATTTTCGCAAATATTTAATGACTGTAAGATATCAGTATATCTTTTTTTTTATTTAGAGTTATATGCAGATTTGCCGTTTACTTGTACAAATATTCTCAGACCATGTAATCACTAAACGGAATTCTTTCGGTCAACATCAGTATCTCGCTTAATGTAAACCGAATTTGTTTACATTTATGAAATGAACGATGTATTAGAAATGTTTCACAAATTTTAAATGGGTAAAATGTAATTATGTGATTTAATTTTCATTTTAATTAACCACATGTTAATTATTATTCGAAAATAGATATTAGCAGCAAAACGACTACTGTATATAAGTTTTTCCTATTCAGGAAATTAAAGAATTCAAATGGAATTTGACGTATATTTGTTAGTGACTAATGAGATTCCTATTTCGATTACCTACATTATTTCGAGTGAAATGAAGTTTGGAATTCATATCCAAACGCAAATATAATGTTTAGTCAAAATAACATTAATACACTAAGTTATAACAAGTTTCATCGTGAAACCAGCACAAACTTCTGTATTTTCTTACATTTAATTAGAAACTGAAGGACATCCAAAAATATTTTTAATATTGATATTAAAAATCTATTAATATTGAATTTTAGCATTAAAAATAGCAGAATAGCTAAGTGTTTAAATAATAATGATCTCCTGAAAATATTGGAAAAAACGAAAAAGAACCCAACCATGCGGGCAATGGAACGGTTTCATTTTTTCCTTAGGTGTTTTCTATGAGGGCGATCGATTTACTGGCATTTTGTATAAGAAACTGAGTACAGTTTAAACATTTTTAATTAATGAATTTTTTTAGATTTTGATTACATCTTTTGGTTTGAATCGATAATAATCAGCTAAAAAATATTTTTAAAAGACAAAATTTAACAGAATGGTATTCTTGCATAAATTGATGAGGATCGTAGGGATTTTTCGTCAGTTATAGTCAGGGCTCGAACAGCAATTACTGGATTAAGATAAGCAATGTTCAAATGCTAAACGCTGAATTTACATATCACTTGTTTTTTGTATAAAACTGTAATTTTCAAACGAGTTCTTGAATGATGGGGATATTTTTTCTATTTATTTTATAAACATGTTGGCAAAAATGTATTTGAAAATTTTCTTGAAACAAAACGATTCTCTACTTTTATCTAATAATTTACGGTTTTCATAAAAAATGCATTTATCTTTTCTGATAAAAAATATGTTTACAGCAAATAGGTTTACTGCCAATGTTCTTTGACAAAAACGTCATGGATATGACCTTAAAGTATATGCAGTGACGGGGCCCCAGCTTGCGATCTTTGTGTAATGTGGAGCCACCCCTTAATTGCCATTACTCTCAGCCCCACTCTGACTTGAGTGGTAGTATCTTTTAGGATCGCAACTATGGGTTAAATAGAAACCGACTTTCAAATATATTCTATTAAAAAGTTGTTCTCCAAAATAACTGGATTCGGGGCATTAAATAACATGGAAAGGGTTGATATGCCCTAAAACAAAAACCAACGTAACCTTTAACAAAAGACGAAAAATAATTTATCTCACAATTTACGGTAAATAAAACAAATTTTGTTCATAGAAAAAACTCAACAAAATAACAAAATTAATTAAACGATAAAAAACGTAAAGTGGAATATATATATATAAATATATATATACATGTATATATATATTTATATATATATATATATACATGTATATATATATATATACATGTATATATATATATATACATATATATATATATATATCATAAATTAGGAAATTAAAATCTGTGATTTGAAAAAGTTAAATTTCAAATATAGGAATTATATCATATGTGAGACAATGAATACACTATAGTAAAATATATTTTCTTAAACCATGAGTTGTCGATGTTTTTACATCTCCCGGGGGGTATTAGCAAATATTATAAAAGGTTTTAAAGGTAATAAACATAGAAAATTTAAGGTTTTTTAAAAAAGTTTTTAAATCATTTTAGCTACATGAAATAAGGGAAATTTGATATCGATGAAAGAAAAAAAAAGTTAGTGAACTTCTAATCGAAAGTGTATGCAAACTCCTGTAATAGTAAATCTTGGTATTCGGCGGTTAAAAAAAGATCCAACGCATATTGTAAGTAATCCAAGGATGATGTTAACAATCCAATATATACCTATTCACACAGTTATTTGATTGGATATCCGGTAAATCTTAGAGTTTTATCAAACGGGTAAATTTTTTCTTCATATATCAGTTGCAAAATTCCTTTCAAATTTTCCCTCAGTTTGTAAACTAAAGTTATCTGTAGACATCAAATTTGTAAAGAAAAACCAAAAGGTATCCGTAGACAGACAAATAAAATTGAATTAAAATTAAATGGAAATGAAAATAAATTAATAAAAGAATTGCTTATCAAACCAAAGCAAAATAGTCTTAAAAAACAGATGCAGTTTTTCTTATCAAGATTATATTTGTAAGGCAGCACAAGTGAAAATATTATAATGTTATAATATTACTAAAATCGCAAAATGTAAATTCTATCTTCTAAAAATAAGGAAGTGGTAGGAGAATTTAACTTGAAGAGAAAAAGAAAAATAATTAAATATTTGAAAGTATATATATATATATATATATATATATATATATATATATATATTCAGTGAATTTACTATAATTTTTCTTGATTTTTTAAATTGTATTTTCGATTTGTTTATTTTGAAATTCGTCTGCGTCTGTTACTGTTCTTGGCTTAATCCGGTTACTGCCAGTCAAGCCCGAAACACAACGGACAAAAAAAAATCCTGAGGAGCCGGATAAATTTTGCAAGAATAAGAAATAATATATACGGGGTGTTCATTCTAAAGGTCGAATAATGAAAGGGATCTTCCTTATTATTGTAGCTGAATCCGACAGCCGGAAATTTGATTCTAAATTTAAAAAAAAAACATGATAACTTCTGAAATATTTTTCAAAAATGAGCAATTTTATCTATCTTATTATCATGTCACCATAACTTCAGTTTTCCATGATTCTACGAAAAAATGATTTCGGTTATGTTACTTTTGTCACGTGACATGTGACGTACACAAAACGGAAATAGCTAAAATTTCATATTTCGTCGAAAACTATTTTCTGTAATAATTAAGTTCTACCTGGTCGTTTTCCGAACGTTTTTGATATTCTCATTACTGCGATATGGCAATTCAGTAGATTCTATTGGTTTCACTTGATAATAAATATTTCGATTTCCGAATTTCGATAAATAACGAAGAAGCGCCAAAGTGTTTACGAATGTTCTCATTAATTATATTTAAAAATAATATATGTTGGAAGAATAATTATTAAGTAAACAGAGATATCGAGAGCATAAAGATAACAAACATACATTTTTTGTCTTTTTTTTTCGTATTCCATTTCAATACACTGAGTTACAGCAACACGTATCTTGGTATAGTTAATATATACATAGCTATCTCACAAACTATAAACGTCATAGAGGCTCTGTATCCACCTTACATTTTTTATTATTCGAACATATCCGAACAAAGAGTTGTAGCCTCGTTTTTTTTCTAAATATATGTTAGATGATAGACTTTGCTTTCTATATGTTAGTTAATAGACTTTTTAGTAAATCGGAAATTCATATGTATGAAAAGTTATCATTTCGAAGAATAATCTACTGCGAACTTCGTTACTTATAATGGGAAATTTATACATTGTTTAACATTTTTTTTATCAGTTTGTTAAAGTTAAAGATAGAGCATCCTACCGAATTCCAGATATTAACCCGGTATCACATACATTTACGGCAACGAATTCATATTAATCTCTTACTCGCCATTTTAAAGCAACAATTTTTACCTGTCTGCGAGATGTATACCTGGTATATTTTTCATGTAGTAATTGAACTCAGTTTTATGAGTATTGTTGCTCCTATAATTACTGGAAGAATAGAGATATTCTTAATATTCCAGTATATTTTCATGTCACTATAAAACCTGGTATTTCGTTATATTTCCATCGGGGCTTTTTTTAACCCAGCATAATTGATGACACAAACTTCTCCAAAGTTTTAACTATTTCACTGTATTAAAAAACAGAGCAAGCACCATTATAGAAACAAAGCAATCAGGACCCCGATAACAATAGTAGTTGCATTTATTTTCGGCGAGGCGCTCTACCGATGCCACTCGTGTGTAACAGAGCCGAAAGATAGATGGCTAGGGAAAGAATAAGCAGGAGCTGCAGTCATTTGAGTATATATAAATTAGGAAGAGTGGCCAGGTAAAATAAACATTATATAAATAAGAAGGCATTGTTTGGAAAGTAATGGTTATATAAGCCTTTCACTAATACAGAAAAATGCCGATCAGGATTTCTTATTTATTTCCATTGTGGGTTTGTTCCTGCGATGTTATATTACATAATATTTATTTCAGTGATGTAACCAGGAATGTTACTAAAGAACTGTCAGTATAAAGAAAAGAGTAAAACACCTTTCCACGGAAATAACGCAGTCGCAAGCGATAGACGAAAAACAAGCCAAGCCGAGAGTAAAGAGTTGGAAAAAAGGGATATTGAACCTCTCTGTTTTCCCCCCCCTGCTCACTTTTGAATTTACTTTCGGTCCTCCCAGTTATATTTTCTTGTTTTATGGGGTCCGCGGTTTTAAGGCAATTTTTATTTAGCGTTAAAGACAACATTATCATAAGTTTGTGTTTGGCCTGTTTAAGTAAGTATTTCCTGTTTTATTTTTATGGATTACTGAAGTGTTAAAATTTAAAAAAAAACATCTTGGCTGAAGGTTTTGCAAACTGGAATAAATATGTATACAATTATAATGCGTAAAAAAGTAAATATACCTACAAACGTAAGTACGAGAAATAAAAGTAAATACTAAAAGAAAAGTCTGACTTTATTGCTATAAAGCATGGTATTTTCTTCTAATCTTATGGGTCATTCATAATTTATTATTTATCCTGCCGTTGTGAAAAAATGATTATTGACCATCAAGGTTTTGTATATTTTATTATTTTAATTAAAAACAAAAAATAACACACTCATTCTTTAGAAAAAAGGTATATGGATCGATTTATATAGAATTTTGTTCTATTTGCGAGCTTTTTAACCATGTCTCGTTCTTTTGTTTGTCAGTATTTATCTACTTGGAGGCAGAAAAACAGTGAACACTGAAATATTAAAAGTTAAATAGATTTAATTTTGGAATACATGACAATCCATACTCCGTCGCAGTGCTGGAAAACACTTGGAAAGAATGAAATTATTCTTTGAAAGTTCTATAAATATAAGGCGCATTCCGGGTGCTATCAGTCCTCGTTTATAGAAATAACGAATATAAATAACGCCGAAACTTTTCTGTAGAAAGCCCGAAAGTTGTCGACAGAATTCGAGCAACAAATCGAATTTCCCGGATATGCAAAATAACCTAGCCAACAGAAGTTAGTGACTGTACTTTTGATTGGTCGATTTACGAAGAAAGAAGCTTTGGAAAAAGCAAAAGCAATACTTAATACCTTAATGCCATATTTAATCTTGAAGAAAAATCCGCTGATTCACATATTTTCTTTGTTTTACTTGTAAATGTAGATAATCGGTGCATACCATTTACTAAATTCAGTCCTTGATAAGATGCCAGTATTTGCTAATTTCTAGTCCTTCGTTTGTTCTGTCAAGTATTTAGGATGAAACTTTTATACTTTTTGGAGATATGGCACTCGTTTTAGTGCATATGACTAATGCAGCTGAACAAACCTCAGGAAAACTTTGTTCTAATTAAGAATTAAAATTCTCAGCATCTCATGTCACGTTTTTCATCTTCTAACAAACATATTTATTGAACGATTGCCAAATCCTTTACAAAGAAATTATTTTTTTTATTTTTCCGTTCATGTTTACTTGCAAAATAATTCGCAACTAAGGTTAATTATATTTCCATTAACAGTGAATGCTGAGTAATTTGTTTACTATCAGAACTTGAGTCCAATTTTAATTGTTTTATCACGTGTTCACTATTACGAACTTGTGTCATTTTTTTTGGCTTTTTTGTTGGTCTTGTATGCCTAATTCTACCCACTGCTTATTTATTCTTCTACATGATCTTTTAAGGAAAATTAGATCATATGGTGTCACTGAAAGAATACATAATGCAATTAAATCCTTAAGTAAGAGAAAAATCCAGGTTGTCCTCGACGGTCATGAATCTAAACAATATGATGTAAATGCGGGAGTACCTCAGAGATCTATCCTGGGACATCTATTCTTTCGGAGATTGGTGTATTTGCTGATGACACCAGGCTCTATAACAGGCACGATGGGAACACAAATGAACACATATCTAAGGAAATGGCAGAAACTCGAGAGGATGACCTCCAATATGTAGTGTAATGGGAACAAAAATGGATGGTTACATTCAATAATGCTTAGTCTAAGCTTGTTTCCTTCAAAAATCACAAGAAACCTTCTCTACCACCAAGAGCAATGGCCAAGAACACATTACCCGAATGTACGTCCTTTAAACTCATCAACCTAACGTTTACGAGGATCATGGACTGGAAAAATACATTGAGAGCATTGCCAAGACTTCTGAGAAAACTACTTACGCCTGAGAGTATCCTGTACCTTTGTAGGGCCACCGTTCGCCCGTGTATGGAGTACCGTTGTCACATTTGGGCTGGTCCATGTACAACTTGTTTCTCAGTCCTTGAAAGGTGGCAACAGAGAGTCGCCAACCTGAACTGTCATCTTGCTTGGGGTGAAAATTGAATTTAAAATAAAAATTTAAAAATCGAACTTTTACAAGGTTTAAGAAGTTTTAATAAAAAAAAGTCCACGCTTTTCTAACTGTAATTCCCCACACTTACAATGTTTGTTTTGAAAGTTGTAGGCAGCTGTATACTATTCTTTTTCTAATAGTAATATTTGTTGGATTAATTCTGAAAATGTAATTGGACATATTTTTCTATTTAATAGAAGAGATATTTCGGGATTTATAGCTTACCCATCGGACAAATGCTTTTTCCGATTTCTCTTTATTTTGAGAACTGACGCTAAATTTTAGCAACATTCCGCGAGTTTTGTATCCGTGAAAGAGAGTTAGCTTTTATGTTTCCCTCTTACCCACTCATATGATTGCAGCATTCTAATTCAAAATAATTAATTTAAGATCATCTGTAAGAAATACTGCCATTCTAAAGGTGTTATAGTGTTCATTTACGACGCAGTGAACAGTAAATAATCTTCATATTCGCGCTTAGTCACATAAAAAATTGCATGTTTTGTGAAAAGTGTAATGATGGGGCTGAAAATCTTATTCGAACTCTAGATTTTTTTAATGCTCCAGGTCAGTGTTTTCTAAGGTATGATATGATCTACCCATCTGTTTTATACAGTAGTTCCTTACTTTCGTATAATATTTTTCACATTACGCTAGTCTTCGTAATCGACGTTAATAAAATATCAATACCTGTTAAGGAAAGCGTCGGACATCTCGAAATAAGTAAACATCCTTATGTGTTTTATATAGTATTTAGCGAAAAAGATATTTTCCTCTCATTGTGTGGTTTTTATTTATGTTTCTTAGAAGTACTATTTTGTTCGTCGTAATTCTTCAAGATTTTAATTTTGTTAGCGTTGTAATTGTCTATGAACTCAATAAGACCATCGATACAGTTCACAATAAAAAAAAGAAAAATATAACCAACTGGCCTTCCTTGATATACTCATATCACGCACGGAGCATGGGTTTAAGACATCCGTATATCGCAAGCCTACCTCCACCGGACAATACCTTAACTTCAACTCTCATCACCCATACAGTATCAAACATGGAATCGCACGCTGCTTACAACATCGAGCAGAGACAATAAGTAGCGACACCATTACATACCAACAAGAAATGGTCAGGTTGAAGAATACCCTCCGTCGTAACAACTACCCCGATAGCAAACTATCCACCAGACGTGTTAATAGTATAAGAGAGGAGAATGAAACCCAAAAACCTCCTACGGTCTGCCTACCATACATACGATGCATCTCCGAAAAGATTCAGAGAATATGTGCCCCCTACAGCATCAGTACGGTATTCAAGAGCGAGTCAACATTCAGACGACACCTGGTCGAGTGAAGCCCCGAATGGAGGAAAACATAACCGAAAACTGCATATGCTCCATCCCATGTAGTTGCAGAAAGGTTTACAAGGGTGAAACATGCCGCCCCCTTAAAGTAAGGGTGGAAGAACACCGAAAAGCGGTAACTAAAGGGGAGACGGAAAAATCGGGTATATCCAACCATGTCTGGATGGAGAGGGAGGACCATCGCCCCCTATGGTATGAAGTAAAAATAATAAACAGAGAGACCATCTGGAAAGTGAGAAAACTTAAGGAAACAGCTCGCATGCTCGGACATAACAACCTACTGAGCAAACCAAGCATAGAGCTGAATGCAATTTGTACATCTCTGATAGAGAGAGAAAACCTTGAATAACAACATAGGTTTAACATTAACAAAAACTAACTAAGAATTGTCCTAGTGACATATGGCTGAGTGGTCCTGGACGTTGTATCAAAGTATCAATCCTGAACGAAGGCAGTGAAAAAGTAACATTCAAAAAACAGAGAATCAGCAACTATGTCCCAGAGCCTAGCTGGAGTCCGAACACGGTACCTTCGTAATAATAATAAAGGGTTGGGTTCGAGACTCCTAACAAACGGTTCCCCAGTTCGATACAAAAAACCTGATGAAGGCCAGAGGGCAAAACGGCCGAAACGTAGTGACGATAACAACCAAGATGAGGAAGTCAGTCCGACAATCTCAATCATTGTTAGCGTTGTTCTATTTTTCTTGATGTATGATTGTTCTTTCTTTAGTGTTGGCGTTATACCCGTTATTTTCGTTTTTTTTTTTGTTTTTGTTGTTGTTCAAACAAATTTTCGTCTGCCTTTTATGTCTGTATTTACCTATGTGACACATTTTATTCTGACTAAAACACGTTAATTTTCCTGAATGTTAGTAAACCTGAAATTATTGATCTGAAGATGTTATATTTTCTTAAAAATAACGGATATTTTAACTAATATATATTAATTTCGCTATTTGGCGTTTAAATTTCCTATATCGTAATTCATTCTATTTTGCAATATTCCAATTACTGTAATTCCCTAAAACCCCTTTGCTCGCTTATGTAACTACAAAATACAAAATTGCATTAGATTGGGCGTTATTATGCGCAAAAAGATAGCATCGAAATAAAGCACTAAAATAATATACAATGTGTTACATGAAGTGTTGTTTGCATAAACTCCAACAATATTCGATTAGACAGGAGAATAATAAAATTTAAAATATGCACCGAAGTTATAGACAACCTCAAAGCGTATCGTTTATTATGCATACATATTAGCCTATTCTGTGACAGTCAGAATGTGTCCTGCAGTCAGACGATATTCATAATAAAAGTGTTATTGGAAATCGAAACAGTTGACACAAAAACTATTTTCGGTCTATTACATTCCCTTCTCCTTATTGTTAGTATTTCGAAGCATCATAATTGTGCATTATGTTAAATAAAACGTTTTGTAAAGATCATTCATATAACATCCTTGGTCGAACGAGAAATAATCGTTTTTTTACGTCCACAAACTACCTATATGGAATATTCCAAGTGCGATGAAATATCTAAATATCTGAGATGTATTTTTCAATCGAATGAAATAATATTGATGCATACAAAATAGCTTATTACTAATCCATAGTAACATCATCACTTACGTAAACTATGAATTTCCTGTAAACGATAAACTGTGAAATTGTAAAAGAAAAGAACGAAATAGAATTTATACGAAACTAGGTAGCGTTCAATTATTTAGCGAATGATATACCTTAAACGCGCTCCAACTGTGTTTACATATTTTTACACGCGATAGGTGCAACAAATGACTTTCCGAACTATTTCTCTATAATTGGATATTTTAAATTACTAAAATGACAATTACTATAATTAATACTTGTTATTACTAATAACTTTTATTTTATAATCGATGCGTCTTTTTGTTGACTATTACGTATATTTCTAATAGGTTAATATTCTTATAAAAAAGAAATTAAATAAACACTTTTCAACGTCTATTGTATTCAAGAAACTGCTACTAAAAATCTGAAATGTTTTTTTTGTTTTTGCATTTTAAAATTATCTGTAAGATGTTTACACGAACTAGTCTGCAAATATTTATTCTTAATCTAATCAATCAATCAATCAATCAATAAGGATTTTCACTCAATGAGGCACTCCTGCCTAGCATAAAACCATCTATCTCTGTCCGAAGCTATCTACTGTCATGTGGGACTCATGTGCTGTATCAGATCGTCCCTCCATCTCGTTCTTGGTCTTTTTGTGTGTGGCGGTCTTATGTTCACGAGATATCTGTTCAGTTGTCTTGGTGGATCGTTTGTTGCCATGCTGTATGGCTGCGTGCCCTGGTCATCTTTGTTTGGATATTTAGATTGCAGTATTGATACTAATAGCTCTTGTTTGTTGGCGGATCCAGATGTCTGTATTTCTGCCTTGTAGAATGATGCTTAATTTTATTCTCTCCATCTTCTTTTGTGTCACTGCCAAAGTTTCACTTTGGCGAGTTGTCAGGGTCCATGTTTCACTATGGTCGATCATCACATGTAGTGAACATTCATTGATAATCTTTCCTTTGATTGACATATTTGCTTTCCGTCTTCTCGTGATATTCGACGCTTTCCCAAAAGCTGCCAATGGTAATAATATTTTTCTTTTTATTTCAGGGACGAGATCTCCAGCTTTCCCAATTTTCTTTCCTAAGTACATTTAGCTTTCAACTTACTCAATGGTTTTCCATGAACAATTTTTGGCGACTTGGCAGCATGCTGGTTTAACATCAATAATTCTTACGAAGAAATTAAAAAAGAAATTCTATTTTAACGTAGAACGTTTTGTTCAATGTGCGATTATATTAATAATTTAGGATTAAGCACATGTTTTCATGTTATTTTTAAATATATTACGGATCTTTTCACATATAATCGGCCTAAAGTTTTCGAGGGGGGTGCAATTATAGTTTATTTTAATATAATATTCAAGTAGTCCCTTGCGCTCCGAATTGTTTTATTTTTATTAAATGATTAGTTGTTTTTCATTATGTTTACTCGAAAACGTTTCTCAATATGTCTGCCCGTCTTCATTTTGTCTGCATAAATAAAAAAGAGTGAAAAAAGAAAGAAAGTAAACAAAACATATATATAGGTTAATGAAATAACATCGTGTTTGGTTATGTACGGACATCGAATAATAAGTGCACTCATATGAAAACAAAACGAATTTAAAAGTTATTAAAACTAAATAAATAAGTAATAATGTTAGTATTTCAGCACGATCCGTATTTAGAATAATTACCTATGTGTAAAGTTGTACGAGACTGGGTGTCTCTATATGAGCAATTGGTAAAAATATTCATATTTGTTTTTTTTTCTTTTGTAATTTATTCGTTATACCTAAAATTGTATTTTGTTAATGAAGGTGAAAAACTGAAAGACCTACGGTATTGCTATAACAACCTTTGCATATAATGCGTTATTTATGCACATATGTGAAATTCGAAATGAATATTGACAGATTTAAACCGTCGAATCGAAAATTATAAAAAGAAGCAAGAAGAAGGAAAGAATGAAAATTGCTTTACCTATGAAGTGAAAGATAGTAGGATAATATAAAGTTATAGACGAAAACGACGGCAAAGAAGAGGAAGACGCAGAATAAGGAGGGCAGAAGAAGAAGAAGAAGAAGAAGAAGAAGAAGAAGAAGAAGAAGAAGAATATATTTTAATATCAGGGTATGTATTGCTAGGGTTCGGTCTCAACGTGGCATCAGGCATTATGCACGCGATCCGTCAATATCGTTATAGATCGATGGTATCTTTGTAAATGAGAGTCTCATGTCTGTCCAGTCGGTCAAATAGCGCCTTGAGAACTTCAGACTGAAATGTAAGGAACCGGAGCATCTGCGAGAGGGGGTAAAACTGTTTGACCTGCGCGTGGGCGGTATCGAGGACGGACTATGCTGGAGGATAGTCGGTGACATCCCGGAGTTCCCTTCCAACATCACTCGTCGGAGCGTTTTTTTTTCTTTTTGTGGAATGCTGGTGGGCCACTTCCCTGTGTGTGGCAGTGGTGGAAATAAAAGGACTTGCAACATCCGTATCGTCGGGATAGGATAATGAAGTGCACGATGCGACCCTACGGAACATCGTGACGGACACTGTGATCAGGGTGACACGTGACGACCCTGTTTGAGGGAACTAGTGCGTCAACGGAAACGACTAATCGGGCTTGGTATACGCCAGTCTACTCGGCCTTGGAGTTTCCCTTGCAGTTGATGATTTCATTATTGAAGAAACCTGCTGGCTTTGGCCAGAGAATGATTCTAGGCAGATAAACCTAGTCGAATTTCATGCCACGTTGAGAGGAGTTAATATGGCGCTTGAGTGTCAAGCCAGGGTACTACATATTATCACTGATAACTGATGCATTGACTGGAAAATCACAGCTGACCAGACGGGCAGCAAGTGAGATGTTATACAAAGGCAGCTTACCACCCTGGTCGAGACCATCAATGAGTACGACCTTATCTTAGACGTAGCGTTGACCGGGTATGCGGTCCACAGAGCAGATGCGTAAACAGAAGTATCTCAACGGTAGTTGCTGGCTGATACCTGGAGAGGTTCTCCGAGACTGCAACAACCGTGTGCGGCCGTCATGTGTAATGTGGATGTGCATCGTTTCATGGAAATTCATCGGCAATGCCGTAACCATGAGATCAATTGGATCCAATATTTTGTCAAAATGATTAACTCAGAAGTAGGAAAGACATGTCAGGAGAGTAGTGAAATGTTGCGAGGCAAATAAATCGACCCAACTCCAATCCAGTGGAAAAGGGATAGGTGGGAGTGAACGACACGTAGCATAGGGTGAGTATTGATATAACACATTACGGTGGCAATCAGTTCCTCGCCATCATTGATTGTGGATCTAGTGGTTCGCGGTCGGGAGACAACTCGACGCCAAGATTATTTCTACATTATTCGCCAGCTGTCAGTTGTGGTCTTTGATAGAGGCATGCCCGAGGAGGTGCTGACAGACAATGACCCAACCTTCTGCAGCCGTTAGCTGAAGCAGTTAACAGGATAGGGAGTGCGGTTGCGATTGCAATGTGCTTATATGGTTTAAGGCAACTGTATTGCTGAAAGAATCATCGCAGCGTAGAAAGATTGCGGCCAGGAAACAGTGTATTGGTAAAACATCATGACGAAACGCGATCTACCAATTCCGGTCCCAGAAAAGGGAATCTACGCCTTATATGCAGTCGCCAACAAGGAAAAGTGGAAGTCGTGCGCGAAAGGAATCATTTTGAGTTAAGCAGCCAGAAAGCCGGTGCACCGACAGGTATAAACAGAGCGACGTGGTGAGTCAGCCGTTGGTAATGGTTCACGGTGTGTCCTGTCACGTTAGGGACCAATGGGCGGTGCCACTGTACGATGGGTGCGACACTGGGTCTGGGGCCAGTGATCCACTGCTCTGATTCGCACCAGGCCCATCAAGCAGTGACTTAAATGTCAGTAGACCTCCAGGAGTTCTGGTGTTCCTCGATCTCGACTGTCAGACTGCGGATGAGAGCCCACGCACCATCCATAAGAAGCACCCAGCGGAGGTGGCCTCTACCTCCTTGCTATCTCTGTGATCATGAGATAAGGAGGGGGAGTGTGTGGAAAATAGGATCAGCCTACTTTTCAAACTCATTTTGTCTTTTCTGTGGTTTGAAAAGGAGTCCAAGATAGCGTTATTGATGTTTAAACACGCACAGTCTCGGAAGGTGTTGAACGATCTCACAACGTCACCCTTCCAGCATGCAAGTGAAGCAGGTCGCTTGAGGAGTTGGGGATAATTTTGTTATGGCGGTGCGTTGCTTTGCGGCTAACACTTTGAAACACGTTGACACACGCCCCTTACAGCAACAACTATTTAATGCATGTAGTTACACAAGCATCTGCCCACAATTAAAGTACGCTAATAGTTTATCACACTATTTTTCCACATATATAAACCCACTATGACATATATGCCATATACCTACGTGCATATTGTTGTGGGATGGATGATTAGGGTGAGCAGTGAGGATAATATATGGTGAAGTTTTAAGCAAAAAATATCACATACAGCTAAATGCAAAATAGTGGAAAAATATTGAGAAAAATATAATAATAAAGTAAAATGGGCAAAACTACTATTAAAGGCATTAAACAATTATATTAATAAATAGAAGGTCATTAAAAAATTAAAGAGGCAGAGGGGGGTAAATATTCGATTGTTAGAAATATTTAACGATTTAAATCAATTTAAACAACGGATTCATGTTTGAAAACCGGTAAATAATGATAATAGAAGAAATTTTATATTTCGGGGTGTATGGTGTAGTTAATTATAAGTTTTCAACGAAAAGTAATACATGTTAAGAAGGCGTTGAATATAAGTGCGTAAGATAACATAAAAACGGAGATGTTATAGGTTTGTAAGGGTTATTGTGGTAGATTATGTTAAAGATTGATTTTTGGTAATCGGTTTTATGTAGGAAATTCCAATACTTGGATAAGTTGTGTGTTAGCAGTGAATAATATTCTTGGTTTTTAAGTTAATACCATTGCGCTTTCTTAGTTTTGACTACTTTAGTCGTTTCATATATAGCAAAACTAGGACCCCGAATTGTATTATTTTATTCATTGCATGGGTAATTTTAAGGAATAATTAGGAATACTAGAATAAATGTTCTTTATTATTGTGTTGACTGTTATTTTTGTTCATCGTGCTCCTTACGAAAGTGGATAGGTAGTAACAGCTGGGGGTTCTTAATAAAAAGACCGTGCACCTTATGTGTACGTGCATCTTAGAATGAATGAAAGAATAATTAGGTAGCTTAGTGGTTGGATAAGTGGTGCACGTTCTGTATAGCTATGTTTTTGAGGAGAAGAAATTATTTATTATTTATTTAGTGCTTGATTCACTGATATCAAGTGAATTTTAACTAAGTTGTAGATTTTCATTTTTTAGTTCATTTCGAATGAAGTTTTAGGGAGGTTTTTTTTTTTTTTTACACAGTGATCACCACTTATCAAGGCCCGGAAGCCACTCAGGGATAAGGGTTCTTGCAAGTACATTACGTTAGTGTGGATATTTGATGGAGTGTTTACATAAGGGGGCGGTTCATTAGGAATTTGTTAACATTAGACTTGAAGACATCCAAGTTGTAGGTTCAGTGACTGCAAACATAAATCGTTTCACTGTGTATGCAGTCATCTGAAAGTAGACAATGTCTGGAGAGTACGAAATTACAATTATTGTAGTCTGATTTCTTTTGTAAAATTGATTAGGCATTTTTTATTATTATTAGCATCGACTATAGTATGGGCTATATTGGCCATAATAGAGTGAGCCATTTTGATACAGATTTTATTTAATATCTTGGTGAAACGTATGTAGGCATTTATAGTAGGTTGTAATGATTATGGTAAGTAGTCTTTATAATATTATTTTTATGTGATTAAATCATATACTATTATTTTTTTCTGTAGCTATTTAAAAAGCTTTGCCTACTATTTACAGCTCATGTCGCAGATCTGTATACATGATTTATTATTATGGATGTTATGTCTACTTTAAATTTACCTTACTTTATTGCTATGTTATGAGTGGCTGTACTGGTGACATTTTTAAGTCTTATTTGTTTATAGAAGATCTTGGCCGAATCAATTTTGTAAGTATTAAAATTTATTTCAATGATTTATAGGGTTGAACGATAACATTGTTTCTATAGAAAAGACGACATGATTCCATTTCCGGTGTATGAAAATGGGCTTTCATTTTTTTCCAGCCTTTCTGTTAGTTTATCAGTTGTGTACAAATCACACGAGCGATAGTACCCTTCTATCATGTCTGAAAATGACACAATGTTCCACGAGCGATGTCGGAGATGCGCTGTTGTACAATTCATGCTCCTATCCACTCAGATTTTGACAACTGGACAGTTGCCTGCGCCCTCGAAATTCATAGTTGGATTGATACAAACAACAGGAAAGTACCCAGGGTGATGGAAATAAAGTTTCCGGCAAAGAGTATGGTATTTGGTGTGATTAAAGTTAGAGGCACATCATGTTAGCTCACATCTGCTTAGTCAGTTTGAAAGTAACACCAAAGTGAACCTAGACCTGCTAAGACTGTGGTGATCCCTGGTGCAATCAAGTGGCCGCCAGCAGACTCTGGATGTGACAGCAGAACTCGACACCGACCCACAAGTCCAACGAGATCCCAGGTTGGCTTCAGAAAAAGTGCTACGACTTTGTGCCTGTTTCCACTAGCCAAACTCCTCTCCCAATCTTAACCCGCTGGATAAGATCGTTTAGCCATGTTTCTAGAACATCGCCAACATGACCTCCTATAAAACAGGAGCCAACCTGGGTATTGCCATCCGCTGGGTATTCGCCGAGCTCGTGCAGATGCTTATAGAAAAGGCATTCTCCCAGTTCTCAACCCATTTCAAGGCGGCGATTGAGACTCAAGGCGGCTACATTAAATATATATAAGCTCTACTATATAATCGAATGACTTGATTTTTTTGTTTTCAATAAAATAGTTTAAATAAAGCTGAAGTACTGTTTTTTTAAGCGCGACACTTTTATTGTTCCACCCTGCTTATATTTTGGATATTCTGGTTAAAACTGATCGAATTATGAACGTTAGACAATTTGGACATAAAAATAAGAGGTTTTGCTTTGTGAGCCACGGTTTAGAAAACTCGTTCCAGTAAAAACGATTTTTAAATCTTAATAGTAGCATGAAAATTCCCAAAGGAATCCATCAATACATTGACGAAATGGTTGTACTCCATAGGTCTAGATATAATAATCAAGAGAATGTCGTGTCTGTATTAACTGCCCTGCAAATTCGTGTCTTGGAATTCCGACCCTTGATCGTGCACAGTGAATAAATTTATAAAGGAATACATCCACGCTTGTAGATGCAACCAGAATTATACTAAATAAGAAGATCTACTCTTCCATAGTGGGTTACAGAATAATAGATGGTGTTTTCTTGCTATAACATAAATTTGATTTCTGACTCAGTAAAATCCGGCTTATTTTTAGCTAGAACTACAGGTTTATGTAATAGGATTTGATATAGACTGGTATTAGTTATTTATATCCAAAGTTTTAGTTAAAATCACCTTTGAAATCCAAAACCAATTGATCATAATGCCGGGTGATTACTTAAGGCAGGAGAATTTTTTTTTTTATTGAATCTAATTATTATTCTATCAAAAACGTAAAATTTTGACGGGAATATCAGTTTTCTAGAAGAAGAATTATTGAAGTGTTCCTTATAGTATTTAGTATAAAGCTGGATTTAGTTGGTAACAAAAAAGTTATATAATTGAGGTTGGTCATAGCAGTTAGTAAAGTTTCATATCCGTTATTGATAGTGTTTAGAGTTTTGAGTGTGGCTATTGTATAAAATTTGTTTAATTCCCCTTATATTAGGTTTTATGAGTACTAGTCTTATCTATTTATATTAAGTCTTGTCAGTATGACAAAAACTTCAGTTTAGTTTTAGATTCCTTAGTTAAGATATTCATTGTTTTGATTGGTTAAGATATTTTTACTTTTTAAACTAAAATGATTAACATCTTCTATTTATCTAAATAGTGTTTACGTTTAGAGTATGGCATAAACTTCAGTCTGTAAATATATTGCGCGAATCGATGCAAATTTTGTAATTGATATTATGGACTTGTAACGTAAGATTTTGGAAAGTATTGTGAAAGGTTGTATTAAGAGAAATGTATTTATTGTTATGCAAATGTATTAGTTTATAGTGATGGGCTTAAGCATTCAATCTCAGCTTTAGCTTAAATATTTTTACTTCGATGATAGATTAAAAATGTAATCTTGCTTGGAAAAGCAATTTATTAAATTAAATATATATATATATATATACATGCATGCATATATATATATTAAATATATTATTATTAAATTAAATATATATATATATATATTAAATTAAATATATATATATACATGCATGCATATATATATATATATATATATATATATATATATATATATATATATATATAGTTATTAAAGAGAAGAAAACGAGTGCGAAAAAATACGTTTTCTTCATGTTCACCATTGTAAAATACTATCTTGAATTTACTGTTACTTGCGTTCTGTATTTCTGGGATACTAGACAAATAAAATATTGATCACTATTCCAGTAAATGGCTTCCACGCTTTTATGCTTTTATGATGATTTATGGTCGAGAAAGCAGACATCGTTTCTGAATATTTAAACACCTAGGAAGCCGGAATGAATGCATTAGTTTATAGCATTATGGCAGTGTCTACTGTCACCATGAGAAGATATCTATTTGGATGAACACGCACATGCTTGCAGTTATTTATTATGATCGTTTATATGTAATATAAAAGTGCATATTGTTGTAGATGCAGCATTCCCTCGTAAACTAATGAACCGATCATTATGAATTCTGAAAATCAGCTGCTAGGCTTTTGAAATTCCAAAGGTGAAATATATTTAGTTTAAGATAAAACAAATTTAACTGAGGTTGAATGGGTAATATAAAAAATTAAAAAAATTAGCAACAATTTAACCGACATCTACGTTATTAACGCGACCTTTGTGATATAGACGTGTTCCCTTCGCTGCCAAATACTCGACGTGTTGCATTTCCAAATTCATCCTTTTTATCGCAGTCACTTATCTAATATGCACATTATCTTTTGGAATCACACGCCCCCATCATCGTTGAAGAATATTTAACATCGACTAATACCACATTTGCATCTCTAGTGCTTCAGACATGCCCAATAGGAAACAGCCCTACTACACGGTCAAACAAAATTAACCCAGCAATACACGGCATAAAAGCAAGCCTGGTTAAGATAGCTCTCGATAAAAAGACACACAACTCGCCTTAGATTCACAGCAAAACACAGCTAGCTTTATGTAGACAGTCAGAGTAAACGCACTGTCCAAACACGTCCAGACACAGCTACTCCTCAGTACACGGCCAGACAAACATCCCTTCAATACAAAGTCAGACACTGTTAGCCCTCACTACACGGTTTAACACAATTAGCACCCTATACAGGGCCAAACACAAGTAGATATTTCCAAACTGTTAGACACAACAACCTACCTCGTATAAACAGATGTACAACTGGCTTCAATTTGAAAATGCACGACTCGAATCTTAAAGATTTTATTGATACTAATTACTACGGCATTTCTCAAAAAAACTAACTTTTAAATCCGTATTTCATATATTCTATAGAACAGCGACAATTTAAAAAAAACACCGACTCTCAACTTATATAAATAATTCTCCGAAACATGTCAACGCTTGCTAAAAAAGCAAACGATTCTCGCATCGTAATTAAAATATGCTGTTTCTTATTATCCAATAGTCTGACTTTCGATACGGTCGCATTAACTTTACGTTATTACAGAAATCGTTTGTAATCTAATAAAGAAACAATAACATTGACAGCAACTCTCAAAGATATGTACATTATTAGCAGGACTCCTTAACTTTGTTGCCAATCGCTCTACTCATTCTCCCTCATAATCCGTCCTATTATCGCAGTCACTCCCTTTATATAAAACTATATCTTAAAACTTCAATTTTTCGTGAACATTTATACATCTGTTATAGAGATACCAAGTAATGACTATCTCAAATACTTTGTGATGTTGAAATAGTATTAGTACTTTCCATTTAAATTCTAAATATATTAAATTCCAATTGCATTTACCGTCAATATTAGCAGGTGCAGTTTTCCAGAATTTATGATTTATTAGTTATTTTATAAGCCTAACTATTCAATATAAAATATTAACGTATGTATACATACATGTATATATAGGGATAATTGTTTCTGTAAATAGAGAACTATTTAAATTCATAAAATATCTTACATTAAACTTTAGAATCCCAGTCCTTTCAGTTATTTAACATATGTTAGATTTTATATTTCAATATTAGCTCGTTGTATGTTCTAAACCCATAATTATATTGAATGTCCAAGGTGGAATACTATACGGAAAATGTTAAAGAACCAAATATTCTCTCATTTTAACAGTATTTACCGGAAGCGAATTATACAGATATTGTCATACGATCCCCTTATAACCCTTTTTTACATTATTGTTTGTTACAGTTTATTTATCACACATTATTATTTGACCTTGTTTTATTTTTATCATTGAAACGTGACGTAAAATGATATATCGTTTATATTTTCATTGCGATATGTCTGTTCTTGACCAAATTGCCGTAAATTTGCAACAACCGATGCCACATACAACTTTATTTTGCCTAGACTATTAGCCACTCTCTCATATAATTTAGCACGGCATTTAAGACATATAAATTCGTTATAATAAAATCCTACACCTCATCCTAGAAGCAACACCATCAAAATCACAACATCTTTAGAGAAAAAAAATTCCTATTTTCCTCCTCTATAATAAGTCCTCCTAGCGCCCCCACACAGAAACGGGGGAAATATACACATTCTACAGATATTGTGATTGTACCCTTCATAACTGGATCATAAATTTATATACATACCATAACTTTTCCTTTTCCCGATAGAAAATAATAAATTCTCTATTTTCAAATTCCGCCCATTCTCATTGGCTGAGGACTGACCATTTAATTATTTCGAAATCAACTTCTTTATACAAAAACGGACGCTTCATTGCTTTCCAAACAGTGTGGCACTGTCTACAAGACGTTATCGTTTAAAACATAAAATAAATGCAAACATAATAAGCGCTCATAAACATGAACATTAAATACTGACAAATTTACACTTTCCTATTGGCACATTAACAACACGCTACAATCCCCTCTAAACAAAAACAACGTCGTTTATTCTTCGATTTCGGAACGGCTTAGCAAACATTAAACGATGCTACTTTTGTTTGTTTTTTTACACTGCTTACCCCCATTTTTGTTGATTTATAGTATTTGCGGGTGGGTAACTAACTATGATTATCAAGGTTAGATTCTGGGTAAATACATTAATAACCCGCTTAAATTGCGTTTATGTTTGATTTTGGACAATTTATACTTCCGAAGGAGTATATTGTTTATTTCAGCTTTTCTGGATTCTTTATCGACACTGCATATACATTACCTTTGTTTACGTTTTTATAGGTATTTTTACATCAGCTTACTCACCACACGTTTCCTTAAAATGACAATATTTGTAGGTGTTCAAATATGTTGATTAAGACGATCACATTTATATTTGGCAAATGCACGTAGTTTTAGAGATATAAAGACCTGTATATGAACTTTAAATCAGGCCACCCCCAATTTTTTTGTTTGATTACATAATTTGCGTTTGGGTATCCTGACAATGATTATAAGGTTAAATAGGGGGCACATATTTTGAAATAAATGGGGTGTGTATTTTGGCATCCCTTTTAAACAGAGGATATTCATTTTGAAAGCCGTTGGTTGGGGTGTATATTTCGAGATACGTGTTTAACACGAGGAGGTTGTGAGTTGGGTAACAACAACAACAACAACAACATCAACAACAACAACAACAGAACTTTAATTTATTACGAGGAGGGGGCAACGCTTGTCTTGTAAATAATTTATATTACTCAGGAAGCTGACGACGTGTATAAGAATTTTAGCTTTGTCGCACCACTATTTATATAGGTTTGAAATAAGCTAACATACTAATTCAATGGAAACTGTATATTTTAAATATTTTATGAAGTAAATAATAAGTATTGTTTCTATATAGAATTATCTCAAAATGAATAAATAACAGTGTGCCTCTTGTTTTGGTATTTACTAATTGTACCTTACTTAGAAGAGTTCAATTTATAATCGATTTTCTTTGCAACGAATAGCTTAACATGTTGAGCAAAAGAGTAGGAGGTTCCTCAAATTTACTATTCGTTTTATTTTGAACCAGTACAAAAAGTGTTTTCTATGTCTCTTTATTAGTAGATCCGATATCTTGTAGTAGTATATTCATCAATACTAATTCATTTGTATACAATACTTGTCTTTAAAAGGTATTTCACACTTATCCTGCATTCTATATTTATAGTTATTTTTAGTTGGATTATTAGTATTAATAGATGCATTGCATCTTAGTGTACGTATGGCCAATGAAAAGCAGTTAGTTTGTTGGAAATAGAGTAAAACTGTGTAATAGTATTTTTATTAAACAGTTTTCTCGATTCACTTTCTCAAGGAAAGTTACTATCAATGATAATATCATTGGGGGGTCCAAATTATTACGTTTCTGAATTATTTAGATGAGGATAAGTTTTTCGTATTATTTGGATATATCGGACTACAGCTTTAATCATTAGTGCGATTTTAACAACGTTTTGGCCGATGTAACCTCCAACATTCAT
This sequence comes from Euprymna scolopes, assembly GCF_053919585.1. Lineage (NCBI taxonomy): Eukaryota > Metazoa > Mollusca > Cephalopoda > Sepiida > Sepiolidae > Euprymna > Euprymna scolopes. The sequence goes on along the minus strand of NC_136484.1, from coordinate 10,908,876 downwards.
TCAGTGTATCTTGTCAAACATTGGAATGTTTCTGTTGAACTCGTGAATTTAGACGAAATTTCGAGCGGAACCATTTATTAACATGAGTAGGGTAGCATGCTCTCGTTTCGTCAGCCATGACTGTATAGAGGTCCTAAGTGATTCGCAATTGTATTTTTCGTTGCCCACTGAGGATTGAACCTTCAACTTTCAGGAAAATATTACATTTTACAATTGATTTTCACAATTACTCTAACCACTACGTTGCAGGTCATTGCGGATAATTCTAGTACGAATTGAAGAAGCCTTAAGCCTTTTTTGTTTCTAGTTTTTAATATCAATATTTATTGCTAACTATATATATATATATATATATATATATATTTATATATATATAAATGTTTTTACTTATTACTTGGGTATATTATCTATTATTTATAACTAGCTGTACCCGGCCACGCGTTGCTGTGGCTCAGTTTGTTAAAATTGAACACATGTGAAAGTAGGGAAAAGTTTGATTCTTTTTTTCAAGAGAATGTACAAATTATTTTTTTTTAACAGATGTTTAAGAAAATAAACAGAAAAATACTTCCATCATTAATTATTCAAAAAAAATAAATAAAATGTTGATTTAGTGTTTCAATATGCTTATAAATTACGATAAAACTTGCTGAGTATGCACTGTTTTACGGTTGTTGTAAAAATGGAACGGAAACTTAAATTTCGCTTCATTTTTATCTTTCTTAATTTTTTAATTGCCCCCGCCCCAACGAATATAATCAAAACAGTAACAATCAACAATTGTACTTTATGTATATAAAACACAAAATGGGTGTTTGTATTACTGTACACATAGATTCGAAAAAGTTGTGAAAAAAAAAACAAATATATAACAAATAAATGTTATCAAAGCCAAGATAAGTTACTTTTCTGCCAAACTGGATATATATATTTTTCGTGTTTTTATTCAATGTAACATATTTATTCAGCTCGAAAACCATACAGTGTTTACCGATGTATTCGAAAATTCAAGATGGCGTCTCACACCCTCTTTAACACCGTAAGTATGGAAAAAGGTGTTATAAATAAAAAACTATACAAAATTTATCACATCTTTTCCCACACTTACCGTGTTAAAGAGAGAATCAGACGCCATCTTGAATGTTCCAATACATGGGTAAACACTGTATGGTTTTCGAGCTGAATAAACATGTTACATTGAATAAAAACACGAAAAATATATCCAGTTTAGTAGAAAAGTAACTTAGCTTGCCTTTGATAACATTTATTTGTTATATATTTGTTTTTTGACAACTTTTTCGAATCTATGTGTAGAGTAATACAAACCCCACAAAGTATTTATTAAACAAAGAAATTAAAAAAAAAAAAGTTTATAACGAAAGGGAAATAATCGCTAGATTTTTAACTAATCGTCTGAAATTTTCCAAAATCGCTAATTCTCCCCCCAAAAAAACTCCATAATGTTCCGTGTTTTCTCACTATGGGTTTGTATTACTGTACACATAGATTCTAAAAAGTTGTCAAAAAACAAATATATAACAAATAAATGTTATCAAAGGCAAGATAAGTTACTCTGCTACCTAACTTGATATATTTTTCGTGTTTTTATTCAATGTAACATGTTTATTCAGCTCGAAAACATTCAAGATGTAGTCTGATTCTCTCTTTAACACGGTAAGTTTGGGAAAAGATGTTATAAAAACAAAACCTAATAAAATACTGTTAAAAACTCGCTCAATACATGTTAATGTGACATAGGTTGACATATATTCGGCGTGTTTTTAATAGTATTTTGTATAATTTTTTATTTATAACACCTTTTTCTATACTTACGGTGTTAAAGAGGGTGTGAGACGCCTTCTTGAATTTTCCAATACATCGGTAAACACTGTATGGTTTTCGAGCTGAATAAATATGTTACATTGAATAAAAACACGAAGAATATATCCAGTTTGGCAGAAAAGTAACTTATCTTGGCTTTGATAACATTTATTTGTTATGTATTTGTTTTTTTTTTTTGTTTTTTTTTCACAACTTTTTCGAATCTATGTGTACAGTAATACAAACCCCCTTCGGAGGTTGGAATGCCCCCCCCCACCTAAAATGTACTTGGAGAAATCGATTTTATAGTGAGATTTAAGACTGGTTAGTCGCAAGAAAGGGTGAAAAACAAAAAAAGATAAACAATAAATAATTATTAACTAAGGCAATAAATGCTATTTTTTTTTACTTACATGAATCAGTTTACTTTATGTTTGAAAGTATTTTCAATAGGTTTTTTTTCTTTTTTAATAAAAGTAAAAAATAAAAAAAAGAAGTCGTATTATCGTGACGTCTGACAGCGATCGCCCGATCCATGGCTAACGTGTAGTAACGTAAAGTGGCCCCCAAGAAAAAGAACAAAAAGGGAAGTCCATGTACGTGAATGTCGGCTGTGGCACAAATAGAGTTGGATACAGAAGTAATAGTCGTAGAATGATAGAGTGTAAGTAAAACCTGGAATATCAGGTTGTTTCGTTTCGTTTTAACAATGGAAAGAGCAGAAAATGGAGAGAAATGAAAGAAAGAAGGAAAGACCGAAAGGAAAGATAAACATAAGGAAGTACCCCCACCACCATCACCCATAAAGCAAAAGGACAACGAAAGGTAAGAAAGAAAGAAAGAAAGAAAAAAAGCACGTAAGGAAAGAGCGAAACGGAAGTTGTTGTTGTGTAAGTAAGTTTGGTGCGTTTCACGTAAATGTCAATTCAGGTTTTCATTAAACTGTAACCACGCGGGTTATAACGAAATCGAAGTAATGTAATTGTGAATTCAATTCCAGGTAACGGATTGTGTTCTGTTTGCATCTAATTTTATTATAATAAATGCTGTATAAATTGTGTTTATGTTTTATGCTAACCAATGGCAAAGCAAGCGTGGTTCGTTTCAGCGTAAGTCCAGTCCAGTTTTATGATAAATTCTAACCGGTGGTCGGTTTTAAATGTCTCCTGTGAACGGTCTGGAACGGTGTAAGTGAGTGGCGGTGGTAGGATGAATTTGTTAGAGAGAGTTTACTTTACTACTTCCATTAAATGTAACCGATTTTTACAGTGGACTCTCACCAGACAGAATATAGGAAACTCTGATCAGCGAGATCCTGGATATGTAATAACCCTATAACATACGGCAGATGTCGTGATTCAGTTTGTGAATGATACGGCTGCACCAAATGTATACATGTGCAGTCCTATAAACGTCAAAGTCGGAGGGGAAAAATGAGTTTATTTTATTTATATAGAGAAGAAGAAGATAGAAAAGAAAGAATAGAAGAATAGATAGAAGATAGAAGATTAAGAGTTCCCATATCGTATTAAATTCTATACTATGTCTACTAAGTAATTGTGCTGCATCGACCGAAACGGTGTGAAAATCACACTAAAGATGAGAACAGTAGTCCGACGAATCCAAATAATACGAATTCAAATGTATATTTATTATATTATAAAACTCTTATCGTCTTGCTTGAACGTATCTGGTCTCCAGCTGTCGGTTTGAAAAGTATTGAGCATGCGTTACTACATAAAGCCATGAAATATGTTTTAATTAGCATTTTTGCGTTTAAATCTATATATCTATAAAGTGAAAATGTCTGGCTGTGTGCGTGTTTATGTGTGTACATTTTTCTACCAACTAACACTGTCCATTTTCGAGGTAGATACTCAAGATTTTACATAAAGTAAATTGAGAGAATCTTTTTAACTGGTTTTCGGCCAGACATTTGGCTGTCAAGGGTTGAAACCTTGGACTTTTGATCTTTTAAATGTCGATGTAGTACATTCTGCATATATATATATATATATATATATATATATATATATATATATATATATATATATATAAAAGCGGCTGAAGTTATATTTTGGAATTATTTATATCTTCGGTGATTCTATAGGTTCTATGTGTTTATGTTTACATTAAGATATTGTATGTTTCAGAAGACATAATGTAAATTTTTAGAGTCTTATTTACCGAAACTATTATATACAAATGTTTTCCTTTTCAAAAGAAAGTTTTTGTAATGATGTTACAACTTGTGTCCATGTATTTATTATTCTGCTTATTTTATTTTTTTACCATATTTAGATCGCTTATTCCAATGTTCTCTAGAGATACGATGAGGGTTTTTTAACGATTTTATTTTGTGGAATCTAGCATACAAGATTTACTACGAAAAAGGCATCCAAGTAATCTCGAAAGCTTCACGGTTTTTTTATAGAGTATTCAATTTGAACAAAATATTATACCTATATTCCTAAACAAATATACTGCAATGACTGGAGAAGGGAGAGTAAATAAGTTCTTTCCTGGAAATCATATTGTGCAATTGAAAAAAAATGCAAATGTATACATGCTTAAATAAGGGCTCCTTCAGTTTATACAGACTATGGATACACAAAAAGGGAAGCCTGCACGTGAAACTCTTGTATCAGGAGGTAAACAATCTCCAATCATACCTCTCCTGAGTAAAAACAACGTTAAATACCAGTGGCAAGTGAAGTTTCTATAGGGGACGAGTTGAAACAAATGCCGAGATTAATGGAGAGCACATAGTCATCTATGTGGTACCAACCAAGCTCAACGTTGCTTTACTTCGGTAATCTGACGATATATATATATATATATATATATATATATATATATATATATATAGAGAGAGAGAGAGAGAGAGAGAGTGAGAGTATATATATATGTGTGTGTGCGTGTGAGAGAGAGAGTAAATTATTTATTTATAGTTTTACACAACTATTCTTATGAATTTTGAAAAATATCTAATAGTCATGTTACTTTCGCTCCAATTTTCCCGGTACTAAAAACAAAAACTGTGTCTTAATAAGGTATTTTATAATAATTAAACGTTGTTAAACTTTCACAATCGGATATATCGAAATTATTGATTATTTAAAACGAATCTATATTTATTTACTGTAATTTATACTATATGTAGGCTACGTTGTATTACTAATATATTAAACGTTAATTTGTAATAGGTGTTATTATTTCCTGAATCCATAACAAGTTTATGCATTTAATCTTCCCTATATTGGTAAGTGTTCTTAAATCTTCTTTATCGATTGCTTTCATTAATCTGAGCACAGGAGAAGAAAGTGTTGAGTGAGTTTCCCACACGAAAAACCTTTTTAATGGACAATTCCACATAACATTGAATGACGAAATCTGATTTCCCAAGACGACCATTATTTGTACAACTCCCTTTTGATTCATGATTCCCGGGATTAATTAAAATGTTCCCTCTTCAAACTAGATAGTGATATTGATTTTCACATAAGATTTCTGCATCCGTTTGGTCTGAACGAATTTACTGTATTTAACTGAATGTCGTAAATCGTCACAAATCCGTTGTGTAATTACTTGATTACTTTAGAGCAACAGCCACAAACTCGAATACCTTTTTCTCAATGACCAACACCTTCCGACCGGGATTGATAATTTAAAATGTAAAAGGGTTTAAGTTCTCCAAATAGTTCGCTTATAACTTTTCTAATACTGTTATAAATATCATTTAGTTTTATGCACCTTAATCTTTTATACACTGACTATGTACATAAGCACACACACAGCCATACACACACACACACACACAAACACACACACACACACATATATATATATATATAATTTTTGTTGCATTTTTAATTTTCCTCACAAGGTATAGTCGATACGCGTCGTAATTTTTCTTTTATTTATGTGATCTGAGAATTTTCAAATTGACAAAGAAACGTTCACCGCTTATACATATTAACTCTTTTATCATTCCAAAATTTACACAATCCATCTATATTTAATTTTGCTGTTCCTCCCGTCATCTTCTGACATAGATTCTACATGGAAATTCCTTTTCACTTATATATTTCTATATTATATTTCTATAATGATTTCGAAGAAAACTGACGTTTCCAACATTGTGAAGTGTTCAATTTATGTGGAAATTATAACCAGCTGATTGCTGTTTATTTTGCTAACTATTTTTTCTATGAATAAGAACCTATCTTTGAAATTCTATATAGTAACAGAATGTTCATCTTGTATCTTTTGTGTCGAATAAAATTTCTCTTAAATTATTTACTTTATTTACTTTACATTGAGTATATACAATTTTCTAATTTATACCAATGCTCTCTCAAAATCATTGAGCATTTTCATCTTATAATATTGTTTGTTCCTTAAATATTTGTTTCTAGATATTTTCTTTGTGTTTCCAACTATTCCTTTTGAAAACTTATATTGCTGTCTGAACTATATATATATATATATATATATATATATATATATATATATATATATATGTAAGTTTAGTGGTTATATTTAAATTCTGAAAAAAAACAACATATAGGCACATATATTTGAATTAAGAATTTATTGTTTGACAAAAGGAATATATAGAAGGGCTTATGTTGATTTCCTTAATCCATAGATTTTCAATAGTGGCTCATATCATCAGAGGAAATGAAATGCGGTTAGCAAAATGTTCAGCTGTGAATAGACACTTGTTTTGCTTTTCAGCACAAATATTGAAAATAGTTTTTGGAGTGGTGAATGATAATTATATGAAGATAATTATAGGAAAAGGGAGTTTGATACAGACTGGGCAGTTCATTATCGGGAGGAGTACGCAGAATATTGGTCCAGGGAAGAATGCAATACTCCCATACAACAAAAAAGTGTGGTTGCTCGTTATTGATTTTCCGGAAGGTATACGGGGCAGCCGTATTCGTTGGTGCGTGATGTGTATGTATGTTGTTTTCTTCAGAATTTAAATATAACCACTAAACTTATATATTGGTCTCTTCGTAAATATTGAGCTTCTCCTTTTTAGCTAGGATAGCGCTGAAAGTATTACTTAAAGTAATATATATTTAGATTTTTCATCTGATTACTACTCAGTGTCTTACCTCGATTATATATATATATATATATATATATATATACAAGCAAACAGTTAATAAAACATGTTAAAAACACTTTGAAATGAGTTCAAATATATTTAATCTGAAAAGAAAACACTAGATAAGTGGATAGTCTTTAATCCGCGGTGTTTCGAAGAAATACTTTCGTTCTCATCAGAGGGTAGGAATTAGCAAAATGCGGGATCGGATTTTGCATGCAAAAGTATTTGATGAAACAACAATAAGTCAAAGATCTTATTTGATAAAAAAAAATTGAAGCAGAGGGATTATGGTGCAGAAAAAGGTGATTACACGTGAATTGATAGTCTGGTGGAAGATAAATAATCCAGTGACGGTAAAATCCAAATATATAACTTCAGGAAAGTTAATTTAATTTCCATTTGTACAAGTAAAATCCCAGGAAATCCCGTAATTAGAAAATGGTCCTAAATAATTCAAAGGCAGAAATCCATGGAATAATTCACAAAAATGTGTACAAGGGAAAAAAAGGAAAAAATCCCAATAATATTAACGAAAGAAAAATAAGATATGCTTTTAACTCTACTGCCGAGACATAAATATAAATTATATATATATATATATATATATATATATATATATATATATATATATATATATATATATATATATATATACAGTGATGATCATATTTATTGGCACGGTAAAATAAAAGTTAAATTTTGTCTAATAAATTCTAAAAAAGGGATTAAATTAAAGAAAATAGCAAAGTATATTATGTATTTTTAACTGGCCTTTCCGATGCAGCAATCGGATTTTAGAAAAAATAAATAACAAAGGAACAACAAACATAATTGCAAAAAACCCTTGTTCAAAATTATTGGCACGATTTATTTAATAATCAATTGTATAGCCTTTGGCCTTGATTACCTTCCTCAGTCGCTTTTCATAGTTTACAACCAAGTTGTTGCACTCTTCAGTAGTAATTTTAGCCCACTCTTCCTGACAATAATCCTCCAATTGAATAAGATTCTTAGGCTTCCTTTGCATTACCCTCAATTTTAATGTTCTCCATAAATTTTCAATTGGATTAAGGTCTGGGCTTTGTGATGGCCACTCCAAAACATTAATATGATTGTCCTCAAGCCATTTCTTAGTCAGTTTAGCCGAATGCTTTGGGTCATTATCTTGCATGAACCACCAACGACGACCAAGTGAGAGCTCTTTAGCAGAGTCTTTCAGGTTTTCATCCAATATTTTAACATAATCTTCCTTTTTTATGCTACCTGTGACCTTAACAAGTCGCCCTGGTCCAGAGGCAGCAAAGGATCCCCAAAACATCAAACTGCCTCCACCGTGCTTCACTGTAAGTATAGTGTTCTTAGGCAGGAAAGCTTCGCCAGATTTTCTGTAAATATAAGACACTTTATTATGGCCAAATAACTCTATTTTCGTTTCGTCAGTCCATAGAACACGTTTCCAGAATGCAACATCTTTATCAATATGACGTTTTGCAAAGGCTAGCCTTGCTTTCAGGTGCATAGGCTTCAATAAGGGAGTCTTTCTCGGACGACATGCTTTTAAACTAGCTCTCTTCAAAACTCTACCAACTGTATGTCGAGATACATTCACTCCAGAGGTGTTCTGTTCATCAACAATCTCCCCAACAGAGATCCTTGGGTTTTGTTTTACTTGTCGAACAATTTTCCGTTCATCTCTTGGGGAAAGAATCCTTTTTCTCCTTCTACCCTTTAAACTCATAACGTGGCCTTGCGATTTGAACTTGTTTATTATGGCTCTAACAGTGGATTTGGGAAGGTTTAGCTTCTTTGAAATCTTATCATAGCCCTCCCCATTGGTATGGCATGCTACAACAAGCTTCCTGACGTCTTCGCTGTGTTCCTTAGTTTTAACCATGGCGATTGAAAATTATAATTTAGTCACTTATAATAATTGAAATAAATCGCTATCTAAAAATTATCTGAAAAAAATTATTCACTGAATTAGCGTTAAACAAGCATAATATGGCTATAAAAAAGTTCAGAAAGCACGTAAACCGGAAATTGATTGATATTATACTGGTACTAAAGGAAAAACAAAGCCATGCCAATAATTTTGAACAAGGGTTTTTTGCAATTATGTTTGTTGTTCCTTTGTTATTTATTTTTTTCTAAAATCCGATTGCTGCATCGGAAAGGCCAGTTAAAAATACATAATATACTTTGTTATTTTCTTTAATTTAATCCCTTTTTTAGAATTTATTAGACAAAATTTAACTTTTATTTTACCGTGCCAATAAATATGATCATCACTGTATATAAGTTTCGGCTTAAATGATCAACGGTCAATGTTTATTCATTTTTACTCCCATTTTCCTGTCATGAAACACAAATAAATATCTTTTTGACTATGTTTAATAAAAAGCAAAAATACAAAAGTCATAATAACATGCATAGCATATTCTATTTATCATACTACATTTGATATATTTACACATATGATAAATAAACTATTGGCATTATTAAACAGATGTGTTACAGTAAGTAAAAGTTGGCATTCCCATTTGTATGTTAGAAGATTGATACTGCAATATCAGATTTAATGAAAATAATTTCTTTTCTTCGAAGAAAGTTAAAACGTGAAATGGCATTTGAAAGAGCTTGTTTTTTATTACTTGATTTAAGCACCGTCCATGGCAAATAAACCAAGTTTCATAAAATTATATGTTCCTTGTAAATTTCACAAAGAACAAAATGTTTGATAACATTTAGCGACCAATACTACTGTAATTCTATAATCATTACTGTTGACACTTGTTAATATACTAGATACGTTTACTTTTACTTCAAAGGTTAAATTGAAAGTTTCATTCAATTGTGATGAGTTTTGATTTAATCTGAACTGTACACTAAGTACTTTTATCTTTTAGTAGTTGTAATCTCTTTTCTACTAATATTTTAACATGAATAAGCCAACGTATCATAACTTTATATTTGAATTATTTAATATATATGTACGCATGTATATATATATATATATATATATATATAGGTATATATAAATAGGAAATAGAGCTTATAATATGAGCAAACAGTTAATAAAATATATTAAAAAACACTTTGAAATAAGTTAAAAACATATTTAATCTGAAAAGGAAACAATTAACAAGTGGATAGTCCTAAATCCGCGGAGTTTCGAAGAAATACTTTCCTTCTGATCAGAGGGTAGGAATTAGCAAAATGCGGGATAAAGCAGAGGGAATATGGTGAAGAAAAAGGTGATTACACGTGAATGGACAGTCTGGTAAAAGTTAAATAATCCAATGAATGTAAAATCCAAAAATATAACTCCAAGAAAGTTAATTGAGTTTCCATTTGCACAAGTAAAATCCAAGGAAATCACGTAATTGGAAGATGGTTCAAAATAATCCAAAGGCCGAAATCCATGGAATAATTCACAAATATATACAAAGAAAAGAAAAGGGGAAAATTCCATTAATATTAATAAAAGAAATATAAGATATGCTTTTCACACGACTTCCGAGACATTTTATTTTATTTTATGTATGTATATATACACACACAGATATATATATATATATATATATATATATATATATATATATATATATATATATATATATGGGGGGGTGTAGGTTTTACACAAATACTTAGTTTATAGCATACGTAACATACGATGTTGAGGAATATTAGACGAATAAATCCGGCTTTATATTATCTCACCAAGAAAATCTTGATATGTTATTTATTTTCTGTAGTAGAACGTATAACTCCCACGAATTATTAAATAAATATTTATATTAGAGATAAGTACAATCAAATGTAGTGTGGCTATTATTTGTCTCCTTCTTCTCTATAATTACTATTCTAAAATTTGTTTGACGTAATTGTCTGATTTTGTTCATGCTTCGTTTATTTTAGCACGTGTGCATCCTGAGTTTTGTAATATTTTTTACTTCTCCAATAATGGAATTTCTTTGAGCAAACCTACCAATTCTGGTGGCTTCTATCTAAAAACTACTTCTATGGAACTGTTTTGATGTCGATTAACTTCTTGTTTTATACAAGGAAATCACAATTTATCAAGCTCCGAACGTCATTCGAGAATGATGGTGAATAAACGTAATTGTCTAGTGTCATAATCGTTAATAAAGTACATTAGGTGAAATTTAAATTATTTTAGGGTGCAGTTCAACAAAAACTTGTTTACATTGAAATTGGAAGCTTCCATGTTGTAGTCGGCCTGCAGAGAGTTCTAGGAAATAATATTGTCCATGGAAGCTGCATTTTGGTTGGGGCACAGATAGAGAGATGTGAAAATTGTTGATAGTGGCTGTAGCTAGTCGAGTGGTTTTGTGAATGTGTAGCAAGGAGGGGCCATAGTCTAGAGCTTGACCGAGCAGATGTCATGAAAATAAGAATATAGCAGAGGTAGGCTCTCAACGCCTCTTCTGTGGGAAACAGGGTGCAAGGCGGAGAAAAGAGCATCAACTATTACTATGCCTCGAGGCCGGCGCATCAACTATTACTATGCTTCGAAGATAGGGCGCATCAACTATTACTATGCTTCGAAGATAGGGCGCATCAACTATTACTATGCTTCGAAGATAGGGCGCATCAACTATTACTATGCTTCGAAGATAGGGCGCATCAACTATTACTATGCTTCGAAGATAGGGCGCATCAACTATTACTATGCTTCGAAGATAGGGCGCATCAACTATTACTATGCTTCGAAGATAGGGCGCATCAACTATTACTATGCTTCGAAGATAGAGCGCATCAACTATTACTATGCTTCGAAGATAGGGCGCATCAACTATTACTATGCTTCGAAGATAGGGCGCATCAACTATTACTATGCTTCGAAGATAGGGCGCATCAACTATTACTATGCTTCGAAGATAGGGCGCATCAACTATTACTATGCTTCGAAGATAGGGCGCATCAACTATTACTATGCTTCGAAGATAGGGCGCATCAACTATTACTATGCTTCGAAGATAGGGCGCATCAACTATTACTATGCTTCGAAGATAGGGCGCATCAACTATTACTATGCTTCGAAGATAGGGCGCATCAACTATTACTATGCTTCGAAGATAGGGCGCATCAACTATTACTATGCTTCGAAGATAGGGCGCATCAACTATTACTATGCTTCGAAGATAGGGCGCATCAACTATTACTATGCTTCGAAGATAGGGCGCATCAACTATTACTATGCTTCGAAGATAGGGCGCATCAACTATTACTATGCTTCGAAGATAGGGCGCATCAACTATTACTATGCTTCGAAGATAGGGCGCATCAACTATTACTATGCTTCGAAGATAGGGCGCATCAACTATTACTATGCTTCGAAGATAGGGCGCATCAACTATTACTATGCTTCGAAGATAGGGCGCATCAACTATTACTATGCTTCGAAGATAGAGCGCATCAACTATTACTATGCTTCGAAGATAGGGCGCATCAACTATTACTATGCTTCGAAGATAGGGCGCATCAACTATTACTATGCTTCGAAGATAGGGCGCATCAACTATTACTATGCTTCGAAGATAGGGCGCATCAACTATTACTATGCTTCGAAGATAGGGCGCATCAACTATTACTATGCTTCGAAGATAGGGTGCATCAACTATTACTATGCTTCGAAGATAGGGCGCATCAACTATTACTATGCTTCGAAGATAGGGCGCATCAACTATTACTATGCTTCGAAGATAGGGCGCATCAACTATTACTATGCTTCGAAGATAGGGCGCATCAACTATTACTATGCTTCGAAGATAGGGCGCATCAACTATTACTATGCTTCGAAGATAGGGCGCATCAACTATTACTATGCTTCGAAGATAGGGCGCATCAACTATTACTATGCTTCGAAGATAGGGCGCATCAACTATTACTATGCTTCGAAGATAGGGCGCATCAACTATTACTATGCTTCGAAGATAGAGCGCATCAACTATTACTATGCTTCGAAGATAGGGCGCATCAACTATTACTATGCTTCGAAGATAGGGCGCATCAACTATTACTATGCTTCGAAGATAGGGCGCATCAACTATTACTATGCTTCGAAGATAGGGCGCATCAACTATTACTATGCTTCGAAGATAGGGCGCATCAACTATTACTATGCTTCGAAGATAGGGCGCATCAACTATTACTATGCTTCGAAGATAGGGCGCATCAACTATTACTATGCTTCGAAGATAGGGCGCATCAACTATTACTATGCTTCGAAGATAGGGCGCATCAACTATTACTATGCTTCGAAGATAGGGCGCATCAACTATTACTATGCTTCGAAGATAGGGCGCATCAACTATTACTATGCTTCGAAGATAGGGCGCATCAACTATTACTATGCTTCGAAGATAGGGCGCATCAACTATTACTATGCTTCGAAGATAGGGCGCATCAACTATTACTATGCTTCGAAGATAGGGCGCATCAACTATTACTATGCTTCGAAGATAGGGCGCATCAACTATTACTATGCTTCGAAGATAGAGCGCATCAACTATTACTATGCTTCGAAGATAGGGCGCATCAACTATTACTATGCTTCGAAGATAGGGCGCATCAACTATTACTATGCTTCGAAGATAGAGCGCATCAACTATTACTATGCTTCGAAGATAGGGCGTGGCGTGCGGCTATTGCCCATCTATGGCAACAGTTCTCAATTTTAAGACGTAATTGGCTTTTATATAGGTAGAAAGTTGCATCGGCAATGAGATAGATACTGGAGCGGGAGAATGATCAAATCATTTTTCCAGCAATCTTGGCAACAGATTTGATATACGTGTTCCATTTCATATCGGGAGTTTAGATCAGTCCTTAAAGCTAATCAATATATAATGCTTCCTCAAGATAAGAGCCATTCATTTCAATCGGGGCCAGATAAAATGTAAGAAGCTTAGTTCTTGTTTATCAATATTTATTAATATTAGCCCCATTGAACTAGGTACTCAAAATCACAAGAGAGAGAATTGTTTCCATAGATTATGGGGTCGTTTACATAAAGGTCTATGAATAATCTAAGAATGCGATTTGGGAGATCATCGATCTACATCAGGAAGAGAATTGGGCCAGCATAGAAGCTTGACAAACGTCTGTGTTTATACTATGAGATTCTGATTTCTGCCCATCGACGACTACACTTATAAGCCTCTTAGAGAGAAAAGATTTAATAATTAAGAGAACTGTTTCAGTCATTACGTAGCTGGCAATCTTAGAAGTACACTTTTATGCCATACGCTATCAAAATCTTTGGATAAGTTGAGGTCTATTGCTTTAGAAATGAAGCCCCTGATGAAAAAATTACTAATCCACTGTGATATTACAGTTAGTACATCAGTTGTCCACTAGAAGAACGGAAACCATATTGCATGTGATTGAGTAGATTATTTCTTCTGAGGTGGGTAAACACTTCTGTGTCTCCGTATAATTTTAATCTTTTCACCATTAAGGTCAATACGCATCTTCTTTTATTACGCAAATATATTTTTACTGTAAGCTCCTGGCATAGGTTACTTTATGCTTTGATCTATGAAAGTATATTACAAACTATATATGAGTTAAATACCATTAAAAAGGAAACTATCCGATTAGTGCATTTTTAGTTAGTGAACCTCTTCGGCTGTATTGCAAATGTATTTGATTTAATACCCCCACCCCACTGAATATGTAGATTTTCTTCTTAAAGAGGTGAATTTATATTCATTTGTTGTATATTCATAATTAAAATCTACACATATATAACTGTACATGTATGCATGAGTGTGTATCTGTTTTTAAAAATAATGCTCTTTAACTACTGGTCATATAACACTGAACTTAAGAGGAAATAGTAATCACACATTAAATTGAAATGAATAAAAAAAACTGGCTACAAAAACATGTCAGCAAATTGAACTGCAAACTGTACATCTCGACTTGCGACGAATTTCTATTCCTTTGGCGCATGCACAAAATCATTAATAAGTTAATGCAGTTGAATTTAAATCTTTCTTATCTATCGCACGAGGGGCTATACGGTAGGTAACACGACTGGCTTGCTAAACATTTCGTTTTTAATTTATCTGATAATATACAAGTCATTTTCTTAAACTTTTGACATCATTACATATTATGTATGATGCTATATAGAATTTTCACTTTAATAATAATAACGAATTGTGAAGGAATTAAAACATATTAAAGCATAATTTACAAGCGGGCATGCCAAGATGACCTAGCTACTGTTTAAATAAATTCATAAATCGATTTGCATGAAACCAGTGATACTCATTAACAGATCCAAAGAATTCCGTATTATATAAGAACAGTGAATAACAAATATGTATATCTATGTGCAATAATATGCAAGTATCCCTATGTGGCTAGATAATTTATTAATGTTTTTTGTGTTGTTATTACTGTGTAAATTGCCGAAGCAACGCATAGAGAAGAATTTGCAATTGCAATTGGATCCTATCCACAGAAATGGCAAAGGCGATAATTAAATTATCGACAACTTGAATGATAAATGAATCACGTAAGCGCCTTAAATCTGACTCTCGTATGAGTGTATGGAGTCTGTCGATACCAATCATTACCAAAATGCCAACTTGCATATATTGCAGAAGAAAGGTATATATATATATATATATATATATATATATATATATATATATATATATTTATATATATATATATAAAGGCGTGCGTACACATATTACACATGCGCATTAATATATATATATATATATATATATATATATATATATATATATATATATGAAGTTGTTGAATTTTTTCTCAAATTATAGTTGAAAATTTTTTGTTTGTATTTTTAATACCGTTCTCATCATAAATATCATGTTCATAATTTTGCGATCGACGTGTTCTCAGGTCTGTTATCAATGCGTACTTTAGTACTCGGGCATCTTCTTGTCAGACTCAGGAATTTGTACGGCATTTCGTACGTAAATCAACATATCGTAAGACATGGACCGAAGCATTAAGTAACTCATTATTGTATTCTAAATATCACTGCGAATTAAATCTTAACTCTCAGAAGAGTGTAACTCCAAAAAATGTTACTTTATATTTAGGCGCGTATATATTATAAATTAGAGGTCCAATTGTTCAAAGTCTTCTCATTTAATTGGGCAATTTTTCAACCGCGTTCAATGTTTAATTCTAAATGGTCAATTGTGTGTTGTTGATAAACATAAACGTGAGATTTTACATAATTACAACAACATTAATCCAATTCTGTTCAATCACCTCCACGATTTGGTTAATTGCATGTCAATTCCGTAGAAATAGTCATCCATCATGCTCTTCAAAGTGGTTTTCAAAATACATTTTCACAATTTACAAACACTGCATGGATGTCAGTCTCTTCAAGACGTATAGCAAAACTAAGCTTAATTCAACATTACTATTTGTTACCATACAGCTATTAAAAGTAAATAGAATTGCCGATTAACAGTTCGCCGCCTCGGAAAAAATTCTGTACAACGGAACTCTATTGATATTGATGATTGAAAAAGAAATTATCGCGGACATTATTCTAACATGAGGGTTTTATGTTATACATTGTATTGGAAATCTTATGTATTCCACACGGCAGAATGTGCAAACACTAATTGTATTTTCGATAGTGTTGTTGGATATTCCTTCCTGAGACGAATGATATGATTTTAATGATGGTAGTAAATGACATGAAATTGAGTTGTACACTAGCAGAGATACCCGACGTTTCCTAGGATTGAATTAAGATCAACAAATGTTCCACATTTTAATACTTTTATTTTCACTGCAATGACGGACAGATGAATCACACTTATTTTCAATGGCTCCAAAATGTAAAATATTTTATTCTTCGATCAGATCAACCGCTATTGAAGATGTGACGTATCTAAGAAAAGAGTATAAATACTCGATAAAAATGACGAAAATCTATGTTCGCAACTATATTCGTAATCATATAAACTCATGAAAGAAAATTGCAACCAAAAATGCCGGAGAAATAATTAATTTAGATTCAAGTAAACATGATAAGCCGTCTGATCTTACCCTACTTAGCTACTTTATGCAATTTTTAAGTTACGTCGTCCAGAAGAGTATGGGGTTTTCCTTGATGTTTTTTCTGGACAACAACGAAATTTTGGCAACCTAATCGTTTCTTTTCAACTGCGTCTATAAGACTGCATTAAAGGACAACATACCCCATGTAACTCTAATATGAGTGTGATTTGCAGATTAATACTCTGTTTAGACTCGCATTTGTCATGTGCTATTAAAATATAGTTACATGTTTGTTTTATTATTACTTATTAAGCGTTCAACTTGCATCCTTATTAACATTTCGATCAACATCATCGTAATTTATGTTAAAATAACCAGATTTGGTGTATATGAACACACACTCTGCTTGTACCTAGTTTGAATCCTGTTTGATTAACAGAAAAGTGTCCATTATTATGTTGGAACCACATGTAAGTACACGATGTTTTTCTAGAAATAAGTCTAAGTAAACCAATGCCAAAATATAATTTATCTATGTTATAATTTTATACGAAATGTATGAAGAAATAAACACCAATAAGCTTTAGCATATGACAAATTATTAGCCATTTTTCTATTTATATTAAATATAGAAATATTAATTATTGACATGCTTAAAATTTGTCTACATGCAAGTGCAATAGAACCCCGGCATACCGTAGCCCTAGGATACGGTTTTTGCCAGGGTATGATGTGGAATACGATGTTTTTTCCGTACCCTGGTTAAGGTATTTACATCGCCTTACGGTGTTATTTATAATACTATTTCATTATATACATGTGAATTATATGCTGCACTGTATTTTGTTACTACGCTTTAAGGCAGTAGCCTGGGATTCTACTTTTTATTTTTTTTTAATTCGTATAATTTTATACTGAAGTATATATATTAAATTTTATTTTCATACTT
This sequence comes from Euprymna scolopes, assembly GCF_053919585.1. Lineage (NCBI taxonomy): Eukaryota > Metazoa > Mollusca > Cephalopoda > Sepiida > Sepiolidae > Euprymna > Euprymna scolopes. The sequence continues at coordinate 10,890,949 of NC_136484.1, read as the reverse complement.
CGAGATTATATTTCAGAAAAGTAGATCCTTGCTGTAATATATTATAGTTACGCGAGTACATGAATATTTGTGATTTATTTAAAGACAGAATATCCCAGGTGATAAAAAATACCATAAAAAATAACACTTTCAAGTGTCAATGTGGCATCACACCTGTAAGTATATCTATCAAGAAAACGGCAGGAATCATCATTTACATTGTGACGAATACGATTTTACAATACTCAATACGATGTGTGAAATCGGCTACACTGATTTATGGCACTTAAAGTTTCGCACTATTAGTCAAACTGACTATCTATGAAATTTTCTACGTTGTCTAGATAAACTGTTATGGGGTTTATAACATTATCGAATAACCCTCTAACAATGATTGCAACGAATGAAATAATAATTTCAATACGGTTATGGAACAATACAGATTTGTGTTCGATTTATGGCAGGTAAAAATGTAATGAAGCATCGTGTGTAAGAAAGTCGTTAGCGTTTTTAAACACAGGTTTTTGAATAATCTTCACAAAAACAAAAACTGTTTAGTTAAATTACAGATGAAGGATAGCATGTGTTACCCATATTTTCCGATAGTATTTACTCTCAACTACCTTTTATTACATGAAAAGGGATTGCAATAAATTTCATGTTCAGGTAGCTATGCATTCTTCCCCCAAAATAGAAAACTGCTGCTAAATGTTGCCAAGAAATTTGTGAAGTGTTGAGTGAAAAGGCTGGAGGTGAATCAACTCTTCAGAAGTAGTTTTTTTTATGTTAAAATTGAAAACATAAGTCTGTAAGATGGCTTTCAAGGTGGAAGACCCTCAAAATGTTATACTGATGTTTCGAAAATAAACAATTTAAAAAATACAAATACAAGAATTAGACCAACTGCACAACAGTTGAATGGTTCAAAAACTACAGTAAAAGGTAATTTTCATTGTAAATCTTTTGCCCAAAAAGCTGGAAGATATATATATATATATATATATATATATATATATATATATATATATATATATATATATATATATATATATATATATATATAACTACTTAATTTACTCACATAAAATTAATATACGAAAGTATAGATTTATGCGTAAACCTTAAGTATTTACTTCAAAAGTGCTCAATACGTAGGTAGATCTAGTTAGTAATTTATAAAATATATATGGCGATTAAGCTACACTGAGTACTGAATATTCGGCGTTTCATCCACTATAGGATTCGTCAGGCTTATGCGCGAATTCTGTGGTTGTTTCTTGCTTTTATATATGTTGAGGATTTTAGTTAGCCAATCAGCTTTCTAGTATACACACCGCCCCTTCCTATCAGCCAATGGGCATCCATTTTATCGAACAAAGGGTCTTGGTTGGTGGTTAAAGGCAGACGATTTTCCTCATTTCTGCTCTTTTTTATATATAAATATACATATGTGTTTACACATACACGCACACATACATATATATACATATATGTGTGTGTGTGTGTGATTGTTTATGTATATTCATGTTTATTTAATTTATTTATTTGCTTGTTTTCTATTGTTTTTGTTAGTTTTAAATCTATTTTATTTTGTGAACACAATTGTTTGCTATTTCTCGTCTACAGTATAATAGATTTCAACTCTACCAAACTCTTTCGCAAATTTATGGTCTAAACACTTTAAATTTTAGATGAAGATTGCTTAGACATGGGGCAAACTTCCAAATTTCATGTGAGCCCAAAACAATAAATTGAAAGGAGTCAAAATTATGGTCAAATTAAAAACTGAGCTCTGCGGTCTCTACCAAATTACTCAGCCAGTTTTTGCTCTAAAATTTGGAAATCTTACAGAAAGTTTATTCACACAAAGAAGAAGCTTCTTAGTCTGTTTTTGGCCCAGAATTTGCTTGCAAACAGATCAAAGTTCGAAAAATTTAACATTTGCTTTCTCTAGCAAACTATTAAGACCATTTTTTCTAAACATTTGAAATTTTACATAAAGGGTATTCAAACATGCAACAAGCTTTTTAATCAGTTTTTAGGCGAAAATTTGGTTGCAAGGAGGTCAACGTTGAAGCAGTTTATCTTTCCAGAATCTATCAAATTCCTCCGCCAATTTTAGGTCTAAACACTTGAAAACATATATGTAAGTTACCTGGACATAAGTAAAACTTTTTAATATATATATATATATATATATATATATATATATATATATATATATATATATATATATATATAGTTATGAGCAATACTTACCGCCCGAGAAATAGCCTTGCTTTACAGCTAGTAAAATTTCATCAATTACATGTATAAAATGAAACATCGCATTTGCTGTGTTATGTGTTTAAAAGACTGGGAGAAACGTGCATGTATTTTTTTAATTATCATTAAATTTAGTAAGTGTTTGATATCGATATAAATTTGTCGATCGTTAAATTATGTATTCCTTTCATCTTCGATTATTCGTTTATCCGATTCATTAATATTTAATAAATACACTGCATATTTTTTTTAATTTCAACAGCTGTATCATGTTCATGAGATAAAAACCTTAAATTTTTAAAGATTCCGTCTAATTATTTACAACAATGTTTAGCGAAATGAGTAAATAAATCTTCAAAGCCTTTTTGTCTTTGTTCGCATGTTTTAGATGATACGTGTGTTAAGTTGTAAAGGATGAAAAGAAAACAATTATGGTGGCGTTGTTAAGTGTTTTGAATGTTTCTTTATTTTTATTCATAAACTGTTTTTAAAGTGAATCAAATTCAATCGATAATATTGATTGCATTTTAAGTCCACTGAATAATGTCATTTAAATGTTTAATTACCGGCATCAAAAATCAATGAACGAATTCAACTCGACGTTCCATCATTGGCCCTGAGTTTTATCATTTTTTTTACTTTTACTTTAAATATTTTCGTAAAAAAATTAGGTAGTTCAAAAATTCATCCATTCAATATTCGATCGGCGGATCAACTGTGAAATGTTGAACATCAGGCTCAAGTAAAGATACGTCCATGCTTATCAAGAACGGTTTTACCGATAAAAATGTTGGGCTTAAGAGAAAATTTCCCATGTACTTACATAAAGAGGAAATGCCGCATAAGGATTCCGTGGACGCATCTCAAAGCAAAAATATTTTCGTAACATTTGATCTTGATTCTGTGCTGGCATTAAATCTTATGATAATAAACAAGTCGATATATTTTTAATTTAATCTTTTCATAATTGGATAATAGCGGCTTGAATCAAAATATAATTTGAGAAAAAATAATCTATATTTTCAAATTATCCAATTATAGTCATTGGATTAAAAATGATTAATGCTTATATTGATTTACATCGAAGATTATTTAATGAATTTGCCTTTTTTGAAGGGAATTTGAAAACAAACATTTGAATATATGTTGACAAGAATCTTTACAGATCGATCATTTTCACTTGCAGTCATAAACCCATGTTCGGCATTTATCTTAACTACACAAATGGATATTTAACATAAAATTATTTTAAATAAGTAGATATTTAATTACACACTTTAATTATTAATAATTTCTTTCAAGACGACTAATTGTACGAAACTTTAAAAAGACTAGAGCATTTTATAATAGATGTATGTTTAGGACTATACACAAATAGTAGACTGAAAATTATCGGCTGAGTTTCAGTTTCTGGAATCTATTGAAAAACATTAATATTAACCTATTCGTCGAATTATGACCATTGCAAATAACTTTGCTTTGATCTTTTTTGTATCTAAAACAAGGGAAATTATGCTCAAATATTCATTCTAAGAAATATCTGTGGAACAAATCGTTTTCGGTATAAAATATCTGCATGCACAATATCAATGAATATTTACCAGAACGTAGTAATCAAATTGTGTCCATTCTATATATCATTTTTACTCTATTTTACATTAGGAAATAGTAATTTCTTGTTAGAAATATAGGACATATGAAAAACTAAATTGGAAAATAAGATTAAACATGACTGGCATTCTTATGTAGATGAGAGAAATATTCAAATACTACTCCGGAAGCATAGGGTATTTATTCAATATATTAAGTTGAAAACAAATTAAAATGTTATAAAATTTCATCTAATTACAACCTCCCCGACGTAACTACCCCCGACAAACCCGACAAGCTACCAATTCTCATCCCTTTACAGTAGAGATCCCTAGGTGCAAGAAATTCTTTTACTCCAATAGTTTCTTCCCCAGATCTGCGGGTCTTTGGAACTCCCTTCCGGGATTCTGCATTCCCAACTGCAATGATATGCAGAAGTTCAAGTCTAATGTTAACAAACATCTTTCTACTCATCTCCCTTCATAATGACCCCGCTAATTAAGTTCCTGATAGTAACCCCCTGCTTCAAAGTGGCACTGTGCCTTGTTTGGGGTGAAAATTGAATAATATATATATATATATATATATATATATATATATATATATATATATATATATATATATATATATATATATATTATAATACGATTAATACAATTGAGATGGCAATGGCCTAAATGATTAAGGTACAAACAGAAAAAATCGATGAACACAATTTGAATGTAATTTGTGTTACAGAAACATCTTTATAAACACATAATTGACACTGTTTTTAAACTGTAAGTAAAGAAAATCACAATAACGCTTTATTCTTCCGTGCGCTTACTATTATTAATATTTCTATTTTTAATTAACCATTTCTTGCATCTTCATTAAATTATTGTCTATTAAACCGGCAGCAACTCCATTCATATTAATTTATATAATTATAAATTAAAGTATGAGGTATTTTAATTACCTCGGGTAATCTTTCCATACATGTTTGGTCTTCATTTCTGCTTTGTGAGTCTGCTGCCTGTAACTAATATCGGTTCTGTGCATGCTTTTCACCGATACACCTATCTTTTTTTGCCTTATTCATCATAAATACCAAGAAAATCCTGTTCTTTAATTTAAGATTAAGGCTGAGATCGAAAAAAACGTATTTCCTTAGATGTGTATACCAGAATGCTAAGAGCTGCTTTTACATTTACCTCTGATTGTCAAGTGACATTTGACCTTCATTACTATAGGATTATTTAACAGAATTCTAAATGAACAACAAAAACAATAACATATTTTTTAATGTTTAGCTAAATTTTCTGATTAAAAATTGAAATGTCGGTCAGCTTTTTTTGAAAGCCAAAACTACCGTTTCTATTTTTCTGCCCCAGTAGATAGCTCACTCCTGGTGCAATTCTTTACCTGTATAAGAGCCAATAACATCCAAAAATAGAATACTGTTGCCACAATTGGTGGAACGCTGTTTCGTTTTCTTCCTTTCCTACTGACAACAATATGGTCGCGTTCAAGTTCAACGTAAACAATACTCAGACGCTTCTATCAGTGAATGTTGACGAGGCTGACCATGCTTTTGTTGTGGGTCTGAGTGCTTCCCTTACTGCTGACTTTGCAATATTTCCACTGTTGTAGCCTTTTATAAATTTAATACTCACACAAAGCATTTTATTATTAGTGGCTTTCTTTTCTAGCAATATTATTTATAGTAGAAGTAGGCAACTATTACTTTATTATATCATATGTATGAGAATTCAGATCCAAAGCTTCTTAAGGTTAATTACATAAACATTAGCTTAGTATTCATTTCATAATATATTAATGTAGCACTGTCCATTTGTCGAATAATATGTATAATTTTTATGAATTATTAGTTGATAAAAATTATAGTGAAGCAATAAACTATATCGTGAGGTGATTTATAATTTGAGGCTATTAAATTAAAATATCAGTTTAGGATTGCTATCAATAGCTATGTGAATTTAAATAATTGTTTTTTAAATAAACTGGTCACATTGCTATTACAGTACAGTCTGTAATTACTGTGATTGTGGATTTGAAGGTTTAAGTGTTAAAGTATCATAATCAATTAGTGCTAAAACGATATTTATACATGTAGTAATAAAGATAACATGTAAAATATAATCCATTCATTTTTCCGATTTAATCTTCCAAGGAGATCGTAATGTTTAAATATAACGCACACACACACACACACACACACACACACACACACCAATATATATATATATATATATATATATATATATATATATATATATATGAGAGAGAGTGGTCGAAGATATGTGTTTTAATTATATTTCAGCTTTGACTTCTCCAATATTTTTATTTATGAAGCTCAATATAATTACACTGCACAAAGCAAACACATTTCAAAGGGCTATATTCAAAATTTCAAGATATTGCCGATCTTACAATTTATTCTTTTTAAGTGCGTTGAAGTGCACAATTGTTTACAACTCCTGGTTCGTAACACAAAATCATTCATCTTGTTATGATATCAATCATTAAATTTATTCTGCACCGATCAATTCATTAAAAATAATTATTACTTAAGGGCATGATTACCAGCTCCGAAAATTGGGAGAGAAGTTGCAATTACCTTTCATTTTCGTTTGTATTACGCGCTGAATATATACATTAGTTAATATAATAATGACAAATTTTGCACTAGGAAAAATGTAATGGCATATGTGCATGTCAACGTACTTAAAGAAAAACATTGTAAGATAGACAGCATCTTCAACTTTATAATATAGGCCTTAATTATTCATCCTTATATATTATATTTTGATTGCAGAAACCCTCCTCTGGACTAAAGTACTGTAGGTTTGCAACAACAGATGCCTTGTACAGATTTATTATGTCCAGACTGTTATGTAACTTTAGAGCGGCATTTTAGACATATATAGTCGTTATAATAAAATTCTACATTTTCTCTAAAAAGCAACATCATTACAATCGCAACCACGTTTAGAGGAAGTAGTTCCTATTTTTCTCTCTAGACATCACGTCCCCCAAACGCCCCCAATCATCACTAGAAGTTTTGTCATTTTGATAGATATGGGATTTCAAATTTCGTAACTTGATCATAACTCATAGACATAAAATAATCTTAGCCTTTTCTGATTTAAAAATAATAGTCTTCCCAGATTAGCTGAGCTCTGACCACTCCTATATTCGGGATTTACGGTATTCTCATGCTAAACTAACGCTAATGTATCATCCGGATGCGCGTCATAATGATACCTACTATTTCCTCCTGAGTAAATTTCTGCGTTCATTTTCTTACATACAAAAACTTATAACGTTATAAAGACCTGTAATCCGCACTACCAGGTTTGCACGCCGCGCGATAAACAAAACCACTACTTTCCAACCGTTCCTGCCACCCCTCAATTTGTTTTTAGCATTTGCGGGTTGGTATGCCTACAACGATTATCATTGCTATATTTGAGTTAATTATTGTTCGAGCTCCTTAAAAATGGGATTTGCTACTCCGAAAGATTTTTTTTTTTACACGGGGATGTATGGTTTTTTTTTCTATAAATACGTTCCCAACGCCGTTCTTAAGATTGGGACGTTGGTGGTGTATATTCCAAAAGCCGCTCCTTACATGAAGAGTCTGCGATGTCTATTGCAAACGCCATAATTTATTTGATATCATTGGTGGAAGAGTTCCAAAGAAGAGAATACTTGATCAAGATAAGGAACAGTTAGGACTTCTATAACTGATTTAAATAACTCTAAACAGCGCATATACAGTGAAAATTTCTAACCTCTTAAATTCTGTTTTGACTTTCCATCATTATGCTAAGGAACCATTTTTAATAATTTCATTAATTCATACTAGTTTACGCATTCCGTTAAATGCTGTTTTTTTTTTATTTAAACATTACATGCAGGTTACCGTTTCAAACAAGTATTAATTGGCAGTGAAAGCCAGATTATTTTATTTTGGCCACGGCCGCCAGTGTCTAAATTGTTCAGGAATGGAAGTGGCAACACACAGCAAACTTAATCTACTTTTTTTGCGATGAGGAAAGCAGGTTTTCACCGGGACACGCCACTAGACGGGTTCTGCTTATATATATATATATATATATATATATATATATATATATATATATATATATATATATATATATATATATATATATATATATATATTTATATATATATATACTTTGATGGATATATATATATATATATATATATATATATATATATATATATATATATATAGATATACAACAACCAATCCCTTACATAAAATTTTGATGCGAGAATTTTGAGATGATAATTAAAGCACATAATAACAAAATAGTACATAAAAGCAATGAAAGCAACAACAAAATAAAAAAAAGTGGGCACCAGGACAAAAATAAAACCAACGAAAGGACGCATATTTAACAAGTAGAAACATTAATAATAATAATAATAATAATAATAATAATAATAATAATAATGATGATAATAATAATAATAATAATAATAATAATAATAATAATAATAATAATAATAAATCAACGCCGGACAACAACAACCATACAAGAAATAAAAGTAAAAATAAAAATACTAATAACGAACAAGATAAATGCAACTGTAGATACCGCACACTCTGCCCACTTCAAAATACATGTCTAACCAAAAGCATAGTTTACCGGGCCATAATATTTGCGAACGAAAACCCGAATAACAAGAAATATTACCTAGGTATGACTTCCTTCGATTTCAAAACTCGATATTATGACCACAAAAATGTATTCAATAATAAAAAACACAGTATAAAAACAATGCTCGCAAACAAATACTGGGAACTCAAAGAAAGCGGGCGTTCGCCGGTAGTCGAATGGAAAATAGTAAGCCAAGTAAACACATGTAGAGGCCTAGACGATCCATGTTGATTATTCCTTCATGAAACATTTGATATTCTATGCTTTAAAGAACCCCAACATCTATTAAACTGTAGGAGAGAAATAGTGAACAACTGTGTTCACAGGAAAAAATTACTCTAGGATAGAGATACAAAATAAGTTAACAACTAACAACAAAAATAGAAAATAAACAAATAAAAATTAAATAAAAAATAAATAAATAAACATTTATATACATAAACTATAACACACACGCACACACACACACACACATATATATATATATAGTCTAACATATTAAAAAAACTTTAGCTAGGTCAAAATACTACATGTCTACGCTAAATAGCACATACAAAGGAGCAGGTCAACTGGAGGTCAAAGGGGTATTTGTCCTGTAAGTGCATGATAGTTGGCTGAATAGGAAAGGCGCGGTTGATACTAGAGAGCTGGTTGGCTAACTAAAAAGTTAAGAGAATTTGCCTATATAAAAACGCGAGACAACCACAAGGTATTGCATGAGCCTGAAAATCCTAGATTGGATGAAATGCGGAATATTCAGTGTAGGTTAATCGTCATATATATTTTATAACTTACTATATATATATATATATATATATATATATATATATGTGTGTGTGTGTGTGTGTGTGTGTGCGTGTGTGTGTGCGTGTGTGTGCGTGTGGGTGCCTATGTGTGTATGTGTGCGTACGTGTTTTAATCATCAATTCCAAGCTCTTACTAGAAGTGCGTAGAGGTGTGTCGAGCACAATATTATACGTGGGAAAAAACTCAATATTAACGATTTTTATGAATAACGCTATACTCTGTCAGCAGGAGAAGCAATAAGAAAAATAAGTGCAAAGAGGTGTTCAAGTTCGAACATATTTCCACTTCATATTTTCTTGAATATAAGATCTTATTGAAAACAACACAAAAACATTTCTTGCGGCATTTTCGCAAGATCTTTTACCATCTCACTTAATGCGAATAAATTTCCTAAAAAATCGATTGTCTTTTATGTAGATAACTTTTTCGGAAATGAAAGAAGCTACCGGAGATTTCATGGTTGATTTTTTATAGACTAAAATTCTAATTCCTTATTTATTTCCAGCATGGCTTCCAGCGTAGCAAGATAAAACACTATATTCCCAGCACTAAGATTATTCATTAGCAGATCGTTGTAAATGATGAGGAAACTTTTTTTAAGATACAACCATTTTTTTTACTGGTTAAAAATTCTATAGCGGCTTTCATTTTGAGAAACCGTAGCAAATGATATAAAATTGGCGGGATAGATTACCGGAAATTATAAGGTAAATGTAAGCGGTATGTATCGGGAAATCTGATCCATCGTAGAAATAGTTAGAATCGTCCCTTTATTTCATCTCAATATCGACATATCAATATTTAGTATTAAAAGCGGGGCCTGTGGAAGTTCCATAGCGGCATCTTTCGTGTGTTATACGTTGATGCTAGATATTCTGTGGACGTCTAGGGTCAATGAAAACTCCTGTGATATTATTGCCGCTCTTTTGGTGAAACTGTAAAAATATTTATCTAAGTAATCTCGTTTATGAATGTTAAAATACACTGTATGTCTAGTTATTAAAGTTTATTTCCAATATCCTTATAGGAGTCTGTGAACGGAAACACAGAACAGATGTTACCCATGGTTCCTAGCTATAAGACTAAGAAATATTTTAATTTTATGTACTGAACAAAAAGGGCATCAGTTTTATTTATTTATTTATTCATTATTTTATTGTTTTATATTGCGACCTCGGTGAACGGGAGATCTTATGTATTAAAAAGAAGAATATAAGGTGATAGGACACCAAATTAATGTACCTTAATAATGTAATGTTCGTAGTGTGTTATCACATTCTATCATACTTTCATTTTTTTTAATAAATAGGACTTTCAGAGCAAATAATTTATAATCTGGAAACCGTGCTACACGTTTTTAGACACTACTGTATTAATACATAGATTCTAAAGTTGAGTTAAACAAAGTTATTTCATGAACGGGAGAGAGTCAAACTGGTTTAGTCATAAAACTGAGTTATAGATCTTATTTTCAAGAGAAAAGTAGTAGCAATAAATATTATAAGTTAAGCACGTTCATACCAAGTGGATCCTTGGGGGAAGGCTAGAAAACAACCACAATTTGTTTTTAACGTTTGCGGAAGCATATAAATTCGGGTATTGATTACTGACTTGTATCTGTGTTCCCCCCAGTCAAAATCGTAACTTAGCTCGACGGGTGATTCTACAAATAATTAACGATAATCAACGAATATTTCACACTCCTATATTTTTATTGTCATCGAACTCCGTGAAATCGTCCAGGAGGAAGCTTCACATGTCTCTATGCAGTAAATTAATGATAAATATATATTATTATATATTGCACTCGAGATAAACTAGTGTCTTTTTTAACGTATTTTATATACAGTTCTTTCCACTTAACGAAAACAAAACATTAAGAAATTTACGTGCGAGGTTTAAAACTACAGACGCCATGCAAAAAAAAAAAAAAGTAAATTTTCAAATCTTATAAAAATTTTTGTTTGAACCTACACACCAGGTCATGCAACAATAAATAAATAAATAAATAAATAAAACACACGTTATAAACTTACCCACAGTAGAATTTCCACGGTCCGATGTTCTATGAATGTTGCTAAGCGCGAACATTGAAACAATTTCTTCAGCCATGATAGAAAAATTAAAGTAACAGTTACGATTATTGATTTCTGTTATTATCGAAAGTATTCCGAGACAAAAATTTACTAGGGTCACTCCAAGCTAACTTACTAAAGTATATCTTCTGGGAATGAGGAGGTTTTTCTAAAGTTAAAGAGAAATAACAGTTTCGTGGATATTTACACTAATTAAGGAAGGTTCATTTGTTTTCATTTATATATAAATTAGATGAAATACTAAAATACCGTAGTTGTAACTGTATCCTAGCTATTTCAGCGTCGAGTATCTATACTTTCAATCTTAATGTTCAATGTATGTGCTCATAAGCAAAATTTATAATCAACCCCATCTATTTTCCTTATAACATTTCCTCCGATGAGATGATTCCTTCATTGAAAATCCATGGATTAAGGAAAACACTTTGATATCTATTTGTACACCTTGGTTAAACAATACATTATGTTGTAATTTAATTCATAAAACTATGTCTGCTTGACCGTCTTTCTCCATATGTTCAAACTCTATCACTACTGAAACTAAAAGTTGCAGAGGAATACTAACGGCATCAAAGGATTAGATTGTTTTATGGACCGTCTTTAGCCGGTTGAATTAGTGTTTAAGGGGTGAAAAAAGAATGAAAATTGAAAATAAATCGTTATACATTTGGTATATTCATCTTAATGTATTTTAATTCAGTTCGTACGCTTGTCACGTAAGTACAGTGTTAGTGTCACCAACTTTGAATGCTACAGTTTTGCTTTCGGTATCGATTCTAGCTGATGGGACCTCAATCATTTTTTTAAATTTGAAATCACGAATATATATATACTAAAAAAGGACAACTGAACATGTCAGATGTAAGCCTATTTTATGACTTGGCAAAGCCAGGCGCCCCCCTCGCGCAACGTCCACATTATTCCACATTGTTTAACTCAGACTTTCCATATACATATATATATATATATATATATATATATATATATATATATATATAGTTTTTGTAACCAATTGTGATGAAATATTAACGATAGAATAATAATATAATCTTCAAAATCTGCAAATTCACATGTAGGGCACATAGAACCAAAGATAGGGGCATTTCGATATTCAATTTGGCTACGAGTATAGATATATCCATATTCAGGCAAACATTATTAAAAACAACAGAGATACCTTGCTTAATGGTTCTTTTTTTATTTTGTGGATCTTTCGTAAGATTTTTTTAACTTCAAGATGGAAGGTATTTACAAATGTTCCATGGTTCACACGAGCGCTTTCGATTCTTTCTTCAATCATCATCAGGTTGAGATAAAATATGAAAAATAGAAGTGAAATATATAGTTACGGATGATGAGGAGCGTCAATGAAAAGTCGATTAAAATATACATTTACTTGTGATAAAAACCTCGGTTAAAAATTAGGATGGTAAAAGGAATGTTAGTAAAACCAGTCGTATACTGGTTATGCTAAAGATTTCAGCATATCATTGCTACTTTCAAAATTAATGCTAGTTATAGATGTGTGCTAGGTATTTATATATAGTGCTTCAAGTATTTTTAATTTTTTACAATTACTTTCTCGTTGCAAAATCCTTGTGTTGTCCACGAGGACCTTTCTAAGATTAGAGGGGGGCAGCTATGGTGATTTGTTGAATGCTGGTATATTGATATAGTACTGTTCAAATACATCGCTAATCGACGGGACAGTGTTGTTTTTGTATATCCAATATATGCGCTTTTATTTTCGGAGTTACAGTCTCCTAAGGGGCATTGAAATTTGTACACAATATTGGTTTGCTCCAACATTTTTGTCGCCGGCAAGAAGTTATTTTTAACGATGAGGTTCTGGGTTCGATACTTCTTAAAGTATATAATAAATCTGATATTAGAATTGTCCTCTAGAGGTGCTGTATATCTATGTATTATGCTTTAATTATTTTTTCTTCCACTCTAAAATTTGGCGTCATTTGGTTTTTATAAAATATGTCTATAGGGTTAGTGTTAGAAGATTGACTAGTATTGCTGTTAGGGTTTTTAGGGGACTGTTACAATAGTTTAATTTGTTGATCAACAATATAATTCGGAAAGTAATTATTTATAAGAACCTGTTTGATATTTTTTAATTAGTAGTAGTGGTTTTTTCGTAGAAGAAATCATCTTAGAACGGTTTAAAATATTTTTTAGTATGACATTTTATGATCCTAATGGCAACATATTTTTTTGATTATGGCATTTTATGATCCTAATGGCAACATATATAATCAAATAGATGGCGTCGCAATTGGATCAGTCCTCGGACCTACCTTGAGTGAATTTTATATGGTAGATTTAGAAAATAAAACATTTAAAAATAATATAAAGCCCCCTATGTATGTACGTTATGTTGACGACATACTCCTCTTAGTTGATAATGACGAACAGATATATAAACTTCAAGATCTTCTTCAAAAAAACTGTGTCCTTAAGTTTACAATAGAATTAAATGATAACAAACAAATTCACTTCCTGGACGTCCTTATAGACTCATCTAACAATACTTTCGACATAGCTGTATACAAAAAACAACTAGTACATAATCAAGCCTCTTGAACTCTAAGAGTGAGTGCCCTCAGCGTTATAAAATTGCCATAATCAAAAATCTTTTAAACCGTGCTTAGATGATTTCTTCTACGAAAAAAGCACTACTAATAGAAATTAAAAATATCAAACAGGTTCTTATAAATAATTACTTTCCGAATTATATTGTTGATCAACAAATTAAACTATTGTAACAGTCCCCTAAAAACCTTAACAGCAATACTAGTCAATCTTCTAACACTAACCCTATAGACATATTTTATAAAAACCAAATGACACCAAATTTTAGAGTGGAAGAAAAAATAATTAAAAGCATCATACATAGATATACAGCACCTCTAGAGGACAATTCTAATATCAGATTTATTATATACTATAAGAAGTATCGAACCCAGAACCATATCGTTAAAAAAAATATCTCCTCGCCGGCGACAAAAATGTTGGAGAAAACCAATATTGTGTACAAATTCCAATGCCCCTTAGGAGACTGTAACTCCGAAAATAAAAACGCATATATTTGATATACAAAAACAACATTTCCCGTCGATTAACGATGTATTTGAACAGTACTAGATCAATATACCAGCATTTAACAAATCACCATAGCTGCCCCCCTTCTAATCTTAGAAAGGTCCTCGTGGACAACACAAGGATTTTGCAACGAGAAAGTAATTGTAAAGAATAAAAAATACTTGAAGCACTATATATAAATACCTAGCACACATCTATAAATAGCATTAATTTTGAAAGTAGCATTGATGTGCTGAAATCTTTAGCATAACCAGTATACGACTGGTTTTACTAACATTGCCTTTTACCATCCTAATTTTTAATCAAGTTTTTTAGCACTCGTAAATGTATATTTTAATCGACTTTTCATTGACGCTCCTTATCATTCGTAACTATATATTTCACTTCTATTTTTAATATTTTATCTCAACCTGATGATGATTCAAGAAAGAATCGAAAGCGCTCGTGTGAACCATGGAACATTTGTAAATACCTTCCATCTTGAAGTTAAAAAACTCTTACGAAAGATCAAAAAAATGAACAAAAAAAAGAATCATTAAGCAAGGTATCTCTGTTGTTTTTGTTAATGTTTGCCGGAATAAAAGAGTGCTGCCTAAATACACTAATATATCCATATATATATATATATATATATATATATATATATATAATATATTTATATATATGTTGGTGTGTTGTATTTTTGTATTACCGTTTTATCTGCTTGGCTACATATGTTTCAGATGCTGGATCATGGTTACGATCCAACAGCCTCGGCAGGTCTCGCAGAAGTTGTTGTTAGTTATTGGAAAAAAGTGTTTTTAAGAAAGAAAGAAAAGAGGAAAGGCGGGCGTTGACAATATTGCAGTTTTGACGGTGAAAGATACATTCGATTGTATTGTGTGTGGGGGGTAGCAGATTCAGGTAAGCGTGTGTGCAGATATATGGATATAGGAAGGGGGTTGGAGAGAGGATGATGAAAAGAAAAGTGAGGGGGTAAAGAGGGGAGGAGGAAAAGTTTCAATATTTCGTTTTTAAATTTTAACTGGCTTTTTTTGTTTTTCAGCAAGGTATATTAAATAGATGATTATACCCTTTTTTCTTATAAACACTTTTTTTCCAATAACAAACAACCACTTCTGCGAGACCTGACGAGGTTGTTGGATCGTAAACATGGTCAAACATCTGAAACATATGTAGCCAAACAGATAAAACAGTAATAAAAATAATACACATATTTGCTCTGCAATAGTATTGAGCATTCTCTTCAAGTTTTTATTAATTACCGGTTTTACCATATATATATATATATATATATATATATATATATATATATATATATATATATATACAGACTTTATAGCTTTTTGCTATAAAGTGGGTGTTTATTTTACATTAAATTACTAATTAAAATGAACCCCCACTGTTAAAGCTTTAATTTTTTATATCCTTGGAGTTGCCCGTTTTCTTGGATTTTAACTGTTTTTTTTTTCCTTTTTCTTTGTTTTCGCTTTCAGCACCATCGAACATATATAATAGTTGTAATTTTAAAGGTTTTTCTCAGAGGGAAAGATATTGCAAATTCACGAATATTACACTCAGTAATTTGTTTTCCTAGTTTTACATATTGATTACAAAATATCTGGCCTTGGTGTGGGGTGAGACCAAAACTTGTTGCTATGGTTTCAAATGATCTGAAATAAAAGTAAGGGCAAACTTGATTCCAAATATTATCATGTGTTTTATCTCCCCCCCCCTTTTGTTTTCATACATAGAGTAAATTTCCCAATACATAAAGAATATTTGATACTGGAGATATTTATAAATGTACTCTAATACCAAAAGAGGGAGATGTAATATATGAGAAATTATTACATTTAAGCATCTCCTGGCTGCTATTTGAGATCATTTAAAACCATAGCAGCAAGTTTTAGTCTCCTCGCCATCAAGACCAGAAGTTTGGTGTATGCGTGGGTGTTTGTTTGCGTGTGTGTCTATGTGTGTGTGTGTGTGTGTGTGTGTGTGTGTGTGTGTGTGTGTGTGAAAAACAGTGGTAACATAAGACTGATATTTTATTTTCCTCCGCTTCGCAGTCTTTTTTATTAATAAGAAAGAAAATAAGTAAAGACAACTACATAGTTTTATTATGTTTAAATGTAAATACATTTTTATGGATTTTGACTTGCCTCTAATTAATATTTTTTACTGGAAATATTTTCAAGATGAGGAAAGTGATTGCTTTGAATAATAAATTCCTATCTAGTAAAATATTCATACAGCGAAACGATAATTTGTAACCACCTAAACGCCAAAACAAACATTCAGCAATGTAAAGATACATCTGTGAACATTCTAATATTTTGTTCGGCGAATCGATTGCGCATTAAATTACAGTATGTGTTTTCTGGATATACCCACATTTTAAATACTATTTTAATAATTTATACATTTTCTGTAGAAAAAAACGATTCTTAATACTACACAAAATATAAAAAATTCATAAAAATAAGCTCTGATCATGTTTTAAATCGATAGTGCGGAAAAGATAAAGAAATAGCAAACTAGGTAGTTTCGTAATTTTTAATTTAGTCCATCGTATCAATTTAATTCATTCTACTGCAAGGAAATAAGACAAAATGTATAACTACGATATGCGTAACGTGTTAAACTAAAGAATAAAATAAAAATACACACGCAAGGACGAAATATATATGTTTACATATGTGCGTGTATGTTTGTGAGTGATTCGGTAATATATGTGCTATGAATTATATTTTACCCTTTTTATACACCAATCCTTAATGATTAATGTTATTTTAAAATATCAACAAATCCTATATAAAATAGTTTAGGCACAAATGAAGTCGCTATCGACATAATAATAATTCATTATCAATGCGTCAGATAACAAATCTGTAAAATATATTCCGAGGCTTTGAAATGCTGGAAGATGTTTTTAAGTATATATTCGAGCCTTGCAATGTAGCTATATATATATATATATATATATATATATATATATATATATATATATATATATATATATATATATATGTATATATATACACACACACAAAATATATATACATACATGCATTAATTAAAACAACGGGATATATTCTTACCTGATATTTACAATGGTAAACATCAAACTAATATAAATAACAGTATTTATATATAGAAAATGTAATCTCAACCGAATTTTAAAAAGCGCAAAATGCAATATAGAGTAGAGTTTATTATCTTATATACATGTGTGTGTGTGTGTGTGTGTGTGTGTGTGTGTGTGTGTGTGTGTGTTGACAGCAAGTCATTATTCAAGCACCTGATTGAAAATGACAGAATTTTTATTTCTGATTTTTCTTTATCCTTTCGATTTGCCGAACGGTCTTTTTTATTTCAATCGGCATATTGTACAGCATGGCACCCAAAAGTTGTTGTTAAGCCATATTCTACAGATAATCGAACGCACTGATAAGAAGCGCTTAAGTAGCATATAGCTGGAGAAAACTTTTGGGTGCCATTCTGTACACATACACATACCCATTGAAATAAAAAAGATCGCTCGACGAATCGACAATATATCTAGAAAAAAGAATAATTCTGTCGTGTTGAATCAGATGTGCTTTAATATATATATATATATATATATATATATATATATATATATATATATATATATATATATATATATAGTAATCGACATACAGTTCTGTTTCGTTGTATCACAACTCACAGTTTCGCTAGACTAGCACCTTTCCCAAGCCGAGAAGCGAACCTAGAACTATCTTGTTGACAGTCAGCAGTTCAACCGATTACGGGTCTAATCAAACAAAACTATGAATATTAAATACATTTAAAGAACATTTTTAATTTAAAAAAAAAGAAAATTATTTTCCGATGTGTTATGTAGCATGGTATAATGTTATTATGATTATAAATTAGTAGACAAAAACTTTACCAGCTGTTATCCGTTAGTAAAAAATGATGGAGCTTTAAAAGTTTGTTGGTAGAGGATATATTAGATTAGCGGATGTTAAAATAAAAAGTGTGAAGAAGAGGGAGTTGTAACGTAATTTAAAGTGAAAAGAAAAAAGGAAAATAGGGAGAGATAAAAAGAAGTACTACGATTGAATATAATTTAATACGTGACAATAAGGCTGTCAAAAAGCTATATTCCAGACAATTTACAATTGGTTGGACGGTTGAACAAGTTCATCGGAATAAAGTCATGCTGCCTATCTCAAACCTCCGGCTTTGTGGGTGGGTGGGGGGAGGTTGAATTTTACGCTAACTTTTACCATGAAAATATCAAATCTACTTTCTAGAGTTTGATATAACTAGAAAGACATATTTCTTGTTATATGAACCCAATTTGTTATTTTTTAAAATTTTTATCTTAATAAATTTATACATTTATTCATACAGTTTATTATATAGTATTCATTTTAACTTTTTGTTTTATATATATATATATATGTATATACATACATTTATATTGTGATTAAAGTTTTTTTATCTGTTTATGCATTTGTATTTGTATTTTTATTTTGCATTTTTTACATACTTATTTGTTTATATATTTATTTTTTATTTATTTATTTATTTATTTCAATTATTTTATTTTGTGTTTATTTAAATATTTTATTATATAAAAAGGTGTACCCTAATATAGATTATTTTCAGAAGGGTTTTGCAAAAAAAATATTTATATTTTTTTTGCAAAACCCCTAAAATGACTTGTGATCTTTTAAGTTGATAATCCTCACAAACTAAAATACTACACTGCTTTTGGGAACCTTATTAATCTTTAAAATTTAATGCATTTTTGCAGTAATTCTTTGTATACATTTCAGAAAATTAATAATTATTTTTTTTTGTTGGGATAATTAAATATATGTAAGGGAATAAGAATAGTTAACTATTTAACTAACTATAATAAGTACTGAAAATGTATGTCATGACACAAGTTGGAATAGATACATCGAAATTATTGCTAATCTGCTGAAAAGAAAGCGGGCACTCTCTATCGTGCTAGAAAGTTACTTACGTCTGAAAGTGTCCTGTATCTCTACAAAGCCACCATTCGCCCGTGTATGGAGTACTGCTGTCACATTTGGGCTGGTGCGTCTGCTACTAGTACCTCGCTACTGGACAGCGTCCAAAAGAGAGTCACGAACCTAATAGGTCCTGAACTGTCATCTAAACTTCAGCCCCTGTCCCACCTACGAAATGTTGCATCTCTCTGCCTGTTTTACAAGTATTTTAATGGTGGATGCTCTGACGAACTACAGACACTTATACCCCCTCGACTAAAATACCCCGGACAAATTCGACAATCAGCGAAGTCCCACCCCTTTACAGTTGAGATCCCTAGATGTAAGAAAGCTTTTACTCTAATATCTTCTTCCCCAGAACTTCACGACTTTGGAATTCTTTTCCGGTGTCCTGCTTCCCCAACTGTGCTGACATGCAGAAATTCAAGTGTAATGTGAACCAACATCTTGCTGCTAAACTTCCTACATAGTACCTCTGTAACTTATGTCCCCGATAGTAGCTCCCTACATCAAAGTATCAACGTGCCTTCTTCGGGGTGAAAATGTAATAAAAGATAATAATTCTGACTTTTTATAATATGTTTTTTATTATTTTTTTTTAATTTTCGTTGCAGTTTTAGTTTAATTATAGCGTATTTTTATTAGTAATTGTATTGAGATTATTCATAGGGTGGAAGTGTTTCTTTATGAGATTAAGTAGTTTTCCTTCGTTTTTTATTTACACTTAAAGTCTGGGTGCAAATCATATAGTTTTTCTTTCTTCTCTTATTTCTGGATGATTTGCTATTAGATGCATTAGATTCCTGTTTTCTATTTCTCTTACGACTCTCTTTAAGTGCTCTATCATAGAACAGTTTGTGACTTATAAAAATGTGTACACTATAGGAATTATTGCTTATTCTCTTACTGATGAAATTTGGGATATTTTTAATTATAGATGTTGGATGGTTTTCATGTAGGGTCGGTATTATCTTTTTATAAGATAAATATATGTTGTTTTTTATTATCAAGAGTTACCTCTTTAAAATAACAGTTTTGGTATTTACTACAATTTACACTTTTAAATTCATTTTTATAAACTTTTTAAACATCATCTTCCTCAATTTTTCACATTTAGATCTATTTGAGTCTCTCATGATAATAAGTCCATCGTCTTTGAATGTTAGATTATAACCGCTTATATTTCAGTAATTTAGCGAATTCTAGGGTCCATAGAAGAATTGAAAAGGCTAGCATGATCTTTATTGCGTCCGTGGTTTTCCATGATTTTTTTTATACAGTTGTTTCCCATCTCTTTAAAATCTCTATTAAATCCTCTCATATATCTTTAGTAATATTGTAAATGCTAATACTTACTTGAAGGGTAATAGCTTTCAATGCTGAAGTGGATGAAAGGGAATTTCTTTTTATCTTCAATGCCAGAGAACTAATTGATCGTTTCAGCAGTATTAATCTATAGGTTAAGAATATAAGCAGCGTTCATTTGTGCGTTATTCTCAAGAGATTTTTTCCGACTTCATGTGTCGAATTTCGGTTTTGGTGAAATGTATTAATCTAGTTGAGGGTTTATGTGTGATATTGTGTAAAAAATTATATATATATATATATATATAATATATATATATATATATATATATATAATAACTATTAAACCCATACAGACATTAGCGTTGCATCCTTTCAGGTATCATCACGATTAACACTAGTCGATTGATATGAACCAAGCGACAGAAGCCATCCCTGGCTTCATTAGCAGGGAACTTATCAATTTGGCTACTGTTAACGGCGAGAAAAGCTGTTGAATTTTAAACATTTTTTTTTCAAAAACTTTTCAACGGCTGTTAGAGTGATCTTATAATTATATGATAATCTGTGCGTCAGAGCTAAATTAACCGGCTTAATTTAACTGAAAGTGCTCAATGATTAGAAACGAGTTTCTTAAATAGGCATACATAAATATTTACTATAACTACTAAAGACCTAAAGACACTAGTGTTTCATCCTTTTGTTGTGCAGCGGGGGTACATATTTTAGAGATGACGGGGCGTCATATCGGAGACATGTATCACGCGACATGATAACAGAGATAATCAATATGATGAAAATACTGAGGGAGAGATTTATAACATACTGGGATGATTATACGCGGGGACTTCAAAGAAATATCCGGAGTTGAGACTATTATACTGTTCTCGTTTGCACCGAGAGGGGAGATAGATCACTTGAGGGGGAGTTATCAAAAGTTCATTACACAAAACACATTTACATTTTCGGATTGAAGGAATGACAAAGAACAAAGACAACAGTTCTGGGCTTGACCTTTACTACTGATCTTAAATGGAATGCGTACATCAAACCTGTTGCCAAGGCCGTCGGAAAAATGGTGGGATCCTTCTATCGATCCAGTAGATATCTCACTGCTGTTGCAATTCTCTATCTATTTAAGAGCCAGGTACGTCCAAGGATGAAGTACTGTTGCCACATCTGGGCAGAAGATGCTAGAAAGTACTTGTCCTGCCTTGATAGGGTTCAAAATAAATTTCGCGGCTTCGTGGAGATGTACTTTTCTCTTCGCTGCAACCTCGCAGAAAAGATATTGCGAGTTTGTCTCTGCTTTATCGTTATTTTCTTTGCAAGTGCGTGACTGAGCTTCAATCTATGGTCTCCCCTCGCAAACTTTCACAAGAAACACTCGTCTACCTGAAAACTTTATCAATAATTCCCCCACTCTTTATCTGTGCCTAAACCTAAACATAGATTCCATGAACAAAGCATATTTCTTGAAATGCACGCCTGTGGAATTGTTTTTCGTTTTCATATTTTCCAGCTTACTACAATATGGTTGTCTTCAAGTCCAATGTAAACAAGTTCTTACTGAACCGTTCCACCTAAGTGAACATTTTTACCGAATTTCCATTAATAAAAATTACTAGATTGTCACATTGATTACTCTGCACTCTTAACCCTTATCCTCGAGTGGTTTCTGACCTTGATAAGTGGTAATGCCTATGTAAAAAAATGATGATGGGGATTTCTTTATTCATCTATCGACCGATTGATGAAGTAAGGATATCCAAGCTTTTTTCCACTACATGGTCTACTGTTCTCCCTTCGCCTCTAAGGGGATTCCAGTCTCCAACTGACTCTATCACTGTGGGCGATTGTGATCTTCTCTCCTTAGTTACATAAGAAGGAGACAGCCCTTCTTATGTAACACTTTCGGGAATCATCAGTGAAGGGTGTCATTATTAACACGAGTCGATAGATCTGTTCCCGGCGACAGAAGCCATCCTGGCTTTATTAGCAAGGATCTAATGCATTCAGCTAGTTATCGGCGAGAATTGCTGTTGAATTTTAAACATTCATTTTTTACTGCTTTTAAACGTCTGTCAAAGTGACCAAATCATTATATAATTATCTGCGCATGAGCGCTAAATTGACCGACTTAATTCAACTGAAATTTCTAAACAATAAGAAACTCGTTGCTCAAAGGGGCTGATATAATTATTTACGATAACTACTAAACACCTACAGCCACAAGTGTTTCATCCTTTCGGGTATCATCAGTGTAAGGTGTCACGATAAACACCAGTCGATAGATCCGAACCCAGCGACAGAAGTCATCCCTGGCTTCATTAGAAATGGCTTAGTCCACTCGGCTACTTTTAACCGAACAGAATTTTACTACTGAATGTTGTATTAATTGATCCGAGCAACACAGATATTCCGATAGAGGTTTGGACACCGGGAAAATGGAATGTCAGACAAATATGCATCAGGAATCTAACCAGAATACATAAGCGCTTTTCTTTATAATGACGGTATTTAACCTTTCTTATTTTCTCTTTATTTTCGCTCCAACTCCTTACTTTTTGTCTAATCTTCTTCCTTTAATGGGTCTTTCTGATCATTCTATTGTGATGTTTAAATTAAACTTACGCTGAAGTTTTTTATTGATTGTCGCTTCCATTTGTAGGCGTTTACTTACCAGAGGACAAATGAGATTCACAGCTTCTTATGTTTGATACGCGGGAGGCCTATATTGGGTTAGGGTATCTGAATAGTGCGGAAAAAGAGGTTACTATCTAACATCCTGTAAGATTTGACATATTTCATCGCCATAATTTGAAATCAAAATCTCTTCAGTCCCCTTTTGCTTTTCTCATTTACCATGATTCTTACAGAAGAATAAGCAATGTTTGCAAGATTTGGCTGAGTCTAGATATTCGTAAACAATTCGCGATTCTATTTGACCGCTAAAGGTTGTACTTACACTTTAAAGAATCCTCAATAGTGATATTTATAATTACAAAACTACTATATCTCCTTTATTAATGGGCATAAAGTTATTTCATCTTTTATTGATGAAGCTTATCTCGTTGCTCGGCCCATTATTCATAATTTTGTTCTTACCGATATTAGCGTT
Source organism: Euprymna scolopes (assembly GCF_053919585.1). NCBI lineage: Eukaryota > Metazoa > Mollusca > Cephalopoda > Sepiida > Sepiolidae > Euprymna > Euprymna scolopes. The sequence continues at coordinate 10,866,945 of NC_136484.1, read as the reverse complement.
TTTCGTTTAATTTTGAAGAGTGATAAGTAATTTTTATTTTATAAGTATCACCTAAAGACGGTTGGTAGTTTTGTTTTTTTTGTTTTTTGTTTTTTTTACTAGTCAAAGACTGGTTCTGCTCTTGGTGTCATTGTCATACGTTTTATTCCTTAAATGTCTTCTATCATTTTAATATTATTTTATTTTCGTTTATCAAAAGTATGTTTCCTCTTTTGTTTGAAGGAGGTTTCTGATAGACTAACTTTTAAAAATCTTGGTGGTTTTTCTGACTCTACTTAATATCGTCCGGCAAGATTAGTAATTTCTTTCAGAGTTGTATTTTTTTATGGATAATTCAGTAGAGGTTAGCATCATTGCGTTTGACATTTCGAAGGCGTTCTACATAGTGTGACATTTTCGCCTTCGATCGATTACTTTGCATCGGTGTTGACATATTGGCATTATTTATTTATATTCTCTCTCAATGAAAATTGCGAAAATCTCTGTAAAAGTCCTCTTCAATCCCTATTCCTATAAATCTGGATGCTCTTCAGTGATATATTGTAAGTTTTACCCTGTTTCTTATTTACAAAATAAAATAATCTATGCTGATTATACTGCTCGTTATTGTTCTTGGAAATATATACGATCTATTCCGAATCAACCTAAAATGGAGCTACTCTCAAAGTTGTCTTATGTTAATTTGTGGATTGAGATAAAAAAAAAACTTGTATCGTTTCACTTTGACTAAACTCGTGTCTTTCAATTGTAGCCCTGCCTCTTTTCTTCCTAACATTTACTGGACGACTTTGTTCTAAAAGAGAAAGGAACTTTGATACCTTTTGGTATTACATCCTATCAAATATGAGTTGCATTACATATGAAACTTCTATCTAGTTCTGATTCCTGCAGGTAATCAGCATCAGTATTGTTTTTATATTTCTAGTTTGATGAATCTTCCTAATTTTTAAAGGCTTTTGATACTTGCAAACACGCACTTCCAATTCAATTTCCCCTATTCCTTTTTTTCTCTGAAAACTCCCTCTGGCTGCCGTGATCTTGCTAGGCTCGGGGTGTATTATACATTATACTATAGGTTGTGTTCTTTACAATAGTCTGATCGGATTTGTTTTTCTTTGTTATACTCGCTGTCTTGTAGTCCCAGTAATTTTAATGTTCGATATATATATATATATATATATATATGTGTATATATATAACATATATATAACATATATATCATATATGTATAACATTTATAAAAGTTAGATATGCATATATGTATGTATGTATGTGTGTATGTATGTATGTATGTATGTATGTATGTATGCAAACATTTTTTTTAAATTCAAGCGTCTGTAATTCATATCAATTAGACTGTTGTTTTTCGTCGATTCGTACGTGGAGTTATTTTGAAAATTATGTGTGAATTTGTCAACATCATCATCATTATCATGTACTGCATATGTGTGAGTCTAAAACAAACCTTTTATTTTTAAAAAATCCGTCTGTAATTCATATCAATTGGATTGTTGTTTTTCCTTGATTCGTACGTTGAGTTATTTAGAAAATTGTGTGAATTTGACAACATCATCATTATCATGTACTGCATATGTGTGAGTCTAAAACAAACTTTTAATGTAACAAAAAAAAACAAGCATCTATAAATCATATCAATTGGACTGTTGTTTTTCCTCGATTCGTACGTTGAGTAATTTTGAAAATTATGGTTGAACAAACATTTTATTTTAAAAAAAATCAAAAAAACAAAAAAGGAAGGAGGAAAAAGATCAGGAATGAAAATGGACAAAAACGGTCCAGCCGCTGATCACTTACTATGTATGACTTTTGGAATGTTCCTTCATGTGTATTTTACATGTATATGTGTGTGTACGTATGGATAGGCATGTGTATCTATGTGCGTATTTGTGTGCCTCTACGTGATTATAGTTGCATGTGTGTTCCCATGCATACGTATGTTGGCGTACATCTGTATGTACGCATGTGTTTATTGTCATGTGGATGTGGGGTGGAGAGGGCTCCCGTAAGCCGTAGTGAAGGCAACCCTGCTAGGAGAAGCAAATCTTAGATTTAAAAAAAAAATAAAAAACATAAAGCGGGTGACCAGTACTCGCATTTAGCTGGTCTGCAGTTTGACTTGTTGTTGGCTATCTTGCTCTTGCTTATTGCTGGGTGTCAACATTCTGAACCGAGAGAGAAATTTAGCTGTCGTAGAAAGCTAAAACTCTGTAACATCATCTGTGCATAGATACTCCCTCAGCCATGGAAAAGTTGTAACAAGTGTAGGCCTGAAATGCTGGAAGCATGTAATAATTGATCTGCCAACATATATATATATATATATATATATATATATGTGTGTGTGTGTGTGTGTGTTCATGTACAGGTGTGTTTATATGTGTATATGTATGTGTATATGTATGTATATATGTATTTGTGTATGTATATACATATATATATTGTTTGTATGCATGTGTATATATGCATGTGTCTATGTGCATATATGCGTATGTGTGTATGTGTATATATGCATGTGTGTATAGGTATACATGTATATGTGTATGTATGTGCATGTTTGTGTATCAATGCATATTCATGTATGTGTATGTATATGTAGGTAAGTGTATGTATATATATATGTGCATATGTGTGCATATGTGTATATGTATGTATATGTGTGTATGTATTTGTATATGTGTGTATCTATATGGATGTACATGCGTATATATGCGTCTGTGTATGTATATGTATGTGTGTGCATTATGCATTGTGTATGTATATATGTATATATGTGTCTGTTTACAGATATGCATGTGTGTATGTATATATATACGTATATTTGCATTTATATATATATATATATATATATATATATATATACTATTGGCCCTCTAGTGTATGTTTATGTATCTATATGTATTGTTACATTATAAAATAGTTGTTCCCTTTTAATGTAAGGAAAAAATAGGGAATTAGTTAAATATAAATATGAAATAGGATAGTCAAGGATTTGAACTTGCGAAGCTAGATTTGGAATTGAAAATTCCAATAATAAGTTAATATAAATACAGAATATTATTGAAATAAGGAATTACAATTGTTTAACTTACATATCTGTATATGGAAAAGGAATGTAATAATGAAATTTTTTTCTGGTAAGGAATTTAATCGTCAATTTGAATCGTAAACATATTTTATAAAAATGTTATTTGGAAAATAGGTTACTGATCTCGGGGCTATGTCAAGTTTGCCAACGTGATGCATGTCATGCAACGTGCTTTATGAGTAGATGTTTACTCATGCTATGACGTTACGAGTTCTCAATATAAGAAAGAGTTCGAAGTTAGTTTGGGGGAGTGAGATCAGTTACATCAGAGGAGCAGAGAGGGTCAGACCGATTCTCATTTAGAATCAATAAACACTCTAGAAGTGAGAGGGTTTTAGAAATAACCATGTAAAGAAACTTTGAATTCCTCACGCGAAATCATGGACCGGTCATGAAATAACGGACGTCATCATCTTTTTGTATCTGCGTCTTCTGTATTCATCATTACAACGAGAAAGGTAACACACTATCTCTCGGTCTATCTATCAAGATATTAATAAATCTCCTCTCATTGTGTATTATATGTATCCTGTCGTTATATATAAGAACTGTCTGTTATTTTATATATACCCGGTTTATGTATCCAATCTTTTGTCTCTTACATCATGAAGATTTAAGACATATGAACACTCAACACACAAGCTCTCTCCTAAGACTGTCTCTATCACACTAAGACTCCCCTAAGACTCTCACAAATACGAACAACAAATAACATCAGTCCTCTTCTAATAAGAATTACATAACAGTATGTGTATTATGTATTGTGTATGTATGTATGCATATATGTGTGTTATATGTATGTGTGTGTGTATGTATATGTATGTATGTATGTAAGTGTGCGTGTATATATATATATATATATATATATATATATATATATATATATATATATATATATATATATACTGGTGACCGTCTTCAGTGTCATGTCTGATTGAGCATGTGAATTTTGCCAGCAGGACTAAAGCCATTTTCGGCCCATGAACTTTCAGTGCCTGAGGGAGTGGCACTCGTCTGACAAGACGTTGCAATCATCATGTATGTATGTATGTACGTATGCATGTATGTATGTATTCAATGAATCTCCGTATTCTAAAAGTTTTATTCGATCAATCACGGATTTGTAGAACTCTGATTTCGCTGACGGTTTCCTTTCTGCCTGGAACCTTAGTCTTTTTCATACTAAAACTATTAGGCATATGTAATTTGTTTTCAATATTCATATTTCGTTTTTGTTAGCACCTCATATTAAATGCCTTCTCGCTCTGTCTGAGTAATTCCCTTGAATAACACACATAGTCCGTTCAAAACATCTATCTACATAGGTATTTCACACAGGTTTAAATGTATTTAATATTTTTCTGATATAATTAACTGTATCTATATTAAATCACTTCGTTGGAATCATTTTTTATTTAAGTGGAACCAACAACCGAACACAAAACAATCGAAGTTCTCTTAACTTTGTGTTTGTGTGTTCGTTACCGCTTACATGCATTGCTGACAGAAATATGAACTATCTATATAAATTCTGCTTTGCACAATAACTTTCTGCCATCAATGTAATAGCTTGTTCGTTTTGCCTCGTGTTTACATGGGCATGACTCTGTTTCAGTCGTTACATGGGCGTAAGTGTGTTACATTCAAACAACGTTTATTTCAATTTTATATTGACATATTTGTTAGGATTCTTCTGAATTTAAGAGCAAAAGTAGACAATACTGGTGCTATATTTAGGGAGTTTTGGATGCCAGAATTGATAACTTATATTTTTCATTATTCTCAAAATTATACATATTTAGGTTTGTATATTCACGAGGTTTTTGGCCATTGTAACATCTAAAATCCAACATTCAAAGTTAAAGAATTCTTCATTCTTTCTCGATGGATTTTATTTCTTAAGCAATACTAACTATGTGGCTTGCTCGATTTTGGCGGTCTCTCTGAGGAGTGATGGTCTTAGTGTTTGGTATTCTCTGGTAACTATCAAATAAATGTGTAAGCCTTACCATAGTACTCTACTCTGAAAGATGCATAGTCGTGAACTATTGAAAAACATGTCTTTCCCTATGAAGAGATTCTCGCTCAAGAAGATTATGTTTAACTTCTGGTACATATTTTATTACGGCATCATTTTTTATAAAAGCCATCAGTTATGCTTCATTTGCTTTGTGTAACAAATGTTCTTCGTCAAAGAGGGATATGTACAGCGAAAATTTGTAGACCTTCACCTCATCTAGGAGAAAGGTCAGCAGTTTCATACACCACAAGAAATCCTTGGGAGAAAAGAGAGGGCCTATTGTTTGTCTTTAGTAACGTCAAAAACCACACTAATTCCGGAGAAAAATGATCGAACACTGTTGCCATAATTTTTATGCCAATTATAAACAGATCATGGACATTCACGTGCTTATTTTCATTGAAATCGGTAGGAATGTTGCGAATAGACACTCCATTAGAAAGAGGTAAAATGCCTTTGGTTTATATGCAAGTTTCTCCTAATCTCCATGATCTCAATTCGTCCTTGATGCTTTGTCTCCTTGTGATGTTAATTGGTGGTATAGTTCTGTAAGAAACGTACACTGACACCGAGTCAACTTATCAAAAACCTTTAAACATTATGCAGATTCAATGTTCTGAGGACTTCGATTGTTTTGTATTCCAATTATAGTACTCAAAAACTTCAACCAGAACATGCGCCCATACTTACAAAACTGTTTAAACGTTGTCTTATAGAGAATTGCTTGCCATCACCCTGGGAAATCTCATTAAGATGCCCTGTATTTAAGAATCCAGGTTATCGCTCATCTCCCTCTCAGTACAGACCAATCACTCTCCTGTGCGTCATGAGTAAGTTGCTGGAATCAGTATTAAATAGAGAAGTTCAACCATCTCAGAAAAAAAAACAACCTTCTTAGTGGCACGCAATATAGTTTCCATCCAACTATATCTGCAGAAGATAGGCTTACATTTACATCTCATAGGATTAGACAATCTCGATGGAGGCTACCTTTCAAAGGCAATTTCTCTTGATATATAAAGGCTTTGATAGAGTATGACATAAAGTTTTACTTCACAAGAGCTCCAGCTATGTCTTCTCAGTTATTAAATAATTTCTATCTAACAGGTTCATAAGAGTAGTTGTGTATGGGCAGAAATCAGAAGCTCACAGTATTAATGATGGAGTCCTTCAGGGGTGCATTCTGGGCCCAACTCTTTTCCTGATCTACATGAATGATTTTCTAAATCACATCTTTACATCATTCGTATATATTTATGCTGATGATCCTACCAGCTATGGTAGCACATCTAAGACCGCAAACGAACAAGTTCTCTCCGATTGTCTCTCCTCTGATCTTAAGCAAGTGGTACACTTAGGTAAAAGGTGGCTTGTTACTTTTAATGCATCTAAAACCAAGCTTTTATATTTACGTCATTAACGCTCAGATCCCAATATGGCATCAATTGAAATGAATGGCTCTCGTCTTGGGGAAGCCTCATGTTTTGACAAGCTTCTGGGTCTGGCTTTACTCCTGATCATACATGGAACACTTGCATTAAATCCCTTGCCAAGGCCGCTGAAAAAATGGCGGATCCGTCTATCTATCCAAGAAATATCTCACTGCTGATGCAATTCTCTATTTATATAAGAGCCAGGTACGCCATAGGATGGAGTACTGTTGCCACATCTGTGCAGGAGTTGTTAGAAAGGACTTATCATAGTCTGGAAGGGGATATCCTTTTCTCTTCCCTGCAACTTCTTTGTCACAGAAAAGATGTTGCGAGTTAGTTCTTTTTTATCGTTATTTTCATGCCAAGTGTTCGACTGAGCTTCAATCTATGATCCCCCTCGCCAAACTTTCACAAGAAACACCCGGCTAGCAGAAAACACTATCACTAATTTCCCCACTCTTTATCTGTGCCTACATCTAAACGTAGATTCCGTAAACAAAGCTTCTTTCTTAGAACTGTAGCCCTATGAAATTGTCTTTCGCTTTCCTGCTTTCCAGCTGACTATAACATGGGTGTATTTAAGTCTAACGTAAACAGGTTTTTTATGAGCCGTTCCATATAAGTTAAAACATTTACCGAATTTCCATTACTAACGATTACTTTATTGCCCAATTGTCTACTGCACACGTTTTAACCCTTTTCCTCTATCGGCCACAATAAGCTCCATCGTTGATCATTCAGTCATTATTCCTTGGTGTGAGAGTGAGCGTATAACTCATTGTTTAGCTGGACAAGTCGTGGACAATTTCACTAAACTACGTAGAAGTGATAACCGAATCCAAGGCACTTTCAACACTCAGTGTCCCAGCGTACAACTACTCGATTCCTTGGAACGGGTCTGCAAAACCAGGATGATCGCAAAGCACTTTGTAACTTGTTGTGAAAGTTACTTTGATGTGTGTCTTACACTGTTAACGAGATGGTTACGAACTGCACACCGAACTGCCTTTCTAGTCATAATGTGTTGTACATCATTTTAACCGTAAATTGTTCCCAAGATCTCTTTGATTCCATTCGCATCAAAGAACGTTTTTTGACATCCATACGATTCATCAATGTGCGGAAGTTCTCGAGCATCAGGACAACAGGCCCTCTTCAGGCATCTCAGGTTTAAATTTTGACGCTTTCCAATAAAGTGGCTGACTGAATGTTACAACTGAAGTCAGCAATGTTGAACAATATTGCAAGACCACGAAACTGAGACCTGAAATGATGATGGAGTTGAACTGCTTTCTCAAGCTGCAATGGAGCGACTGCAGCCTCGGGATTTACAGGCAAAACAACTAACTGTCCAATGCTTGCGAACGTCTTGCGAATTTCCTTTCCAACGAAGAGGTTTTAAGCAAGCAACACAAATCCATGGGGTTATAATCTAAGGCAGACTGGCATAGAAGCGAAGTTGAAGATGGGATCATAGATTTTCTATTGGTATTGACGAGTTTTGTCGTAGTCTCTATGCTGTCATTCTTCTGCGCTTTTCATCCTTTCCCTTAATTTGGAAATATTTCTTCAGGATGTTTATTGTCTTTTAACGGAACTTTACAGTCTTTACACTCTGCTATAAAAAGCGAACCGCTATACTTCTCGATCAGCTAATTATTAGTGAAGGCACTAGTGTCTCCTTCTATGAGATGTTCTGTCAATTTCTTTCCAAGATTTGTAACAGTCATTTGCTCTTCATCGTTGTCATCGAAAAAAGCACACACTCTCAGAAACGCTTGCTCTTTTTCTATGTTTCTAGGTTTCTATGTTTTCTATGTTTCTAGGTTTCTATGTTTTCTATGTTTCAAGGTCTCTTTACCATTTGGCAGTTTCTTTTAAGTAGATCACCCTCTCTGACGGAGAGGATTTCCGTAATTTGTGCTGAAGCTAATAATCACATAAACGATGATACAGACAGTACGTCATTTCCAAAGTACGTGATTCTCCATTAAATTGTGCTTGCTAGGCCATCATTGCGATGGTCTTTTGCAATGTCAAGTCATTATTACGATGTTCCTTACAAACTCACGCGTTTTAACAATTCTATAGTCATCCAAATCAGCATTAGACTGTTTCACTTCACGTCAACGGAAGAAACAATGCGCCGTATACCATAGAATAAAGTAGACACACTTTCCTGGCAGGTTAGAGATGAATGGAAGTAGCTTTCTTATACACATTTATCTGCTTCCTGTTTATGTAGTTCATATAACATCTCTTGTGCACTACCGCTTGAGCAGCTTCCACTGTGCTTACGCCTCTCTTAATACTGGCTATATTGATCCCTCCTCCTTTCGAACCAATCGCTACTCTTTCTCCATTATCCTCGTAGTTCATTGTTGCATAAGGGACAAATCTGTTAACTTTCCATCATTTTCATCAGTTCTGTAAAAAATAAAAATCAAATGCTAAAAAATAAATGTATAAAGAATAATATAATGTATAATAATATAAGAATATGAAAATAACTGCATAAATGTATCTTCGAAGCCACCACGTTATTGATATACAAAAAAATATAATAGTCTCTGACAGTGGAGTCGCCTTATATACAAACCTATGACAGACACAAAAAGTCGCGTTTAATATTTAATAGTTTTGACGGCCATCATCTTGGGCGTCACATTTGGACCCGGTAATCTTATGTGGTAATCTTGTGTTGTAAACCATTACGAGGTTTTCCCCGAAATGTAATACTACCAAAATAATTATACTTTTTCATGGAATTTGGTCAGGTTAAAAGGTGTGTCGTATTTTGATTGGAGAAAATAGCATTATTCCAAGTGTTACCAAACAATGTTTATCGTTTTATTGCAGGTCGATATTTTTTTCAATTTTGAAATGGTTATAAAACGCAGAAAAGTTCACTTTTGTACACTGGAGAAGCATAATAAGGTGCCATTTTCTAATATTTGAACAAATATTTTGAAAGTTATACTTTTGTTTATTTTCTAGTAATTGTAAGTGTGTATCACTTTATTGCAGGTCACCCAAAATGTCTGGAAAGGGTTCGATTGAAAGCTGCTGAAAAGGAACATGTTGCAAGCCTTGCAGCAGGTTTTTTTCTCTCATAAATCTATCCATGAAGTTGCAAGAGCTCGCAGAACATTGTCTCTATTCGTTGAATATCCAAACATCAAGCTAATGACGGACAAACATACAATAATGTCAGTTTCTGCCCTTCAGGTTAGTAAAATCCGCCGACAACTTATCAAGCAGCCGGGCAGTAACAGTACCGCTATATTTGACAATGCTGGAATACCTTTCTGGTCCGGAATGACACGCTGCAATGTTTTAAACAAAATTGCAAGAAGTATTAAACCCTTGCGGTGTGTTTAAACCAAACGCATGAGGATAAACGTTTGGCTTGGCCTCGGAAATATATAAAAAACAACTTTGAAAATGTTCTTTTCACCGATTAGGCCGGAGCAACACTTGATGGACCAGATAGGTAGGGCCAAAGTTTGGAATCCTCTTGGATTTCCTACCCTTCGTCGATTCCATCGTCAATGGAGAGGTGGAGGTGTAATATTTTGAGCTGTAATAATCTGCTATGTGTTAATTGGACCCTTTCGAGTACCAGAAGATGTCAAACTGACAAGCCAGTATTATATATTATTTTTAAATTAGCATTTGTCACCATGACTTGAAGGCCTTCCATTGGCGCGTCATTGCAAATTGGATTTTATGCACGACAATGCGCCATTCCACGCAGCCAAGGCCACGACATCCTACTTTACGTCAGTTAGCATTAGTGGAAAGAATTTGACGGCATGGGCACTTTGTTCTCTAGGTATACACCCAATTGAGTGGGCCTGATCAATAATTAAGAGTAAGGTTTGTGAAAGATGTGTTCAATTGTCCTGGAAGGATGAAGTTTGGGGGAAGATTTCGGAAGTTTTATATAGCATCACATCATCTCAAATACGCCAATTGACATCATCAGTTGACAAGTGTTTATTGTCACGTGATTTGGAAGCATGGGAGTTATGTTGTCGTGATTTGGAAGCATGGGAGTTATGTTGATAAATAAATATTTCCTTAAAGAAAATATTGTAAAATTCGTGATGTTTTCGTTTAATATTGTTACTGGAGATGTTCATTATTTCATATCAGTAGAAATAAGAAGTTAGACTATTGTTTTATCACCGGAAATATACATTTTTAGGCATTTGCAATAAAGTGATACACACTTATATTATCAGAAAATAGAAAAATTATCATAACTTTCATGCAATTTGTTCAAATTCCAAAAAAATCAGGGAACAGATACACCTTGTTATGCTTTTACAGAGTACCAAATTTGAATTCTCTGCAATTCAAAGCAATGTCAAAATTTTTAAAAATATTGGTCAGCAATAAAGCAAAGCACAGGATGTAAATACTCGCCCGCAACACTAAGTCAGTAAAGTAGAATTCCTTTCGGTGTATTTTTGAAGAAATTAAACTTATGCTATCTAATCATTTCAATAAAGTATTCTAATTTGGAACTAAACTCAACACACGAACACATTTACTCGAGTTCTTCAAATTGTGGCCGTGTGTTCGGTAAAGAATCCATTGATTTTTGACAGAGTAACTCGACCATACATGAATATATTTCATTATCAAAATTTCCTCTGTGATACGGCTTGGCACGTGATAAGTATGAATTCCAGCGATTCATTTAAACCTTTTTTACAACATATGTTAATATATTCCATTTATTCTACCCAGCCTTTCCCGGACATCTTTTATGATCTTATTTCATATTTTAATCGCTCTGCTTTTGCATTGTTTTTTTTAACTGTTTTTCAATTTTGATAAGAGTTTATAAAGTCATAGTTTATTATTGTAATTTCAACTTTATTATATATATATATATATATATATATATATATATATATGTGTGTGTGTGTGTGTGTGTGTGTGTGTGTGTGTATTCGCGGTTGCGTTTTACTTTTTTGTTAGAATTTTTTAGACTAATTAATGTACTAGAATTGTATGTTAAACATACTTTTCGTTTGAACATGTATTATTATTATGATAATAATAATAATAATAATAATAATAATAATAATAATAATAATAATAATAATAATAATAATACCTAGGAGTACTGGAAGCAGACCCCATCGAAAGCAACAGAAATGAAAGAGAGAATTAGACAGAAATACCACAGGAGAACAAATAAACTTCTCGAAACCAAATTATATAGCAGAAACCTAATAAAAGGCATAAAGGCATTGACACTATCACTAATAGGATACTCTTGACAATTCATAAGAAGGACTAAAGATGAACCCCCACGACGTAAACACCCTCGACAAACCCGACAGGCAGCTAAATCTCACACGGTAGAGATCCCTAGATGTAAAAAGATCTTTCTACTCCAGTAATTTCTTCAACAGAATCGCTAGACTTTGGGATACCATTCCAGGTCCCTGCTTCCCCAACTGTACTGACGTGCAGAAGTTCAAGTGTAACGTGAACAGACATCATGCTGCCCGAATCCCCACATAGTACCCCAATAGATTTTACCCCTGATAGTAGCCCCCTACACCAAAGTGGCAATGTGCGTTGTTTGGGTGAAAATGTAATTATTTTTTTTTAAACTGAGACAGTTCGATCAGGAAATCAGGAAAGTGTTCGACTGAGCTTCAATCTATGGTACCCCCTCGCCAAACTTTCACAAGAAACACTCGTCTAGCTGTAAACACTATCAATAATTTCCCCCACTCTTTATCTGTGCCTAAACCTAAACGTAGATTCCATGAACAAAGCTTCTTTCTTAGAACTGCACGCCTGTGGAATTGCCTTCCGTTTTCCTGCTTTCCGGCTGACTACAATATGGTTGTGTTCAAGTCCAAAGTAAATAAGTTCTTGATGAGCCGTTCCATATAAGTTATCAAATTTACCAAATTTTCATTACTAATGATTACTATATTGTCCAATTTCTACTGTACACTCTTTAACCCTTATCCTTGAGTGGCCTCTGGGCCTTGATAATGTGGTGATGCCTTTTTTAAAAAAAAAAATAAAAGGAAGCTCATAATCATGCACAACGCACTACATCAGACGATGTTGTCTGACTCTAAGTAAGAAGAAAAGACGGCGGGAGGCGACTGGTTAGTATAGAAAACTGTGAATGACACTAAAAAGAACTGGAAAAATACATAATGCAAAACACTAAATAGTAATCATATCAGCGAGAGACACTAAAATAATAAAAAAAAATCAGAACACAGAGAGACGCTGAATAAGACAAGAAAAGAAAAGTGGGGAGAGAAACAACTACATGGACGATTCATAACGATAACAAAAGATAAAAATACCGAAAACACCTGGATGTGGATGCTAATACGGCACATAAGCCCTGAACTTGAATCCTTAATAAATGCAGCACAACACAACTCGGTGAAAACGCACCACATCAAAGCAACGATCGACAAAACACAAGAAAACAGCAAATGATGACTCTGTGGACGAAGACACGAGGCGATAAACCATATAATAATTTCCCCAGATTTTCCAGTAATATCCACCTCTTTCGAAAACATTGCAAATAAATTTGCATTATCGCAACAACTGCTTGCCATTGATTTCTCGTTGACAGCGGCCATTGGTCTCCACTGCACCTTGAGTGAAAATATTCCTCCCCAAGGCCCCAGCGGAAGACTGATCAGTGCTCTCACCTCGATCTTCTTTTCATCCTTGACTCTACTTGGCTATTCGGTCTCACTCCTTTTGTTTTGGGGGGGGGCAGTTATGTGGTAATAGGAGGTTGGGGTGGGGTTAGAGAACTTATAGATATATGGCTTCAATATTCTTGATTCCAATTAGCGCTTCATGTTTTGTTCTCTGCAGTAGTTTTCCTTACCCTCGCTTGGGGTTCATGTGCTAGTCTCCACATTCAAGGGGTTTTCTAAAATATTTCAGCTTTTTGCATTATTGCTGTTCGTTGTATTTGACAGTCATTATTCTGATTCTAACTTCTCCCCTTATTTTTCAAACATTTTTGAGATTGTTCCTAGTGCTCCTATTATTATAGGTATTATTTTAATTTTCTTCATCTTCTATGTGCCTTCCAGCTCTCCGGCTAGTTCTGTGTATTTGTTCCGTTTCTCCTTTTCTTATATTCGCCCTGTGGTCAGCTAGAACAGCAAGGTGTAGGATTTTGCAGGACTTTTCTTGTTTGTTAATTTTTACATCCGATCTTCTTGCTTGGATGGGTTTCTCAGTTTGTATGTCCATATTCCATAGGATTTTGTGATTCTCGTTTTCAAGTACTGTTGGCGGCGTATGTTTGCACTACATTATGTGCGTTTGAGATGCAGTTGTTTGCATAATTCCCACTTTAGTGCCCTTCCCACCTAATCGTGCCTGTTTTTGTATTCCTTCTGGACCAGTTTTCTGCATTCACTTACTATACAGTTTATCGTTTTGTCTCTTTGCAACAGAATCAGTATTTGCTATTTTCTTGTGTTTTGCCGTTAATTGCTTTGATGTGATTGGTTCTTATCGAGTCATCTTGTGCTGAGGTTGTTAGATATTCAGTTTCTCAGCTTATATGCCCTTTTCTCTTCCTTATCCAAGTGGTGTCATTAATTTCATCTTTTATCTACCGATTAGATCTTCAATGTAGTTGTTTTTCTTCCCATTTTTTCTTTTTTCGTTATTATTATTATTGGCTTACAGAGGGTTTTCATGCAGGTCTTCTTAGATTTCTCACTGAAAAAAGGCTGTGGTGTTCCCTGGAAGCTGAGTGACAACAAGTCTCCCCAGTTTTTCAGAGCTATCACCCTCTTTCGATAACATTTGCAAATAAATTTGCATTATAGCAACAGCTGCTTGCCATTGATTTGCCGGCTGTAACGGGCATTGCTTTTTGCTGGAATTTGAGTGGCAATAAGCCTCCCCAAGTTCCCAGTTGTTTTAGCACTCATTCGACGGAAGTCTGGTTAGTTCATCGGGTTTTCCTTCCTCCTTAACTCTACTATTTTATTTGGGTTCGCTCCTTTTTGGGGGAGGTGGTAGTGATGTGGCAATTGGGGATGTGGGTGATATTGGGTTAGACAACTTATAAATATGCGGGTTCAGTGTTCTAGGTTTCATGTAGTGTTTCATATTTTGCCTTTGCATCAGTTTTCTGGCCCGCGCTTGGTGGTCATGTGCGTTCGTTTCTACATTCAAGGAGTTTTCTTAATATCTCAGCTGTTTTCACTAGTGTTGTTCGTTGTATTTTTCGAGTAATTCCTCTGATTCCAATTTCTTCCATCCTTTTTTCAAAGATTTTCGGGAGTTTTCCTAGTGCTCCTACTATTATGGGTATTATGTTGATTTTTTTCATCTTCCATATCCCTTTCAGCTCTCTGGCGAGCTCTGTGTATTTGCTCCGTTCCTCATTTTCTTTAATATTCACCCTGTGGTCAGCTGGAACAGCAAATCTACGATTTGACAGGATTTTTCTCTTTGTGAATTATTACGACATGCGGTCTTCTTGCTTGGATGGGTTTATCAGTTTGCATGTCCATATCCCATAATATTTTGTGATTTTCGTTTTGAAGTACTGTTGTGGGTTATGTTTGTACCACTTGTCTGTGCGTTCGAGATGCTCTTGTTTGCATAATTCCCAGTTTAGTGCCCTTTCCACTTGGTCATGTTTGTTCTTGTATTCCTTTTATGTCACTTTGCTACATTCAATTATTATATGGTTTATCGGCTCGTCTCTTCTTCCACAGAGTCTGCATTTGCTGTTTTCATGTGTTCTGTCGATCTTTTCTATGATGGGATGTGTTCTTATCGAGTTGTCTTGTGCTGTAGTTAATAATTTTGTATGGCATCTTATACGTAAAAAATGCACTATTTGTGATTGACTATTGTATGTATATTTCACAATTTGAGATGTTTGATTCATTCTTGTATGTAAGCAACCTTATTATTTATATATGGCATAAAGTTAGCATGCCTTAAACGTAAATCTGAATTCACGATTAATCAGCATGAAGTTTATTAAATTGATTGAGGACCTTCGCGTGTGTGAAATTCTAACATCCATTGTGAATCTGGTGCTATCGGAAGGACAGGATTTGAAATCGATATGATCAAGCTTACAATGCCCTTTCAAATTTCCTCACTACGGCCTCTCTTTGAATCTGGCTAAAAATTAAAAACAAATAAAGCGTCAAATTGTCATACTATAGTTTCAAACTGGGTGAACATTTGCGGTATTTAGATTTAAATTAAAGTAATATTTTCTAGTACGATATTTTAAAGTCATTTAACAATTGTAGTATTATGGCTTGAGTTTTATTAAAATTTTCAATAATATATATTCAAGTGTAATGACAATTAACTTGATTATGGTTTAACAGAATTAAAACGAAACAGTACTATGCTATCATTTAAATAGGTTCCAGGTGAGAATTGTCGAAAGGGAGCGGTTTCAATCATACCTAAAACCGGCCAGAGGCTTACTTGAGCAAAACGTGTTCAGACAACAACAACTATGGAGGCAGTAATTGCAGTTGATGCAGTCAGGAGATTACGGGTCCTATCTCGTCACGTAACCAGCTGAAAAGGCCAGGGGAATAGTTGGCCGAAACGTCGTCGAACAACTAAGAAAAGATGAGGATAATAGTCCGCAATAAACAAAATTGATCTTCAGGTCATCTATATACAAGATATGGTTAATTCTTTTGTTTGTGCCTGTAAAATTTTATCTGGAATTACCATTCTTATGTAGGAAGTTTAGTGGAAACATGGCTAAACAGTAGTCGTAATAGTGAGGCCTCTCTGTATTTTCATTTCATTCACATGCATACCCCATTTGCCCATCCCAATATTTATGTTTCGATTGCTTTCGTAATAATTTTGTGAAATACCTTGTCCATGTTTTCGTATTCAATTATCTATGCTTGTGGGATTCTCTTGTAAGCTTTCTAGTAATCAATCAATGCCATGGTTATAGTGTTTTTCTAATACCTATTTTTGACCGATTTATTTAATATGTCTATTTGTATTCGTATCCGTTATCGTTTTTGTTAGTCGGTCAGTATTTTACAAGTGTTGTTGGGGTAGTAGATCTGTTGACTCAGTTGTGCTATTAAATTCTTCACATGTAAGCACCTGATCGGTCTGTAATTATTTAGATTTTCCGTTTATCAGAGCCTTTTCGTATTAACGCTGTTCTTTCTTTGGTAATCCAGTTTAATAATTCTGTTTTATGCATAAATTTCCTCAGGAATTCACCAGTCAATCTTTAAGTACCGTGCAGTTTTGGAAACATTATACATGAATATTATTCTAGCGAGCTCTCGCATTTGTAATTTTCTAAGAAATT
Organism: Euprymna scolopes; assembly: GCF_053919585.1. Lineage (NCBI taxonomy): Eukaryota > Metazoa > Mollusca > Cephalopoda > Sepiida > Sepiolidae > Euprymna > Euprymna scolopes. Next base: position 10,850,023 of record NC_136484.1, on the reverse strand, counting down.
ATTCGTTAATTAGTTCTTCTCCATTTTTATGTAGTTCATTTTCAATGGTATTACAGTTATTTCCTCTTTTTATGTTGTACTACAGCTGTTCTAATACAGTCTTTCCGCGGTTGGTGGAGTTAACGTTTCTTAAATTCAGTTGTTTTATCTCTGATATCTCTCCTGCTGCAAACACCAAGTAATACTGTTCCTTATGTATCTTTGAGGAATTGTGTATCGGTAGTTCTCGTAGGTTTTTCGAAGTTAAAATAGTTGTATTTTCCTGCCTGGTCTACACTATACTGTAGTGTATTTTGATCTGATCCGGGATTTAGAAAGTAATTATAGTGTGAATGACTAAACGTTTCCGTTATCCCAGCACCTTATTCTTTTACACATACTGCGGCGGTTTCGTGTCTTGCGCTTGTTTTAAATGCAACTTGATGTTGGCACGGCCCTAAGAAAGTTGTGAAAGTAACAAATACAGGAATGAAAGTCAGATTCATAGTACAACATCCTCTCCTTATGACCAATAACGAGGGTGCATACTTGATTCGTACTTGCATGTTTTAAACATAAAACCTATCTTGGTGCGTACTTGTATGGTGATGACATATTTAAAACCTCCCCCAGTGGCAGATTTCCATGAAAAAAGCATACCACACACTAATGCTAGTCATGGAGAAGAATTGTGTAGAGTCCTCACGCACATAAATAGACAAATGCAGTTTGTTTGCGTATATATATATATATATATATATATATATATATATATATATATATATATATATATATATATATATATAACTACTTCATTTACTCACATAAAATTAATATACGAAAGTATAAATTTATGCGTAAACTTTATTTACTTCAAAAGTGCTCAATACTTAGGTGGAACTAGTAAGTAAGCTATAAGATATAAATGGCGATTTAGATACACTGAATATTCCGCGTTTCATCAACTCTAGGACTATTCAGATCAATATTAAAAAGTTTGGTTCGTTCTACACAAACTTCAAAACTATAAACAATATATCTGCGTAAATTTCCGAGAAAGCTACTTATTGTGGAATGATTTTTTTTAAATTCAACCCCAATTTTGATACCTTGACATTTATTATTTTAATCTCAAATAAAAATCCAAAGTTTCACCAATGTCTAAGTTACCTACATATAAAATTGCAAGTTTTTCTACACAAAATTAGCAGGGAAATTGAGCAGAATCTGCAAAGGTCAACTCTCTCAATTTTGACGTTTCGCCAGCCAAATTTTCACCCCAAAACTGATTAAAATTCTTGCCATATGCCTGAGTTTATGTTATGTATAAACTTCACGTTTTAAGCCCAAAATTGGCTGAGTAGTTTGCAATAAACTGCAAAGGGCAAATAAATTGTAGCCTCAATTATTCGAACCAAACCGATTAAGAAGCTTTCCCTTTCTCTGAATACTCTTTATGTAAAATTTCAAATGTTAAGACCATATTTTTTACATAGACATATCCACTTATCAGGGCTCAGACACTACTCGAGAATAAGGGTTAAGAGGGTACAGTAGTAAATCAGACAATATGGTAATAGTTAGTAATGGAAATTCGGTAAAGTTCTCACTTTAGTGGAACAGCTCATCAAGAACTTTTTTACTTTGGAATTGAAGACAACAATATTGTAGTCATCTGCAAAGCAGGACAACGGAAAACAATTCAACAGGCGTGCAGTTCTAAGGAATAAGCGTTGTTCATGGGATCTACGTTTAGGTTTAGGCACAGAGAAAGAATGGGGTGTATTGATAGTGTTTTCAGTTAGACGAGTATTTTTTCTGAAAGTTTTGCGAGGGGGAAGCATAGATTGAAGCTCAGTTGAACACTTGCCATGAAAATAACGATAAAGCAGAGACAAACTCGCAACATCTTTTCTGTAAGATAGAGGTTGAAGGGAAGAGAAAAGGGCATCTCTTACGAGGCAACGAAGTCTATTTTGAACTATATCAAGACAGGGCAAGTCCTTTCTAGAAGCTCCTGCCCAGATGTGGCAACAATACTTCATCCTTTGGCGCACCCAGTTCTTATATAGATAGAAAATTGCATCATAAGTAAGATATCTACTTGATCGTTAGAAGGATCCAGCCATTTTTCCAACATATTTGATGTACGTGTTCCATTTAAGATAAGGAGTAAAAATCAAGCCCAGAAGATTGTCAAAACATGGGGCCTCCCCAAGACGAGAGCCATAGATTTCAATTGATGCCAGATGGGGATCAGAACGTTAATGTTAAAGATAGAAGTTTGGTTTTAGATGCATTAAAAGTAACCAACCACTTCTTCCCCATTGTATCACGTGTTTAAGATCAGAGAAGAGAGAATCAGAGTGAACGTGTTCGTTTACGGTCTTATATGTGCTACCATAGATGGTAATGCTTAAGCATAAATGTATACGAATGATGTAAGGATGTGATTTGGAAGATCATTAATGTAGATCAGAAAAGGAGTTGGACACAGGATGGACCGCTGAGGGACTCCAGCATTAATACAGTGAGTTTCTGATTTTTGCCCATCAACCACTACTCTTATGATGCTATCAGAGAGAAGTGATTTAATAACCGAGAAGACATATCCAGCTATACCATAGCTGGAAATCTTGTGAAGTAAACCTTTATGCCATACCCTATCAAAGGTCTTAGATATGTCTAGAGCAATTGCCCTAAAAATGTTGCCTCCGTCGGGAGATTTGCAAATTCTATGAGATATTACTGGAAGCACATCTGCTGCAGATCTAGCAGAACGGAAACCATATCGTGTATCACTAAGAAGGGATTTTTTTTTTGCTTAGATGGGTGATTACTTCTCTATTAAGAGACTGATTGGCCTGTACTGAGAGGGAGATGAGCGATCACCGGAATTCTTAAATACAGGTCATACTGATGACATGTTCCAAGGTGATGGGAAGCATATCTCCTACAGACAACGTTTAAACAGTTTTATAGAGTACTATAATTGGAATACCATCAGCCCAGTTGCTTTACTTGAATTAAGGTTCTTGATTAGCTTGGCAACATCACGTAAAGATATGTGTATATCACATAGCGTGTTTTCTGATACAGAAGGAAATATTGGGGGTTGGCGGCCTTGGTCGCAAAGGGTAGAATTAGCTGCAAAGGTCTTGGCAAAGAGTGTAGCTTGTGATGGTGCTGACGAGATTACCTCAGGTCCATTGACGATAGTTGGGATAGAGCACACGCTTCTGTTCATGATGATGTTTGCTATTTGCCAAAACTGGTGGGAACCAAGCTGCTGCTCAGCTACTTTGGACTTGAGGGACTGAGCATACAACTCTCTTGCGTTCTTTATAACTTTCTTACGATAGTTGCTGGCAGTCATAAAAGTGGATTTAGTTTCCATTCATCTATTACGTTGGAAGCAGTGGAAAAAGTAAATGCGTATGCTATTTGCTTATGGTCAGGAACCTGTTTGCTATTTTACTGAGTAATTTGTTAAAGACCGCAGACTTTCTATTAACGTTGGCTCCAATTTTTACCCTTTATCACTTTTTGGGGGGAGAGGGGATCTGACGGACAAAATTAAAATTAAAAGTTTAATCCATATCCAAGTCACATACATTTTAAATTGTAAGTGTTTCGATATAAAATTGGTGTAAGAGTTTGGTAGTGTTTTCAACGGTCAAATCGTTTAACTTTGACCCTTGACTGCCAAATTTCTGACTGAAGACCGATTTAAACGATTTTCGCAAATCTAAGTACCCGTTATATCAAATTTCGAGTCTCTAAACTGAAAATTGACAGATCTATTTGGTAGGGAAATATACAAACACAGACATACACAAAGGGACATTTTCACTTTTATATATATATATATATATATATATATATATATATATATATATATATATATATATATATATGCTAGCAGTTACGTCCGGCTTTGCCCGGCCTTTTGTATTGCTCATAGCTTTATGTGCGTATGTGTATATCAAAAAGTGTAAATATGTAAGGTAATGCCTACTATATAATAGGCTTCCTTAACTACCATAGAGAAAATTGGTAGAGGCCGCAGACATCAATTTTTTTCAACTTTAAACATAATTTTTACCCCTTAACATTTATTGTTTGATACTCAAATTTAATTAAAATATTTGAACCATGTCCAACTAACCTACATCTTAAATTTCAAGTGTTTAGACACAAAACTGCCGGAGGAGTTTAGTAGAGTTTACTAAACTGTGAAAACTCTGACCTCTTGCCAGACACATTTTCGCATGAAAACTCATTAAATTAAAATGCTTGCTGCATGTCTGAATACACTTTATGTAAAATTTCATATGTTTAGACCCATAATTTGCTTAATAGTTTCCTACAGACCGCAAAGGTAAAATCTTTTTAACTTTCATCCCTTGAAAGCCAAATTTTTAATTTAAAAAAAACACGTAAAAAGCTTGCTCTATGTCTGAATACACTTTAAGTAAAATCGAAAATAATGAGACCAAAACTTTGCTAAGAAATTTGGTAGAGACCGCAGAGGTCATTTTTTTAACTTTGATCCCAATTATTACCTGTAAAAACGTTAAATTTTGGCTTCACATCAATTATAAAGTTGAATCCATGTCCAAGTAACCAATACCAAGAATTTCAAATGTTTAGACTCAAAATTGGCGGAGGAGTTTGGTAGAGTTCTCAAAGGTCAAATCCTTGGACTTTGAACCTTTGCAGACGAAAACTGATACAAAACATGTTCTCAAATGTTCACGCACAGCCACACACATATAGATTTTCACTTTTATCGTATACTAGCATTTCAGCCCGGCGTTGCCCGAGTGTTTGGGGGTGTACGTTGAGAAAAAAAAAAGTGGTAGTAGGAAGACAGGCTCGAACTCGCACCGCGAAGGAGGAAAAGAACGGTGAAAAAACTGACGTTTTTGCTGTTACGACCACCGCCAAACATGACGTGACGTAGATTTAAATTAAGGCTCGAAAATCGAAACGAGATGATTACATTCAAAAATTTCTGCGAAAAGGCGACCCCCTGTAGAAAAGTGCCCAGTTTAAGGTGAAGATATTAATGTTTTAGCCAATTTTTCGATATTTGTCATCTGAAAGGTCGAACTCCAAAACGATACTGATCACTGTCGAAAGTTTCAGGAAGAAATGCAAACATACCTACACACATTTATATACGAGGGGCGTGAAGTAATGCCCCTGACCAACATCCCATAGCAGCAGGACAACGAAACTTGGCACAGTTATTAATCTTTCTCTACATAGGAACTAACCAGAGTTATGCATCTCTCCCATGATTTGATGCAGCTCTGGAGACCGTTTTTTTAGGACACCCCAGGTTGGTCCACCAACCACGACGTGACTTCAGAAATTAAGGCTGCATCATATTGAAAACGCTTTCCTTTACAAAACAAATCCATGGCTTGGAGGAGGTGAAAGTCAGATGGTGCAATATCAGGAGAGTAGGGAGGATGGGAAGATTTCATGACCACCCGCCCGGGATTCTTATCTGGCGACATGCGAGTTGTGGACCGAAGCGTTGTCCTGCAGGAGGAGTTAACTTTGCTGATCTTGCCCCGCCTCTTGATTTTGATAGCTTCACTTAATTTCCTCAAAAGTGAAGCATAATAGTCTCCTGTAATTGTGGTACCCTTTGCCATGTAAGCTGTCATCACTACACTGTCCTGGTCCCAGAAGACTGTTAGCATGACCTTTCCAGCGGAAGGCTCCATCCTTGCCTTCTTTGGAGGTGGTGAGTCCAAGTGCTTCAAATGCATTGACTGGGATTTGGTATCTGGATCATAGTGATGGATCCAGGTTTCATCCTGTGTAATCAATCTTTTGAAAAGCTTTGACTCATCTCCTTGGCACATCTGTAAATTCATGCGCGAGCAGTCTCAGGTGTTCTCGATTGTGTAATGGTGTAAGCAACTTGGGCACCATCTAGCAGACACTTTATGCATATGCAAATGGTCATGAATGATAGTTTCCACAGACCATGTACTAATCTTGATATCTTGGGCTATTTGGCGAATAGTAATGCGCCGATATGCCAAAATGGCAGCCTCAACTTGACAGACAGATGCCTCATCAATGGCAAAAGGGGGGCGACCAGATCCGGAAGCTGTTTCCATAGACTTCCGACCATGTTTGAATTCACGATACCAGCGTTTTACAAGGTCATATAATAGGGTATTAGCACCATAAGTTTTTTTCATTTCATCAAAAGTGTCATGTGGTGTGCGTCCTTTAAAATACAAAAACCGGATCACTGCTCGACATTCAACAGGCTCCATTTCACACCTGACTCAGCTCAAACACCTGTTAAACAGAAACCACAATTAGTTCAGAGCTGTAATTTGCCACATAACCCGTAGAGATATAAATCATTGCGCATGAAAAATGTGAGCCAGATCAGACAACTGGAAGTGGAACAGGGGCATTACTTATGGCACGCCGCTCGTATTGGTGACTAAAAATTTTCGACCGAAACCGATTAAAAAGCTTACGCTATCTCTGAATACCCTTTATGTAAAAGTTTCAAATATTAAGACCTGAAATTGTCTCAGTAATTTCGTAGAGACCGAAGAGGTCATTTTTTTTTAATTTCACCCCTACTATGAGCCTTAATATTTATTGTCTTGGGCTCAAATAAAGTTATTAAGTTAGATCCATGTCCAAGGAACCTATATCTAAAATTTTAAGTGTTTAGACCCAAAATTGTCGGTGGAGTTTGCTAGAGTTCTCAAAGGTCAAATCGTTGAACTTTGACCCCTAAACAGCGAAATTTCTGGTCGAAAACGGATCACAATATTTTCGTAAATCTCAGTACCCTGTATATCAAAAGCGCATCTGTAGACTTCAAATTGACGGAGTTATTGCGAAGGGAAATGTACACACACAGACACATAGACACCTTCACTTTTATAGATATACAAGCATTTTAGCCCGGCGTTTCCCGGGTGTTTGGATGTTTATGTTAAGCAAAAAAAAAGTGGTAGTAGGAAGACAGCATCGAACCCGTATCGCAAAGGAGGAAAAAGAACGGGGTAAAACTTAACGTTTATGCTGTTACAATCACCGCCAACCCGGAAGCGACATTTTTTAAAATTAAGGCTAGACAATTTAAAGGAGAGGATAACTTTAAAAAATATCGGCGAAAAAAGTGACCCCCCCCTGGAGAAAAGTGCCTAGTTGAAGGTGAAGATAATAATGTTTTTAGCCAATTTTTCGATATTTGTCGTATGAAAGGTCGAACTTTAGAACGATAATGATCTTGGTAAAATCCGTCGCCTGTATTGAAAGTTTTAGGCAGACATGCAAACAGATATACATACATACATTTATATATTGGTAAATAAAAATTTTCGACCCAAACTGATGAAAAGGCTTGCCCTATCTCTGAATACCTTTTATGTAAAGTTTCAAATATTTAGACCAGAAATTGTCTGAATAATTTAAAAGAGACCGAAGAGGTCAATTTTCTTTTAACTTTGACCCCTATTATTACCCCTTACATTTTTTTTTGTTTTAGGCTCAAATCGAGTTATTAAGTTAGATCCATGTCCAAGGAACGTATATCTAAAATTACAAGTGCGTAGTCCCAAAATTGTCGGAGGAATTTGGTAGACTTCTCAAAGGTCAAATTGTTGAACTTTGACCCCTTAATCGCCAAATTTATGGCCAAAAACCGATGACATCGATGTTCGCAAATCTCAGTACCCTGTAAATCAAATTTCGAGTCTGTAGACTAAAGAATGCGTAAGGAAATGTACACACACATACACTAAAAACGCGTTCACTTTATATATATATATATATATATATATATATATATATATATAGAGAGAGAGAGAGAGAGAGAGAGAGAGAGATGGATAAAAACATTTAAAATTATTCTTATTCTGTTAGAACGAAATAACTTTTGAGTGATAGTGCCTTGCAAGTTATATGTAAATATGCCCTATGTTTAATTTTCAGAAATTGAACTTTATTATTATCTTGACAAAATTAAAAAAATAATACGTTTACCTATATCGCATTCAACTAATCTGGAAATTAAAAAAAATATCCCCCACTTGATGACGAACGAACAGACAATTTCAGACTTTAGTTCTACAAATCATCTGACGGGCGAATATTTATTTGAGTGGTTTCAGCAAATCTAAAAAACAAATATGGCCATTTAATCTGCTCAACCAATAGACGAAATATCTTATAGAGTTTCCTGACGGCGTCACTTAGGAGAAAAATTTTATTTGAAAAAAAAAAATATCTTGGCATAAGTATTCAAATATTTTTCTCGTCATCTTTTTTTAAAATATAAAATACATTTTTTTTAATATATTGCATGACTTCCACCGACACTGGTATTTTATGCACTCCTCTTATTACTACGTTTGTGTATGTGTGTATACGCCGCCATGTGCTTTGAAAATTCTGTGTGAAATTAAAACCGTATAAAACTAAATAACTGAAAAAATGTATCGATAATTATTACGTTCGCCGTGAAAAATCAACACGTTAGTAAGGCTCATTTACGTGGTTAATTAGTTAAAAGTATGAATGTTGCATTGTCATTAGTTTTCTAGCCTTTTGTTCAAGGTGTCTCGCTTGGTCTTTAGTCCATACTATGAAGGGTCAAAAGTATGTCATTAGCGACAGAGGTGTTTCTTGCTTCAATTAGATGTATTCAGTATACATTTTCCCTAAGAGTTGCTTTGTTCTAAACAGATACTTTTTTCCAATCTTCTCTTTCTTTTTTGAAGATTTGATAGTGTTAGCTTCCAGCACCACTTGTAAATCTCATGTTCACTTTTCGCCCTTATCTGTGATCTCACTAGTTTTCCCCCCAAGTAATGCATACTTTTCATCCCAAATTCTTTTTCAAAATATTATAGTTATGATTATTATTTTATTCAATTCTATTTTGATTTTTGTAAACGCCTTCATCTCATCTATATACAAGATATGGTTAATTCTTTTGTTTGTGCCTATATACTTGTATCTGGAATTACCATTCTTATGTATGAAGTTGAGTTAAATCACGGCTTATCAGTAGTCGTAATAGTGACTCTTCTCTGTATGTTCATCTCATTCACATGCTCACCTTATCTGCTGATTCCATAATTTATATTTCGATTGCTTTCTCAATAATAATTCTTAATAATGCTAATAATTTTGTGAAATACGTTGTACATGTTAAAGCATTCAATTATCTATACTTGTGACATACTGTCGTAATATTGTGCGAATAAGAAATGTCTTTAATATTTTTTCTTTTAAGTCCGACCACATTTACTATCCACTGCAGTATGGGAAATTCTTATAAAGTTTTAAATCGCCAAAGATGTGTAAAAGGTAAATAAGCATAGAATAAACAATATATAAAAATGCAACCTCATCTGCACAGAATGGTTGTGAGACCGTTTTGTTTTTTAATTGTGTAACCTGTGATATATAACAAGATTTTTAGACAATCAACCACAAGACAATAACATAATTCATGTGTCTCTTAATACATATTGTGCTTTCATAGAATACAATTTTAAGGAAAACTACTTATTAGACCCAATATGATTTTGCATATTGTAGCAATGTCTGCTGTAGTACATGTATCAATGTTTTGGCATCATAAATCATATTTTGTGTAACATTGTCCTTTCTATAACCAGGCGCTACTTTTTTGTTGGTGCCTCTTAGCGTCAAGTTGGCACTTCACAGTTTAACGGCTTTATTCTCATGTTGTGTTATTTAATGAAAACTGAGGCAAGTTGCTAAAAATGTATCCCCTCGAGTGTGCCGTCTGGTACAAATACATTTTTAAAGAAAAAGTGTCAACGCAGTTTAAATATAACAATCGACCAGCTTATATAAAGAAACATCGATTTATATTTACAGCGTAGGAAACAGGCGCCAAGTTGTTTTTCGTGCGGCGAATAATGCAATACACAAAAAAGAAATGAATAGAACACTTAACATTTTCACCTTCATTTTTAGACATCGTTTTATATTTTACAACTTTTCTTGTTTACGTTTTATTTCTATTTCGTTTTTAGTCCTTCTCCCTAAATAGAACCTGATTGTTTTTGTAGACGTGGACTTGTTTACGCTTGCTAATCCTTTCACGTCCTTCCGTTATTATATGCACAAAAACAGAAAGTGATTCTCCTTTTCTGTTCACACTCACCTGTGTGTTATATACGAGGAGCGTGAAATAAGTAATGCCCCTGACCCACTTGCCATAGTACTAGAGCAACGAAACTTGGGGCAGTTATTAGTCTTTCTCTACATAGGAACTATCCAGAATTATGCATTTCTTCCATCGTTTGATGCAGCTCTAGAGACCGTTTTTGTAGAACACTCCAGGTTGGTCTTCCAACTACGATGTAACTTCAGAAATAAAGGTTGCATCATCTGGGAAACGCTTTCTTTTAAAAAACAACTTCATGGCTGGGAAGAGGTGAAAGTAAGAAGGTGCAAGGTCAGGAGAGTAAGGAGGATGGGAAGAATTTCATAACCACACGCCCGGGCTTCTGATTTGGCGAATGCGAGTTGTTGACCGGACCTTTGTCCTGCAGGAGGAGGGTTCCTTTGCTGATCTTGCCCCGATTCTTGATTTTGATAGCTTCCCTTAATTTCCTCAAAAGTGAAGCATAATAGGCTTCTGTAATTGTCGTACCTGGTCCCAGAAGACTTTAAGCATGACCTTTCCAGCGGAGGGCTCCACCCTCGTCTCCTTTGGAGGTGGTGAGTCCGTGCTTCAACTGCATTGACTGGGCTTTGGTCTCTGGATCATAGTGATCAGGTTTCATCCTGTGTAATCAATCTTTTGAAAAACTTTGACTCATCTCCTTGGCACATCTCCAAATTCATCCTCGAGCACTCGACGTGTTGTCGATTGTGTAATGATATAAGCAACTTAGGAATCCATTGCAGACACTTTATGCATAGGCAAATGATCATAAATGAGAGTTTCCACCGACCCTGTACTAATCTTGACATCTTGGGCTATTTGGCGAATAGTGATGTGCCGATATGCCAAAATGGCAGCCTCAGCTTGACGGACAGGTGCCTCATCAATGGCAAAAGCGGGGCGACTATCTCTGGGAGCTGTTTCCATAGACTTCCGACCATGTTTGAATTCACGATGCCAGCGTTTTACAATGTCATGTGATGGACCATTATCACCATAAGTTTCTTTCATTTCATAATAAGTCTTCTGTGGTGTGCGTCCTTTAAAATACAAAAACCGGATCACTGCCGGGCATTCAACAGGCTCCATTTCACACCTTACTCAGTTCAAACACCTGTTAAACAGAAACCACAATTAGTTCAGAGCTGTAATTTGTCACATAACCCGTAGAGATATAAATCATTAGACATGCAAAATTTGAGCCAGATCAGACAACTGAAAGTGGGTCAGAGCCATTACTTATTGCACGGCCCTCGTAATTGAACCGTGTTCAGCTCTTCACATTGCTCCACCGCTCCCTCTCCCTTTCTTTCTCCCTCTCTCTCTCTCTCTGTCGTTCACACTATCATTCTCTCCCACTCACTCATTATGTACAAACACAACGCATACACGAATATATCTCTATCTTTATTATTATAAGTCACTTTGTCTCTGTCAGAGAGTGTTTTTACCTTATATGTTTAGAAACGGCTGAACATATCGTTTGCAAATTATAAACAAATGTGCGTGATATGTCTGACAATATTCGTAGATATGGTTTGCTCGGCAATTCGTTAGATAAGTATTGAACATCGAAAAAACCCGATACTAAAAAAAACCTTCCTTTCGTATAGATAAAATAAAAATTACGGAGAATTATTTTAGATTGAACCGACAAAGGAGATAATACAATCTCAACAAAGAATTTCTTCTTAGAAAGAACATATTTGCTAACAATTGGAAACAAAACTCAGTTGAAGAACAGTCGACCATAGATCGAATGATTTCCTTTTCAAGCCCGGATGTACCACACCGTTTTAGTTTTTTTTTTCTTATGAATATAAAAGAAGCAACTTATTTAAACTTTACGTAAAACATTTTTTTTTGTATATTTTTAAAACTAAACATCATTCAGAAGTGTGTTTCGAGGCATTATCGTCAGCATGATATTGTAAAAAGCAGATGGAATTTTTGGAGCAAATTATTTCTCGTAATATATAGTATTCAATAGGGAATTTGTTCTTAAATAATACTTACGCAATCTGAATGAATTGAAATATCACGTTTAAGCGTATTGTACGACAGAGCAATGCTAGGCGCCCCGGTAGTGTATATATATATATATATATATATATATATATATATATATATATATATATATATATATATATATATATATATATATATATATAATATTATTATTATTATTATTATTATTATTATTATTATTATTTTAATACATACATAATTGTTTTATTCTTTCGGGAATCATCAGTGAATGGATTTATGATTACAGCCTGTCAGAAGATTCGAACCCGGATAGAAAGCCATCTCTGATTCCATTAATAAGAAACAAACCATACTGCCAACGTTAACCGCGAGGAATACAATTGAAATTACCATTTATATAAAGCGTAAATGTCAAGACGGATCATGATTATAACATCATGTTCCGCGCATGTTACCTTAAGAAACTTTAAGAAAGGAAATGTAGTCATATAGTTTTGCTGTACCTGTGTGTTTTTGCTGTATTTCGTTGAAAGGTATGTGTAACTAAAATGACAGAAAGTGAACTAAATATTACTCAGTTTACGATGTTAAGCTACATCATTTGAAACTAATGTTTAATGTAGATTTGTAAAAACACATTCTTCTTAAAATATTGAAATTAATTCTGTGTTTACGGTCATGATTTTTTTATTCTCATTCTTTTAATGTTTCAACAAGCTTGTAGCATTTAATTTAAAATATCTTTAATTATACAAAAGAGTATAAAATGTAGGTTAATTATTCATTGAAAGGATTATGAAATTTTAAAACACATATAAATGGGCTCGTGGGACACTGGATAAAGTGTTAAATACAATCAGTTCTGACTATCAGTTTTATGGTAGTTGAAGTTTCAATTCGCAGTACAAGTGATACAAAGAATAAATTAATTAATACATAACAAACTTTTACCCGGTCATGGTTGATGGAACAAGAACAATTTTCTTTCATGGATTAAATTATACTTACAGAATACGACATAACTTATATTTTTCCGGTATACCTGTACTGAACTGTATTCCGAATAAAATGTTGCTTCTTGTATCTATATTGATATTATATATTATATATTTTCTTTCAGTCGTATTAAATACTCACTTCGGCCATTAAAATTTAATTCCTAATATTAGTAAATCATATATTAACAAGTTATCCTATTCCTAACGTAACATAAACAATATATAACCATACATAAACTCCTTTCTCTCAAACCAAGTCTGTTGCAAATTCATTTGCTTCCACTGCATGAATTTTTACTTATCCCTCCCCCATTAACAATAAAAATGAAAAGCATAGTAGTGTCCTTTCTAATCACTTCAGGGAGTGTAATTTTTCAGTAGATATATAACCCAAATAACCGATTGATATTAACTACACATGCAGGGTCGCAGATATAACTGGTTTAGGATCAAGGCGCGGGGCGAGCCCTTTCGGTGTTGATGGACCCGTAGATCTTCCCAGGCCATCCTTCTAGGAGGAGGAAAACTCTGAAGCTAAAACTAGTGGAGGGAGACTCTTCAGTCCCAGACGACAACCTTCCTAGTGCTGGTGACTCCAAAAAAATTACCGGTTGGCAAACTTAAACTGCTTAAGCAGAAGATAGGCTCTGTCTATTACCCGGCTTTCATGCTCCTTCTTTGCCTATTAGCTGGGCGTATATGTGCTATTAAAGGGACTCGATATAATCACCCAGTAGTTGACCTTGTTTCATGACTAGGGAAAAGAACGCCGATTTTGCACGCTCTCGCCACATCCCATCCCCCTAAACTGGATACTGTGGAGGTGCTTCAGTGCCATATATGACGGTACACTTGGACTTGGTTGATTTTTGTCTAACGGGTTGAGGGTATCGGATTGACAGTTCCTAGCTGCTGTTTCCGACTGAAAGTACAGCTTAGAGCGGCTGCTCTATCAACAGTTGTGTATTATCGGGATGCGTGTCGTGCCACGTCGTGCATAAAAAGGAACCCTGCCCTCATCCCCGGCCGGCTTTCTTGAGGCTACAATCCTATATGTGAGGCAAACTGATGGTCTACATGTATTGAATGTCTGATATTCTGCACAACTACTTGTTCAGCACCCCTCCATCACCCTTACTGAAACTGTTTAGTTAAATTGCTCTATTTCTCTCCAAACTTTACAATAAATGCCCTCAGGAATCTTGCTTCCCGACTGCTGGAAAATTGGTTCTGTCCTACCAGTCTTCAAGTATTCTGGAGTAAGAACTGACCGATTAAATTACCGCCCCATTAGCATTCTCCCGCTAAAATATATGAGATTTTAATTAATCAATCCCTAGTCAAATAGCTTACAGCTGCTAAACTACTGACACACAAAAATATGGATTTAGGCAAGCCCGTTCCACAGAAGATATATTAATTGTAATCTCTGAACGTATATACCGTTCACTGGAAAAAAAAACAGGGGAGGGTAGAGCGGTAGCCCTCGATATATTAAAGGCTTTTGCCAGGGTATGGCACGATGGTCCTCTACGGAAAATTAGATCATATGGTATCACTGGAAGAATACATAATGTAATTAAACTCTTCTTAAGTAAGAGAAAAAATCTACGTTGTCCTCGACAGTCTCCCCTCCAAGACACGAGATGTTCCAGATGGCCCAACATGCAAGACGCAGAAGGTATGTTGAAAAATACGTGTACCACACACACACACACACACACACACACACACACACACAACGGCATATGAACATATCATATAATAGAAAGAACATCTAGATGATCACACACAACATTAACACTGAGTAGACACAAACACACAATCCCCTTTATGACATAACAACACAACACATCTAAACATTATGATATAATGCGGGAGTTCTCCGGGGATCTATCCTTTGACCTTTATTATTCCTGATATTCATATTTCTGAAATGGGTATATTTGCTGACGACACCACTCCCTATAACATGAACACATATCTAAGGAAATGGCAGAAACACAAGAGGATGACCTCCAATCTGTAGTGGAATAGGGAGAAAAATGAATGGTCACATTTTATGCTGCAAAAGCTAAGATTGTTTTCTTCAATAATTACAAGAAACCTTCTCTACCACCAAAAGCAATGGGAAAGAATACATTACCCGATAGTACTTCCTTTAAACTCCTCGCTCTAACGTTTACAGTGAACATGAATTGGAATAGATACATTGAGAGTATTGCCAAGGCTGCTGCAAAGTAGGTGGGCTCTCTCTACCGTGCTAGAAAGCTAATTACTCTTGAAAGTATCATGTTCCTCTATTAGGGCACCAGTAACCCATGTACTGTTGTCTAATTTAGGCTGGTTCATCTGCAGCTTGTCTCTCACTCCTGAACACGGTCTAAAAGAGAGTCGCCAACCTGACAGGTCCTGAACTGTCATCTAAGATTCAGGCTCCCTCCCACCGAAGAAATGTTGCATCCTCTCTGCCTGTTCTACAAGTACTTTAATGGTGAATGCTCTGACGATCTACAAACACTTGTACCCCCTCGACATAAATACCCCCGACAACCCCGACAGGCAGTTAAGTCCCACCCCTTCACAGTAGAGATCCCTAGGTGTAAGAAAGCCTTTGGCACCAATACATTTTTCCCTAAAATTGCTAGACTTTGGAACTCCCTTCCGAGACTTGCTGCCCCAACTCTACTTCTACGGAAGTACAAGTGTAATGTGAACAGACATATTGCTACTCATCTCCTTCATAATACCCCCGCAACTTATGTCCGCGATAGAATCACCCTACTTAAAAGTGGCACGGTGCCTTGTAATTTCAAATGGGTTTTCGTGTGTGGAAACATACTGCTCTTTTACCAATACTTCAATCATAGTCATTTGTTTTACTTGTTCTGCAAATGAATTATAAAATATCTCCGCAAAATCTCTGACCTTGATGGGGAGAGAGAAAAAATTACTGCTATAGTTTCAAATGATCTGAAATAACAGCAAGGGGAGAACTGATTCCAAATATTTTCCCTATGTTATATCTCTCTGATTTTGTTTTTATACATAAAGGAAATTTCACAGTGTATAACGCGTATTTAGTACCGGAGATATTAATAATCAAACCATATTTCCAAGAGAGGGGGGATATAACATATTAGAACTATTTTAAATAACGTCTGCTCTTGCTGTTATTCCAGATCATTTGAAACCATACCAGCAAGTTTTAGTTTCTCCTCCATCACAGCGAGACGTTTTGGGTATATATATATATATATATATATATATATATATATATATATATATATATATATATATATATATATATATATATATATATATATGGTATTCTGTTAGTGTAAACATATTGAACAAAAAACGGTATGATATACTAATAGTGTATGAGTTGTTTCCTAATAGGTTATGCCTATCTTTTGCAAATTTCACCAAGGGTAAATTATATGTTTTTCAGTGTTCGTCGATATTTTTTGTACAGACATCCATCCGATAAGTATAAAAACAAATGTTTAATCGATTTTAAAATAGTTTTTCTCTCCTGTAGATAAAAGCATATTTTTCACCTGGAGGTTCGGGTCAGTGGTAGAAAATTCAACTACATATCGCATGAATCCCCGTTTAAGCCTAAGTGTACCTCCTCATTTGATTTGATTTTTTTCTTCTTAATGAGATTAATTTACGATAAAATAACAAGGTACATTTAAAATTGCCGCAAATTATTTGTTTGTTTGCATATTATAAAAATACTTTTTATCAGAAGTGACTTACTCACGCCTTAAGCACTGCGGAAATGCATAAGGAAAATATACATAGACTACCACTGGCCGGTTGGGTCAGTATGTTATATTAGCTATGGAATTAATGTATGAGCGTAACACGTAACATGTGACGTAAGGAAGTTTTTTTTTGTAAGATAACAGAAACATTTCTATGAAAGTATATTAAAATTAAAAAAGAATATAGATATCTATGAGTCGTTCTGTGTACAATTGCTTATTTTTTAAAAGAAAACTTCAAGCCATTGAATTATAAGTGGTTTGCCATACTTATAGGTAAATGTGCACTGGAAAGATACCGTAATACTTAAAGTTTAATTCAAACGTTGATATATCTTTTAATGTAAACGAGGAAAAAAACAATAGGGACGCTGAAAACGTACACAGTAAAACAATACCTTTTATTGTCGCTTTGATTATTTATTTATAGCGCAAATTAAAAAAAACATATTTTCGGGATGATTTATTTATGTTGGTAGTGTAGAAAAAAATGTACGAATGTTTTTTTTAAGAAAGGTGTATTAAAAATGGAAATAACTTTAAAAAAATGAAGGCAATGAGTTAATCGTCGTTGTAAAATGTTCTTCTGGTTGCCAAGGGGCTAAAGTATATGTATATGTATGAAAATTGCGTTAAAATAACTTAAACGTAATACGGAAAATGAACGATGTCAAAAAAAATTCAAAAGGTATTAAGAAATTGTTTATTTGGATAATTTTCACGCGATAAAAAAACAATTGGGACGGTAAAAACGTACGCAGTAAAACAATGCGTTTTATTGTCGCATTGATTATTTGTTTATGTACGCATGCGCAACCGGAAGTTATAAAGGGGATGTTAGGTTATAACACCCGTTACAAGGTCATTTTAGTTTTATAATTATATTGATTGAACTCTTATAGATATATAATCTACTCGTTTATGCGATTCTATATTTTGGTTACACTATTCTTACAATAATAGAAATTCACAGAAGAATAGAACGCGGAATATCCAGTGTAGCTTAATTGTAATATATATATTTATAAGTTACTTCCTAGCCCTACTGAGGTATTGCGCACTGTTGAAGTAAATACTGAAAATTTACGCATAAAATTATATTTAGTATATGAATTTATGTGATAAAATTAAGTAGTCATATATATATATATATATATATATATATTTGTAGTCATCGACGTACAGTCCTGTTTCGTTGTATCACAACTCATCAGTGCCACTAGACTAGCATCTCTCCGAAGCCAACGACGCCCGTAAATAACTCGTCGGAATGTCTATATATATATATATATATATATATATATATATATATATATATATATATATATATATATATTCTACTTATACTCTGCATATTTTACTCATAATATAGGAATACAGATGTATTCATTCGTATACTATTTAATTATATGCGATTTATTTAGAGCAGTCTTCAGATTTATATATGGATGAAATTTTGTGTTCGTATATTACAAAATGAAGCTAAACACGGGCGCTTACTTTACTTCGTAGCTTCCTATCTTTTACGAGCTAATCTAATTTAAACTTAAGAAAGTGAAAACAACTTTCATTCATTTATCTCCCGTTGGTCTTGTATTGTTTCGTCACAAGTATTCTTTATTATATGTAATTACAGACGAAACTGGATGTCAGCTTTTAGCAGTTGAACGCATTCAACTTCTGTTTAAACCATTTCTAATCGATTTTGTGCAAGGCAGCGTGAAGTTAGAGATGCCACTCGTTTCCTATGCAATTGCCTGAAGACTATTTGTGTCGCTCACCTTGACAGGATTGAAACTTATAGCATTTCAATTTTTTTGCATTAAATTTTCTTTTTTCTTGGTAATTTTTTATTTGCTGTTATTTTACTGATTTTTAAGTAAATAAAGCAGGGTAGCTTGCAATAAAAGGAAAGCCGTAGAGTTAAAATAGATATTAGATAATGTGATGTCTGCAGTTGCATGAATGTCAAAAGCGACCGGAAAAACAATCATCGGTAAACGAAGTATCTGAGAGAACTATTTTATGGAAATTTATTGGTCGATTGATAAAAAAAGACCAGCCGGCCGCCAGGTGGTGCCCGGTCGTACAATACGCTTAAGTATGGTGCAAATTACGGTGTAAATCACGTATTTTGTATTATAGAACTAATGTTCTACCGATCATTATATTATACCTAATATTTAGCAGTTATATCAAAAGTAAAAAAAGACGTCAGTACGATCAGCTAGAATCGAAACAAAAAACTTTCTCCGCGCTCATTTCCTTGGCCATTGAGTCACGCACATAAGTATCTAAATTAGTTTAAAATACGTTGTTTAACCTATGAATGTAGATTTGTTGCATGGGAACAGGAGTAGACGACTTCTCATGCGAATGCAAACGGTTAAGATTGTAATTTGGACCTCTTATTAACAATTTTGCCGCTTAAAAACAAATAAGAAATGTGCTACGAGTCGAAATAGCTTATATATCAAATCTCTAATTTTTAGACCAAACATTGTGAGTGTTCTTGAGTAGAGACTTTTCGCTCACACGACGACAATTTATATTTATATATATATATATATATATATATATATATATATATATACATATATATATATAAAGTGAATGTGTATGTTTGTCTGTGTCTGTATCTATGTACATTTCCCTACGCAATTACTCTGTCAACAGACTCGAAATTTGATATACAGGGTACTGAGATTTGGGAAAATCGATGTAATCGGTTTTTGGCCATAAATTTGGCTGTTAAGGGGTAAAAGTTAAACGATTTAGCTTTTGAGAACTCTACCAAACTCCTCATACAATTTTGGATCTGCACACTTGAAATTTTAGATATACGTTCCTTGGACATGGATCTAAATTAATAACTTGATTTGAACTCAGAACAATAAATTTACGAGGTCAAAATTTTAAAAATTTGTCCTCTGCGGTCTCTTGCATATTACTTAGACAATTTCTGGTCTAAATATTTGAATTTCACATAAAGGGTATTCAAGGATAGAGCAAGCTTTTTCATCAGTTTGGGTCGAATATTTTTAGTTACGAATATATAAATGTATGTATGTATGTATGTTTGCATGTCTGCCTTAAACTTTCAATATAGGCGACGGATTTTACCAGGATCAGTATCGTTTTAAAGTTCGATTTTCATACGACAAAATTGGATAAAAATATTAATATCTTCCCCTTCAACTAGGCAGTTTTCTACAGGAAGGGGGGGCATAAAATAAAATAAAATAAATAATAATCATAGTGTGGTAGATCAAATTCTTTCGGTGTGTATTTACAATATCACGTTTACAATTTACAATATCACGTTAAAAATTTACAATATCACGTTAACAATTTACAAGATCACGTTAACCCTGGAAACTCACTTCTGATTAATGTTTTGTTCTAAAATCTGCAAGGAAAGAAAGACTTTGAGTTAATTTTAAATAGTACATCTCTTTTTATTATGTTGAATTGATTATTAAGAAAAAAATAAATAAAACGGTGAGGTACGCCCCGGATCATTCAAACTGTAGCCGAATACTCTACCGCTGAGCTATGTTTCGAGATGTCAACAAATCTGTTATTTCTAAAAAGAATATATTTGTGGCGATTTCATTTTTCTTCCTTGCCGGGTCAACCTAAAATAATTCACGGTGAAAATTCTTTTTTATCTATAAGTAGAAAATTTTATCGATTTTCATAACGTATCGGATGAATTTCTGTAAAACAATAGCTAAGCACACTACCAGACATATGAATTACGTTTGTGTAAAATTTCCAAAAGATAGGTTCAGCCGTTTCAGAACCTAAAATGAAGCACCTCACACACAGAGTTACTTGCCCAGTTGTGCCATTGACCGACCCTTGAGGGACTCCAGCATAAATACTGAGAGCTTCTGATTTCTGCGCATCAATCACTACTCTTATGAACCTATCAGAAAAAGGATTTAATAATTGAGAAGTCATTTTCAGCTATGGCATAGCTGGAGATTTTTTGAAGTAGACCTTTATGCAATACATTATCAAAGGCCTTTGATATGTCAAGAGCAATTGCCCTAGATAGGATTCGGTAATCCTATTAGATAGAACTGTAAGCACTCTGCTATAGATCTAGCCGAACGGAAACCATATTGCACGCCACTAAGAAGCTTGAATTACTGAGATGGTTGACTGCTCCTCTATTTAACAAAGATTCCAACAGCATTCTCATTCGCATCAATGAGAAATATTGCATCGTTTATATTTATAGTTGATTATATTACGATAAGACTGTACAATGTGAGATCACATTTAAAGGCAAATGATTTGTGGATAAATTTTCAAAAATTGGTAAGAAAATTTACTGTACTTTTATCAAATATACAATTCAAGAATTTTTGCATGTACAGAAGTTTACATTAAACAATTTTTTTACATTCATACATGAGGTCAGAAAAAGCAATGCTTATAAAGCATAATAAAACCGTGTTTGATAGATTCATATTTAGAAGTAAAGCCTGGAACCCATTCTAGGGATCGACATTTAAACGTTTAAAAAAAAACTATGCTTCTAATATTCAAAAACTCTAATTTAGGAAATTAATTTAGTTGATTAGTGTATTTACAAATAGTAAAAATTTTAAACAGTAACTTCACGTTTCTTTCGTATAATATATTTGCTATGATAACGGTCCTAGTTTTCAAATTGTAAGACTAGGGTCTGACAATTGAACTGGACGAGTGATTGTAAATCTGCAAGGCTTGAATCTACAAAATGCGAAATAAACTATCCGTCGTCATAAATAATTTAGAGTTTGTAAAAGCAGAATATAAAAATATGGTATATATATATATATATATATATATATATATATATATATATATATATATATATATATTTATTTATATATATATATATATATATATATATATATATATATATATATATATAAAGTTATTAGATTTGTCTGTCTGTCTCAATATTTTCAAGCTTTCTTTGCCGGAACTAAATGTCGCAAAGCGGCGCTAGAGGATTCAAATGATGTGATTTTTTATAAACCATGCTTTTTTTTGGCTCATTAGTCGGTTTAATTTATTTGAAAGAGTCAAAAATGATCCAAATAAAAAAAAATCGCTAAGTGTTTGTACATTCTTCTTAGTTTATTTGTAAACAGCTCACATGCGTGTCACATTGATACATTGGTAACGTCACCAGCTTTGAGTGGTACAATTTGTTTTCGGTTTCAATATGACTCGAGCTGCTTGCACCCAAATACTTTTTTTTATGTTTGAAATCACGACTCCAAAATAATATATACGACATCTTGACAAATTAACATATCATATTTAAGCGTATATTACAACAAGGCAATATATATATATATATATATATATATATTATATATATATATATATATATATATATATATATATATATATATATTGGGAGAGAGACAAGAAAGAGAAAAGAGAGAGATGTAAAAGTATTACTATAGCATAAATATTTCAGTTACTTCTGCAGTGTGTATAAGCCCAGATAATCAGTTAAAAGAATTAAAACAAGTACTAAGCAACACTTTTCACCGTGTATTACTAGCATAAACAGTATGTGTCGTAGAGCACTACATGAAGTATCTATAGACGCTATTTCATTTACAGAAGTAGAAGAAAAATAAATGGTTGGTATTGCTTAATACTTCAAGTGAGAATCATAATTACAAACACATTTAACAGCAATCGTACTGCGGTGAAAAACTTGAGAATTAGAACTTCAAGGGTTTATGTGATCGGCAACATTGGAAAGAACATTGGGATCTTATTAATAGAACCTTACTTCGGTTTACAAAATACGAGAAGCTAAATGCACTTAACTAAATGTAATCAGCAGAACTTTAACTCTAAGCAGATAAAGTAAGGACGAACAAAATAGATTAGGCTTGTAATCCTGAGTTCTTCCAACATCAATACAAACGTATAGAGTTTTCGTTTAAGAATCAATGAAATAACTTCACTGTTATGTTATATGCATAACAGTGAAGTTATTTCATTGATTTTTAGTTAGTTTTTTTTTACATGGAAGTCACCATTTATCAAGGCCCGGAAGCTACTCGTTGATATGTAAGTCACGCGATTGACATACTAATTTTCATATTTTTCTTCAAAACGATGTTTCATTAATTAAATATTATTTTTATAATTTCAAACTTAAGGTTTCCCTCTATCGGATCATTATCACAATTTTTACTTAATTTATCATGTCTTGTTGAGGATTTTAAAAAGCAGCTGATTTCCGGGGGATTTTCTTGTAAATTTTAAACTCATCATAACAAAGTAAACAATTACGTGAGTATTCGTTTATCACATTTATTTTTTTCTAATACTGTCATAATGTATTTATATCTGTTTTTCAACAAACTGCCATTTGGCATTGTTGGTGTTGGCTTGTATATTAAGAGACGTCATCCATATACACGGGGATCAAGTTAGTGAAACATGAAATTTCTTGCTTTACAGAAGTGAAGTTCACTATAATAGATTTCTCTATGCAGGCATTACGTAGGCGTTTTTTAAGTGTAGATAGAAAAACCCCAGTCCCACACAGCGCAGAGAATCCTGTAATAATTTATATTTATTTCTGTTTAGAAATAAAACTTCAGTAGATTTCGGTTATATGTAAAAATGTCAAGCTTATTTTTATTAAAATTAAATCCGAACCGAGGTTGCTGTAAACCACCTCCAAGTAGAAGACAATTTTTCTTCAAAATTTCAGATCATTGTTAAATTAAATTGCATCATAATTCAATTCGATTTCATTCGTACAAGTTGCACGCAAGTCTTAAATGTATTTTTTATTACAAAATTTAAAGCTTAGTTCACAAAATCAGAAGGTTCATATCTACCTTGAAAATCTAGTTTTCCTTACAGAAATACGTAACTTAATAAAGCATACGAAAGGACCAGTAGCTTTCGTCTGTAAGACCTTAGATCTGCTGCAGATTAAAAATTACGACTGAAATTTAGAAAGCTACAGAGCGGTTCGTTTGGTTTGCTTGTTCCTCTTATATGTGTTCACATTTTTCATGGGGGTTTCGCCTTAGATTTTTACATTGAAACGCGATTTAGATGTACGAGTCCTAGAAAAGGCAAATGGGTCAAATATATGTCATATTCCTTTCTATACGCTGATTTTTACAATGAACTCTGGACGCTTTTTTCCATTTATCATTCAAGAACTCAAACTTTTTCAGAAAGTTTTGTCTCCCAAAGTATATTTTTCATCCTGATAAAAATGTTCAAATTAATGTATTTTATTATTTTATATTAATTTTTTTTTTATTCTTTTAGATGAGGCTATATAATTTGTGAATTCGATTTTTTTGGCAGACCTTTACCCTCGCCTTCATATGTGTTGTAGTTTCATCAGGTTTCGGCGAACCAATCCACTGAATGTCGTGAGGTAATTATCTGCGACGGCATAGGAATACCGAATCTTGTAACTCTATCCCCAGTAATCATTCGATTCCGTAGTTGAGGTTGTCTCTCCACGTTTCTGCCAACTAATTAACAGGCCTGCTTTGGGTAGAATATAAACTGCTATCTTCAGAAAATGTTCAGGTCAACGCCACTATCAACTGCCCTATTCTTATTCCGTCGTGGTTAACCACCTGTGTGCCACTATTTCTAGCCAAGTGGTGATTTCGCCGTAAGCGGAACCATATAGAAAACAAGGGGACTATACCAGAACGTTTCCACTTTTTTTCGTCTGACTGCCTTGAGGTAACACGCATATTTGTAGTCTCTAGCTGAGGGGGGCAACCGTTCCCAGCGGTATGAGCTAGCTAAAGGGTTTAGCATTAGCAAACAACTAGCATATGTTACTATTAAGGAAATTAACTGAAACACATAACTATCAAGAAGAAAAACTCTTTCAATATAATTCTAATTGTAAAGTATGTAAATAAAATTATAACCTGTGTTGTGCGTTGTTATGTCTGTCTTAGATCTCGAGACGGTGCAAGCAACTTGAGAAATATTCCAGCCAGAGACGCCATGCTAAGTGAGGGAAGGAGCCAGCTAAACCCAGAATTCTAAGGTATATTCGTACTCTTCAACTTTGACAAAAGATGTATAAGCAACTGATCCTCATTTGTTACTTCTATTGCTCGGGCTATTGTGTCTCAATTTGATACCGTTTCCAGGACATTTGCGTAACACGCATGCCAGTCATTCCATCGGCCAGCCTATAGTATTCTACCCGAAGAAGGCTAGAAGATTGTTGAAACAACAACTATGAAGATAAGGATATTAATCCGCATACATTGAATACACAAATTGATTTTATTCGTTCATTTATGATTTATTGTTTCATTCCCCAAACCTTACTTTTAAATTATCACTTATTAACTAGTGACCCATTCATAGAACAGATGTTTTCATGCATCATTTTCATTTGCTAATTTCACTACAATATTAATTAACTGCGAGGCCTAGTAAATATTTCCAAAGTGTCATCGAAATGCATTATATGAAGACAGAACAAACCTCTAGGTCTATTTTGTTTGAAATAACATTTGTAGACACGTCTACTCATCCCTGTAATATGGTATGTGCTTTAATCTGTCATTACCGCGATTTCCCACTCAGAAGTTTAATCGTTAAAATTTTGAATTGTATATTTCTTATTTCTTTTATATGTGCACGACAATAAAATCATAACAATTTATTTATTTTTGTGTGGGAAAATATTTGTTAATATTTTTGTGATGAAAACTTGTCAACTTATAAGTAAGTAATTCTCATTAAAATTGTTTTAATTATTAAGGGCATTATTAATTTCTCTTATACTCGACATCATCAAAAATCGTGCTGTCCACGCTATGGCATATGTAAGAATTGTTATCATTATTAAAAAAAACATCCGTCATATTAAAAAGAAATTGTATAAACATATAATTATTTCTTTATAATTAAACATTTGTCTTTTGAGATTGTATAAACATTATTTAATTATAATCATTGTTATTACTACTATTTATAATATTATTAGACTATACATACGACTAATTATTTTGTATCGCTCATTGGTTGGTGCATTTCCTTAGAGTTTCTATGATAAGTCATATAAGATGTCTATTACTCTCCACCTATTTTCAGAGTGTTTGCAAATGATTTCGCTTTAACGTAACAGTCATTGGTTTTTAGTTATACGACCATTGGCTTTGAGATTTAAGTGACATGTCTAACTAAAGATTTTCTCACACATCCACTTCAAGACAAGTTTGTGCTTTCTTTCCGTAGTCTTTCAGTCTTCCTTGGAGACACATAAGTCTTTGGTGTGGCGCCAGACGATGCCGACAATATCATTTTCGGAGAAAGATACGTCGTTTTCTTCTATCTTTTTGTTCCAGTGTTTTATGCGGCCGCCTACCGCTTGTAGTTCACATGCATTTATTTCCGCATTCACTATTTTCAAATGTTACAAGAATTATCGTCAGTTAAATGATCTAAGTCTTCCTCTAGATTCAAGTTTCTCGTAAACTTTTTCAAAGTTATATTTGTTCTTTTTTAAATGCTCCTACAGGTATTGTTATCAAATTGTATTCTTTATATTCCATAATCTTTCCAATTTTCTAGAAAACCCCGCGTTGTAGTTTCTTTCTATGTCTCTTAGATTATCATTTGTTAAGACAAAAAATATTAATTTAGAGCTTTATTCCTTCTTGTTAATTATTATGATGCATGGGCATCTTTCTTGAATAAGTTTTTCTTAAATGCCTCTATCTACAAAAGAGTTGGTTGTTTTCATTTACTAGTACTATCCCCAGATTCGACCTGTATCATTGGTCTGTATGTTTAAAGTTTAGTCGTTTGCAGCGTTTCATTATTATTAATTGTCGTTGTTATTGTTTAAATGTTGAAAGTAGACTGAGCAGACTTGGAAAGAGTGAAATACAATACATATTAAAATAAAATATAGAAAAGCATATTAGTTGAGTGGAAGGGCAAAGTAAGGCTACGAACCATTCCCACTGAGTCTCAGTTTCAAATTGCTCAATAGGAGAAACTGGTTACCGGAAGTGGCGTCAGGAATAGTCTATCATAAGAATCTCAAACACTCTCTTCCAAGCGTTTTCTTTGTAAAAGTTGTTAATATCTTACGTTTACATTGATTGGGGAGGGTCGAGATCGAATGTGTCCAAGAAGGAGTCGATACGTTCTTCCTCTAACAATGGTTTTTAGCTGGTTTCGTCCTAGGGGCCTTTTCTTAATTCGTTTATAGGTATATCTCGGTCCTTTCACGCTATATTACATGCCCCTGAGTCTTTTACTGATCGTATCCACATCCCAGAATGAGGTTGTTATTCTTGTAACTCTTGAAGAAAACTTTACCTCTCGGCATGAATCCTTTCCTATTTACGAAAGTAGTCACTTGTGGGTTTTTTCTGCTTTCGTAAGAGTGTGTCAAGGGCGGATCTTACATTACGTACGAGCATGAACGGTTTTCGCCGGACAGACCACTATTGGAATATTAGGATGAGGTGTAATTCTGTACACGTGTAATAACTATTGAAGGGCTTCATCACTCGGTGAATCCTGAGCCTGCTTCAGTGTTCTTGTGAGTGTATCAGCAAATCGCCTCCCCTGCCATTCGATCAAATCTGATCTTGGAGAGTGGTGCTGTGTTTGATCAGTAACGTATCACAAAAACGTTTGAAGTCTGCAGATGAGAGCTGAGTTCCATTATCACTCACGATGCAGCCTTCTAGCCGGTAACGTGCAACCAGTTCATCTAAAAGAATTATTGTTGACCAGAATGTGGGTCTTAATACCTCTGGCAACTTGTTATAGTTATCTACTACGTCATCGAGAGGACCAGCAAATCGATGTGGATTCTTGATTATGCCTGGTCAGTTTTCGGCCAAGATTTAATTTTGATAGATGGTGCTTCGGCAGCTAGGGGCAACCCAGAGTTTAGCATTTCACTAAATTCGATCCGTATAGTTTGCTGTTCACTAAGCTTCCATCCATTTTTTTTCAGAATGTCCCGTGTGGAAACCTGGTAGGATTCTTTTCTGGAGACTTTTAAGAATCACCACTCTTTTGCTATATAGTAAGATGTTTCAAAGCGAGAATACTTCTGGGATGTCGTTGTCCTTCATATCGGTCCTGTTCTTGATAAAAATAATGTCGCCCTGCTTCTCTTTTAATTTCAGATAGGGATACTGGAGGCTTTCTTAATGTGTATTGTTTTAATTTCGGAATCCTTACAAAGTGCAGCAACTATGTATAAATCTGCTAATATATGACTAATGTTTTCGATGACAGGCACTCTAATTTAAAGTAATAATTTAGTAAGATAATACGCCATCTCAGTAGACTATTGGTAGTATACGTCACTAACCTTTTTGTTATCAAAAAATCGTCAGTAACGGCATATGGTCGGTTCTAAGGTAAAAGTTCTGCTATGTAAGAACCTATGAACTTAATTTACCATGTATATGATAGTTAGAACTTTGGTTTTTGAGTACTATTTCTCGGCTAGGAGTTG
This sequence comes from Euprymna scolopes, assembly GCF_053919585.1. Classification (NCBI taxonomy): domain Eukaryota; kingdom Metazoa; phylum Mollusca; class Cephalopoda; order Sepiida; family Sepiolidae; genus Euprymna; species Euprymna scolopes. The sequence continues at coordinate 10,821,550 of NC_136484.1, read as the reverse complement.
CATTCGAGATGCATGGCCGATAAGTTTTGGGGCATTATATATTGTGTACAAGTTCAAATACTATATGAGCTTGCGTCGTTCGCTAGGATTTTTTAAGCTTTGGGTCATAGTGTGTAAGAAACACTTCCGACGTTAGAATATCCTTGATTTTTTCAAACGCAACCTTACATTAAGGCGTCGAATTACAGGCTTTTCCTTCATTTGATGTTCATTCAGAAGTACACACAAGTCATGCATGTTAGTTATGAAGACCTGGTAGCAGTTTTACAGTCCACCAAAAGGTATCTTCTTTATGATTTTTGCTCTCTTACCGTCGGTGTGTCTTCAATTTTTATCAATTATATAAACTTGGTATTTTATCCTGTCCATGGAAAAATCACGATTTGCTCCTTAAAGTTAAAATCAAAGTGTGGAATGCTTTTAAAGGGCTCATGTATATGTGTGGTATGCTCGTCTGCGGATTTACTTGCAATAACGGTACGAAAATCCCATTCACTCACTTTTCTAGCCGATCTATTTCCTTCTTGATTTTCTCGCCTATCCCCAAGCCGGACGTCTCACTTCTTGAAAATGCGTAGAGCCTTCGGCTTCAGCTCAAATCTGGCTATATCCTTGGTACATATTTCTAATCCCGATGAAAGAAAAACTTCTGAAATTTCTTTTTTTGGAGTTTAATTGCTGTACTCCAGTAGAATTTTTTACCTTATGACATAAATGTTTTTTTTTCAGGGTGGTACCAGAATTTAAATGTCTCAATCCGATCTATTCCGAAAGGATTTTCGAATATCCTGTGTACAAAGACTCTTTCGTTTTTGTCGTAACAATTAATGTCACAGGGAATATCAGCTCCCTCACAAATTTAATTTTATCGCATGCCATTGCACTGACTTATTTGTTAGTTCTTCTCGTGTGTGGATTCTTTTTCCACGTTTGTATGTTGATGATTGACAAGTCTTATCCCGAATCGAGCTGTAAATCCACTCCCTTGTTGAGTTTGTAAACAGTTACATATTTTCCCCGATTCAAAGTCGGATTCCGCTTGTTTGATTATGTTATTACGCTAATCTATTTTGCAATGAGCCGATTTATGGTATTTCCTCCAACATTTATTGCATTTTATTTTTGTATAAACAGTCATCATTGTTTTCCGCCACAACGAATGCACGGAATTGTGGATTTTATTTTGGAGATTGAATAAGTACTCTTTGATTGTAGTTGGGTTGTTTTCTTGTTTCCTTGCTTTTTTTTTATTTTTCGAGGATGCAATCTATGGTCTGTAACTAGTACTTTATACGTCTGATACGCCCGATTCTTTGATCCTCCTAGGATCGTTATTTTATCCTGATTACTGAAAACTTTTTGAGCATAAAAGAACTCGCTTTTGGGTCTTGAGAGAACTCGTTGTATTTTCACTACGTGAAGTAGAAACCCTGTACAAAAATCAAACACTTTAAAGCATTCGCTGATAGACAAAATGTCTCCACTTTTAGCAATCAATAGTAAAAATAACTTTGTGACGCTTGTAAGAAGCATCAAACGTCTAATCCTGCTCCGGCACGTAAGTAAACACTTCAATCGGAGTCCCTTTAGTGTTCTCCAACATTTTCTAGAAAAGATTCTCTTGTCCGTTTTGTTAAAATAAAAATTTAACCTCCAACATTTGTGGCCACTGTTTATTTTATGTTCTTTGTTCCTACAGTTGTTTTTGTCGCATTTCATCTTGCTGTTGTTGCTGAAACTGCTATTAAAATTGCAACTCGATCTCTCTATTTTATTACTTTAAATTTTCCTCTGATTCTTACTGCAACTTTAGCACATGTGTGATAATGGTCTTCTAGTCCTCCATCTTCGATAATAACTCCAATCGAAGGACTAAAAACTGTTTATATATGAACACTGGAAACAAACTCTCTGATGGAACAAAAGATGTCGTGTGTGTGTGTGTGTATGTGTGTGTGTGTGTGTGTGTGTGTAAATATTTAAAATGTTTTTGTTTATAACTTGGATTTTCAGGTGGTAAACATTGAAAATCGAAATAAAACTCAGGGAAAAACATTTATCTTAAAATTTAATAGTAAACAAAAATGGCGTCATTGCCTTCTAACCAAAAACAATAGTCTTTTCTTTCCTTTTTTTCAACGACAGTCAAGAAAAAAATATTCCAAACCCGAGAAACAATTTTTTGAACAAATTAAAAATATTATAATTAAATTTTCCAGCTAGGAATGAATTAATCAATGAACGATTCAATGCGACACACATGCGCAAAATTAAGTCAGACTTTACAAATGGACAGTATCTTTGTCCTTCAAAGGAGACATGTGTGTTTGTTTTACAATAAATAAACAATTCAACTTACAAAAACGCTTTGTAACAGACGTCGGGTATTTTTCAATTTATTATCAAGAAAATATAAAAAAGAATTTTAACTTAAGATTTGACTTGTTTGCTTCTTTGTTTATGACTTTTACTTGTAGTACCTTCATCATATTGTATTTTCCCTCTTCCTTCTTTAGATTAACACTGGCCAGGTTTTGGTTGTGAATTCCCGCTCGTAAATTCTTTAAATAATTGAAAGTATCTAAATCCACTGTGCTGAATATCGCGAGGTAATGAGGCTTGAGTGCTATGATCTAGAAGTGTTAGCACCAGACATATAATATGTATGGCCGAATCATGTTACTATTTACAATGATAATGAACGGTAGATAAAAAAGTGCATATTGTATGAGACTGGGATCCATACACAATAATTTTCTACATCCACATGAATGCTTATCTCCCCGTTGATTCCAGTTTCTACTAAGCATTAAATATTTGCGTTTTTATTCTTCCTCCTTGATTTATTTCCTGCAAACTGCTTAGGTGACACTATCTCTTATTGGAATAGTCTTTGTCTTAGTGTTTTTTTTTTCATAGATTTTAGCGGCTTTTTTTCATCTGTCAGTGTTTATCCTCTCAAATATTCCGATAAAGATTGGCTCTAAAAACGTGCTTGGTATTTTTATCTCTAATTTTTCTTAAAACTGCCATTTTTATCACAATGTTCGCATTGTTTTGTTTTAAATTAATGATTTTATCAAATATTTACTTTACTTTTTTATGCATTCAAGTTTCTCAAGAGTCGTCTCTTCCGTCTTCTGTTTATTCTTTTCTTCTACTTATCCTTCATCATATTCATTATTATTATTATTATTATTATTATTGTTGTTGTTATTGTTGTTGTCGTTGTTTTTATTGTTTTTGCTATTCTTATTATTATTGCTATTATTATAAAGTAGAAGTAGGCTGGGTAATGGGACCAGGAGTAAGAGGATAAGAAGTATTACTTTTTTATTATTTTGATAATTTTTACGGGTTTCAAAACATAGAAACAACAATTCCAAAAGAGAACAATAGCTGTGCATCGGCGTCTGGAGCGTGCTTTTTCATGCGGTGCTATTCCGAAAATAAAGCTTCTACTTTTTAATTTAAAAGTTTGAAAAGCGTCAAAAACAGCAGTGGTAATATTAAAACGAGCGACCTCTTGTGCCCCATGATTTTTTCCCACATAATTACCAAAGTACTTTTGCCAAGGATTTAATTACGAATTTCTGTTTCTGATGCATCACTGGAATTAGTTTCTTAGAGTTTCATATAATCAATATTTGCAGCAGACAAGTGAAAAGTTAAGTCAGGAAAGCGTTTGTTCAGTCATGATAACAATGCAGTTTACAGTCCCTTCTGATCCATTAGGGCGGAATAAGTATAGGGCGCATTATTTTTAAGACGGCTTTTTATTTTTTATAATTCTGCATTTAAACACACGTATATATATATATATATATATATATATATATATATATATATATTTGTAATTAATCATAAACTTTTATATAAGGCATAAGCAAGGTTTATAGAAAGAATATTTACTAAATTTATAAACAGCATTATTAATTCTATTAAGCATTTTACATTTTATATATTGTAAATATATATATATATGTAATTAGTCATAAAATGTTATATAAGCATAACCAGAGTGCATAGTATAAGTGATTCAGATTTCGCAGACGATATTGCTTTGTTCGCGAACAACACTGCTGATGCGCTGATGTGCTGTTACGTAAGCTAGAAAAGTCTGCAAATGACTGGTCTTCACATAAATGCGGATAAGACAAAGTTTATGACTTTCAATGTGAAGGAAGAGATCAGGGCGTTGGTTGGATCAACACTGAAAGAAGTCGCTGCGTTTACGTATCTGGGCAGCAACATAGTTTCCACAGAGAGATATCGGAATTCGCATCTCAAAAGCATGGACCGCATTGGATGGACTACATTCAGCATGGACTTCGAGACTGGCTGACAAACTGAAAAGACAGTTCTTCAGGGCATTGGTAGAGTATGTCCTTGTTTACGGTGCTACAACCTGGACACTCACCAACAGATTGGAAAGAAAACTAGACGGCACATACACCCGTATGCTAAGAACAATATTAAATATATCTTCGGAAAAATCATCCAAAGAAGCAGCACCTTTATGGCAATCTACCTGCCATATCTAATACCATCAGAGAAAGAGGCCTACGATTTGCCAGCCATTGTCTGAGGAGCAAGCATGAATTGGTGAGGGATGTATTGCTATGGACTCCACGACACAGACGCGCAAGCAAAGGACGACCTAAATCCATGTACACCAAACAAATAGAACACGATGCCAACTGTGAACCTGAAGTTCTGAGGCAACTGATGAAAGACAGGAAACTCTGGATAGGAAGAGGCACATTGGTTCGGGTAGGGAGCTAGTCATGATGATGATGATGAGAGTGTATAGGAAAAATATTTACGAAATTCATAAAAGGCATTATTAATTCTATTAAGCATTCTACATTTCATATATTGTAAATAAGGCGAAAAATATAGCCATAGCGTTTATAATCATCAAATATATGCAAGTTAAAGAAAAACGATATATTTCCTGTACAATTTTATATATTGTCGGAAAAACAGGTGTATAACTTAATCACACCGTATTTCTATTGATAATCACTACATTTTTCAAAGTTATTTTTATTTCGTCTAATGAAACTTGAAATATAACAATTAAAAGCCGGAAGTTCTTTTATCTTCAAGTATTGTTCGTTTCAAACTATATGCTGTTTATAAGCAATGACTACACTGATTTAACTCAGTTATTTAAATTGAAATTATCTTTGAATTTTAAATCTACATTCGAGACAATTGTTGATAGAATAATATAAACATAATCCAAATACTCTTTTAACAAAAGGGGAGTGAATGCAGAACTGTTTATAATAATAAAATAGTGCAATAAAAGTTGGAATAAAAAACATTTCAATTGAAAATACAAAATCTAATTCTATTGAATTGTTTTTTCAGCAAGATACGTTATATTTCAGAATAACCTATTTAGATGAGTACGCAAGCAAATACGCGAGATCTCGCGTAATGGGAAACATTAAGGGTTTTCCCCACCTAGCATGAAAACTTTAATATTCGCTATTACACTCGACCTCGCGTATCCTCTGAAGCAGAAAACAATGCGTCTGCGCTATAAAAAGGGAAGGATGACACCCGAAAAGTTTGATTTATGAATAAAAAATGTGTGGGTTTTTTTTAACATGTTCATGAACAATTGATCATAAATATCCAAATATCTTCGATGTGGACACGATGTGATCATACAAATTATAGTGCTGAATATTCAATTATTCTGAAGAGTAAAATGGTTTCTGACAGAACATAAAATAACTCTACGCTTATAATTAATTTTGGAATAAACTTTTTCCTAAGCAGTCACCAAGATATATACTGGTTGCATATGAGACAGAATTGCTTTAGTCATTGAAATTGTTAAAATGTTTTTGATTATAATAAAGGCTATCACTACCAACATATGGACAATTTTAGTTATAACTACGTTAGGACAAGCGAAGAATTGGAATCCTCCGATCTTATTATAAAAATAATCAAGTCAGTCCGCCGTAAGTCCGCGTATTTACAGGACTCGCGCTAGCCGCCATCTGGGTTCTAGAGAATTACTCAAAACTCGAAATTGTGAATGCATTGCTTCATCGCAGATTGAATTTACTGCCGTCATCTTTGTTCAAGAGAATACCTATATACTTCATAGGTTATGAACCCGACCATCAACTTTGCTTTGATGGTTCCGAATTTAAAATCGAACTGTGGCAGATTAAATTTCTGGCATACTAGCATGGGTGCGCGGCGTTGCCCGGCTGTTTGGAGGTGTGTGTTCAGCAGAAAAAATGGTAGAGGAAGGCAGGCTCGAACCCGTATCGCGAAGGAGGATAAGAACGTGAAAAAAACGTTACGTATTTGCTGTGACGACCACCGTCAAACCGGAAGTGACGTGGGTGTAAATTAAGGCTAGAAAATCAAAAAGAGGGATGACTTTCGAAAATACTGGCGAAAAACCCACACACACTCAGAATGTTAGATTTGACATCCGTCAAACTCAAGTCCCCTTTTGTCAACCTAGTTAGATGCACCGGAAATTAGGGATGACCTACATCGGAAATTAGAGGTAACAGGAATTGTGGTCGTAGGTTTCCGGTTGGCGACCACGTGATCTGGAGTTGATCTTGGGCAGCAGAGAATGTAGATGAGAAATCTTGGGTCTCCGACAACCATGGGTTCCAAATATAGGCTTGCGTTGTAATAAGAGAATTGAAGCTTCAAATCCATCTTGTGTTATCAACGCGTCTGCCTGCAGCAGTGACCTTTCCCCATGAGATGGCAGCCCAGCGACAAGAATATATAATTCGTTGGACAAGGCAAACACGTATGTACATTATATATTTACGCATACACCTCGACATACTTTCAAAGCAAGAACTAAGAGCACACACACACACACACCCATATAAGTAAGAACATATTGATAAGAAAACGCAGACTTTAAAAGTACCCTTAAAAATAAAAGCAAACGTAAAAGAGAATAGCAGCAGGAACGTTTAATAAATAAGTAATAAATAAGAAGGACGCAAAAACCAAATCTTTAATATTTGCTGTTACAACCCGCATCAAACCGGAAGTAACGTAGGTTTAAAATAAGGCTAGACAATCGATAGTAGAGGATTACTTTCGAAAATATTGGTGAGAAAAGCGACCCCCCTGTAGAAATGTGCCCAGTTGAGGGTGAAGAAATCAATGTTTTAGCCAATTTTCGGAATTTGTCGTTCGAAAGCTCAAGCTTCAAAACGATACTGATCTTGTGAAAATTCGTCGCCTCTGTCGAAAGTTTAAGGCAGACATGCAAAAATACAACCATAAATTTATATGTTGGTAGCTCAAATTTTCGACCCAAACCGCTTAAAAAGCTTGCCCTATCTCTGAATACCCTATACGTAAAATTTCAAATGTTTAGACCAGAAATTGTCTGAGTAATTTGGTAGAGAGCACAGAGGTCAATTTCTTTGACCCCTATAATGACCCCTTTATATATTTTCTTTGTTTTGAGCTTATAACAAGTTATTAAGTTAGGTCCATGTCCAAGAAACCTATATCTAAAATTTCAATTGTTTATATCTAAAATTGTCGGAGGATTTTGGTAGAGCTCTCAAAAGTGACATCGTTGAACCTCGACCCCTTAACAGCCAAATTTCTGACCGAAAACGGATTACAAATATTTTCCCAAATCTCCATACCCTGTATATCAAGTCTGTACACTAAAAATTGACAGAGTATTGCGTACGGAAATGTACACAGACAAACACACACACACAGAAATACACACACACACTTGCACTTTTATACATACTAACATTTAAAACCGGCGTTTATCGGCGTTGCCCGGGTGTTTGGATGAGTATGTTGAGCAATAAAACAAAGTGGTAGTAGGAAGGCACGTTCGAACCCGTACCGCGAAGGAGGAAAAGAACGGAAAAACTGACGTCTTTGTTGTTACGACCACCGCCAAACCGAAAGCGATTTAGGTTTAAATTAAGGCTAGACAATCGAAAGGAGATGATGACTTTAAAAAATATCGGCGAATATAACGACCCTCCCTGTAGAAATGTGCCCAGTTGAAGGTGAAGATATTAATGTTTTAACACATTTTCGATATTTCTCGTCTTAAATGTGAAACGTAAAAACGATAATCATCTTGTGAAAATCTGTCGCCTCTGTAGAGTGTTTTAGGCAAACATATATACATACATACATTTATATATTGGTAACTAAAGATTTTGGACCCAAACCGATTAAAACGCTTCCCCTATCTCGTAATACCCTTTATGTAAAATTTCAAAGTTTTAGACCAGAAATGATCTGAGTAATTTGGTAGATACCGGAGAGATCAATTTTACAAAGATTTTCCCAATATGTGAAAATGGCTGACTATATGATTATAAAAGTATGGTTCCTCAAAAACCGCCTTTTCCGACTTGAAACCAGCATAAAATTCTCGGACACTGCACTGCTGCTGGTATTAAAAAAGCTACCAAATGTAATGTAATGACATGAAAATAATACCTTCAAACGGTCTTCCAAATTCTAGTGTCTGTGCCAAAGGAAAAATGCGGAAATATATAAGCAAAACACCAGATAAAAAGGCCACGAAAATTCTCTCACTTGTGCACTTTGACTTGGCGGGCTCGATGGATCCGATTGGAAGAGATAATTTTAGGTATGCGTTCAATTTTGTTGACGATTATTCAGGTTTAATTAATGTTTATTTCTTAAAAACAAATCCTACACTATCCTCAACACTAAGAAATATTTAGCTGATATCGCCTCGTACGACTTAGTAAAATGTATTCGTTCAGACAACGGAACTGAATTTACTAGTAAGAATTTTGAACTTCTATTTATTAACCATCGTATAAAACTCAGCCCCTCATTCCTCATTTCAAAATAGAACCGCAAGAAGAGCATGGCAGAACCTTTTCAAAATAGCAAGATGTCCATTTATTGAATCGAGATTAGCTCAAAGTTTATGGGCGTCCGCTTTAATGGCGGCGGCCTATATCAAAAATAGACCATTCAATAAAAGATTCGGAAATACCTCGTATAAAAACGTTTTGCGGTGTAAAACACAAATTGAACCGAATACGTATTTGTTGGTTCAAATTATTTTGCATTCATAGAAAATGCAAATAAACTAAATATTAAAAGCTAAAAAGGTAGTTCCATACGTTACGATAAAAGCAGCTTGGCTTACTTAATCTATTTTCAAGACAAAAAAAATCCATAAAAAGTTAGATGTGTATTTTTATATATTAGTGCAGGTCGCATGTTATTAATAGATCCAGACTATAAGAACAGCAATGGTAATAGTAACAGTAAATCAATGTTTCAAAGTTTTAATTAATTTCTAGATTTTCGGAAGTAATCTCATTAAACTTTATTGTACATGTTGATTAAATAGAAAATTATCTTTGATCTTTTGTTTCGAATTATGAAATTGTAACTTTTCGAAACATGTTTTTCATCGTATTCTATATTTAATGCCATTTTCGTCTTTCTTTTATACTTTTTATCTATTGCCTTTTTTCTGCTTATTACGTTTGATTTAATTTTACGTCTGAGCTTTTTAGGTGCATCTTCCCTAAAGTGGAAATCCTTGCGTTAAGCTCGAAAACTTATACAGAAATGTAATAAATGGAGATAATTATTTTCGTTTTGTAAGTTTTTACGTGGAAAAATGTTTGTAAATTAACTTTTGTTGTCACAATCTGTAATAATAATTGCATATTCAACACAAGATCGCTTTCACTTCGAATCTATTTGTAATAAAACATGTTAATCTTATCAAACAATGCAAATATCAGGATGTAATGTGAAATATAAATATAAATAATTAACTGAAATTTCTGTTGATGGATAAAATATATGTTAACATTATATTTCAGTCATACTCTGCATATTTCGTAAAACCGACTCTGAGATTACACAATAAGCATACACATGTCTGTTGAAGAGAATTGAATGTTAATTGGAAACAAAACTTGAACACCTACTTAGCAATGTCTAAGGTATCTCTCTGCAAGTGCTGGACAGGGAATTCTTGCATGGAAATGCTTTTTGCTACATAGAAACATCGAGTTAATATTTAAAATTACATAATATTCATGGTCCAAATAAGAGTTCCTCGGTATGGATAACCAACACTCCCAAGTATTGTTTATTCAAGCCAGAGGACGGAGTTGAATAATCACCCAACTTAATGATTAGTTTTCCTGGAATACAATAAGACTAAACGATCACAAGCAAAATATACAATAATATATTTAAAACGTCAATTGAATAAAATTGTCAATTTCTTACAATGTCAGTGTATATGAACCAAAGAAAATTTAAATAGAATAATCGACTAACGATGTATCTCATTTAGTAATTAAGCGTTAGCATCATGAAATGACGGATTTATTATCTAAGAATTCCAGTAGGGAAAACAAAAGTGAGAAAACGGGTAATGGGGTGTTAAACATAAACTTTTAATAAAATTTCTGTTACTTCATAAACCTCGATTTCAAAACACAGGACAATGTCTATGCCTAAACAAGATTAAAATAGTATATCCAGTGCATATTTCTTACTAGATTGATCATGCTGTCATAGACTATTATTTATACAATGAATCAACTCCATATAAAAAAAGTTTTTTTTAATATAATTTCTGTCGTTTTTTTATTACAGTAAAATAAATTTATTAATAATTCTATCTATCTACATAAGCGATTATGCCTGTCCGATAACATATTTATCAAATATATTATATATATAATATTTTATATATATATATATATATATATTTATATACATATATATGAATGTTTTGGGGGGTTTATTCCCTCATTTAAAGAAACCCCTTTTTAATACAATAGAATGCTTCCGTATAATAAAACCTTTTGTTTTTCATTTTTTTCCCCAATTTTTCTGATGCGTTTTTTTTACTGTGAAAATCGAAATAATTAATATGGTCTATGTGTAGTTCGTCGTTGGTAGCGGTGGTATTATTCGTCCTTCCAATAAGACATACATAGGAATAATTTCTGAATATAATTAACGAGTAGAAAAGTATTTTATATGTATATATATATATATATATATATATATATATATATATATATATATATACAGATTATATTGTGACTCGTCAAACCAGCGTAAGTTGTAAATTTAATATATGAAGATTTATGAGAAAAATGTATCAGAAATGGCTGGAAAAAACATTGCATTTTTTATTGATGTCTGATTCCGAGGATTTATTGCAAACTCTACCTCCACGTTCCTGAATAAGACGCAAAATAAATACATGAAGAAAATACAAAACAGGCTCTATCTGCATCAATGTGGGTATGGCGGTTCGACAGTGGGACGACACTCTGGTGGTATCGTGAGATATAAGTAGGCTAGCTTTAGCACAGAAACCATTCCTGAATTAAGAATCATCAACTGATGAAAGATTTGTTGGAAGAAATGTAGCTGTACACACAATTTGTAGATTGTTTTGTAGCGAGGAGTACTTTTTACAGGCTAAGGGTACTGTCCCTACGCCCAGCCTTCCGAGAAGGTACATACAGCGCCTAGGCTAATATAATGGTCACCCATCTGGTACTGGCCAGGCTCCACGTTGCTTAACTTCGGTGATCTGGCGAGAACTGGTGTGCCAACGTGATTTTGTGCCGTACTGTACAAGCAATAGTTATTGCATATGTTTTAATTTATATATAAATGTGTGCGTGCGTATCCTCATTGCTATTAAATGGCATGCACATTCATATAGATTTAGACCGACATGAATATTAATATAGAGATGCATATACTATCTATATACAAAAATATATAATCCAGATGTTTCGCAGTGAAGACGAAATATTGATGAACCACATAACTTGTTTTTTCCTATTTCTCTCTCTCTCTTCCTTTCTCTCTCTCTTTCTCTCTTTCTCTCTCTCTCTATATATATATATAAATATATATATATACATATATATATATGTGTATATATATACATTTATATATATAAATCTAATATATATTTGATTGCTAATCCAACTATTTTGTCTACAATTTCGTAGACATTGTTTTTCAGTTAAAGACATGAATGAGGCCGTTTCGTCTGATAAGGTTACTGTATTGCGACAGACAAAAACCTATTCTCAAATTAAGGAATTGTTCAATTCACGAAAATGTTCAGGTTTCGTAAGATTGCAAAATTACGAGAAATTTCGAGGTTAAACTTGATAAGATTTTCTTATAAATTTTTGAACAGAATTCTTGCAGTATTTATAAGTCTCCAGTCATTTCGTCTTCGATCTGGTATAATGTACAGAAGAAAAAATAATTCGTACACAAATAAAGTCGACAAATAAAGTCGACAAAATATAATAAAAATGAATATATAAAATATTGAAAATGTTATGTATATTTATAAATATATTTCTGTAGAAATATATTTACTTATAGCATATACCAATTCTTATTTAAGAAGCTCAATTTAATTCAAAATGGCGTAATGGAACAATATTAAATGTATTTCCAGCTTCTCTTCAAATTTTCCGATTTTAATCATAACATGTCACACTGTATTTCCTTTTGGCGGATTTATTGTTGCTTCTTGTGTGTTAACGACGTAATAAATTCACTGATTGATATAATAATTAAGTGATAGATTTTGCGCTACGAAACAGACACTGTCAAAAATTGTAAATGTCAACCGAATTAAAGAGATAAATTATAAGATGGTCAACATCATAAATTTTGGAATATATTTTTGTCATTTATTCACTATATATATATATATATATATATATATATATATATATATATATATATATATATATATATATATATATATATATAACCAAGGGAAAAAAGGATTAATAATTAATCAATTTTAACCAATGGAAAAAATATAAACAATTACGAAATGAAGAGCAAGAAAATCTGTTCGATTATTTTTTTTTTACCTTTCAATGAAGGATTGGGGAGTGCTCGCGTTTATTCCCGCCAAAAATTAAAACTGTTATTCCGAAGTTTGAAGGGATCGAAAATAGAGTTAATACAGAAAAACTGTCTATTTAATTTAATGAAATAGGCCATAGAGAAAAAATGCTACCTAGGCGGTCGGGTTTCAATCCTGGCTTGAGGTAGTCGCCTGTCTAACCGCACTGATGAGCTGGGAAACAGCGAAACAGTACTGTATATATCTATATCTATATCTATATATATATATATATATATATATATATATATATATATATATATATATATATTATAAATGTATCGGGCTAAACACATGTAAATGTATGATTATTCAATGGAATTCAGAAAAAATATAATAGAGAAAATGAAATGTTAACAATTCAAATAACATAATTTGTTATTTTTGAGTTTAACACTCGCTACATATAATTGTATTATTTCAACTTAGATAAACATTGAATACAAATATTAAAATTGCTGTTTCATATTTTTTATATAATTCAGAAATATATTTCCAAAAAAAGAATCAATACTACTAGCACACAATGACGCACAGATCTCGCGTATATGCGACGGATCTCGTGTATATGTGTAACATGCAAAAAAAATATATATATACATGTACAGATAGTTGCACACTACGATCTACATGTTTACGTGTGTACAAATAAATATATTATGCATGAATATATACAGAACACTATGCCCAATAGTTTATTGTAGACGCGTGCAGATATACACAGAAACGTGTATGCACTAAAACATAACACCCCATTTCAACATACCTGTATATAACTTTTTTACATAGGCATCGCCACTTATACAGGCCAATAGGTCACCCGAGGATAAGGGTTAAAGAGTGTACAGGAGAAGTTGGACAATATAGTAATCATTAGTAATGGAAATTCAGTAAATTTGTTAACAAGTGGAACGGCTCATCAAGAAATTGTTTACGCTAGACTTGAAGACAATCATATAGTAGTCAGCTGGAAAGCAGAAAAACGGAAGACAATTCCACGTGCGTGCAGTTCTAAGAAAGAAGCTTTGTTCATGGAATCTACGTTTAGGTTTAGGCACAGATAAAAGTGGGGAGTGGGGAATTATTGATAGTGGTTTCAGGTAGACGAGTGTTTCTTGTGAAAGTTTGGTGAGGGGGGACCGTAGACTGAATCTCAGTAGAACACTTTCCATGAAAATAATGATACAGCAGAGACAAGCTCGCAACAATTCTTCTGTGAGACAGACGTTGCAGGAAGGAGAAAAGTATATCTTCTACGAAGCTACAAAATCTATTTTGAACTCTATCAAGGAAGGACAAGTCCTTTCTAGAAACTCCTGCCCAGATGTGGCAAGTTTTCCATCCTTAGACGTACCTGGCTCTTATATAAATAGAGAATTTCATCAGCAGTATTCCATTTAGGATCAAGAGTAACGATCAGGCCCAGAAGCCTGTCAAAACATGGAACCTCCCCAAGACGAGAGCCATTAATTTCAACTGATGCCTACAACTACTCTTATGAACCTGTCAGAATAAAATGATTTAATAATTGAGAAGACATTTCCAGCTATGCCATAGCTAGAGATCTTTTTAATTAAATCCTCATGCCAGACTCTATCAATTGCCCTAGAAAGGAAGCCTCCGTCAAGAGATTTGCTAATCCTATGAGATATAACTGTAAGCACATCTGTTGTAAATCTAGCAGAACGAAAACCATATTGTGTGTCACTAAGAAGGTTATTTTTTCTGAGATGGTTGATTACTTCTCTGCTTAACACAGATTCCAGTAATTTACTCATGACGCACAGGAGACTTATTGCCCTGTACTGAGAGGGAGATGAGCGATCACTTGTATTCTTAAATACAGGGCATACTGATGAGATTTTCCAGCAATTCTCCTTAGGACAGCGTTTAAAGAGTTTGGTAAGTATGGGCGCTAGTTCTGTTTTAAGTGTTATTACTACTATAATTGGACTACCGTCAGGACCGGTTGCTTTACTGGAATCAAGGTTTTTAATTAGCTTAGCAACATCCCGTACAGATATATGTATATCACATAGCGTGTTTTCTGATACGGGAGGAAATATTGGGAGTTGGCGGCCTTGGTCGCAAATGATAGAATTAGCTGCAAAATTCTTGGCAAAGAGTGTTGCTTTGTCTGATGCTGACGACATTACCTCAGGTCCATTTATGGTAGTTGGGAAAGAGCACACACTTCTTTTCAGGATTCTGTTTGCTATTTGCCAAAACTGGTGGGAACCAAGCTGCTGCTCAGCTACTTTGGACTTGATGGACTGAGCATACAACTATCTTGCGTTCTTTATTACATTCTTACAATGGTTGCTGTCAGTCCTGAGAGAGGCTTCAGTTTCCATACATCTATTACGTTGGAACCAGTAGAAAATGCGATTTCTGTGCGCATTGGCAGCAGCAAATTCCGGACAGAACCATGGTTGGCTGTTAGGTTTTTGCTGGAACATTTTCGAGGGTATGAAACGATCTATACCTACAATTAACCATTCCGTCAGGTCGGATACTATAGAGAGCACATCATTTTTAAACATGTTTTTAAACATGTAACGCAGAAGTTGATCCGATATAAATGTACGGAAGCTATCCCAGTCAGCCATAGTGTATCGATATACTGTACGATAGAGAGGTACGTCTGGGGACTTACTACATTTCATTTTTATCTTAATTTATACAACAGGGTGGTCGGAAGATCCAAGAGGAGACAGAACAGAAATTGAACATAGTTCAGGGCAAGTTGTGAGAAAAAGGTAGACTTGCATACTGACCGTCATTGTCGGTCACACGGGTGGGTTCAAGAACAATCTGAGTGAGGTCATAAGCAATTGAGGAATCATGACAGAACCTACCCTCATCATCGGTCTTGTTTGAGTGGGTCAACAATTCCACGTTGTAAACATTGAAGTCTCCACATACGTGAATGTTAGCTAAAAGATAAGCAGATAAGACTGGGTCAATTTTCTCAGATATGCTTTGATAGATAGTAACTCCGCTGATAGATAGAGAGTAAATATAAATGCAGTATTGTGAGCTAGTGCGACGCGGAAGCACATATAGGGGAAGTTAGGATCTTCTCTGGAGATGATCCTACCACATGGAAATCCATCTTAAATATAGGTACATATTCCATGCCCATGGCGATCTTGGGGGTCATATTTAGAAGTTAAGGTGGAGTATCCTTTAATTACGAACGCCTCTAGGGAAATAGTCTGTCCAATACCAGTTTAGCTTAAAATAAAAGGTCGGGTTTAGTCTCCTATAATTGGGGTTAAACCTTTAGAAGGTTAGGGCGTACACCCCTGATGGTGGAGGATACATGGTAATGAGGAGCTGCGTTGGAAGTTGGAGATCTGTGTTTCAATAATAAAACTTTATATATATATATATATATATATATATATATATATATATATAGTCGTAGTGAAGTAGCATATTGTTTACACAAAGAGCGTCGCTTAATACGCTAATGGCAGTTTGTATATCACTTCCCTGTATACTCAACGCAAGATAGGGAGCATTATATTCATCTACATACAGTACTGTTTCGCATCTCATTACTGCGGCTAGACAGGCAACTGCCTCAAGTCAGAATCGAAACTCGACCGCCCAAAAGCAAAACCTAATAATATATATATAGAGAGAGAGATAGAGAGGGAGAGAGAGAGAGAAAGATAGTTACACACACAAACACACACATGCAGCGCGTACACATTTATATATATATGGATATATATATATACATAAACATAGTCATTCACATACAGAAATGTTTCGTTGTATCACAGCTAATCAATGCGGCTAGACTAGCACCGTTTGCTTTCTCTCTCATCACTACTTTTTTCTGCCATTTTTCACCTTCAAGTAGGAGAAGCGATGGGGAGAGAAAAGGTGATGAGAGTAATTAATATATATATATATATATATATATATATATATATTTAAATAAGGGAGTAGTCACCAACAATGTGTATTTTTAACATTATTTTATTATTCCGTGTTTTATTCTATTTAAATAAAAATAAATACTATAAAACAATATTTTCCTAAGGAAGCAAATAACCCCAAAATACTATAAAACAATATACACATTCCCAAACCAATAAAAGCAAACACACACACGCGCACACACACACACACATAAACACACACACACACACACATACGCACACGCTACCCCACCCTAAAGGAAAAGAAAACACATTAGCAGAAAGAGATAGGGACTGACTACAGCGAGGTCAAAATCTCCCTGGACAAACCAAATAAAAAAGCAATAAAAATTCAGCATACCAATGTATAATAAACACTTACAAGCCTCCACCCCTTGGAAAAACTTCAAACTAACTACGAAAATCCCCATTTTTACACATTTGAAAATAATTTCTGACGAGGACGCATCACAGACCGTCTGAAACGCGCGTAAACGATTTCAATGACTTAAAAACATTATTGCAATGATCCAAACATAATTCTCAATGAAAAACCAATACACGGAATAATAAAATAATGTTAAAAAATACACATTGTTGGTGACTACTCCCTTATTTAAATATACATCTTTCTTTTGTTGGAATTTATTAACCCATTTTATATAAATATATATATATATATACATATATATATATATATATATATATATACTTTCACTACATTGAGGAAGACTGAAGAATCGATCGAAATTATGTACTTGTAAAAAGAGTTTATAATTATTTTTCATAATATTAATTTGTATCCCTGCATATCACTAAGAGAAAACGTATAAAATGTTATAAGCTTTTATACTTTTCGTTTTCTTTGTATATATATATATATATATATATATATATATATATATATATATATATATATATATATATATATATTAGACTACCCGTGACACGTTAAGTCAGTATGTTATATTAGCTTTGGAATTAATGTATCAGCGTGACACTTGTGACGTAAAGAAAATAGGGCTTTTGTGACATAACAGAAACATTTTTATGAAAGTGTATTAAAATGAAAAAATCATATAGATAGATTTCTATGAGTCGGTATGTTTACAATTGTTTATTTTTGAAAAAAAAAACCTACAGCCATTAAATTATAAGTGGTTACCATACTTATAGGTAAATGAGCACTAAGCTGATACCATAATACTTAAAATTAAATTCAAATTTTGATATATCTTTTAATTTAAACGCGAAAAAAATCAATTGGGACGCTGAAAACGGAGACAGTAAAACAATACGTTCGCATTGATTATTTATTTGTAACGCAACGTAAAAAAATATTTTCGGGGTTATTTATGTTGGTAGTGTAGAAGAATATGTATGAATGTTGTTTTAAGAAAAGTGCATTAAAAATGAAGGATAAATTTAAAAAAAGAAACGCAGTAGGTTCATCGCACTTATAATTGTCAACTGGTTAAAGTAGATTTATTTGTAAGAAATTGTGTTAAAATAACTTAAACGTAATACGGAAATGAACGATGTAAAAAAGAAGAAAGTATTAACAATTGTTTATTTGGATAATTTAAACGCGAAAAAAATTGGAACGTAAAAAACATATACAGTAAAACAATACGTTTTATTGTCGCGTTGATAATTTAGTATAATATATATGTATATATGAAACAGGTCGATTATTATACGTATTATTTGTAATAACGTTTTCCGGTTGCATCTCATATCTTGAGGGTTTTTTTTCAATAAATTTAAGATATTCACTTTTCTAAGTACGTCCCTTTTTTTAAACAAAACCGGTCCAGCAATTTGCGTTTATTTGTTTTACGCTGTTATGGGTTCATGTTTATGTACGCATGCATCACTGGAAGTCCTAAACCGGATGTGGGGTTACAACACCCGTTACAAGATCATTTAAGAGTTGTATAATTATATAGCAGATATATATATATATATATATATATATATATATATATATATTTAACTGTGTATGTGATCATACGGGTCTCTCAAGACGACATAAGAAATGTTGGTGATTCAACATCAAACCAAAACAGGAAGTGCAATGTTATATAAGAGAGATGCAGAGAGATAAATAGAAAGATCTAAAGTGTAATTATGGGAGAGCAGCATTGTCGGTCATCTTTATTTTTAACGTCGTTTTTTTGTTCGTGTTGAAACTTTGTCTAGCATGGATTATCTGATAACAACGTTGGACTTCGTATTGTTGATTGGGTTATTTTTTCGATGAATTCTTTGCAATCGAGTAAAGGTTTTGTTTTTACTTGTCTGCATTTCTTTTCCTCATTTGTCACTAAGTTTTAATCAGATTGTTCACAGTTATTTATGCAACATGAGAAAATGGGTTAATAGCATTTCTAGTGGAAACTTTTTCTGCATTCTACCTTCGCATATGTAACAGGTTGTTCTGAAACATTGACTTTATTTGATTTCCCATTGAATTGTGCCATAGTTTCTATTGTGTCGCATGTTCTATTAATCTCATTATAATGTAATCTCATCATAATGTAATTAAAGCGCGGTTTTCCTGCCCCCGTCTTTGTTTAAATATTGATTATAAATGTAGTTTTGTACAGACTTAACAATTTTGTTTCTAGTTTACTAGCGTTATATCATAGTATATTTGAAACTGCAAATGTTAAAGCAGATATTGCCCAAGAATCTGCACATATTTAATTTCAATCCAAATGAATAAAATAATATCGCAGCGGTTAAAATTTCTCCAATCTCATTGATTTTATTCTAATATGACTTAAATATGAACTCTGAATGTGTTTCTCATCGCCTTAAATTGTTTGCTAAATTTTAAAATTGAACGACTAAAGCTGCAATGCTATATGTTTAGGTTTGTATTGTACTGACCAGACCAAAGTCATAATCTATTAGTGTTGGGCATAAAAACTATATATTGGATACAATATAATAATCCGTGAAGCATTGGTTCAATAATAATAATAACAATAACAATGAAGCGTACACGCATTAAAATACCATAATTAAACGTATATCACGACCAAGACCAACCGGGAGGGCTTCTAGTATATATATATATATATATATATATATATATATATATATATATATATAATTACTTCATTAAATCACATTGATATACGAAGACATAATTTTATGTATAAATTTTCAGTATTTACTTCAACACTGCTCAATACATAAATAGAGCTAGGTAGTAAGATATGAAAATATATATGGCAACTTAGCTACACAGAATATCCCGAATTTCCATATCATGACAATTCATCAGACTTATGATTATAGGTTGTGGTTATCGCGCGTTTATATATACGCACCTGCAATTGAATTTTCTAGTTCGATAATCAACTTCCTAGTTGCCATCGAGTCTATACTAATCAGCCAATATGGGTGGGGCACTTAGAGGACAAACGTGCAGTTGACCTCCAGTTAACCCCGTTCCATTTTTATGTTTAATGGAATTGTATATATCCTGCTGTTGTAGTAAGCTGGCCTACTTTAAGCGCAAGTATATTTAGATATGTTATTTTTGTGTTTGAGATTATTAAGATATTATGTTAGTTTACATATATATATATACATATATATATACATATGTATATGTACTTATTTATGAATATATATGTTTATTTTATCTTTACTTTATTTATTTATTTCATATTGTTATTGTCAATTTCAAAATTTATTTTATATTGCTATCCTAAGTTTATCATAGTATATATATATATATATATATATATATATATATATATATATATATATATATATACTTAAAGGTCATTAGCCCTAAGGATTTCATTTTGATTTAATGAACAATATCGTCCTTTAAATGTTATTAAATCTCATTTATCGAGATTTACAAAATGTGAATAAAAAAACTTATATGAGTTTCAATAGCGAATACATACGGGGCCCCAAACCGTAAACTGAAAAATATAAATATCAAAATGATAGAGGAATTGTGATTATCAAAGGTGTATTCTTTATTCAAATGTCTCTGTGCTGATTTGCATATAAAATCCAGTATTTTAAGGTTGTGTATAGCACAAAATAACAGTAGATAATATTAGTATGAACATCGATTTGATTTTGATTTTAATAACAGTTCTGAAACACAGTCAGTTTTTTTCATCAGCTAAAACAAGAGATTAAATAGTAACATATGCTTGGTATTAGTGTTAATAGGAAATGTGTATATCTTTCGTTAATGCATTGACAGGTAAGGTATTCGCTATATACATTTCAATTTTTATTCTGTCAAGAATGCATTACTGCCAGAACTGTGTTTAAGGGATAAGTTGTCTGTCAACACTTCTTCACTGCAACTAATGTATTACGATTCCCCTGTGACTTTTACGAATATTTTGCATGTATACCTCTAAATAAGAGCCGTGTTTGTCTAAAGTGCTTTTTGCTCAAAAATGTCTGTTTCACTAATGGAAGATATTGTAAGTATACACTGATAAATACACACACATACATGCATATATATATATATATATATATATATATATATATATATAGCATTTGGAGAAAATAACTTGAGAGAGAGAGAGAGAGAGAGAGAGAGAGAGAGAGAGAGAGAGAGATTATACTACAGAAGGTCCGAAGTTAGAAAAATGCACCCGAGCGTAAATGCGTTGGGTTTTACTTCAGATTGAAATAGAAACCGTTTACTAGTTATTTTTCTCCCAATGTTATATATATATATATATATATATATATATATATATATATATATATATATATATATATATAACTTGGTGAGTTAGAACAAGAGAGTAGTTCAACTCTATAAGAGGCGACTTATCGTGATAATATAGAGATCAACAAGTTTCATTGGAGCTTATATAGGAAAACAATAAGAATGGAAACTGAAGTCACAGAAACTATATATTGGTAAAATACAATGGTTCATTTATCCAGTAAGGGTATACACTCAGTTAATTGGAAGATAGAGGGACTCATTATATTAAGGCGTTTCGAAGCTTAATGCTTCTAATCAGAAGAGTAAAGAAGATGCTAGGTAACATAAAGGAGATGCGACGTATAGCGTCGGATTCATTGGGAACGAAATAAATCAATTAAATGATAGATGATATTGGGGGAGTTATATCGAATTCTATATCATATCTCTATCATAGTCTGAAATGTATGTAGTATATGTTTTAAAGCTTAGGGAGAGGTATTGTGTGGATGGGTGATAATAGTATTTTATCGATATGTAAGATGCCTATTATCTATGTAGGGGTCTTTATTCACAGATGCAACCGAGACAACATCACTTTGAGAGGGTGTATAGTTGTAGAAGGAAGATTATGATGATGACTTAAGGCGGCCGGGTGTATTCTAAGCAGTATTAAACAAAAGTGATAACCCTGGCGCCTAACACCAGGGTGGGTAGTTGTAAGGCTATAAAAATAAATATCGGAATCCAAATATATATTAGATAATATGCAGTAATAATCCTAGGTATATATTATTTAGTTGGAATTCATTGAGATGAGTATTATTTATTAATTTTTTTTATTACAGACAATTATCCTCCTTTTTATTACTTGTTTCACGACGTTTCGGCAAACTATTCCTCTGGCCTTTCTCAGTGATGGTGATTCAGAATTCCTATCCGTCGCAGTTAACACCTGACGAAGACCAGAGGAATAGTTTGCCCAAACGTCGTGAAACAACTAATAAAGATGTGGATAATTGTCTGCAATAAATAACATTAATGAATAATACACATCTCAATGAATTCCAACTAAATAATATATACCTAGGATTATTAAAAATTGGTGAAACATTGGAAAGAAGACGAAAAAAGGATGTTTTGGGGTAATTATTTAAAAAAATGTGGAGCATGCGAAAAAAAAAAGAACGACAAAAAACAAAAACAAAAACTAGTATGACTTATTACAGTTATGAACAAAGTATTTCTGAAATTTCATTAGAGTACCTCCACCCCTTCTTGAAATCCTTAGTTTTTGAGAGCATTCTTTAGTTACTCTATTCTGCGAGACATATTTATTCCTTCTTATTAGATGTAGAGGGAGGGCGTTGGGGTATGAGGCAGAGTTTATGGAGGTGGACATAGGCTTATCTGCTTTCCCAATAAAGCCAACAATTTCGAAGGACTTACCATCGTTCTCGTTGTATAGGGGTTATTTTAGAAGGGATGACGTATGTTGTATATTTGTTGTTGCGTGTTCGTCTTAGAGTGTTCATATTAGTGAGGGGGAGACAGGGTACATTTTAAAGAAGCGACGGGAACATGTAATGCACAATGAGGAGGGGATAGATAGATAGATAGATAGATAGATAGATAGATAGATAGATAGATAGATAGACAGAGAGATTTTCATTTATACCGTTTGACAGTTCTGGAAGTGTGCCTATAAACAATATCTTTCTTTAACACATATATTTTTGAGATTATGATTCTCAGTTCTTTTATCACAAAGAAGGAACCAGCCATTACTTATAATAGCTGAGGGAGGGGGAAAACATTCTTTGATGAGTTTATACACAACGTTCTTATAATACAAATTCACAATATCTTTTTTGTTGAATGACATAACACAAGACAGTTGCTACAAAATGATTATGGCGGCCTTTTATTTCTTGACCGGTCAATGGCTTGCATGAAGGAATTCAAAGTTTCTACATGATTTCAATTTGCAACCTCTTGTCTTCAAAGTCCTTCCGACTCCTGTCAGCACTATCCGACCCTCGCTTACTCGGCACTCTCTCTCTCTCTCTCTCTCTCTCTCCACCCTGACATACTCCTCCCCTCCTAAAGCTCTAATTATGGGAACTCATCTCTTACTCATGCCGTCATTGCATGACCAAACAACGTGCATATCGATCCCGTGGCCTGACATGTCTCACGTTGTCTAAAACATGCTCAAATCACGTGCATCGTCCACACATGCTTGCAAAGAAGAATTCTCTAACCTCATTTCCGACTAACCTATTTTACAATAATGTTTAACATTTTCTTTTGTTCGGATCTAGTTAACCTCAATTTAATTTCATTTCATTTTCAACAGAATTGCATCATCAAATTCTTTTTTCTCGTAGACAACATCTAAACTATTTTGTGACCTAAACACTGGGTAATTCAAAATTCCATTTTGAATAACATATCTGTATTATTTATTTTAAACTCTCCTGTATCTATATTCCAAATCTAGCTTCCGAGGTTCGAATTCTCGGACTATCCTATCTCATTTTACTTACTTACAAGAACAGGCGACTGTTCTCTAACATCTCCTGAGAGATTCCTAAAACAAAAAAATATCCAACTTAGTAAGAAATTTAAAACAAAATAACATTATCTTCTCATTAAAATGGTAAATATGAAAAAAGAAATCTAAATTATACAGACCTGGCTCTAAATACTGCCAACTTTGCAACTCAGAGGCGACCAAGATCATAAAGGTACCGAATAAATTAAACATCCTCAACTCAAAACCAGAGGTAATTTGCAGTTGCAAACACAATAGGAACTTCAAATACGGAAATACAAATAACCCCGCTTAAAAAAAACCTGCCAGACAAGGACTAATATTTAGCACTTTAAGGCTAACCATGAAGCAACTCAACATCTCCCCTTGCCGCTCATTGTCCCTAGCAAACGGTAACACCCCCAATTTCCTTTTTTTCACGGCTACTCTTGCCACATAAACTTTAATCTTTTAATATAAGTATCAGCACACTCTCTAAATTTATACCACTTATATAACAGTAATACAGCAAACACACGTTGTATCACCCTCCTTCTCGCAATATTGAATAAATGTACTATTCTATATTTACCAAAATATAGGGTTCGTGGCATAATTTTCCTTTCTTATTGTTATATATATATATATATATATATATATATATATATATGTATATACGTATGTGTGTATGTATGTATGTATGTATGTATATATATACATATATATATATATATATATATATATATATATATATATATATATATATATATATGTATAGGTGGCGATGGAGAGTAATCTTTTAATTTATTTCCCTTTCACGATATATAATCATTGCGGTCATTAGAGAAATATATTCCCAGTATTTAATTAATGTCATGTAATCGCCGAATCAATTTGCTCTCAAAACTTTACAATATTAGCATTTCAAAACGAAATAGTCTCAAAAACCCCATCCTTTAGACGAAAAAAACAAAAATGTTTCAGGTATTTTATTTAGATTTCATTACCAGTTTAAGTCTTTACTGTTTCCAGAGAAATAACGATGTTGTTATTGACAAACTTCTGGAGTTATACGGTTTGGATGCATTCATTATACTACTTACAACCTCTTTACTTATGTATATATTTATAGCATTTTTTACTCATTATATATATATGTATGTATGTATATATATATATATATATATATATTAGTTTTAAAAAAGAAATGTTAAAAAAATTGTAAACATGAACAAAGATGTCTTTCGATATAAATTTTTAGATACATTATACATTACTCTAAATAAATACATTGGCATATATAATAATTCTCAGACACCTATCACTTTAATTATAATACACTATAATTCTAGCCGAGGCGGTAGTATTCTAAATGGATTTATTTGAATATATATATATATATATATATATATATATATATATATATATATGTTACTGTATATGTATACAAATAAGAAGAATATATATATATATATATATATATATATATATATATATATATATATATATATATATATATATATAAAGGTGAATGTCTGTGTGTGTATGAGTGTGTGTGTTCTGGTCACGAATATGCTCCTATATGGTTGACTATTTAAAAAAAAACTGATTACATATAATGATAGAAGATGTAGCGAGACACAGAAATGGATATGTTTGGTCTGGCAGAACAGTGGTTCATTAAAATTGTTGGGTCTGCGTTCGCGCCTGGTCCACGAAGTATTGAAATAAAAAAATTAAAAATGAAAAAAAACGTTTACAAGTGTTTTTGATATAGATGTACATAATATTACTTTGATAAGTATGTTTTAAGTTAAATAGGGATCGTATAATAAAATTGTGGGGTCTGCGTTCGCGGCTTGCCTCCATAGAATGCAAATAGACACAAAATTTGATAAAGACTTTTCATATCTTCCTGCGTAAGTATACTTTGATAATTATGTTTCAGTTGTAAGAAATATGGTATAATAAAATTATGGGGTGTTCGTTCGCGCCTGACCTCCATAGATTGGAAATATGTTACAAAGTTTCATATAGATCCACAGAATATTGTGATAAGTATTTCAGTGTAAAGAGGTATGGTATAATAAATTATGGGGTTTATCTATTTAATTTTTATTTTCATCATATTTTGCTTTGGTTTTGATACCCCCAAATTCGAAGCTATCTCATCACAACCCTTCCTTTTCATAACCTATCATACTTTCATAAATCAGAGTCCATTTTCTGTAGGCTGTTTTTGAACCCAGTCAACGACGGGTATTTTTGCTAGTATATATATAGTAAAGTTTATTTTACGACGAAGGAAGACTAGCCGCCCTGCTACTATATATAGAGAGATGGCGATAGTTACAAATAGAGATATATAGAATGTTTATTATCTTTAGGCTGCTTTAGTATGGGCTTTCGTCGACAACGTATGTGTGTACATATTTTCATGTTTTGTAATATGTACAATGGAAGATTCCTTGTGTGTAATGAATATATGCAGTGATTTGATATTTAGTTCATGTTTTAAAATAATACATGTGTACGTTTTTTCGCGTGTGCAGAATATTACACATACGAAAATCAGTTAGCGTGCAAACATTATGTCAATGCAGACATGCAATAACAAGTCAGTTGTAATTATTATATTGTGGAACATCCGCATTCTTTCTTAGAAACTTTTCGAATGAGATGAAAAATATCACACAAACCTAGCACATATAAATCCCAAGTGTGTTCTCATATCTGCTTTTAAAATAAAAGATTATACGCCCTTTTTCTATCAACTATGACGATTTATGTTACTTTCGTTTCATCTAGATTCGACAAGTAAACCTTTTATAGTTTAACGCAAAGACTAAAACGTTAAAAGCTAAGAAGACGGATGTGTTATCCTAAAATCATGTGGCTTATTTTCTACATAAAAAACAATAGTATCAATGAATGTTTTCATCTCTCCTGTCATAAAAATCCAGAGTTCGTTTTTTATACACCTCTGTCGCCATTCTGAAATTGACGAACCCATCTCCTAAATGTACTAACATCAAATCCACCGTGTTCATAACCATGCCACATATTTGTGTGCAAATATTAGATATTACTTAGATAATGTTCAATTGAAAGGAAAATACATACGAGCTTTTCTCAGGTAGGTATTGTCAGACCTGATAATTTTAATGTTGAAAATATGAATTTGTATGCATTTTTAACCAATACTCTTATTTAATAAACGGTGGCAGTTTGCGTTTTCAGTCAGTTATAATTGGGTCTTTATGCGCAAAGAGACGAATATAATAATTGATAATTTGGCATATTCAATTAAAATGTATTTGATAGTAAACAGCACTTAACTAACTGGGTGTATTTCAGAGAAGATTCTGAACTTCGTTTTACCTTATAGTTTTGACGTGTATGGTTAATATACTGTAAGGTCTACCTTTGTGTTTACGGCATATAAACTGGAGACTAAAAACATAACGCTAATTGGCGAATATGCAAATGTGATTTCTACTTTATCCACCGCGTTCTGTATCGAGATTCGCATTAAGTTAATAGCAAATAGCTGAACATTCGTTGAAGAAAAGGATAAAATGTGATGCACGTATTCGCGATGCGTCCTTACTTCACGCAATATTGCGCTTTATAAATATGCATGCTTTTAAACAATATTTTCTCTTTCAAAAATGAAATTACTTGGCCATACAATCCGTGTATATTTTTTACGGAACGATATATATTACAAGCTAATCATTTCTTAGGAATGTTCATATAAATTAGGATTTGCCAATTTTAAACTGAATTTCCAAAAAATATAATTTTGCTAGGAAAAATTCTTAATTATTCTAATTTAGTTTAACAATGAACAGATTTTGCAAATTATTCCTCGGGTGTCACTTCGAATATTTCACAAAAATATGGATAGATATTTCATACACTTTTAATCAGATTAATATTTTCTAAACGCAATAAGACTTATTATCCTACAGGTGTACACATATAATTCGGTTGTATTGATATTAGGTTTGTATATGTATCTTTTAATGTTATTATGTTCATATATGGTTTATTACAATTTTAAAACAACTTACTTTATCTAGAATCATCTACTTTTTCGTACGTGTTAATCAGGAACTACTAGGGAGATAGCAATGATGTTATTCTAAGACCATTAAGGATAGTTATAGATTATGTGCATTTATCACATAATGTTAAGGTAATGTAGTTAAAGATAGATCTAGAAGTGAGGCTTGATGATTTTCACGAATTTCGGAGGCGGGTCGGGTAAGCTATAAAGCTAATGAGAGAAGGCTAATGACAGAAGGTGCACGCTACATCTGTGCATCTTTAAAAGCCAAACAAGTCACTAGGTTGGATATAAAAATAACAAAATACAATACTTTTGGCGTTAGTATATACACTGCCAGAGAAATCGTCGGTTAGAGCACAGGCCTTATTCGGGGGGGGGATGGGGTATGAATGAAAACACTTGTTTTGGTGAGGACTGATTTTCAAGATACTTTGTACAAGCTGCTTACTCATTACTTGTTTGCCGTAGAATAATTTAATCTAAGTAACCAACAATAGCATCGCAACAGGAAGCAAATCACAGAATACTTTATGCGGGGCTAAAAATGTATAAGCAGGTTTATCGATTTCTTCCCATATTTTTCTGTTCTTTTTTTCACTCGGGGATAAGGGTTATTGCGTGTACAAAACGTTAGTATTGGAGAGCTGATGAAGTGTCTTACTTAAGGGATCGGGTCATCGGGAATTTGTTTATGTTGGGCGTGAAGACATCCATGTTGTAATCAGGTGGGAAGCAGGCAAACGAAACAGAGTTCCATAGGCGTTCACTTCTAAGAAAGAAGCTTTGTTCGTGGAATCTACGTTTTGATTTTGGCACAGATAAATATTAGGGGAAATTTTTGACAGTAGTTTCAGCTAGATAGGTGTTTATCGTGAAAGATTGACAAAGGAGGACCAGAGATTGGAGCTCAGACGATCACTTGCCATGATAGTAACGATAAAACAAAGAAAGACTCGCAGCGTCTCTCCTGTAGAAGAGAGGTTCAGGGAAGAGAAAAGGCCATCACCCACTAAGCCACAAAAGCCTATTTTGTATTCTGTCAAGACAGGATGGGCTGTTTTTAGCAGCTCCTACCCAGATGTGAAAGCAGTACTCCATCCCTGGATGTACTTGGCTTTTATATAGATAGAGAATTGCATCAGCAGTGAGATATCTTCTGGAGCGCTAGAAGGAGCCTACCATTTTTCCGGCGACCTTGCCAACTGACTTGATGTACGTGTTCCATTTCAGGTCAGGAGTAAAAGTCAAGCCAAGAAGCTTATCAAAACATGGAGCTTCACATAGACGAGAGCCATCTATTTCAATTGATGCCAGATGGGGATCAGAGCGTTGATGATGTAAAGATAGGAGCTTGGTTTTTAGTCGCGCGGCAGGGTGACGTCTCTTGTCTAACGAGTATTGATTGATTACTTAATCTATAGTAATTATTTTATGACGACCCTAAATTTGATTCGAGTTTTGTAAATACTGTGGTAATGTTTAAGAATACAATGAGTTATTCGTGATAAAATCTTATATAATTATCATACTCTCGAAATTTATGATATTTTAGCCTTTTGTTGTAAAAGGAAGGTTTCTACTTGCAAACTTTAATTTTTTTCGAAATCAATGTCCGCAAAAGGGCGCTGTTTGTGATTGCATAACACTTGTTTCCATATAATGTCATATTGACTTTCTAATCATCTCACACCATCTTCCTCATAATTTTCCAAAAGTTTTTTATCAAATCAGATATGTTTTCCTCTTCGAACAAACACAATCAAAGC
Organism: Euprymna scolopes; assembly: GCF_053919585.1. Taxonomy (NCBI): domain Eukaryota; kingdom Metazoa; phylum Mollusca; class Cephalopoda; order Sepiida; family Sepiolidae; genus Euprymna; species Euprymna scolopes. The sequence goes on along the minus strand of NC_136484.1, from coordinate 10,791,554 downwards.
ATCACTCAGTGATGAGATAAAAGTCTCACCGAATACCTCAATTTAAATCAAAGCTCGTTATATGGGCAGTTTTATCAGTACCGATAAGATGTCTAAAAAGCGACTCTTTTCCAATTATAGACTCAGCGATTTAACCCCCTTCATGATTATTAAATCATACCATTTAACCCCAATTTCGTTGGGTTGTGCTATGTGTATTGATGAAAAAATATCTCAGTGACCTCCGCATTCAATTATGTTGCTGAAGTAATATTATTCCTCAATATCTCTTTTCCAATTTCTCGTCTTTCACTTGCATAATTTCAAAACAAATAAATATAGCTGCTTTGGCACGTCTTCAGACCCCTTGCTTTCTCTTAAACCCATAAAATACAAATATTATTCATGTATTCTATCCAATATTAAGTTATAGTAAACAAGAGAAATTACAAAAATGCTATAAAATGTAATCCGGAAAACATTACGCAACTGAATAAGTTTTCTGAACAAATACATAATTTTAGAACGAGTAAGGAAATATGAATTTCTCATTTTTTGCTGAATTTTGATGAAATATTTTGGAATTTATTCCAATTAAGTTATCATTTGTCGGTTAGGTATCTATTTTTTTCAATGATAGTTTTGTGTGAGAAAAACTAATTTTGTGGGAGAAAAGTAAATGAATATTAGAGTAAATGAACTGAAAATATTTGATAAGCATCGCAAGTTTTGTGCACCGAACACGTATACAACGTCGACGAGAATTGGTTTATGCCGGTAAAAAGCACCTTCCTTTTTTATATTCGTTTTTATTGTAATTTTCATCTTTTCTTTTTGTCCTTACTTCTCATTACATTGAAACGACTTGCTTTACTAATTTCTCGAATAATAGGAATTTGATTTTGGATGTTTAGATTTTACGTACAATGGCTGATCATATATTATGTGTCACATGAACAAGTCGTATTTTAATAAACACTAGAAGACATAACTAAGTCCAAGACGTGACGTATAGCTAAACGGCTAACAGAAAATCCATATGGATTTTCTACAGAACGGACCTCCACATCGCTTGTATTATTTTACAGGCTAAGCAAACAGTAGGTCGTGGTGATTGTTATTACATAAAGAGTACAAATAAATAAATAATAACAAGATTGTTTCTATATGTATTTATTGTATAATCTTAATTAATATTGGTTCTGTGCGAAAAACAATACCGATCTGGTCAAATTATTTTCTAGACAAAAAATTAAATATTGTGTATTTGCTTTCTGCTTGCCAAAATATTGTTCTAGTTTCTGGTCTTGATAATGATTTCTCTATTACTACATTAGAAAAAATCTTTAAAGTAGGAATTTTAAAACTGCCCGTCAGGATTTAAAAAAATGTGCGGGTCGTTTATTCGCGCAAGTTCCATAGTTGATCTTGATTACACAAAAATATTTTTTAACAATGCTCTTTTTGCAGATCGTAAATTGAAACTGCCTTTATTTACAATCGGTTTCGGATATCAGAAGGTAGGGTATTCACTACGTTTCATGATCGCTTTCAGTACAAGATCTATGTTGCATAGAGGTGCCGCATTTACACATAGTTACTATAAATAACAAGATGCGATTATTAAATTCTTCTAAAAACAAACTCCCGCGGTATTCCGTCAATATACGACTAGCAGGACCTGAAGAAATTCTACAGCGGATATCTTCATATGGAATATAATAGTGTTGACATTCTGTGTTAAAATTTAAAATCGATTTATCTAATCTAGCAGAGATGCTCGGCGTAGCCAGGTCGTAAATTACGCTTAAATATGACGTTTTAATTCATGAAGATTTCATATAATGTATTATTAAATCCATTTCTTATCGATTCTTATGTATTATAATGTTGTGATTTCGAAAATAATATATCTATCTCTCTCTCTATCTCTCTCTCTCTCTCTCTCTATATATATATATATATATATATATATATATATATATAGATAGATAGATAGATAGATAGATATGACTTCGGTGTATCAGCTTGAATCCAAACAAAACTAAAACTTATAAAAAAATATATGTATACATGTCTATTACTTGAGTTCTTTCAGCTGTAATCGAAACAGAAACCTTAACTTCTTAAGGATTCTCGGTAAAATTATTTATAAATAGGATGATTTAGTGCCTTCAGCTATAATCGAAACTGAAACCAAGACATATGAAGAATTATTGGTAAAATTATTTATAAAAATTAGATGACTTCAGTGCTATCAGCTATAATCATAACTGAAATAAAAACTTATGAATAAGTCTTGGTAAAAGTATTTATTACAAAAAATGGGCGATCATAACAATTAAACAACAGCCACTCGGAAGTAAAAAGATGTAAGCGTGACACACAAAATAGCACACACGCTATCGTATTAATATATAATTACAATAACACCTCAGACAAATCGGAAAACCGCTGATTCGGGAGTGAAGAGTGAAAGCCGTCCAACACAAACAAAGACATGAACCTCAGTGAGAAAGATTTTCTCCTACTTATGTGGATGGTTTAGTATGTTGTTCGATTCAACAAAGGTAAGCATTACTTAATACTGAAAAAATATAACGGAGCTTTATCGTGGAAATTGTTTTTTGAACGCAAACATTATTCAGATATACTAATTATCAATACAGAAATGTTTCATTTTTATATAGCAATATTAATGTTTTACTACTTAAAATATTGTAACATATATGGAACACTACTTCAATAGTAGATGAGTCATCAGTGGTGATTTTGCCTTGAAAAACAAAACCTGTAAATTTAAAACCATGCCCTGGTTTAAAAAGCAAACAATTGACATGTAAGGACAAATCTAAACCTTATTGACAAAACAAGTGTATAAGCCAAAATGAGGAATGGCGTTACGTGTTTCAGATGAGAGGAAACAAAGGTATTTCAAACGATTCTTCCTGTGTAAGCTGTATGAAAAGAACTGCCAATAATCGAAATATTCCGTGAAGCTCATACGAGACACGCCAAAAAATATTGCTATAAAAACTAGTATAAGTATGAAATATTAGCTCGATATTTCTGTCCATATGACACTCACTTTAGTTAAGTTATATTAAAATACCAGTTTTTGTTTGATCACCGAAGTAAAGCTAATTTGTGTTGGATCAGTATACACAAGGGTGGCAGTTAATGAACACAATGTATGATTAATACAATTTGTTGTAAATGGTATGTGTTTAAGAATCGATGAAGAGTCTGATTCAATATAATATCTTCAAACATATCAATGGAAAACTGTGAAATATTAGTCTTGAATATTGCTATGATTTCCTTTATCAAGTTTCGATTTCCTTTGTTATTACACTTGATCAACGGCTTATTAGGATATGTCTGGTCGGTAATTATGTTGTTCTTTTAGTATAAAATCGAAATCGCATAGAAATTTGTTTCACTACATACGCATTTTATGACTTCATCTCATTAATATTTACAGCTCGTTTTATAATGTGTATGTTATTAGATTTTGTCTTACTCATCAGTACAATGTTCAATAAAACATACCTAAGAATAGGATTGTAAAACAGGTCGATTTTTTAATTGTCTACTAGACACTATCCTTTACTGTATTCGATGTTTTGTTTACAAGGTAATGTTGGGCCAACCTGGAATGAAGATAGTTCATTTTATAATTAAGCCATAGCGAAAGCCACAAAATGAAGTATTCAAAGCTCAAATATAATGGGTTGGCTAAGGTAATACAAAGAATAAGGATATTGCTCCAAATTATATTGTATCAAGTTATACTACTTAGTTTCGATATGCGTTCAGGCTAGCTAAATTATTGTTCTAGGATCCGGTAAGACTAAAAGACCAGAAGTAGTTTATACTATAACATAGTAAACTGATCATTGAAGGAAAGAAAATTAATGTTCTTAATATTCGAATATCTATGCATCTCATATAAAAATCAGTTGTTCCCATCCCTGAGAGCCCCTTGATTTCTTAGAAACAACATAAAACATGTTTCCATATTATACTCAAATAAGCCATCAAAATATTCAAACCTTCTATTTTTTTAACAATTTATCAGCTGGTGGTAAAAAATGTATTATGCCCTTATTCATACTCAATTTTTGTAAATTATTTGTATGTTATTATTCGGGATTCTTTCCTTAATTTTAACATGGAAACTTTAGGTATGCGTTAAAATATAGTTTTCACCTATTAAAAATCACACGAACTAGTAATACCTGCAGTAGTATTTAAACCCGGTCGTATTATGCCGGTGTCCTTCATAATGAAGGTTTACAGAGAATGTCAACTGCTAAGCGGTCTCGACCGGCATATATATATATATATATATATATATATATATATATATATATATATATATATATATATATATATATATAGGGATGATACGGGATCACAGGCGATGATGGGCACTGCTAAAAAATTACCTATCTGTTACTAGCCAAAAGATACTGCGCTTACCTCAGATTATCTAACGAAACCCGGGATGTCAACACGAATCTCTTTTCACACAAATACAAATAGATTCTACCTTTAAATGAATACTATGAAGCAAGTATTAACCGATTGAACATTGCAGTACTTGTCTTGTTTATGTTACTCGGACAATTATTCTCATCTTGTGTGTTATTAGCAAAACGTTTTTTAATGTTGCCAATGACCTTTATCAGGTGTGAAATTCATGTTTTCCTTTCTCTACTGAGGAAAAGAGAGGTTAAATTTGCATTGCAAGAATTTGGACCGTGAAAAGAAAGACCCATCCTCAGGGCTCACTAAGATATGTTTTATGGCTTCCACATGACTCGATTTCACGGAATATCTATGCTAATTTTCAATATTAGTGAAAAAATACTGTTTTGCGCGTATGTTCGCTTTAAAAAACGCAATGCAAGGGAGATAATTCCAAGGGGAGAAAGTTTTATTAAAAATTATCTGAGTAATCGAAACAATATAAACAATCACATCTCATCTAAAAAAAAATCCAGAATTGCATTGCAATAATTATTGAACATAATGTAATGTCTTGGGGTTTGTCAAATCACTCGGGTGTCTACATTTGTCGACATAGGATCGTAAATGTGTAATAAATCTACATCTTCATAGTAAGCGCACACAATATTTCACTGCGAATTTAATTCCGCATTTGAATTAGAAATAGATTCTAAATTCAGCATTAGATTATTTCCCCAAACTAACACACACTTCGCAATCATTTTTTCACATTGTTTTGACGCACATGTGAGAATATTTAACTACACATATCTTGATTTATTTTTTTTTATTTTACCTTGGAATAGAAATTCATCATACACCGCTTGCATTATTGTGAATTGTAAAAACTACATGTTCTAATCAATCGCTAAATCGTGGTTCGCACACAATTAATCCAACTATAATGAACACCGAGCTGTAATGCGACAAACACGGGGAAATAAAGTTGATTGTTTGGAATTAATAAACATCTTGAACGCAAACGAATTTGTTGAAGAATAGAATTCCTTTTTTTATTTGTGGACATTAAATGTTAAGCCTTTCAAGATAAAATTCGATTCCTTGTTATTGCCTTTCTTTGCGGTATTATGTTATGCTAATAACTAGGAAAAGGCAAAACAAAAATACATGGATTAATACGCGTTGAATATTGAAAAGGCAACATTAAACATTATTGATTATTTAATGTTACTACTTGTCATACACTTCATGATACGAGAGGCAATATTCTTCCGGTGCTCATGAAGTGAGGAAAATTCTTTTTTAAAACTTCATAGAGATAAAGCGATCATCATATTTACTCAATCAACACTCTTTATAACAAAGCGTGTTCGAATCTAATATAAAACGAAGCTCGCGAAATACACTCCATTAAAAAGTACGTGTAAGAGGGGGCATACTTTTTCATTAATGACATGCAAACGCATTTAATAAAAAGCAATTATTTCAACAACAAAAATATGACCCGTTGGTTAACCATTGTGCTCAGTTTAGATTATTTCACTAAAAAAAAGGTTACTTTCCAATGCCAGTGTTTAAAAAGAAATATAATAACAAAATCAGATATTAGCTTCTTTTTAAAATGAGTTTATTTTATTCCTTCCAAATAAGTATAATTGAAACTGTGGCTACGGGATTACTTTCATTGTGTGTCAGATTTATACGGTCATTCCCACTTAAGCAATTGAGTACAGCGTGCTTGAGTTTTTGGACGGGGGATAAAACATGGAGAATCGAGGGGATTACAAAGGCAAGTCGTCCGAGGGTAAAAAATAATAGTAGAAAATTTTTCGGTATCTGAAGATGTTTATTATAAAGTGGTAGAATTTGCTCCTTACCGGTCTGTTGGAATTATTAACATTAGCGATAAGTTCTTAGACACCATTTTTTAAATACAATAATAAAGATGTAACATTGCGACAATGGTTGGAGCATAGTATTTATCCCGAAACTTATAAAGTCAGTGATCGATACATCTTTATATAGTGACACCGAAACAATTCCTATTCTGAATACATAGTGTTCTTTCGCTTTCTCTATTTTATATTTCTCTCCATTTATAGGTTAAATATTGTTATTTATGTTTATATTGTAATATCGTAATGTTTTCTCATTCCCCCTTTTTTAAAAAACATCGACTGTTGACAAGAAGAAAACTGAGCGTTTGGAAGCGAGCATTATAGACTCCGTATTAAATCACAGACGATTAATATAAGGTATGTAAGAAACATTTCAATTTTTAGTTTGATTTGCAAATTCACGCTAAGTAGAACAGAATAAACTATTTTTAAAGCTACTCATTTAATTGCGAAATATTTTAGCAAGTGTTTCGTGCTATTAAAATATAAAAAAAAACAACATAAACGTTGAAAGACCCAGATTTATTGTAATAATAGAAAAGAGACAGACCGAAAAAGTTTATTATTTTAATCAGATGGATGCATGTAAAATGAGTTGCGTGCGTTTATTCTGCGAGTTTAACGATGTACGTTTCTATATAATCTTAGGCATGAAGATGAACAAACGAGACAACGGAGATAGAATTTATGAATTAAACTAAAACAATCGGAAAGCACTCAATGTTTCTATTTACAAGAATTAAAGTATTACAAAAATTGTTATATATGATATTATATTCTTCCTAATAACTCATTGAATATTTCATATCGTTGTTATACAACATTTAATGCTTCAAAACATATTCAAATTGTATAACGAATGTGCATGATAAATGTTATGAATGTTAATACAGTATTTAGAAAATCCCTCACAAGAGTCTGAAGTGTAGATTAAATGTGAGATGTTTTGTTGCATTCATACACCCATTTTTTCATTTGCAATCCAACATATACTTATTTATGTCGTGTTAATATACTGATATGGACGCCATATTACGATGGCATACGGAAGTATACGAACATTACGTTGATTGTTTTGGTGCCGATAAATTGAACACTAATCGATACAGCGTGTTTTATTTCCATGATTAAAGCATGTTATGATTTATTTTGCTGCAATGATTTCCCAATATTTTACTTAAGAATTTTTATACTGATGCTTAATATTATCCACGATAAATATTGCATTTATTTTTTTTCAATTATAATAATATAGTAAATCGTTATTAAACCATTTTTCGAGATAGGATAGAAGTAGAAAGACGAACTGGCCAATTTCAAATTATGACTTTCACAAAATGTTGTTAATAGTGTTTAAGGGAAGACAGGGTGTACGTAGATGTTTTTATTTTTTTCAATTCTGTATATCTAAAAGAAAAGAAAAAAAACTTTATCATGAGTAACTGTTAAGCAAATAAATAGTCCTGAAAGAACATTTTCTTTTCCACCAACAGACACTAAACTTTCCGAAAACCACTAACCAAACAGAATCATAGTTACGTTTTACCTGTTCATGAAATCTCCAGCATCACTGTACAGGTAAATTTCAGGTTATCTCATATCTCATATATAATATGGTATTGTTGATGTTCTATTCTTTTGTGGTTAGCCGTGTTTCCGGACCAAGATTTTGTCACAGCAAATACGTGTGTGTGTGACTTGCCTCCTCTATCCTATCGGATCACGAATATAAACAGCTGATCTTGTCATAATCTTGCAACAAACCAGATAAGTATTATTTGAGATGTGCGATCACTCTTTGAATTGAAACATCATCACCCAACGTGGTGTATGCTCCTTTTGCTTCATCTCTTGATTTACTTGCATCATCATTCCAATAATTATTTTTAACAGAACTTTGTGTCAGATTATCTGAATAGTAACCAAATTAACATATAACATTTATAAATATCTTCTTCAATAGCACAGAATGTTAAAATTATATTCACTTTAACATTTTATATGCTAGAATGCGTTGAACGGATATTGTAAATTAACGTTCAAACTAAGCTATTACTATCCGTCTTTCTTTCAAGTCCATTTTCGGAACTACCTTCTACGTTTACCTTGACCTTTTTCTAGTCTATTGGGTCTTCCAGTCAAATTTTTCTACACCTACTAATAAAAGCATCAACCATCTATTTCTTCAGTGTGATCAAACTAAAAAGCCTCATCCTCTACTTTCATCTATCTTCTCATATTGCATATATATATATATATATATATATATATATATATATATATATACCAAGTTAAAGGTATCAAAGTGGGATAATTCGTGAATGAAAACGAGGTTATAAAGAGTGCTCAATAAAAACTATTCAAAATATGTTATTTATATTTATAGCAAAAATATTACATAGTCGCTGCACGGAAAAGCGTATATATATGACTTTACATTCAAAATGCTGGACCTAGCTTATCTATCAACTATGAACATCAGTTGGTCCAGCGTCACAATCCAAGATAAGCCCCCAAAATCGCACTTTTCAGTCATCTTTATACTGATATCCGTGATATCTCTGTTCATACTGATATCTCTATTGACTAAAATTACTTATTTGGTATAGATTATGCATAAAATCATGAAATAAAAAGTAAAAAGAGTCTAGGAATGTCCTGATCTATGCTTTATCACGTGAATATTTTCTTATGTATATACTTTATGCTGTATAGAATTTCCCAAAGAATTTTATCAAACAATAGAATGGGTATTTAACAGGAAGCAGGCTTTCCTTTCTACATATTTAGCCTCTCCTGCAGTTTTCTACCGGTAAATTTTTCATAATTTAATATTTCGCCATTGTTTAGTTTTTATGGCAGAATCTGAGTATAAAAAGATTAAAAATTTATACTCAGAATCTGAGTATAAAAAAATTAAAAAAAAACAACCTTTTTCTCAAATTGCATCAAGTTCTTATGTCGGTCAAACTGCTTTTAAGCAGACAACATCAAGCATGTTTCAAAAGTTATTAGGTAATGCTATGAGATATCACATAGATACCATCCTCCGTGTATGACTCTGCTCCACTTCTTGATCGACCTGAACCTCCACTAGCATTTGATTACCTAGCACTTACGTCCAACCAGACAGCAAGCGCAGGGTGCGGTCTGTCTTCAACATCATATGCAGACGTGCCTTCCTACTTAGAAGCTGCACCTTCCACATCAACATGACCACTCTCACATCCTCAAATGTATATAATGACTCGCAGTTCAATGAAGCAGACTATACCGGATTACTTTATGACATATGTTACACTCATGATCTCTAGGCCTAAAAGAAACAAGTATGCCAACAGAGGACGGACCAGTGGAAGTAAGTCTGACCTCAGCTGAATATCGGCAATGACTTCCTGAAGACGAAAAATTGGAAGAATTCAATAAGTAATAGAGAACGAGGTCGGAGGAACGACGAAAGACTCAGAATACCAGTATGATCAATCACAAAGTACATGCTGGACGACCAGGTACTGATACCTCACAACTAGACGCTTACATCTCAGAACTACCAAGAAACTCACACATTGATTGCGACACTATATGTGTTCGTTTCAAAGCCAGAAAAATACTTTTAAATGTTTATCTCCTGCTATGAACAACAGCTTGTGCAGTTCATCAGAAGCAATTGACCGTTGAACAGTTTTCTGTACCTCTCTTTTTTCGGCGAAGATTTTTTAAGTAAACAAACTATTAAATTTTGGTTCGTCAAAATACCGGGTCTCGACTGGATTAATCGCTTAATCCATTTTATTTTTATTTAGCGTAACTAAAGATAGAATAATAGCAAATTTTTCTTTAAAAAAGAAACCTTTATGTAGCTTTTTAAAAAGATGACATAATTAATTATCAGCATGTGCCGATGTGTCGGGAAACAGTATTTAATAAGTGACGCCATATTGCAAATTTTCTGGAGCCTTTGGTTTGTTTTTTGTTTTTTTCAATAACGTTTAGATACTAGAATTAACGAATTGTCAGTTGGAAGCTAATGAGATTTAACGGAATTTTAGAGGAGAGAATTTATTATTTTGGATATGGAAACATCAAGGTATGTCTATAAGTATAAGATCCAGTTAATAAGGCTGCACCTCCAGATCTGTCCATAATCCAGAGTTCCTCTTGGTGATGAGTAGGGGCGGCAGGAGGATTTGTTAATTAACGGAAAAAATCGGAACTACTTATTCTCATAATTTTGATGGTGATGATGTTGCACCTAGGATGTAATGTAGGATTTTAGTATAACGAAAAAATGTGATTAAAATAGCGTTCTAACGTTACATAAGATAATGACTAATGACCTAGGCATAATAAATTTATATGTGAAATCTATTGTTGCAAAGCTACCATACTCCGATCCAGAGGAGAATCCCTGCAATCAAAATATTATTTAGAAGATTAATTAAAGTTTACTGTTAATTTTATCTTCATTAATTATTGAAAGCAAACGAAACGTTGATGGATGTATGAATAATTAGGGTTTCGTTTTCATATCTACATATATATATGTGCATATAGATGTATATATATATATATATGGATGTATATATATATATATATATATATATATATATATATATATATATATATATATATAGCCATTCATTATATACTCCATTAAATAAGGAAGAGTTCGATTAGTCTTTGCGATACATTTAGTGTACTGTTTTTGTAAGGGGTCATATATATATATATATATATATATATATATATATATATATATATATATGACCCTTACGAAAATACTGGATTATAAAAGATTTGGAACTTGAATAATAAGTTGCCGTGTCGATGACGGATAATGTGATGTCATTTTTTCATTAAAGACTTGCCTCCAGTACACTAAATGTGTCGCAAAGACTAATCGAGCCTTTCATTATTTAATAAAGTATATAATGAATGGCTTATATTCTTGAATTTGTATATGTTTTTATCATCTCATACCTGTATAATTATTCATACGTTCTAGATAATTAAATATTGAAAGATATCAAATGTGAGAGTAGCTAAAAAATAATGAATGGTGATTTGATGAGGGGAAAATTTGATTAATGTAAAAGAAATATTAGTTGATTTTTTTTCTTTATTTGGTTTTACACAATTTGTTTCTTTTATTCAGAACGATACTTTAATTTTGTCGTTGCATAAAAATTATAATTAACTTTTCAAATCAGCTTCCGGATTATTTGCCACTTTTGATTGTGTTGCAATTGCTTTAATTAAAATTAATTGCGAGTTAATACTTTTACTTTTAGTTCGCCACAATACGATTCACACATTATTAAGAATTTAAGTCAAAAATATAATTGCATTCATGAAGGTTAAAAATAATTAAAAAAAGGTGTACTTATTATTAGACAAACTGTATAAGATTATTTAACCATACAAAAGTGAAAAAGAAAAGATACGAACAGTTTCTTATTTTGTAGTTATTACTAATTATGTCAATAAAATATACCAATTGTCGCAAAGTAAACAAACACAAAATGATATAAAACCAAAGATAATAAATATATGTAATTGTTGTGGGGGACTAACCCTCCAAATGGACTATTCTATACATTATATAAACCATAGACTTTTTGATCCCAGGTGTGGATTAAACACCAGTGCGACCTTCGCCTGCTCGGTAACGTTTACTACTCTTTTCAGTTGTAAACTTTTTACGTTGTTGTTCCAGTAATACATTGTTTAAACTCTATTTTGTTGTTCTGTTTTATTTGTGGTTTATTACACGCCATAACACTAGCGACATTGAATTCGGAGAACGTACTCACGTTTAAAAAACAGTTTTCTAAAAAAACTAAACACTGACGACATTCGATACAAGGGGTATACTAAAATCGAAACCAGTACCGACATTGAAAAAAAAATACTCGCGTTGAAATAGTATTCTAAAAATACTAACGACATCGGACTCAAATGTTACCAAGCTTAAGAAAGTGGCAAACATAACATTTGCAACTGAAAGACTCACGGTAAAAAAAACGCAGATTATAACGGAACAAAAAAGAGTTGAAAAGAAAAAAGTGCGTCACGACTTTCAAAGATAGCGCTGTACTTTTGCCAAAAGGAAAAGGCTCGTCGCGACTTATAAAGTTAAATTTTTATACTTTTGGAATAAGAATTCGTCACTTGTGTTTTTTGCTGCTAAAATCGGGCGTTATTTTTTTTTCTCTGGGGAAAAATATACACTTGATTTTTTTTTCTTTGGACAATGAAATTTTTATATATTCATGTTTTTTTCTGTTCGTTTTATTGTCTGGAGAAAGAAATACGAAAAAATAAAACGGTTTTGTAAAATTCAGCGAACATTTTGAAATTGCCAATGCTGACAAAGCAAAATGGATTAATTGAAAGTAGCCTTGGAGCATTTGACCAAGTTGCATATCGATGCCACAAAGTGTCAGGCACAATTCAAGGAACAGCAAAAGGAATTGCAAAAACAGTTAGCCGCACGTCAATAACGAACAGAGGAGTTACTTACAAAAATTGTTAAAAATAATGCGAACGCGGAAAGCAATTCAGCATTTTCTCAGAATACTATATGGACAGCGATAAACAATTTTAAATAAGAGTCAGAGGAAAAATCATTCGCAGCGTATTTTCGGCGTTATGAATTTTTTTTAATATTGACTGCAGCAACTAGTCTGATCAAAAGAAAACAAGACTTCTACTACGAAAATTGGAAACAGCTGAGCATGATGAATTTGTGGATTACATCTTTCCTCGGAAAACCGCAGATTTACCATTCAATGAGACGGTAAATTTGTTAACAGAACTTTTCTCACCGAAAACGTCTCTTTTCCATAAACGTTGGAGATTTTTGAATGTGGTAAAGGACGATAATGACGATTTTGTCACTTACGCAGCTGTAGTGAACAAACAATGTGATGACTTTAAGTTGTCTGAACTAACAGCAGACAATTTTAAATGTCTTGTGTTGGCGCAAAGGTTAATCTCGGGTAAAGATGCACAAATCAGGCGCAGAGTCCTTACAAAATTAGAACATGAACCGAACTTAACACTTCAAAAATTGACTGAGGATTGTAAAAAAGTAGAAATTATAAAAAAAGATGCAAGAAATATCGAAGCAGGTATCGCGAATATAAAAAAAAATAACTCAGAAAAAATCAACACTAACCACCGAAACTCAGAAAACTGAAAGCACCGAGCGCTTGTTTCAGATGTGGTGGACTACATTGGGTAAGGGATTGCCCATTTTTACAAAAAAGATGTCATTTATGCAATAAGATCGGTCATAAAAGTTCGTAGTGTAGGAAAACTGAGAATAGACGCCGTGTACATCAAACCAGAACTAAGGCCGTCGTAGATGAAAAGCTACGCAAATATGTAACGGCTAACATTTTCGGCAAGGCTATTGAATTCCAATTAGACAGTGGATCTGATCTTTCAATAATAAATCGAAAAACGTGGAAAATATTACGAAAGCCGACTATGTTAAAAACTAACAGAACGGTGACGGTCGTTAATGGTACAAAAATTCATTTTGAAGGTGAATTAATTACAAAGGTAACTTTACAGGGGAAAACAAAAAAAAAATAAGTTTGTATGTGCTAAAAGATAGTGAAAACCTGTTGAGTTCTGACAGCATGGAGGAGTTTCGTCTCTGGGATCTTCCTATGTCCACATTCTGCAAGAAAATAGATACCCGCCCAGCAGAAACGGAGAAACATACAACTTGTTTCAAAAAAAGAGTTCACAAACGTATTTACTCCTGGCCTGGGGGGATGTACAAACATGGCCGCAGATTTTAAGTTGACACCTGGCACACAACCGGGGTTTAAAAAGAAACGTAAGGTCCCCTTCGCTTTCCTAAACAAAATAAATTAGGAACTAGACAGATTAGAATGCAATGGTATACTGACTAAAGTTGAATATAGTGAATGGGTTGCTTCGGCAGTTTTCGTAAAGAAAAGGTCCGGGGAAATTCGCGTTTGCGCCGACTTCACGAGCGGACTCAACGGGTCCTTAGAAGAATTTCACTATCCATTACCTAGTCCAGAAGAAGTGTCCACGCAATTAAATGGCGCCAAGTTTTTTTATAAGATCGACCTAAGCTACGCTTACCTACAGATGTCGGTAAACGACAAAAGCGCTAACCTCCTCTGAATCAACACTCATCGGGGTTTGTACAGATACGAAAGACTCGCGTTTGGTATCAAGGTGGCACCCGCAATATTCCAGCAAGTAATGGATACTATGCTGCCCTGCTTGGATACCGCAATCGCATATCTTGATAAAATTATATTAGCGAGCAAAAGCAATGAGGAACATGAAAAACATATCAGTCGAATACAAGATTATCGATTCAATATCAAACAGATAAATGCGAGTTCTTTTTACAAACAATTAAATACCTGTGATTGTCTGTATTTTTGAGATGAGGTGTTTTCATTTATTGAGATTGTCTGACTGACTTCCTCATCTTGGCTTTTATAGTCACAACGTTTCGGCCGTTTTGCCCGCCGGCCTTCATCAGGTGTTTTTGTATTGGACTGGGGAACTGTTTGTTCGGAGTCTCGAACCCAACCCTTCATTATTATTATTATTATGGGGGTACCGTGTTCGGACTCCAGCTAGGCTCTGGGACATAGATGCTGATTCTCTATTTTGAATGTAACGTTTTTACTGCCTCCGTCCAGGATTGAACTCAGTTACCTTTACCTTTGTGTAACTGTAAACTTTGATACAGCGTCTAGGACCACTCGGCCATATGTCACTAGGACAATTCTTAGTTGTTTTTTGTTAATCTTAAACCTATGTTGTTATTCAAGGTTTTCTCTCTCTATTAGAAGTCTCCCCTTTAGTTACTGCTTTTCGGTGTTCTTCAATCCTTACTTTGAGGGGGCGGCATGTTTCACCCTTGTAAACCTTTATACACCTTGACCTAAGGCTGAACATTCATGGTCGAGGATCCACATCGATTATGCGGGACCTGCGGAGGATTTTTACTACCTGGTAGTAGTTGACTCTTACTCTAAATGGCCAGAGGTACTGAAATGCAAAAAACCGACCACGGTAACAACGACAAATTTGTATTGGAATTGTTTGCTCGGTTTGGGGTGGTATACTGTCTAGTTAGCTAAAGTGCTACACAGTTCACCTCGACAGAGTTCAGGGAATTCTGCGAGACGTATCAAGTCAAGCATATTACGAGACCCCAGGACCACGCTAGAAGCAACGGCCAGGCCGAACGCTTCGTCGATACGCTTAAAAGGGCATTAAAAAAGGCGTCCGGTACACTTATAGAAAAGGCCCATCAGCAATTTCTGCAGATTTACAGAATCACGAGAAATCCGAACTAACTAGATGCGGGATCTCCAGCAGAACTCATGTTTGGACGGAAAATAAAATCCGTATTTGATAAACTTCTACCCAAACACATAGTACACAACATAACCTCTACAATACCAACGAAACGGTTTAACAGCAGAGATAACGTGTATTTACGACATTTTAGAAATAACGTTTGTTTTTGGGAACAAGTCACGATCTTGCGTGTTATTTGATATGTATTAAATATCACTTTGTTCGTCTGTCTGTCAGTTCGATTTTTGGTAGAAAAATATCGATCTAAAATTGTGCACGGACATTTGTTATGATTAAATGCAGCGGTATGCGATCTGTTCGACACACGATTAGTGATTAATAAAGACTAATAAAAATTAATTGGCATTAATAATGATCTTACACTACAATACACGTGTTACTCTTGAGGGTTTTTGGAAAAGTACTGAAATAATCTAGCTGCAATTCTCTATGGGCCTTTCCTGTTATATGATACAGCAGACTCAATAGTACAGTATATGTTAGATATAAAGTTATTGATTGACAAGGATTATTATTTGATATAAAATTAGCACAAATGTAACCATATATGTCCATCATTTTGATATAAACCTTAATTTTTAGTCAATGTCTTTATGTGTGCGCGTGCGTTTCTGCGGGAGTGTAAAAATAAACTTTCTGTTACATAAAACACTGTAAAGAGACCATCCTTATGTTTACTTAGTAACTCAACTAAAATATTTTCTTATGGTCAATTAATCACGTCTGGCAGTATTTCTCAAGAGTAATAAAATCAATTTGTGACACTTAGTCGGTATTAACGATCGGTTCCAGCTGTTCATTACAAAAAAACTATCCAAACGGAAAAGTAATTATTTCCCGTCTACTATAAACATAGCATAGAGAACAGTTTTGACAACTTAACATAAAATGGTGGACATTTTTGTAACCTTAGATTCAAATAAGTTCCCAAGCGATGTCAAGCATATGATGTTCAAAACATTTCATCTTTATCTTCAACAACTTTTAATATGTAGCATTTCTAAATCCATCGCTTTAAAGTTACATATATTTATTTAATATATCATTTCCAATCTATTATTAATATTAATTATTATTGACAACCTGCACATTCTATTAATCCTTACGCGTGAGTAGATTCTGGCCCTGATTTGTTGCGTTATTTTGTAAAATATTGGCATTTTTAGTCTTTTTGTATACGAAACTATTCTGGGGGTATTTGGATCGAAATAATTACGTTCAACCCTCCCTTACAATACAGATATATGTCCGTGCCTCATCTGTTTTCGTGAGTTATGCCATTCTCGCTTTTGTGTCGTTGAGTTTAACGGTAACAGAAATCGACCTCATTCAAAATCTTATGAGATAAAACTCTTTACATCATACTTTATCTAGTAGTCATGTATTTCTCGTAGCTTTTCAGTAAACGATGTGTTATATAATAGAAAAAGTATATAAACAAGAAATAACAGATTACACCCAGCTTGAAAGAAAACACACCGAGGTTCTATTCTCCGATTTACAGGAACTTTTATTAAAATATGATGTCTGTCGTTTCGGATTTTTACCTTCTATTGAAAATCTTCTATTTATGTGGGCCACTGCTTTTCAGCATTATTAACGTTAAAGTCGTTGGTTGCGACAAAGTGAAGAAGAATGGTGCTTCATAATTTAAAGCAGTGTTTTTAGCTTAAGATTTAAGAAATTCTCTGTAAACTGTATACAAACTCTTTTCTAACATAACAATCTTATAAATTCACTTCATATATATATATATATATATATATATATATATATATATATAAATGCAAGTATTATATATATATATATATATATATATATATATATATATAAATGCAAGTATTATATATATATATATATAAACGCAAGTTTATTTATCTGATCTTCATAGTCGGATCCGTACCGATTGGTATATATATATATATATATATATATATATATATAGTCATCCACATACAGTACTGTTTCGCTGTTTCACAGCTCATCAGTGCGGCTTGACAGGCAACCACCTCAAGCCAGGATTGAAACCCGACTGTCTGTATGGCAGTCAAGGCTCCTAACCATTACGCTATTGGCGGCCGCTGAACGAGTAGTGAATTTAACGATGTTTTGACATCGTCCGAAATACCGCCGCTCGATTTGTTTACACAAAGAGCGTCGCTTATACGCTAATGGTAATTCGTGTATCACTTCTCAATATGCTCAACTCAAGGTGAGGAGCATTATATATATATATATATTATGAAGAAAACATTTTAAAAACTTTTTTGCAAGTACACAATGTTTGACCGACCCTTCAGTCTCTTTCATATATATATATATATATATATATATATATATATATATATATATATATATATATATATATAACTACTTAATTTACTCACACAAAATTAGTATACGAAAGTATAAGTTTATGCGTAAACTTTAAGTATTTACTTCAAAAGTGCTCAATATGTAGGTAGAGCTAGTTAGTACGTTATAAAATATATATGGTGATTAAGCTACCCTGAATATTCCGCGTTTCATCCACTCTAGGACTTGAAACGCGGAATATTCAGTGTAGCTTAATCGCCATATATATTTTATAACTTACTATATATATATATATATATATATATATATATATATATATATATATATATATATATATATATATATATTTATTCTCTAAAGAAGCTTTTAGAAACGCCGTTAAAATTCTCGGGGGAAAAACTAAATTTAAACTATTTCAGACTTTGCACTTGCACATGCCGACTTCTAACAAGTTAACAAGTCTAGATTACAAAAGAGAATTCATCTTTATAAAGATGAAAAGAAAACTTAATAAAATGTGTTTAATAGGGATCATTAGCAGCCTACTATGTAGCTGTTTCGTAGTTTTAAAAATAGTACAGCTATGAAATACCACTTCCTTAAATACAAAGGTAGATACAATACAGTTACTATTTATACTTACAGATAGAAAATAAGATATTAATAATATTTATAAGTAAATTTAATGATAGAAAGTGAGTATAAGATCTATGCGGCGATATGTCAATTCGCATAGAAATTTGATGCATAAAAGTTAAGTACTTTTGCTACCAGACAGGCGAATAGATAAGAGCGAAGAACCCTTAAACCCTAATATAAAATCTAAAGACGCTTGAATAGAAAAAATGAAAAAATAAAGATTATTCAGTTCATTGGGAAAATACTAAATTTAACTTATTGCAAATGTATCACTTGTAAAAGCTAACCTCTAAAAATCTTCAATTGAAAATTGAATTCAACTATATGAGGATGAAAATACCTAAACTAAAATTCTTTAATATAAGACGGGCATCATCCGCTGCCTACCACGTAGCTCTTTCGGAGATTTA
Source organism: Euprymna scolopes (assembly GCF_053919585.1). Taxonomy (NCBI): domain Eukaryota; kingdom Metazoa; phylum Mollusca; class Cephalopoda; order Sepiida; family Sepiolidae; genus Euprymna; species Euprymna scolopes. The sequence goes on along the minus strand of NC_136484.1, from coordinate 10,772,446 downwards.
AAAACCGGACAGCTATACATTAATGAAATATTGATAATACATTTAAGTAAATTTAATAATAATAATAAGAAGAAGAAGAAGAAGAAGAAGAAGATCTATTCTGCGTTATATATATATATATATATATATATATATATATATATATATATATATATATATATAACTACTTCATTTAGTCACAGAAAATTAATATACGAAAGTATAAATTTATGCATAAACTTTAAGTATTTACTTCAAAACTGCTCAATACGTAGGTAGAGCTAGTTAGTAAGTCATAAAATATATATGGCGATTAAGCTACACTGAATATTTCGCGTTTCATCTAGTCTAGGACTCTTCAGGCTTATGCATATAAGCCTGAAAAGCCATAGAGTGGATGAAACGCGGAATATTCAGTGTAGCCTAATCGCCATATATATTTTATGACTTACTATATATATATATATATATATATTTATATATATATATATATATATATATATATATATATATAGTAAGTTATGAAAATGAAGCTACGGAGTATATCCCGCATATATTTTCATAATTATTACCTTGCTCTAACTATGTAATAAGCACTGTTTAAGTAAATATTGAAAATTTACGCATAATATTATAGCTGTGTATATTACTTTATGTGATTTAATGAAGCAGTCATATATATATATATATATATATATATATATATATATATATATATATATATATATATATATATATATATATAAGTATAAGTATACATATATGTGTACGTGTGCATATGCATACGACGAGTGTTCTTAATGCAGAAGACCTATCTTTAACTCCAAACTCTAAAGAGTTATGAAAACGAGCGTTGTTACTTTAAAACCAACGAATTGAGTTTTTACTATAGAATAATTGCTATTCCAAATGAGGCTTTGCCAGCGATAAACGATGGCTGTAGATGTACGTCTAGAGAATTCTTTGCCATGCTGTTACATTAAGGGCTGACCCCGTCTTATGTAAGTAAGACGACATACTAGATAAGTGAAAATGATATTAGGATGAGGTTAGAATCGAACACTGTAAGCAAGTGTTAAAGATTATAGAAAATGGAATATTAAAAAATTAATTCCCTTGTTAATTCTGTTAGAAATCGTTTAATATTGTTTATGTCGGAAAACGAGTCGATTATCCATTCTTCTAGAAATCTGAATATTAAATATGTAAGTTAAAAGAATGGACAATGAAAATTAATATGATATATTGTTTAAAAATAGGTTGAATTATAATAAGGATTCTCCTGTTTGCCAAAAGTCTGTTTGGACAAACATATGTAAAGCCACATGAAAATAATCACGTTTGAAAACCACGCTTTTGGCGTCATAAACAAAGGAGATTTCTCAATATAGGAATTTGAGGGTTCGGCTTTAGAATCAGTTAGAAAACAGAGTTGAGAGTCAAGAGTTGATGTGAAATATTCAGTTGGAGAGGAGAACCCCTTAGAAGCGAAGGATAGAAAAATAAACCATGTAAATCAAAGTTTGAATTTCTGGCGTCACTGATTTAATAAAGAACCGAATATGTTTGTAACTATATGTCTCATCATTCCTTAGGACAAAAAGATAAATGTGTTTATCACCATCTTATAATGGACGTTGTACTACCCTTACACGATTATGTGTCCTCACCACTTCATCATAAGTGAAGTATCTCCTCTCCTCTAATATGGGTTAAAAGACTGTAATATTTACAAACGTCTTCTCATCAGAATTGTCATCATCACCGTTATCTATGCCCCTAATATGAACTCCTGTCATCTTTAAATATGAACCCCTGCAACACAATACTAACGTCATTTCAGAACTGAAGTCTGTCATATTTTAACCTAAAGAGCTACAAATACGGAAGTAACAACATTAAAACAAACGAGAATTTGTGTTCCAAAATGCATTTTCTGCATTATTACTTCTTTAATTTTGCACAAATTACGAAAAGGATATTTTCTTTCAGTCTCACACTGTCATTATCTGCAAAAGAAGTGTCCAACTTGGAAATAATGAATTCATTAGTTCAATCATCATAGCAATGGAATTGGAACTGATACTTCGGGGGAAATAAATATAAAAGACATGGCTTTTGGAACGCTCTTCGTATACATCAGACAAATAACTACATATAATGGGTGAGTGTGACTTTTTATGGGTGAATCAACTTGGGAATTTATAATGAAAACCTACTTTTATAGAAGAAAATAAAAAGTATGAGAATTATTGCGTATTAGACCGTACCGTTTTTCAAATTAAGGTTGCCATTCACTACTTAAGGGGCACTCAGTTTATAAACGACGCAGTTTATGGGGAAATACGTTCTGGCCAAGTGCCGCATGAGGTGTTTATTTGAAATCGATAATATATATGCACCTCTCATCCCTCGTGTATGTCAAAATATATGTGCTCTTTTAAATTAACTGCTTTGAGGTTATCCCTGACTACATCACTAAGAACTCTCGCTGTAAATCATACAATTTCCCACGTAAGAGAATCTCATAAATTCAGAAGAACTAAATAGTTGTTTTTACCATCATATGATATTGACATTATTTTTTTTCATCTCAATGCCTATTTTCTCATTCTATTTCAACAAGTTTAAAATGTTCAAAGTATTAAATTTTATTTTGTCATTTTCCGAATTTAGCATGTAATAACGAAATTTAAAATAGTAGAAATATCAAAAATATTCAAATAAACATCAAATTATGATTTAATTAAGATCAAAGAATTCGTGAAAAACCTGGTTTAATGAAATGGAATTAAATCCTTATTTTAAGTTGATATATAATAATGTATAATAAAAATGTATTTGGAAAAAGCCAACTTGACATGCTCTACAACCGAACACTTCTCAACGTTTTCCTATATATTTTCATGCTGTTCTCACCTGTATGAATTCATTTTAACTATCCGTCTATAAATGATGTCTCGGGTTTTATCGCTCTTTTTTCCTTCACCACTACTTTTGCATAGTTTTGTATAGCATGTTTATAAAGATATATTTCTTAGCATAAATAGAATCATCACGTTTTATCAGCAGTAAAACTCAATTGAAAAAATAATTTTCCAAAATTTGTTGTGCAATTTGAGACATTAACGAACAAAAAATGAAAAGTAAAATTCAATTATACTTTAAAGAATAAATCCGTTATCACTTCGTTCAGATTAGTATACACGCTCTACCGTCGCCGCAAATATTTTATGATTAAAACATATTGTTCCTGTGTCTGTATTATATGGTGCATGTTTCAGGACAGAAGCTTTTTTTCAAATGGAAGCCGAGAGTGAGAATTCTGTCGCAATAGTTAAATGAATTACAATCGATTGTTTTACAAATAATTAATAATAATATTTTAATTAATGTTAATGAAAGTTTGTACATTACATTTATTATAAAAAAGACCCACGGAGTGATTGATCCAGACGCCGAGCTTCCTTTAATTACTAGAACCAGACTACATAACGGTATATCATTCACAATTGTTTATTGAATTACAATTATTTCAAATCAGATATGCTATTTTCCTAATGCCTTTTCCTCTAAAGAGATGAGCATACATTGAAAACTCATGTGTTAAGAAAAGTACTCTAAATTGTATTATTTGTTCAAATAATAATTTTTTTGTTTAAAAAAATGATATTTTTTCTGAATTAAATGTAAATAATTAAAAAGAACCAATGGATACTCATCTCTCTCAGATAATATAAAATTTGCCTTCAGTTTTGGGTACGAAAAGACTCGGTGCATTTAATTCTGTAATGAGTTAACGTGTGTCTTACAATCGTAGACGTGTTTATTTTTCTGTTCCCTAGGAAAAATCGATTCTGAAAGCTGTTTGCCTTTTCTCTAATAATTTCTTTTTTGTAAGTACATATCTTAGATTCATTATTCTTTCTGCTTCTCGAATATCATGTTCAGTATACCTTTTTTTAACATTTCTAACACATGGAAGGATTCTCTATCTCTACAGATCCATGCATTTAATTCTGTAATGAGTTAACGTGTGTCTTACAATCGTAGACGTGTTTATTTTTCTGTTCCCTAGGAAAAATCGATTCTGAAAGCTGTTTGCCTTTTCTCAAATAATTTCTAATATATGTAATATGTAATAATATGTATGAAGTATCGTCGTTTTATCTTCGCTGGTGAATCTCTGTTATAAAAGCGATCTTTATAATGTACAGAACTGCATGGGCAATCTTTTACAAAGCATTATTTTCACTGCAACCTCTCTTTCGTAGACGCGATTCTACAAGTCTCCGTCTTTTCTATAAATACTATTATTTATTCTCTGCTTTCTTTGTTCCTACTTGTATCATTAATAGTTGTAATGTTCTCAAAAAAAGGCCTGTTTTGCGCCTCAATGTAATACAGTTTCTCAATCCAGTAGCTTCTTTTAAGAAATGTAGGTTTGCGGAACTCCCTTTCTTATTGACTGTTTTCCCTCCTTTTAACCTTGATCGTGTAAAGAATAATGTCAGCATGCATCTGTCTTTGTGATCATCATTTTCCGTTTTGAAAGCTCCAGACATTGCATGGTTTTTCCTCTTGTCTGGAGCAATCCCCATGAAAATGGCCAAATAAAAGAATTGACGACACATGTCTTCTCAAGCAGAAGAATGCTTTTTTGTACTTTAGGAATTCATTGCCTAATTTAAAATGTCTAAAACTCTGTTTACCCTTTTTAGCCACGCTTTGTAAGATTTGCCAATCATTGTGGTTGGATTTTCCAAAAGTTCTATGAACAAAATTAACTGAAAAAGTCTTAAAACATCACAAAGGATGAAATGACTGAATAAATAATTAAAATAAATGTTACTTTTAATTTAATTAACAAATATTTTCATGTATTTTAGTTGACAAAAATGTACCTTTTAATATTTCTTCAGAACTTTGTAACTCAACTACGTTCATTAAAATAGTTTTGTATCGAATTTATGCAAAGGTGTATTTTATTTTGTAATGAACTTTTAGAAGGCTATTAGAATGCGAGGAATATAAACGTAATGGTGTTTACATAGCACAGCAAAGCAACAATGCAAGTATTCAGAAGAAGATGACACCATAAAGCACGGATAGATGAAGATTATTTTCTGTTATTTTTTAATTTAATTTTATTTTTATTTAGTCTTTTAAATTATTTCTCGATCAATTTATGTTAAAAGCGTGAAATTATTATAATATAAATGCTTTCTTTTGCAATAAAATCGAGATACTATTCTTACTATAGTATTCAAAATAAAGAAGCCATCGGTGAGTTAGCGGAACAAGCAAAACAAATATAAAAATATGTAATATAGATAAAAAAATATTATTTATCTAGTAAAATCACAGTTAACAGCTACAGAAACATGAATAAATTATATAAATACATTTTTATTCGAGTTGAACATATTTATTCACTGTCACGTAACTTTTAAGCACAATTTCCAGGCCACATGGGTTTGAATCACCTCCCATTTGAGAATATATAATTGAACAACTAACATACATAAAATTACTGTGTAGAATTTAGTTTTTTCAAGTAATATTAATTTTCATTAAAATACATATTTTGTACATTTTCCTTTTAATTCCATTTTAACCACAAACAAGGCATAGTGCCGTTTTGATGTAGTGGGCTTCTATCAGGGGCAAATGTTGCAGGCATATTAAAAGGGAGTTCAACAGCAGAATGTCTATTCACATTTCATTCAGGCTTCAGCATGTCAGTACAGTTGGAAAACCCGGAAGAGAGTTCTGAGAAAAAAACATATTACAGTAGAAGGCTATTACATCTAGAGTCTCGCTATCTGTAGCTGTGGAATGTTGCTGCTTTTCAAGTTTGTTGGGGGTATTAACGTCGAGGGGGTAAAGGGGTATGTTCGTCGCAGTTTCTACAATAAAAAAAAATACTTGTTGAACAGGCAGAGAGATGCAACATTTCGTCGATGGGACAGAGGTCGGAGCTTATATGACATTTCTGAACCTATCAGGTTTGTGATTCTCTTTTGAACCCTGTCCAGGAGCGAGAGACGAGTAGCGGATACACCAGCTCAAATCTGACAACACTACTCCATACATCGGGGAATGATGGCATTGTAGAGATACAGGATACTTTCAGGCGTAAGTAACTTTCTAGCACGGTAGCGGGCATGACAATGCTCTCGATGTATCTGTATCAACTCATGTTCCCTGTGAATGATAAGCCGAGGAGTTTGAAAGAAGTATTTCAGGTGATGTATCTCTAGCTATACCTATTGTTGGTTGAAAAGGTGTCTTGTAAGTATTGAAGGAAACACTCTTAGTATTGCAGAATTGAATGTGACCATCCATTTTTGTCGTTATTCCATTTCAGCTTGGCGGTCTTCATCTAGTGTTTCTGCCATTTCCTTACGTATGTGTTCATTTGTTTACCACTTATGCCTGTTATAGAACGAGGTGTCACAAGCGCATATACTCATTCTCAGAGACACTTTTATCTGGAAGGTCATTTATGAATATAATGAATAATAAAGGTCCAAGTATTGATCCCTGAGTTACACTCGCATTTATATCATACTGTTTAGATGTACAACCGTCGAGGACAACCTTAATTCTTCTCTTATTTAAGGATTTAATTATGTTATGTGTTCGTCCAGAGATACTGTATGATCGTATTTTCCTAAGAAGGTTATCGTGCCATACACTGACAAAAGCTTTAGATAAATTTAGGGCTACCGTTCTACCCTCCCTTGCTTTGCCTAGTGTATGTGTTTACGTTCAGAGATTACAGTAAGCATATCTGCTGCAGAAAGGGTTTACCTAAATCCATAATGTTTGTTGGTAAGAAGTTTATTAGTTCTAAGGTGATGGACTAGAACTTGAATTATTACGAACAAATATTTAGGAAAAAAGCACGAGAAGTCTATCGGGACAATAATTTAATGGGTCAGTTCTTTTGCCGGAATTCTCGTAAACTGGTACAACAGAAGTAGTTTTCCAGCTGGCAGAAACGCGAATTCGTTACGGCCTTTTTTGCATAGTTTGGAGAGGGCCTCATGCTTTTGGGATGTTTAAGTTTTTAATGATATCATGCACCTGATTTTCACATCATCTAATATGGCGTCAGTCTGCAAAGGAAAGTCAGGGTGAAATGGTTTTCTGGGTCTAAAGTTGAGTTAACAAGAATATAAGCATTCTCGGTTGCCATGCAGACCACTTTATAATTGTTGAATGCCATTATTTAGTATACTGTTGTTGAATTTCCAGAAATCATGGATTCCTAATGTCTGTGCTTTGGTGCATTTTCTGGTGGTTTCGGTATATTCTCCCTTAGCTGTCGCTATTTCTTTCTTACAATTACTTCTAGCATTTTTTATATTTCTGTCTGTTTGTATTGGATTTATGTCCGTTAAATCTGCGGTATCCATGTTGCGTTCGAGCAAGAGCAGCTGTACACGTAAAAGAAAACGCATTAGGAAAATATAAGTAACAAATTTTACCATGTTACCTCTAGAGAACACACACATACATCCATATACATATATACATACATATATATATATATATATATATATGTATATATTGAAATTACATCCTTTTTTTTTCAACACCGACAACTTTCGATATTTTCGTTGTGATAGTGTTCTAACACTTCATTAAATACACATCTAAACAAACTGCATGTAATAATAGATAATATAGTTGTTTAAATTTTGTTTTTGTAAAAGTAAGCTGTTGGGAAAAATCATTTCCAAATATTTATTTCAGTTTATATATTAAAAAATATCTTACTCCTTGATTTTTGGAAATAGATTACCTACGATAAGCCAAGGCACAATTGTAAAGAACATTTTCGTCAATTTTTTCCATAGTTCTCTATATTTATAGCATGAATAGTCGAACGACAATATTGAAATAAAACCATTCCAGTAGCGCGGTATATCTCGATGACATTTAAGACGCCGGTAAAATTTTATTGAAAACAAAGGTTCATTTACTTTAATTGCAAAATTCTAATATAAATGAAGTAAAAAACAATGATAGCAAATATTGGATTAATAGCAATTACGATTATGAAGAAAATAATACAGTATATTCGATTAGTAGACAATGACTTACTTGTAAAAGAGAAAGATATGTATAAAAACAATGTAAAAAGTATAATCCAGTAAAAAATGTAAAAACATTTATGTGAAATACGTGTTAGCATGTTGTACATAGTGAGTGGCAAATGTTTGCATAAGCCATAGTTTCTTCTTTTGTATTTTGCAAATATGAAAACGTATATATATATATATATATATATATATATATATATATATATATCTGTGTGTGTATGTGCGTGTGTGTGTGTGTGTTTATACGTACAATTTTATATAGCATCTATTGGAATCGTTCACAATACGTAAGTAAACTAATACTACATGAAAACATAGATATAGCAAATAATGTAGTTAAATTATTTCCCGACGGACATAAATACTTTTTTTGTAAATGAGACCTGAACATTTACCTGTAGTTTTACATAGGTAACACCCCCATACGCACACACCCACAAATAAAAAAGCATATTTAATACAGAAAACTAAATAAAGTAAAACGAAATGATAAATGTTAGACCTTACAGGTTTTATCTGCAATTGCTGCCCTTACCAGTTAACTGACGCAAAGTTCAAGAGGCATAAAATTTATCGCGCAACAGATTTTGGCCGAGTGCCGAACGACGTGTTGATTTGAAAGCCAGAATATGTACTAATCTCGCATTCAACGTGTATTTCCAAATTGATGTCCCGTTTAAACTTTGTGGCCTTCAGGTTAAGCCGAGAAAAAACACCGCTTTTATTATAAAACCATACATTGGTGAGAATACATAGTGGAGGTAAATTATTCGTTCCTGACATTTCACTTATTTTGTAGTTTTGTTTTAATTTCCATTGCTCGTAGTTCATCATGCTATTTGAAAATTTGCATAAGTGTGGAGAAATTTCGTTGTCATGTATATATATATATATATATATATATATATATATATATATATATATATATATAAATCAAAATACAATATATATATATATTGTATTTTGATTTATTCAGCCAGGTAAACTTCTTTGTGAAGTGTTTATTAATTTTTCTTTATAATGAAAATATGCTTTCGTAATAGGTGTAAACAATTATCTGATTGAAAATTATGTGGGTATGAAGCCTATTCTCTCTCTCTCTCTCTATATATATATATATATATATATATATATATATTTATATATATATATATTTATATATATATATAAATCAGCCGTGATGACCCAATATTGAAAGATTATTCAAATGGAAAACTATAAATATATAAAAGGACTGATTATTTGGGATAGAGCATGAGCATATCAAATAATATTATTGCATATATATATATGTATATATATATATATATATTCATATATATATACATATATATATATATATAGAGAGAGAGAGAAAGACAGAGGAAGAGATAGATAGATAGATAGATACATGAATTAATATTGCAATTGAAATGAGAGCAGAACTCGAGCCATCGACTGCTAGTTTCTTGGCTTTCATACCTTGTGTGAGCTTCGACTTTGTGTGACTGTTGAATAAATTTAAATATATATGTCATAATTCACACACACATACACCCAAAAACACACACGCGCACACACATACACACACACATATATATATACATGCATATATATATATATATATATATATAATTATTATTACAATAATAATTTGTTTAATACTTCCAGACACTAGTGTTGCATTCTTTTGGGGAAATTTTTACGTAAAAGTATTAAATGTCGTAACATACGGCCATAATGATCTAATGATTATATAATCATCATCTACACATGCGAGCTAAGATTACCGACATTCTATTTTAAATGCTCAACAATAAGAACCGAGTTTCTTACAGGGCCTGATAATTATTGCAATAATACTTTTTAATACTTACATACATTAGTGTCTCATCCTTTGGGAATCATCAGTGTAGGATGACACAATTACAACCGCTTTGGAGATTCGAACGAAGCTACGAAGCCATTTCTGACTCTATAAGTAAGAAACAAACCTCACGGTCAATTTCAACCGCGAGCAATATCATTGAAATTTTAACAAATTTTTTATAAATGCCGTGGCAGAGTGACCCTTCGTTGCGAGGGATTTAAAGGAAATTTGCAAATGTTCAGCATTACTAATATTTTGTCATCGAAATCCGTGAAATCGCTCATTCGTCAATCAAATCAATTGATTGCTTGCTTTAGTCAGTTTGAAGGTGTATCTGTCTTATGAAAGAGCATACTGCACATTTTATAAATCGAGCCATTCTGCTTGTGTGATGATAAACCTTCTTGAATGCAATTATGTTGGTAGACTGCATAAAAGTGTTAACTTTGAACAGAATTGACTGTTTCGTCTTTAATCAGATTTGATTATCGATTTTTAATTCTTACTAGACGTATTCCGAGAAAAAATCTATATAAAACACTCCCAGGCGCATAAGCTACATGTGTGTAATTTTTTTTAATTCGGCCCAATCGTTTTGGAATCTACAGAGAAGGAATTCATACACAAACAGACAAAGTGCATTTTATAAGTAGAGATGAAATAGAGAAAAACTTTTTTTTCGAATAAGTTTCGAATAAGTTGCATTCGTATACACACACACACACACACACACACATATATATATATATATGTTGTGTGTGTGTGTGTGTGTGTGTGTGTGTTGTTGTTGCTGGGGCAGATAATCAGAAAGTATGAGTCCGTTTGTTGTTTTTTACGATAGTTTTTTTTTAAATCTCGGAACGGTCCATTAGGTCATGTTTTTCAAACGTATATAATACGTATTTATTTTATGCAAACTCAACCGACGCCGATTTATATTTATGTCTCGGTAGTAGAATGAAAGACATATCTTATTTTTCTTTTATTAATATTATTGGAATTTTTCCCCTTTTTCCCCATTGTATACATTTTTGTGAATTATTCCATGGATTCTGCCTTTGGATTATTTTGGACCATCTCCCATTTACGGGATTTCCTTGGATTTTACTTGTTTCAATTAACTTTTTCTTGAAATTATATATTTGGATTTTACCGTCACTTGATTATTTATCTTCCACCAGTCTATCGGTTCATGTGTAATCACCTTTTTCTTCGCCATATTCCCTCTGCTTAACTTTTTTTGTTATCAAGTAAGATCTTTGACTTACTTGTTGTTTCATCAAATACTTTTTGCATGCAAAATCCGATCCTGCATTTTGCTAATTCCTACCCTCTGATGAGAAGGAAAGTATTTTTCGAAACTCCGCGGATTAAGGACTATTCACTGATCAAGTGTTTCCTTTTACGATAAAATATGTTTTTAACCCTTCTTCAAAGTGTTTTTAACATGTTTTATTTACTGGTTGCTCGTATATATATATATATATATATATATATATATATATATATATATATGTATATGTATATATATATAAATAAAATAAATACGTATTATATACGTTTGAAACCAAAAACAACGCATTATTACAAAATAAACAGACATTTGTCCGTTTGTTGTTTTCACGGTAGTTTTTTTTTTAAATCTCGGAACGGTGCGTTAGGTCATGCTTTTCAAACATATATAATACGTATTTATTTTATGCAAACTGAACCGGCGCTTCTAAGGAACAAGAAATCTTAACGTGAATCCCGCGTGACCTAAAGCACCGTTCCGAGATTTAAAAACAAAACTGCCGTAAAAACAACAAACGGACTTATACTTTCTGATTATCTGCCCTAGCAACAATATGGCAAAAAAAAGAAAGAAAGAAACACATAGTGATGATGAAGCTTTGCCTCAAAATATATTTATGAATTTTAGCATAATTTTCAAACAAAGTAAATGTCCGTTGATTTTGTAATAATGCGTTGTTTTTGGTTTCAAACATATAATACGTATTTATTTTAATCAAACTCAACCGGCGCTTCTAGAGAACAAGAAATCTTAACACACACACACACACACACACACACACACATATATATATATATATATATATATATATATATATATATATATATATATATATATATATAACGAGAGAAGAAGAAAAGAACAGAGATAAAAATATAAAGAGATTAGTGGAGTTTACACTTTCGACACCACATACTTCCTCTACTGCGTGCAGACTGCAGTGTATTTTTTCACTTTTTCTGCGTAACATTGTACCTAAAAGGAAACAACAGGTTATTCCTTGTAGCAATTGCTGATGTTGTCGTTTATTGCATCGATTCTAAGTTTCGCTCTATGAACAACACTTTGCACAGAAAGATGCATTTAACCAAAAATGTGGCTACTTTAACGTAGCTGCCATCGATTGTTCCGCAAAGCGCTTTTGGGAAAAGCAGCAGTATCATCATGAGCATCATCGTCGATGATCAAAATTCTATGTTGACCCTTTTTGTGTAATTGATCTGTTGACCTCTGGAGTGACCAGATGATAAAATGTATTTTAGCAAAGCAAAAAAGCATCATTTATATCTGTGAGTGATGCTCGAATGTGGATCACAATATCGTAGACATGTCCCCTTTCTTAACACGTTTATTCATCCATACATACACACACACACAGACATATATATATATATATATATATATATATATATATATATATATATATATATATATATATATATATATATGTGTGTGTGTGTGTGCGGATGTGTGTCTTATGATAAAATCGCTTAGAAAAATACACCTGGGACTTTTATCAACATTTTTTATTCCTACTCAAAAATAAACTAAAATTACAATAAATCAAAATTCGCTGTCATATATATATATATATATATATATATATATATATACCAGCATGGGAGCCCGGCGTCGCCCGGGTGTTTGAAGGTGTGGGTTGAGCAAAAAAATAAAGTGGTAGTAGGAAGGTAGGCCCGAACCCTTATCGCGAAGGAGGAAAAGAATGGGGAAAACGTGACGTCTTTGCTGTTATGACCACCGCCAAATCAGAAGCAGAGGATAACTTTAAAAAGTATTGGCGAAAAAGGCGTTCCCATGTAGAAATATGCCCAGTTTAATGTGAGCTATTAATGTTTTAGCCAAGTCTTCGATATTTGTCGTCTAATAGGTCGAACTTCAAACCAATACTGATCTTGTGAAAATCCGTCGCACTGTCAAATGTTTAAGGCAGACATGCAAACATACATACATTTATATATTGGTAACTCAAATTTGTGACACAAACCGATTAAAACGCTTGCCCTATTTCTGAATACCCTTTATGTAAAATTTCAAATATTTAGACCAGAAATTATCTGAGTAATTTGGTAAAGACCGAAGCGGTCAAGGATTTTTAACTTTGACCCCTATTATGACTCCTTTACCTTTATTGTTTTGGGCTGAACTCAAGTTATTAAGTTGGATCCATGTCCAAGGAACCTATATCGAAGATTGCAAGTGTTTAGACCCAGAATTGGCGTAGGACTTTGGTACAGATCTTAAAGGTCAAATCGTTGAACATGACCCCTTAACACCCAAATTACTGGCCGAACGCGGATTACAAATATTTTCCCAAATCTCAGTACACTGTATATCAAATTTCGAGTCTGTAGACTGAAAATTGACAGAGTTATTGTGTAGGGAAATGTAAACAGACAGACAGACACACACAGAGACACTTTACCTTTTATAGATATATAGATATGTATAAATATATATATATATATATATATATATATATATATATATGAATAGTAGATTAAAAGTAACCTAAACGTAGAAAATGGCATACAATATGGAAACTTTCTTTATACAGCTCCTAAATAAACGAAGATATTGTTTTAAACTACTTGCACCGATTTTTAGTTCGATTTTGGGATAATGAAGTAAACATTTGTTTTAGCTCTCCTACAAGAATGTCACTGTCCAAAATACTCATAAAATTTTCATTCTTTTATATATAGAAAATGATGTCAAATATTTAGATTATTTGAATGAAAACACTAAAATATGGGTATTTATTGTTGTAGCTGTAAACTGTTTCAGGCTGTTAGAAAAAATTGTTTGGTGGGCTAGAATAGAACGCTAAAAATTGCCGATACTGTGTTACTTATATTATGTTCATACAACACCCATCATGGGCAGTGAACATTTGACATTTTTAATAGCTGCGTACATCGGCAAGTCCATCGGATAAAATGTGTTGTCAAATATACGGCTAGCCGGTCTCTTTGATTAATTAATTTACTTTGATGGAATGACACTCATACGCACAACAATATTATTTTGCTTTACAGGTTTATTCAAAAATCAAGAGACTTTATTAAAAAATCAGGAGACTTTATTCAAAAATATAAAGACTTTATTCAAAAATCAAAAGACTTTATTCAAAAATATAAAGACTTTATTCAAAAATATAAAGACTTTATTCAAAAATATAAAGACTTTATTCAAAAATATGAAGACTTTATTCAAAAATCAAAAGACTTTATTCAAAAATATAAAGACTTTATTACAAAATCAAAAGACTTTATTCAAAAATATAAAGACTTTATTCAAAAATCAAGAGACTTTATTCAAAAATATAAAGAATTTATTAAAAAATCAAAAGACTTTATTCAAAAATATAAAGACTTTATTCAGAAATATAAAGACTTTATTACAAAATCAAAAGACTTTATTCAAAAATCAAAAGACTTTATTCAAAAATCAAGAGACTTTATTCAAAAATATAAAGAATTTATTCAAAAATCAAAAGACTTTATTCAAAAATATAAAGACTTTATTCAAAAATCAAGAGACTTTATTCAAAAATATAAAGACTTTATTCAAAAATATAAAGACTTTATTCAAAAATCAAAAGACTTTATTAAAAAATATAAAGACTTTATTCAAAAATCAAGAGACTTTATTCAAAAATATAAAGACTTTATTCAAAAATCAAAAGACTTTATTCAAAAATCAAAAGAATTTATTCAAAAATCAAAAGACTTTATTCAAAAATATAAAGACTTTATTCAAAAATCAAAAGACTTTATTCAAAAATATAAAGACTTTATTACAAAATCAAAAGACTTTATTCAAAAATATAAAGACTTTATTCAAAAATCAAGAGACTTTATTAGAAAATATAAAGAATTTATTCAAAAATCAAAAGACTTTATTCAAAAATATAAAGACTTTATTCAAAAATCAAAAGACTTTATTCAAAAATCAAAAGAATTTATTCAAAAATCAAAAGACTTTATTCAAAAATATAAAGACTTTATTCAAAAATCAAGAGACTTTATTCAAAAATATAAAGACTTTATTCACAAATATAAAGACTTTATTACAAAATCAAAAGACTTTATTCAAAAATATAAAGACTTTATTCAAAAATCAAGAGACTTTATTCAAAAATATAAAGACTTTATTACAAAATCAAAAGACTTTATTCAAAAATATAAATACATAGAAATAATATCTGACGTTTTTTCGGAATTAATTAGATGAAAATTAATTATTGAAATTATTTTAATTTTTCAGATTATTTGGACTATTGTTCTTATCTTGATTTACTTAGGTATACAATCCAGTCTTATTAAATTACCGAAGTTATGCTTGATTGCGGCTGCTCAGTACCAGGTGGTGTATTTATTCAGGAAAGCGATATTATAATTTCTTGCGGAAAAGAAAACCTCTGCCTCACATACTTTCATGTTACCCTTATCAAATGAAAAACACAAGTTAGACTCACTCCGATATTTATGGAGTGAATTATACTGCGGATAAATGGAGTTACTCAGCAGTGGTAGAGGCAATAATTATAGGAATCGAGAGGGTTAGTTTAAAGGTCAAACACTGCACTAGTTTGAATAATCCTAAATAAGTTTATACAAATAATATTCTATAACAATCATAAAAGAGACGTTAAGTAAATGTTTCTTATTTTTTTTCAGTCCGAATGCATAAGAAGACATTTCAAATTCAATTGTTATGATGACTGAACTAATGCATGTATTACTTAAAAGTTTCATTTTCCTCTCGTAACTATTGACGGTGTGAAACTCTAAGAAATTAACTCCTATTATGAACGTGCACCAGAGACAGAGATGCGTCATTAAACTTTTCCTTGCAAAAATAACTGAACCGATCAACATTCACCGGTGTTGAACGTTTACGATTATCAAGTCGATACAGTTGATAGCAGCAAGTTAATAGATGAAGTCATAAGTAACAGAGTGGTAAACAGAGATGTTACTCACGAGAAGCGTTCCGGATTTTACGACCTCGGCAGCAAAAAAGGTTGGCAAAAGTGCATTCTTAATTCTGATGGAGAAAAATATATCCTCGATCACAAAAAGTCACTCGCTTTAATGGTAATTGTCCCGTACTGAAGCATTTTAGCGTTTTTTTTTTTGTTTTTTGTTTTTTTGAAGGAAAACATTAGGAGGCTTTACTTTTTACAGTCGGTATATAATTGTTGTGGTGGCAACCACTTATTTGCATATGCGAATAACATAACACTATAAATGGCAAGCCTAGGTTGGCCTTGGTGTGTCTTACTCAAATGCCACCAGAAGTGACGCCGAAGAGCGTACATGTCCTCCCACCAAGACTCTCTGACTCGACACAGTCATTTGTACATATTGTAAATATACCTTTTCTTTAATACACTTATTGTTGCGTTATCTTGTTGTTTGCGTCTTCATTGTATTTCCTTACTAATTATTGTTCAACCTTGCAACCACAACAGTTGACGACGAGATATGAAGCGTCAAATATAACAGTTTGACGAAGAACTATTTAAAAAAAAATAAAAAAAGTACAACGCAAAGGTTGACCATTTTTTTTAAGGAATGCAAAGTGTTGACGAGCAAACGGATTTTACGCTAAAGAGAAGTTTCAACTCAAGTGAAAAAAAAAACTCTAACGTGGCAAAAGCGACAATTTACGCCGTTTTCTGGAAATCCGACTTGCAAACGAATGTAAAAGTGAATTTTTGTTTTGTCGCTACACGACAAATCTTACTAAAGGACCAACTTGCAAACGGAAAGCGAACTTTGTTCTGTCGCAAAAACGACAGGTCAGACCGTATTACGAAAAGCAAGGAAGTAACCTACGAAAAAAGTTCACCAGTGGATTCTAATTACTGTTCTCCGTAAACAAAACAACAACTAAAGGACTTTTTTTAATTAATGTTTTGGTTGACGTCGGTACAAAAAGGAAATACCACAGCTAAAACTAAAATTCAAGGACAGGATTTTTTTTTCTTGAAGTTGTCACTGAATAACGGATAATACAGTAAAACGTCACGGAAAAAAGGTAATCTCAATTTAAGAGGTATTTTAATTACTAAAATACTAGAGAAAAAAACACTCAAAGAACTAAATGTACTGCATACATTTATTCAATTGTGACTCGATTAAAAAAAAACAAATTTTTATTTTGTGGAAAGAGTTACTTATTAGTAAGTGCCTAAAAACGGAAAGTCAATTCCATTTCGTGATTCCAGATAAACCTGTGTTATTTTTTTTGCAGCGTGACTCGCAAAAAGAATATATTATTGCAAGCAGCGATATTATTATTGAAAACAGGAGCTTACAGAAATTTGCTTTTTTTGTTGTAACCCAAACCGGTGTATATGGTACATGGTACAATATTTTTTTTAACTACACACTAAAAAAAAAAATATGGAAGACTTATCAAAAATGTTCATGCAATTTTTACAAGCACAAGCTACACAAAACGAGCTTTTGCAAACACAAATACAGGCACAGGCTGACCGCGAGGAAAAGAGAGAGGACAGATTATTGAAATGGCAACAGGAACAAGAAGAAAAGCAGAAAATGGCGCAATTAAAGCAGAAAAAACTGCAATTGGAACAGGAAGAAAGACAAGAGGAACGTTTTCCTAAAACACTGGAACTACTAAAGAGTAATTGAGAAAATGTCGATAGTGTTAATTTCTCCCATACAACTATTTTTAATAGCATGGCCACATTTCATTATGTGCCTGAGGAAGAGAAGAATTTTGAAGCATACTACACAAGATACGAGGATGTTTTTCAACTGGACTGTAAAAATTGGACAAATAGTCAGAAAGTGAGCCTCTTACTCAGAAAATTGGGTACATCAGAACACAGCAAATTCGTAGATTACATATTACCTAAAAAAAACTGCGGAATTAGAGTTCATGGAAGCTGTAAAATTACTAAAAGAATTATTTAATCCAAATATATCTCTTTTTCATAAAAGATGGCTGTGCATGAATCTAAGAAAGATGGACAACCAACATTATTTGACATACGCATCAGTTGTCAATAAAAACTGCGATAATTTTAAGCTTGCAGAACTAACGGTAGAAGATTTTAAATGTCTAATCTTCGCTCAAGGGTTAGTTTCCACGAAAAATGCAGAAATACGCAGACGAGTGTTGTCTAAGCTGGAATCTGAGCAAGATTTAACCCTCCAGAAACTAGCAGAGGACTGTGAAAGGGCCATTACACTAAAAAAGGATTAAAAAAATATAGAAGAATCCGGAGTGGCATATGTAAGAAAAGTTAGAAAACCATACGCACCAACCAAGAACTTTACAAAGAAAAGCAATGGAACGGGATATTCCAAAGATAATAACCATAAATATAGTACACAATATAACAAGCCTCTTCTTAGATATAACTGTAAGAGATGTGCAGAAAAGCATTGGGAATCAGATTGTCCTTATAAGAAGAAAAATGCTACATTTGTAAGAAGGTGGGACACAAAAGCGATTGCTGCAGATATAAAGATTACACCAGAAAGAGAGTACAGCAAACAAAATCAAATACAAAATTAGACAAAGATCGGCGAAAATACGTAAAAGTGGAAATATTTAAAACATCAATAAAGTTACAACTCGACTCCGGCTCCGATGTTTCTATAATAAACCTGAATACGTTGAAAAAGTTGGGAAAACCGGCCATGATGAAAACTAGTAAAGCAGCTCGGACGGTAACTGGTGGTGGTATAAAATTTGAAGGAGAAGTTGTCCTCCCGATGAAATTGAAAGGGATTTCGAAGAAATTAAAAATATTCGTACTAAAAAATAGTGAAAATCTGTTTGGAATAGATTTAATTGAGAAATTCGGACTATGGGATAAGCCAATCAATGCATTCTGTAAAAAATTAGAATGTTCTTCTCCAACAACAGTAAATATAAAAGACGATTTAAAAGAATTATTTCCTGAGGCATTCACGACTAACTTAGGTCGCTGCAATAAATTCAAGGCCTCATTTGAACTTAAAGAAAACGCCAGCCCAATTTTTAGAAAAAAGCGAAATGTTCCGTTCGCTGGGTTGGAAAAGATTGACCAAGAATTAAATAGATTGGAACAGACGGGAATTCTATCAAAAATAGAACACAGCGAGTTGGCAGCCCCCACCGTATATGTAAAGAAAAAGAATGACGAAGTTAGAGTGTGCGCAGACTTTTCGACCGGGGTCAACTCCCTATTAAAAGATCACCATTACCCCCTACCAAGTCCAGAGGAAATATTCACGAAGTTGAATGGGGGTAATATCTTCTCCAAGATAGACTTGAGCGACGCGTATTTGCAAATACCGGTCGAGGAGAATTGCTCAAAAATACTATGCATCAATACGCATAAGGTATTATACAAATACAACCGATTGCCTTTTGGCATCAAAGTAGCGCCTGCCATCTTTCAGCAAGCGATGGACACCATGCTAAGTGGTATTTAATGCGCATGTGCATACCTGGACGACATTGTTGTCAGGAGCAAATCCCTAGAAGAACATAAGGAACATTTGAAACAAGTATTTACTCGAATACAAGAATTCGGCTTTAAAGTAAAAGAAAGTAAATGTGACTTTTGTATGAGCGAGATTAAGTATCTTGGACACATAATAAACAAACATGGACGACGTCCAGACCCGGACAGATCTGCGGCAATAAAAAATATGCCAGCACCCGATAATGTAACAACCTTGCAGAGTTTCTTAGGACTCGCAAATTATTACCAATCTTTTATTGAAGGAATGCATAACTTGCGAGCCCCCTTAAATAATCTGCTTAAAAAGGATACACCGTGGAACTGGACGCAAGAATGTCAAACCGCTTTTGACAAAATAAAGAGCGCACTAACATCCGAATTATTCTTAACGCACTTTGACACAAACTTTAAAATAGTCGTCGCTAGTGACGCTAGCTCCTACGGCTTAGGAGCATGCATTCAACATATTATGCCGGATGGGTCTAGAAAACCAATAGCGCACGCTTCGAGAACGCTGATACCAGCGGAAAGGGCATATTCACAAATCGAAAAAGAAGCGTTGAGCATAATCTTTGCCGTGACTAAATTTCACCGATATTTATATGGTAGACAATTCATACTTGAAACCGACCATAAACCGTTAATCACGATCTATGGATCAAAAAAAGGATTGCCGGTATACACCGCAAATAGATTGCTGCGCTGGGGTACAATACTACTTAATTACGATTTCCAGCTACAACATCTAGCATCAAAAAAGATTTGCCATGCGGATGGACTGTCAAGACTGATACCACAGAAACACAATCTGGAAGAATCAGTCATTGCAGCAATTCGGACAAATGTTGAAGTAAAAAATATGGTAGCAAACATCATTAAGGAACTACCCGTAACTTTGTCGGACATTAAAAGGGAAGCCGAGAAAGACGAATATATAAAGGACATAAAAGAGAAAATTATAACGGACACAAAGGTGCAGGAAGTTTTCTCCATATGTGACGATGTGTTACTGTACAGCGAGAGAGTGGTAATACCCAAAACATTACAGAATAGGATGTTAAGAGATTTACACACAGGACATCCGGGGATAAATCGAATGAAGTCGTTAATGAGAAGCTATGTGTACTGGCGTAACATGGACACTGACATAGCGACAACAATTGATAAATGTAAAGGATGCCAGTTAGCGGCAAAATCTCCACCTATAGTACACAAACCTTGGCCGAAAACCGAACAACCATGGTCGAGAATCCACATGGACTTCGCTGGTCCAGTAGGTGAAAACTATTATTTAATTGTAGTGGATAGTTTCACAAAATGGTCGGAGGTAATGCGTTGCAGGAATCCAACAACGAACAACTCAATAGGGTTCCTACACGAGTTGTTTGCAAGATTCGGTGTACCAGACACACTGGTCACTGACAACGGAATGCAGTTCACATCCGCAGAGTTTAAGGAATTTTGCGACACGTTCCGAGTGAAGCACATCACGACTCCGCCGTATCATCCAAGATCGAACGGCCTCGCGGAAAGGTTCGTGGACACGCTAAAAAGAGCGTTAAAGAAATCCATTGGAACACCAACAGAAAAAGCTTTGCAAAAATTCTTGCAAGTATATAGGATTACACCACATCCTAGTACACCATGAAACATATCACCAGCTGATCTAATGTTTGCCAGAAAGGTAAAATCAGCGTTTGACAAACTATTGCCAAGGCAGGCAATTATCCGAAACACTACACACACGAGAAGAAAGAAATATAACTCGGGAGATCGAGTATATTTTAAGTGCTACAGAAATAACACATCTTACTGGGAATGTGGAGTAGTGGATATACGCATTGGTGATTGTACATACATGATTAAAGGTCCACAGAATATACATAAAAGTCACTTAAATCAGATAAAAAAACGTCATATCAAAGATGATGATGATACGACAACAGTCGAAGAGGAGGACACCATAGATATCATATACGAATCTTTTAATTTGGAACCGCCTCAAAATGCACCTGAACCCCGAAGATCAGGTAGGAAAATAAAAGTGAATGAGCCATTAATGGTAAACCCAAAAAGAAAAAGATATTGAAATCTGTGTGACTTCAAATCTTGGGAGGGGGTGTTGTGGTAGCAACCACTTATTTGCATATGCGAATAACATATCACTATAAATGGCAAGCCTAGGTTGGCCTTGGTGTGTCTTACTCAAATGCCACCAGAAGTGACGCCGAAGAGCGTACATGTCCTCCCACCAAGACTCTCTAACTCGATACCGTCATTTGTACATATTGTAAATATACCTTTTCTTTAATACATGTATTATTGCGTTATCTTGTTGTTTGCGTCTTCATTGTATTTCCTTACTAATTATTGTTCAACCTTGCAACCACAACAATAATCAAAATGAAACAAATTACTATATATCACTCAGAAATATAAGATTTATTATGCCTTTACTTAAATGTATTAATAAATACACAAACCGTACATAAATCATTCAACATTAGAAGGTAAGTCAATGTGCTTTAAAGTTAGTGTTATAAAGAACAGATTGACATAAGTTTCGTGATTTATAGGTAAGTGTTCGTCTGATACGATTAAAATTGACCTCAGAAACGAAGTAAAACAAGATGTAAATGTACTAAAATGCCAGACATTAAATCAGTTTGGCTTTGTATTTCCTTTAAATTACGAGACATAAAATATCATCGAATGTTCAGTTTTATGAATCTTTTCAGTTGTGCGTTTCGTGAGGATTATTTGGATTTCTCTGTCGTAATGTTTCTGTTAGAATTTATGATATAAGATAAACAGATGAATTATATCACCTTTATGTATATAATCTAATAAAATAGATGTAAATATGACTGAGAGATAAATCTCTCCCTTTTTATATGAAGGAGCATTAGAAAACGAAGACTCGGAATATTCAAAGTGTATTACGCGTTTTCGTAATGATTTCTAGGAAAGATTATTCTCCTTTATAATAATATATATATGTATATAAATATATATATATATAAATACTAAATATATATATATATATATAAAATGATATATATGCAACTTCTTTGAAAGATATAAAATCATTACATTTCTATCATAAATAGTTGAGTTTGAAAATGTACTATTACTTAGCGTGCGCTCATGAATAATTATAGGACATTCAAGTCAGAGAACAGAACGCTATTATTAAACAGCTTTCCTTAAAAATAGATTCCATAAAAATATTATTATTTCAATAAACTTAGCGCAGAATTTTTGCATTGCAAGCTGACAATATGTCAATTTATATATTTTCTAATAAAAACATTCATTAAGTATTTCGCGGCGATGACATTCTATTAGGCTTATTTTAATGCAATCCACTATTGCATTCGTTTCCACACTATTTTTCTCGAATGGTTTTATAATATAGTTCAACTACAGTATTCTGATTCGAATAGATCTAGAACGATATAAAGTCATTTAAAAAAAAAGAATCTGCTCTGATAAATTATATACACGAAAGAAATGTACTTCAACTTAATGCACTTATCTTTCTTATAATTTATATTAAGTTCATATGTAATATCCAGACTATTATTAACCCAAATTAATTATTTATATTAGAACGTCATACTAATGCAGTGCGCCGCCATCTTTATTTAAAGTGTTTTCGTAGGATTCGAATTAAAAATGTTTTAAAACTTATTTAAAATGTTCAATAAAATTGAAGTAAAGATTACTTTTAGTTTAGTGAAAGATGAAAATTCTTGTATAATTTAAGAATAAAACAAAATGTTTTCAAATTGTGAAAAACATAAGGAGGGTTAATAGTAAAAATAAAGGAAGTGAAGGCAATTATATCTCATTTTTCGAAAATATCTGCTTTGTTTGTTTGAGAATACACCGAAAATACGGGTGAGTATCGTAAGTATTGAAAAATAAATACATTTGTGTATTTATAGCACACGTAAATCAGTATAATCTATATTGTCGCATTGACTAATTTCATAATGATGCTAAAAAACATATTAGCCATTTTTTAACCACGGATTAGAAACACAGGACATTTATATATTTTTCAACTGCTTGGCTGGGGCAACGTGACGTCAAAGTTAAGATGATATTTAAAATGCATAAACCCTCACTATCTATTTGGCGTTTCATTATTTTTGTTCTTTTTGCGCTCATCTCAACTATCCAAAGGTAGATAATATTACTGTGCCAAATAATTATCGACTTGAAAATTAATTTGATGAAGCAGGAGGTTCTGCTATGTTGAATACGTGCATCAAATCCGTTTTTAATAATCCAGGTAAATTGAAATGTATTACACTTTTTTAAAATGAATTTTAATTTTAATTTTTGTCACTTTCTTTTCATAAAACACAATGAACCTTAACATAACCCACATTATTACTATGTACACTTCTATGCCGCGTTTGCATATTCATAATAGTTGCATAATTAGTTTATGTGTGAACTCGTTGATTTAAACAGAATTAAACCAAATGCAACTTATTAGCACATATTCCCGGTTTCTATCTTTATGTATAAAAAATAGGTGCATAATTAGTTTAAAAGATAATCCTTTGCATACAAATATACACACCTTAAATATTATATATATGCATATATATATATATATATGTGTGTGTGTGTGTGCGCAATATCAAATTGTTGTTTATTTGACAACTGATAGTTTTACTATAGTATTGTTTTTTATGAAGGCTTTATATTATTCCAGACATCTATCAATCTGTCTAGTTTTGTATTCATAAATGCAAGCATACTACCATGATCTCATACGAAAATACGGCGAGTAAACGGATATTGCGCAATAATCTGAAAATACGTCAGAAAAAAAAGAAATAATGAGACAGAATTAGAGATTCAGATGCATTTCTGAGATATGCATTGATTCACTGCATATATACGATGGATTTTCTACAACGACAATTCTAGGCACATCTGGTGTCAATAGATATCTCTTCCAACACATTAAACAGATTAAGAGAAATAATGTCCACCAAACTTGCACAAAACAGTATGAGTAAAAAGAGAGAAAACATCTTTAAATGTAAACTGTCTATGTCATGAGAAGTCTTGTTTTGAGAAAACGCATTATGTTAATAGTATTTCATCATGTCTTAACTTATACTGCTTGTTGCCGGGCACCGTTTATTCTACCTAGTAAGGTTTCGATACGTAAAACTAGTGTTTAAATGATATTATTTATAATAGCATAATAAAGGAAAGGCATGATAAACATATTTTTAAAGGAGTAGATCCAGTGAGGGATAGCGTGTTGGTGAAATTATGAGAAACAGGATAGAACAAAAGGAGAAATAGAGAGGCAGTCGTCTATGACATCAAAATGCATTAAGGAAAATAATGAGAGAGAGAGCGGAATTATTTTATTCTTATATATATATATATATATATATATATATATATATATATATATATATATATATATATATATATATATATATAATTTAAAGGAGATTAGAACAATAGTCTAAAGAGCTGAGTGTATTTTAATGTAACAGTGAAATTACTAGTTTAATTAAACTACAGGAAATAGAAAGTGCTCGTTGTAATTTAGATATATAATAAGCTCGATAGTTAAATGTCGTAGAGCTAATTCAATATTAAGTAATGTGATTGATAATTTAAAATTTAAAAATCAAATTATAATTAAATTAAAAATCCGTTTCATAAGAAGGAACAATAACAAAATCAATTATCTGTACGATCGTTTCGGAAAACAATGCTTTTATTGTGGTATACATCAAGTTATGTACAATAATTACATATAGTTTTTTAATAAGCAAGGTCTCCTCGTCAGCAAATTTTGAAGGGTTTTTATTGAATTTAAAAGACACCATAAAAAAAACTTAGCATTAAAAGTAAGGCAGATGAATCTGAAAAAAATTGAAATAAAAGGTCTGGATTTAAAATTTATAAGAAAATTAATATGGGTTAGAAATAGAAATAAGTAGAGAAAAATATAGATTTGAATTTTTATAATAAATTTGCTTTAAAAATATATAGAGATATTTACCTTTTAATTTTTCGGAAATCAGGAACTATGGTTAAAATACTCATTTAGATGTTTGCTATAGTTTTTTATCTTATTGAATGATGAATTTTAAAATATTAGATAAGAACTTTAAAGCCCCCCATAGATATAATAAAATTTTCAATAAGAACACAATTAAAGTATCTAACTCTACTATGCCTAACCTTCATCAGAAAATAATTAGCTCTAATAATAAGAAAATTAATAACCTACAAAATACAACTATACAAAATACATCGGACTGTAACTGTAGAAGAAAAAATAAATGTCCCCTACAAGGCTCATGTAAAAATGTTATCTATAGCTGCACAGTATCAAAAACTCCAAATCTACATGAACCTATTAACAGCCATAACGCAACTACCAGATTAAATAATAACACCAACTTAAACCAATCTACCGATCAATTACTAATCAACCCACCATATAATAATCCAACAATAGACCTAACGGAAAATAATATCAATAAGCAAGAGGTAATATATTTTGGTTCCACATCTGGCCTAATAAAACATAGAATTTCAACGCACAAACATTCTTTTGAAAATAAATCTCTATCAAACAAAACTACTCTATCCAACTATATTTGGCAACTAAAAAACAGCAATACTCCTTTCAACTTAAAATGGCGAATAATTGAGACTTGCAAATCATATAAACTAGGAGATAAATTTTGTGCACTATGTACAAAAGAGACCCTAAAAATTTTAAAATATGAAGATATAAAAAATACAACCAAACTATTAAATTCAAGACAGGAGCTTATATTTACATGTAGTCATAAACGTTGGTTTAAATTTAATAAATATAAACCACCTTAAATCATTAAAAATTACTTATTAGTAAAAATAGATTACAATTATTATTTTTTTAAATAAATTTAGTTAGACTAATTATCTCCCTTACACCCTTCAAATAAATAAAGTAAAGAAAATATGACAAATATCTTCCCTTAAAATATGTAATTGCACAAGCAACATTCTATATATAAACCGTAGTGTCTTTAAATCAAAAATACGCTAACGGAAATAATTTACTGCACTTTTTAAAATTCATCATTCAATAAGATAAAAAGCTATAGCAAACATCTAAATGAGTATTTTAACCATAGTTCCTGATTTCAAAAAGCGAAAAATTAAAAGGTAAATATCTCTATATATTTTTAAATCAAATTTATTATATAAATTCAAATCTATATTTTCTCTACTTATTTCTATCTCTAACCCATATTAATTTTCTTATAAATATTAAATCCAGACCTTTTATTTCAATTTTTTTTCAGATTCATCTGCCTTACTTTTAATACTAGGTTTATTTATGGTGTCTTTTAAATTCAATAAAAACCCTTCAAAATTTGCTGACGAGGAGACCTTGCTTATTAAAAAACTATATGTAATTATTGTACATAACGTGATGTATACCACAATAAAAAGCATTGTTTTCCGAAACGATCGTACAGATAATTGATTTTGTTATTGTTTCTTCTTACGAAACGGATTTTAATTTAATTATAATTTGATTTTTAAATTTTAAATTATCAATCACATTACTTAATATATATATATATATATATATATATATATATATATATATATATATATATATGAGCAAACAGTTAATAAAATATGTTAAAAAACACTTTGAAATGAGTTAACCACATATTTGAAAAGGAAACACTAGATAAATGGATAATCCTTAATTCGCGGAGTTTCGAATAAATACTTTCCTTCTCATCAGAGGGTAGGAATTAGCAAAATGCGGGATGGGATTTTGCATGCAGGAGATTTGAAGAAACAACAAGTAATTTTGTGTCTGTTTTAAAAGTATTTTAATGGCATGTACTCGGACGAACACCAGGATCGTGTGTCCTCTACACGAAAATACCCCAGATTTAATCAACAATCATTTAAATCCCGCTTACATTGTTGGTATCCCTAGATACGGGAAAGCCTTCGACTTAAATTTATTCTTAGTCGAACTGCTATAATATGTAATTCCCTCTAGCGTCCTCGCTTCCTTGACTGTATTGCACGCAGAAGTTTATGTGTGATCTAAAACGGAGATATCGCTTCTCCCTATAGAGTACCCCCTCTGTGCCTTTTGGATTGGCAGTAAAATATAGCAAACTACAGTGTGATTTGTTATCATACTCGTGCATTATTTTAGTTATATAATCAATTAAGATTATAATCCTTAATCTTCGATCACGTGATATTAATTAAAGATTTGTAAAAACAAAGTGCGAATATGAGTAAAGTTTGAAAACATTTGCATAAAAAAGTATAATTAGAAATATACCTATAATAAATAGTAGGCATCATAACAATAATAACAGTCAAAATTTGACTTTTATTTATTTATTTATTTTTGCTCTTGTACCTAATTAGTAAATAATTAGAGTTATTTTTAATTTAGTAAATATGTGGATTTTTATTTCCTTTGTTTGTGACTTTACTTTGATACCCCACGTGTTGAGCATATCAGTCTCAAAATAACGTTGTGTCATACGCTGGTCACTATCACGCTGTATCTTTCCTTGGCCGAAAATCTACACTGGATCTTCCTTGAGAACACATAAGGTCGTAGATAATTCCTAATGATATTTAAAAAAAAAAAACTTAATTCAATAAAATATCAATAAACCAGCATATTTTCATGCTAATCCTCAGTAATTATTTTTATTATTGTATTTTTCTTGCATATAAACAAGTTATATGATCAAGCATATATTGATCTAGTCGATTGTGATGTTTGGTAGTGGGGCATTCTCATAACTACCTACCGATTAATTAATTAGTGTGCCTCTCGGCATCCTTTCTGACTATCCTTATAATGTCGTGTTTCCTGTGTAAGTATTCAGGATGACAGTCTTCCAGTGTTGATTTTATTTCAATGTAAGTGTATGGTTAATTAACATGAGCAATTTTGATGACACCTTGTTTAACAATCACTTGTTCACAACATCATTGAAGACATTGTTTTCAAAAATTGTGCTTCTTGTTCTAAATATTTGCATGACTGAAACTATAAGCTATTTTTATATTTTTCAATGCATATTTTGTGAGTGTGTCTTATTTAATTCGTATTTGCTTTAAAATATATGAATAACTTGGTAATATATACATTTTAATGTTGAATATATATTAAAGAAAAAATGTATATTTATATAGTGTAATTAGTCTTACTATTAGGGAATTGCCGTATTTCATAGTTTTCCAATGAACAATGTGAATGATTTGATTGATTCCCTTACCAATGAAGACAGGAAAAAGAGCAGAAAATTATTTTCTAGGAAAACGATTATCTTCTCGTTTTCCAGTCATGATGAATGAGCCAGACACATATCCATTATCGCCTATTTTTCCTTCATACAAACACAGTCAGTCAAGAGGAAATCTCAATCGAATAATTCTTTCTTTGAACGTTTTAGTCCAAACATAAGAATTAAAGTGATGAAATCATAGACAACTGGTGTTATTTCTGTACTTACAAACAGAAAAAATGAAATATCAATAGTTAATCAAACTGGATATTCGATATTTGATAAGATTGTTTTATAATATTTTTCTGAAGGATGTTTACACTTTTTTAAGTAGAAATGTCTGCTTACTTTGTTTCTTATTTATTAGTAAGATTTTAAAAAATGGGAACACTATCTGTTCTGTTAAACTAAGCGCAGGTTTGACATTTTGATTGTTGCTATTTATTATTATTATTTTTTATATTTTCACCCCAAACAAGGCACATTGCCACTTTGGTGTAGGGGGCTACTATCAGGGGCAACAACTACTGGGGTACTATGTTGGGATTTGGGCAGCAAGATGTCGGTTCACGTTACACTTGAAATTTGCATGGCAGTACAGTTGAGGAAGCAGGGACCCTGAGTGGAATTCCAGAGTCTAGCGTTTCTGGGGAAGAAAATACTGGAGTAGAAAGATCTTTTACATCTAAGGATCTCTACTGTGTGTGTGTAGGGGGGGGGTAGAACAGATAGAGGGATGCAACATTTCGTCGATGGGACAGAGGCTGAAGCTTAGATGCCAGTTCAGGGCTTATCAGATTGGCGACTCTCTTTTGAACCTTGTCTAGGAGGGAGAGACTAGTAGCAGATTCACCAGGCCAAATGTGACAGCACTACTCCATACATGGGCGAATGGTCGCCTTATAGAGGATACTTTCGGGTGTTAGTAGTTTTCTAGCACGGTAGAGAGAGCCCACCTTCTTCGCAGCGGCCCTGGCAATGCTTTCAACCATTATCACTGCATGGTCAGCGTTCCCGAGTGGGCTGTCAGCATTTGTTATAAAATCATCGGGCACTGTGGTCAGAAACAAATCTAGAAGTGAGGCGGGTTGTTCTTGCTGGTCAGGGAAACGGGTTAGAAACGTAACCATTTGTGATAGTGAGTGATATATAGCGAAACTATGTGTTGTGCTGCCCGCTGCATCTGTGTAAGTAGAGAATCCAAGCCAGGTTTTGTGGTGGACATTGAAGTCACAAAAAACATGTACTTGTGCGCTAATTTCGAGGGAGAGTGCTGTGTCTATGCTGTCAGAGACTTTGTATATTATGGCGCAGTCCTGGGTCGAGGGAGAGCTGTAGAGAAAATAAACGTAGCTAATGTTATGTTGTATGTTTAGTCTAAAGCACAAAAAGGCTTGATTCTTAGTTTGTTTCTCTAGTCAAGGGGAGGGTGCTACGAATTTAGACTGCATGTCCGTGCATATGTCTGTCAGAGTTCTTATGGCAGAGTGGAAGATCGCCAGGTATGTTAAAGTAGTTAGAGGGGAGTGAGTAGTGTAGGTTAGTCTCACTTGGTGCTAAAATATCCGGGGTATTTGTTAGGCGAAATGCTTCAACATCAGTTAAATTAGTGCTAAGCCCACGGATGTTCGTAAATGCAAGCCTCAAGGGAGGAGGCAAGTTAGATTTGTTTGTCCCTAAGCCTGGTTTAAGCTTATTTTTTTATGGTACGGTCATCATGTTTATAAAGGGTTTCAGTTAGGTAAGGGGAAGCTAAACAAGAGGGTATGTAGGGTATCAGACATGCAACACAAGTAGACCATCAGCTGACTTTTCTTCGACTAGGACTGTGACTTCAGGAAAGCCCATCGGGGATAAGTGCAGGTCCCCTTTCCATGCGCGACATGGCATTTCAAACATCCCGATATTATACAACTGTTGACAGAGCAGCCGCTCAAACCGCTACCAAAGAGTTAGGGCTCCTTTACTGTCCAGTCAGAAACAGCACCACGACAATTCCAGTATCACGGATAACCATATTTTGTTGAGGGGTGGAGTGATTTCTTTGACCGGATAATATACGTGTTTGTAACTATTTATTAAGATATTGAACACTTTTATGGGATTTTATTAGGTTGACAAGAAATTTCTTACTGGTTTTAACTTTTGAATTACTATGAACATATCGCAAGGCAAAGAAAAAAATTCATTGAATGAAATAAACACTTTCAGAATCAACACATCTTTGCCAACGCAAAATAATTGAATTTGTGTCAGTGATCTAAAAACCTAGTTCCGGTGGCGGTGTCAGAAATATTTTTCCCGCAGAAAGTTGTCGAGATGCCTTAAAAAAAAAGGTAGTCGATAGTTTAGAGATCTGAAAAGTATGGCTGATGGGACAGAGTTTCCTAGCCCAATTTATTCAACTTCTGTAGAGTCGGTTTAGCAACGTGCGGTCGAGCAATGAAGGAGAATTTTTTTTTTCTGTTGACTAGTTCTGGGTTAGCTGTCGAAGTTTTTAATACCTTTCATCCATTCTGCAATACTTCCTCGCTGTATTAGTTTCGCCTGCATTAAAAAAACTGTAATGGATGAAACCAGTCGCAGACCAGCAGTTAGCATACCCTACTTTTGGTTGAACTCTGGCTTCAGAAAATGTCGTAGAGGTTCGTCGGCGTTTAAACACTGAGCTGGACGTCGCCGCTTGTCGTAAAGAAGCCACTTTTCACTGCAAGTCACAATCCTGTCGAGAAACGAGCCGTTTCCTTGCGTAAAAGAAAAGAATATGACACGTCATGACGGCGTTTCTTTTGATTGTCGTTCAAGTTGTGAAGCAACAATGTATCATGTTTTTGCAATTCCTCTTATGTGGTTGAAAATTGTCGTATACGTTACGTCTAATTAAGAAGCAAGTTCTCGAATAGTTATGTGTGGATTGGAGTCGATTAAAACTCGTAATAAGCAGAAGACATAATTGTTTTAAAATAATTGTAATTTAAATTATTAGACAACGCTCGTTACAAAAGATATATAAAGAAAATATATTATAACGAAAACTTATTTTAAAATACATCCTTTGAAATAAAAATTAAAAATTCCGCAGTAACTTTCTCCTCAAACTTACACATCCCAACTGTAGATACGCTTTTGCATCATTCTGACAAATATGAAATCCGCACTAGTGAACGGTGGGAGGTAAATATAAGTTCCTTTACTATTGTAAGGTGCACTTTTCCAGGTAGTAATTCTCTCTTTGGCTACTAATACTACCGATAGCTGTTTACACAATCACTTTCGACGGATCACAGCAGTTTCTGCATTGAAATCACTGATTCTTTAGGGCTGCCTTAAATCTTTTTTTTTTCTAGATATGTGTACAGGGTGGAACGATAAATTTGTCGTCCTACGGAAAACACCACTACAATATAATTTTAAAAATTTTATTGAGAAAATCAAGTCAGATAACTTGCTTATGTAGTAGAGCTAACATATATTCACTGAAGCCGCCTTCAGCCTCAATTCCTGTTTCAATACGAGTCCGGAACTTAGAGCATGGGTTTCCGAAAATACTGGCGGGAGTTTGGCGAATATTTGGCGGATGGCGGCAATCAGACTTGCTTTGGCGTTGTGGGACGTCATGTTAGTGATGTTCACGACGTATAACCAAACGAAGTAGTTCGGGGCGTTCAGGTCGGGAAGAAGAGGAGCAGTGATAGAAGAGGGTACAAAATATTAGCATTCTTCAGAATCCAGGCCTGGGTTTCTTTGTACTTGTAGGGCAGGGTCAAGTTTCGCAGCCAAATTCACGGTTTGCCAGCGGCCGCATGATTGCACCAGGGGATCAACCCATACTTGAATAAATCAAAGCACATTTTAGTCTTGATTTTCATGTCTACTTCGAAGATTTGAAGTGACATGATTTGCCTCTCATTATAAATCACACCAAAGACCATATTTTCAGGTCCTCCGATTCGTTGGGGGTGCTGGCAATTGTCTCGTTTTCATAACTTGGATCGATAGAAAACATAAATTGCACGGCGGCGCAGGTTTTATTTCACTCGTTGAACAGTGGGTAACTTTTAGATATTATAGGAGGCTACTATCACTTTTTTGGTTTGAACACAACTGGCCAATATAAGATGGTCTGCAACAAAAAAGAAAACCTATTTAAATTCAACGGAAATAGAATCCTGCCTATTTTCTAGAGCGAAAATTTTATCGTTCCTCCTTGTATTTAGGCATAAGATTCAACTATCAACTTTTATGAATTTGATTATTAGCTTGCCGTTTCAAATAAAAGCAACAATGCGTGATAAAATTGGCGCGTCCAATACCAATTGGATATATTCTAAAATCTCATGTTATATTATACTGTAGTTACAATAAATAAATTAGCAATAGTTCATTTACGTCCTTATCCTGTTATTAAAATTTACAACACAACCATTTATACCTAGAAATAAACTCCAATTTGTCAATGTTGTTTTATTGTTTACGGATGGCTTTGTTTTAAGGATTAAATACAACTTTAAAAATCGATTCGAAGTTATCACGTTAAATGAAACAATTATAAACCGATTTATAACTATGTAATAATAATTTATCTCAGTGATATATATATATATATATATATATATATATATATATATATATATATATATATATATATATATATATATTAAGTGCAAAGGAAATATCGTTGGAACAAGTAATTGATTTATAAACTTGAACGAATACCAATTTGGCTCTGAGAATAATTTCTCAATTCTTCTTAGAGAAGGCTATTCAATATTTCTGCCTCACGAAATTGCTGAGCGCGAAATTTACTGTTTTAATGATCTACTAAACACGTAAGACAATTCAATAATTTGGACATTGTCGACGTAGAAGTGTAAATCCAAGATTTGTCCCCCGGTTAAAGCTGCGTAAAGCATGTGCGCTTCCAAGTGTAATGTCAATTCACATTGAATGCTTATTAATGACATATTTTAGTTGAAGTTCTGTGTGTGTTGAATGAGTGTACCTGTATAATAGGAGATTATTCTTTAAAAGATTGTATAGACAATATATGATTTACATTTATATACTTTTATTGAAAATTAGTCTCAACTTAATACGCTTGCTGACGACTGTGTTGAATAGCAGATGGTTCATATTTAAGAGATGACGCTGGACATACGAGGGGTGTGCAATAAGTAATGCGCCTGACCCACTTCCCATAGCAGTAGAGCAACGAAACGTGGCACAGTAATAGTCTTTCTCTACATAGGAACCACCCAGAGTTATGCATTTCTTTCATCGTTTGATACAGCTCTGGAGATCGTTTTTGTAGAATACCCCAGGATAGTCCTCCAACCACGACGTGACTTCAGAAATCAAGGCTGCATCATCTGGGAAATGCTTTCCTTTCAAAAACAACTTCATGGCTGGGAAGAGGTGAAAGACTGAGGGTGCAAGATCAAGAGAGTAGGGAGGATGGAAAAGGATTTCATAACAACACGCCCGTGCTTCTTATCTGGCGACATGCGATTTGTGTACCGGAGCGTTGTCTTGCAGGAGGAGGGTACCTTTTCTGGTCTTGCCTCGCCTCTTGATTTGGATAGCTCCCCTTAATTTCCTCAAAAGTGAAGCATAATTGGCGCCTGTAATTATGGTACCCTTTGCCAGGAAATATGTCATCACTACTCTGTCCTGGTCCCAGAAGACTGTGAGCATGACCTTGCTAGCGGAGGGCTGCACCCTTGCCTTCTTTGGAGGTGGTGAGTCCAAATACTTCCACTGCATTGACTGGGCTTTGGTCTCTGGATCATAGTGATGTACCCAGGTTTCATCCTGTGTAATCAGTCTTTTGAAAAACTTTGACTCATCTTCTTGGCACATCTCCAAATTTACCCTCGAGCATTCGACGCGTTCCCGCTTCTGGAATGGTGTGAGCAACCTGGGAATCCATCTGGCAGGCACCTTATGCATATGCAAATGGTCATAAATGATAGTTTCCACAGACCCTGTATTAATCAAAGAAAAGTCGATTCAAATCAACAAGGCGTGGAAACAGGCTTCTGGTTCCGACTTTCGAGAAGCACTACCTACCGAAGGCTCTGTTAACTGGGATAACGAAATCGTAAAGCTGCCACCAAACTGCTCCTTAACAAGGAAAATATGTTGGAGAGGCTGTGATTGAAAACTGCTTATCAACTGTGGACTGCAGAAGAATGGCAGTGTGTAATCTTTACAGATAGGTCACGATTTTGTATCTCCCTCGGCGACCATGGCCATGTGTTTGGCGAAGACCGCGGAACGGTGTAACCAAGAATACGTGAAGAAGTCTGTGAAGTTCCCGCAGTCTTGCATGATTTCTTCAGTATGAGTGCTAAAGGCTTCAGCAAAGGAACTGTAAACGCAAAAGTGAACCAAGATATCCTGAAATCTAATTTACTGCCAGTGTTGGATAGCCAGTTTGACAAGGAGGCTACAGATATCATTTTTCAACATGACTTGTCACCCGCACACTCTGCCAAGACCACGTCTTCCTAGCTCGGAGAACGATCGATCCCTGATCTTGAATGGCTGGCGAACGCACCGGATTTGAACGTTATTGAAGCCTTTTGGGACCATATGAAGAGGAAGCTCCGCAAAGAAAAATCTACTACCCTTGCAGCCACGAGGATTGCAATCCAGAACACATGGGATTCAGTGTCTACACAGGATTGCGGGAAGCTTGTTGATTCCATGCCTCGGCGAATTGATGCTGTTATCAAGGCAAAAGGTGCTGCTACTAAATATTGATTCATTTTATCTGTATTTATGTTAATAAAAAAAACTATTTTGTTTGCTTACCTGCCTTCTTTTATTTTGAAACACGAAATATTAAAAAACTGACATTGTAATTGATATGTAAAAAAATCCGTCGTAAAACAACTATTTCAGTTAGTTTAGCATGATAGGAATATTTTAGCACCAATTACATCTCGCAGATCGTCCTCAATAAGAATTTAGCGCCAAAAAACATGATGTTCTATTGTTTTTTTTTTACAGCACGAGCAAGGAACTCTATAGTAGTAGTATATAGTATAGTAGTATACTTTGGATTACAACAGCGGTATTCTAACCCTCGAGTATCAACTCATACACTATAATATAACTATGAAACTATAATAAACTGTGTAATATAAGGAACGTCTAATATCATTTGGATTACAACAGTGGTATTCTAACGCTATGATATCCTATCTGGAATTGATAGTGAGTCACCAGAAACTATCTATTAAAATTTTCCATAACATAGCCATTGAGTTTTAGATTTTTGAATTTGGTAGGATACT
Organism: Euprymna scolopes; assembly: GCF_053919585.1. Taxonomy (NCBI): domain Eukaryota; kingdom Metazoa; phylum Mollusca; class Cephalopoda; order Sepiida; family Sepiolidae; genus Euprymna; species Euprymna scolopes. The sequence continues at coordinate 10,736,062 of NC_136484.1, read as the reverse complement.
ACGGTAAATACATTCCTCTTCTTTACATGCTGATTAAATTGAACGATGAAAACTTTAGTAACTTACATTCACTTGAGAAATAAGGAACGTAAATTCTCTCCACTCTCTGAGTTATCGAATCCCATTGTTCTATAATAAGCGTTAATATTAACATGCTTAGTTGAAATCTACGAATGTGTATGATCTTCGGGAACATAACCTACCATACAGCTGAATATTAGATATGTATTAGATAGCGAATCGCCACAAATTATTTAACATTTTTAAAAAACATACTAATTTGAATTAGTGTTTATTGTAGAGAGAAGATTCCGATAAAGGTGTTACTGTGTGTTTTATATATGCTTTGTATTGAACTTTTTGTATAAATCATGTATTTTTTTCTTGTTGTCATTGGTTTCCCCAGTATTTCCCAGACAGAATCGTTTCTATAAAATGTCATGTATTTATAGGAAGAACTATGTGAAAATTTTTATCATACTAAGTAAATATGTGTATTTTTTATTGTCTACTGGCCGGACACCCAGATTTTCCCGGTCGTACAATACGCTTAAACATACTATTTTAAATTATGCAGATTGCGCCTATATTATCATAGAACAAATTATCTGTTGGTTATTACACATTATCAGGAATGATTTGCCTGGTGGATTAATTCGCAAAATAATAATTTGAAATAAAAATAATGATAATGTCATTCATCAAATTCTCTTTGTCTTTGTTTACAAAATAACGTCAACTGATATAAGAGTTTTACGATGAATGCCATGGAAAAGTCACTTCTGATTAATGTTTCGGTTTAAAATATGCAACCGAAGAAATGATTTGCGGCGCTTTTAAATGATACTTCTTCCATAGTAAATTGACCTCATTAATAAGAAAAAAATTGAAATAAAATTGTGATGAACCCCCGGGCTTGAATAGGGGGACTAGTCGATCTGTAGTCAAATACTGTACTGCTAAGTTTCACCTGCAGATGAAAATAGTTTTTTTGTTTGTTTTTTTTTGTTTGTTTTTTTTGAAGGAGGAGAAGAAGAAGAAGAAGAAGAAGAAGAAGAAGAAGAAATGATTTGCTGAGAATTACCTCCTATGATTAACTAGGCAGTATCTCCCTTTACCGCTGTACCGTAAAATATTACCTTGTAAACATCTTTTTTGTTTATAGGATCGGATGTTTTCGATACGTGTAAGATGAATTTCTGTACAAAACATATCTAAGAACACTGCCAGACATATAAATTACTACTGTGTGAAATTTGCAAAAGATAAGCTCAGCCATTTCGAAACCTATGAGGAAGTAACCTACAAGAAGGCACACAATGACTTTTATATAATAGTAGAGATAGAGATTAAAATTCACTCCAAAAAAGGTACAGAGGCACTTGATTGTGGGGAGCTTCATTTTTGGGCAAGAACTGCATTGATACTATTAAGGGAGTTGGGTAGCGAGATGTCTTTTTACATTACACTTGAATTTCTACATGATTGTGTAGTCAGGGAAGCAGTGGTTCAAGAGAGAATTCGAAAGTGCAGCAGAAAAAAAAGGGGAAAAACTTATTTGGATAAAAGGTTGTATGCCATCTCGGGATTTAGATTTTACTGCTTGTCGGGTTTGTCGAGGGGATTTTTGTCGAGGAACTACAAAGTTCATCAGAGCACTTGCTATGGAAATACTTCTATAACAGGCTCAAGAATGCCACTTTTGTCGACGAGTCAGACAGTATAGTTTAGTAGATAGTTCAGGACCTATTAGGTTGGCGACTCTTTTTTAACCTTGTCTATGGACAAGAGACTAGTGGTACATGCACCAGCCCAGATGTGACAACAATACTCAATGCATGGGTGAACTTCGTCTTTGTAGAGATACAGTATACTCTCAGGGTGAGTAGTTTAGCACGGTAGAGAGAACTTACTTTCTTCGCAACAGACTTTAAATTGCCTCAATGTATTTGTTCCAAATCATGTTGTCTGTGAATGTTAAACTTAGGAGCTTGAGGGAAGTACTTTCAAGTAGTGTTTCATTAGCCATGATAACCAAAGCTGTAAATTGTTTCTTTTAATTATTAAATGAAATAAACGTAATCTTCGCAGTATTATACGTTACCAACAAGTTACGGCCCCATTCATCTACAGACTGGAGGTCTTTTTCTAGAGGTTTAGTAATTTCCTTGGACATTCGTTCACTATTTTATCATCGTGTCTGTAATAGAGCGTGGTTATCAGCAAATATCTCAGAGATTTTTTTTAGTTATTTATAACTATCAAGAATAACAAAAGTTCAAGTAATTCCTCCTGTGGCACACCCGCATTTATAGCATGTTGTTTTGATGTCCGATCATCGAGAGTAACCAGGATTCTTCTCTTATTTTATAAGGATTTAATTATTTTATTTATACCATAAGATTTGATTTTCTTGGGAAGATAATCATGTCAAAACCTGTCAAATGCCTTTGATATGTCTAGAGCTACTAAATTTGCTTCTTTTGTCTTATCCAGTGCTTGGTATGTGCGTTCGGGGATTACAGTAAGAGTATTTGCAGCAGAATAGGCTTGTCTAAATCCATACTGGCGGTTGGATAAAAGTGTATTGTCTGTTAGCTTGCAGACTAATGTTTGATTGAATAAGAACTCTAGGTTTTGGCGAAGAGGGGGGAAGCTAATGGGGGCAATCAATCGGCAATTGTAAATATTTAGTGTAATTGAAAAAAAGTTGGTAACATTTAAAATACAACGTGTATTAAATATTAAAAGTTATGTGTAAGATTGTTCAATTGTTAAATGTTGTTCCAAAAACTCTTGTTAATATTGTGCTTTCAAATTATTTGATTCACATTGAGAATGAACAAAATTCAATACGCAGCCGTTAGTAATTCCACCATAGCAGTATAAACATTTAGAAGTGCTAATAGCAACCAAGCCGATGTTCACCATATTTGTATGTAAATACATTGTGTATCCGATGAAATAGCCGGTTCTCATTTTCTGGCTACTTCTTTAAAACAAAAAAAAATTACTATTGACATCATAATCTGTATTTATTTATCACATTTTCATGTCACCTGTGGATGTTAAAAATATAATTAACATCGAATGCGGAAAGTAATTATGTATCCATATAAAACTATACGGCACACTCATGTTGACACACCGGATATCATCAGATCCCCGACGTTAAGAAACAATAAGGCTGGCCAGTACGAGACAAGTGAAAACTTGGGAAGGCTATGCGCTTTATGTACCGCGCCGAGGCGTAGACATTTCTATGTTGCTATCTGGGGGAAAATAGACCTGAAAATCAAGACGGAAAGCAACGGAAAATTACCGGCTTTTGTCTTCCCAACATTACCATGACTCTACAATTTGGACAGCCGTGGTCGCTGACGCTTTTAAAAACAGAAGGGCCGCTTCATGCATGCAACTATTCCTTTTCCGATATTCAATATACACTAAACACGGGGAATCTATATACTTTTTCAAAATTTAATGTAATTCTTATATAAACTTATCGGTATTTTCATAAGAGGAACTTCAAAAACCGAGGCTTATAATCTTGCAGCTGCATTCAGTCCCTAAATAGTTACATTATCATCAACATTGTTCTAGTGTTAAATTTATGTAAAGCCATTTTTATATTTATATTGAGTGATTGTTGCATTTCGTCTATTTGTATTATTCTTGGCTGTTTAAATCTAAAATGTGTATTGTTCTCGATGCTGAAGTCATATTGTTTTATGTTTTATTTAATACGTGTCATTATTTACTTTGAATTTTACTAATTGTAAGTTGTGATATATATATATATATATATATATATATATATATATATATATACATATATATATATATATATACAACCTACAATTAGTAATATATATATATATAACTTACAATTAGTAATATATATATATATATATATATACAACTTACAATTAGTAAAATATATATATATATACAACTTACAATTAGTAAAATTCAAAGTACTTGCCATGAAAATAAAGATAAAGCAGAGACAGCCTCGCAACGTCTCTTCTATGGGAAAGAGGTCCTAGTGAAGAGAAAAGGGCACCCCCTAGGCTACGAAATCTATTTGGAACTCTGGAAAGTGTGTATAAGCTGCTTCTAGTAGCTCCTGCCCAGATGTGAAAACAATACTCAATCCTTGGACGCACTTGGCTCTTATACATGTAGAGAATTGTATCAGCAGTGAGGTATCTGCTGGAATTGTAGAAGATCCGATCATCTTCCCAGCAGCTCTGGCAACGGATTTGATGTACGTGTTCGATCTCATATCAGGAGTAAAGTTCAAGCCTAGAAGTTTGTTAAAACATAGAGCCTCCCCAAGATTAGAGCCATTCATTTCAATTGATACCAGACGGGGATCAGAGCGTTGATGAGGGAAAGATAGAAGTTTGGTCTTAAATACATTAAAATTATCCAGTCACCTCTTTCTCCATTGCACCACCTGCTCAGGATAGGAGAAGAGGGAATCAGAGAGATCTTGGTCGTTTACGGCATTTGAAGTGTTGCCATAGATGGTAGTGTTGTCAGCATAAATGTCTACCAATGGTCTTAGAATGTGATTTTGGAGATCATCGATGTAGATCAGTCGATGGAAATGTAATAAATAAATACTTGGTCAGAGATCATTATGTTTGGAAGCCACTTTCTAAAGACCGTCGAACGCATATAGGAATATGATGATCTTGATATATTTATTTATCTTTGTTTTTAATTTCATTTCTCATGACGGTTTATTGAGTATAAAGTGTTTATTGCACTGTAGAGAATATACTGTTGATTTTTGAAAACTATTTTATATATAATGGCTTGAATGAAAGTTTAAAGTGCAAATGCCAACTATCATATTTCAGTTGTGTTTTAAATCGAAACATTCATTTCGAACGCGCTCCTGTTAGATGAAGGAATCTACTGTTGATTTTATATGTCGGCCTTTCTTCTTGTGTTGTAATAAAACTTTTCAAATGCACTGGTAATATAGGTTGTATAAGGTGGTTTGGATCGTCAAAATATCCTGTTCCTCCTTTCATCGGATTTTTTGATTATTGATTATCAATTTATCGAAAACATTACAAAAAAAAAACATTTCAGAATATCACTAAATACATAAACAACATTTGTGGGAAATTTTATAAAAGTCAACACAATCGTTTCGGGGTATTGAGAAATAACTTACGCATACAGAAATACATTATCTTCATTTTATATAATAGTAAAGATATAAATCTATGTTGCTTATTACGAAAAATAATTACAGAATTTCATTTAGTAATACTTACCGGATATAATTGTGTAAGAAACATATAAAATTAACCACACACACACATATATATATATATATATATATATATATTGCGTAAGAAAAATATAAGATTTACCACACACACACACACACACACACACACACATTTGCATTTAGTAATACTTATCGGATAGAATTGTGTAAGAAGCATATAAGATTAACCACACACACACACACACACATACGTAGACATATATAAATATATATCTGTATTGTGTAAGAAAAATATAAGATTTACCACACCCACACATATATCTTTATTCATAAATATATATATATATATATGTGTGTGTGTGTGTGTGTGTGTGTATATCTGTATGTGTGTGTGTATATATTTGTATGTGTGTGTGTGTGTGTGTGTGTGTGTGTGTGTGTGTGTGTGTGTGTGTGTGTGTGTGTGTGTGTGGTAAATCTTATATCCGGTAAGTATAACTCAATGCAAATTTGTAGAATATTGTAAACGTGAGTACATATGAACGAATACATAAACGAGGCTTAAGTTTTCATCAAAAATATATGTCACCACGGTTATCCGGATAGAACGAGTTTGCATTGCAGTGTAATGTTATATTATATTTCATTTTTTTACCATAGTAAAATCTCAAATATAACTTGTGACTCACCATTACAATAAATTTTCGAATAACACGTTCACCTATATCGATTTTTATATATTTTATCTACTGTATAAGTCAGCTGTCACGAAATAAAATGAATCACGAAACGACGTATAAAAGTCATCTTTGTGTTTTGAGATGTATGGGCAAATATACTGTGTAGTATAACAAACATTAAGTGTCTATATACTTACACTTCAGTATGATCATGTACAGGGACTTAAGTTTGGTTACGCGTAAAGCAACGCCTCATGAAACTTTGTAAGTCTTGGCTGAATTTTGACGCACATAAAAATAACATAAAACTTTCGAAGGAAAGCTTATCTTAAACTGACACCTTTTGTGTTTATAGATAAGAAAAATTTTCTCGAAATTCTCGAGGGCGTAGATGAAGAATTTTATAAATATGATATTTATCTACAAATATGTAATCACACAAACTTCATCTATTCTCACAAAAATATATTTTGGATGATAAATCAGTTTTTCCTATTATACACACATACACACACACACACACACACATATATATATATATATATATATATATATATATATATATATATGTATATATATATATATATATATATATATATATTAAAGCAGGCCGCTCGGCGTTGCCCGGTCGTGAAATATGCATAGATATTATATTTTAATCATTACAGAAACAAAGACTTATGCATGTGAGGATTATGTTTTTTCCTAAACAGTTACCTTCCTGTAAGTAAACTAGAAATACTCAAATGATATCGAAACCAAAAACTAAAGAGAGTGAGTGAAACACGATAACCATTGAACCAGCTTGATACGATATACTATGTGCTTTAAACCTATTTATTCTAAACATAAAGAAGCTGTCATATCTCAAGGTTGCGCATACGCATTCGTGAAGCGACAGACAGGTAAAAATCCGATGACTCCCAAGTATCAATTTTGACATTTCTACTCTTTAGCAGCCCTTTTTTTCTGGATGAAAACCGATTAAAACATTCCACGTGCTTGAAAACCTTATATAAAAAATTACAACTCAGTAGATCAAAAATTCGTTTAGCGTATCGGGTGAAAAGTGTCTTTAAACACACATTCCCACTTTTATAAAATAATTATAGTGATAATTATGTAGACCTATATATATAAATATATATATATATATATATATATATATATATATAACAAGAGCGAACACATACGAATTGAACGAGGTTATTAAGAGTACTTAATAAAATAAGAGCACGATATATGCGTTTTTTATAATATAAACAATTTTCAAAGGCAAAACAGTTCTACTGCCACAGATCCTCTTAGTTTCATTTTAGTCGAACTCCCATTTTAATTCCGGGGGCTCTAGTTTCCTGTAAAGCTGTATTTTGCAATGAGAATAAATAAAACTCAAGTTTAGACATTTATCAACCATTGGCGTAGATTTGGCATCAGCATGTTACAGTCCCGGTATCTTCTATGTCTCCGTCAGCCGGACAGGACGTACAGAAAAAAACAATTTCTACATTCTGGCTTCAAATCAATGCAGCAGAAATGTAGTCTACCATAAGGATCTTCAATGAAAAGTTATGAAAAAGGATATGATGAAAAATGATTGTGGTAAGTTTTAAGTATTGAATGTGTTAGATAAAATTCAAGCAATTAATTCAAATTTACTTCCATGAAAATGTTACTATGTGATATTTTAAAGTAAATTTCATCTTTGATAATAATGTGTTTGCGATACCAAACAAATTTAAACCATTGTGTTTCTTTGAAATTGTTTCACTTTTATGTGTAACAATACCAGGGTCAACTTTAATATAATCTACTTGCTTTGAATTTCATGGTTGGATTTCAATCACTTCTAGAGGTAGTTAAATATCTTAAACCCCTTAGGCAATATCTGCTCTTAAAATATCCACTTAATGGAAGCGTGCCGACGAAACAAGACGCCGAGTGTCCAGATAATTACCGCGCGAGGCGCGGGTATCTTTGCTAGTATATAATAATTTGATTGCAGAAATTCCCTTCTGGATCAAAATACCAAAGATTTGCAACAAGATACGCCCACTATAATTTTGTTATGTCCAGCCCATTAGCCACTGTATTATGTAACTTTAAATAGACTTTTCTCACACATCCAGGCTTTTAAATAAAATCCTAGATTACACCAGCACTATCGTATTAACTCATAGAGGAAGTAATCCCGAATTTTTCCCCTATTGCTAAAGTCTTCCTACCGATCCCAGTAAACGCCGCTGGTTATTATAGCCATGGTACAATATTGGGATTACACCCTTCGTAACTGATTCATAAACTCATAACACAAAAATTAAATTCCCGTTCGCTGATTCTACAAATAATAAATTCTCCTTTGAAACATCTAAGCCATTCTCACTGGTTTTGATCAGAGCGATCACTTATTCCAGATTACAATTTTATAAAATTGAACGAAGGAGCTTATCCAATATGGCGTCTTCATATATACACTGCCAGCGTTTTACATTGAATAAAGTGATTAGTTAGCCGCTCGGAATTAATTGCTCCTCTCTTTGTCTTTCTCATTCTCTCCCTATCTCTAAATATGTTTAGACAGAGAGAAAGAGAGGGAGAAAGATGGCGACAGAACGAGATTTGAATCTGTTTTGTTTACATTGAAGCACGGTACCGTGCTCGACTCTCTCGCTGTCTCTCTGTCTCTTTCTCTCTCTCTCTCTCTCTCTCTCTCTCTCTCTAACTACCATTTCTACTATATATATATATATATATATATATATATATATATATATATATATATATATATATAAAGGAGATTAGAACAATAGTCTAAAGAGCCGAGTGTATTTCAATGTAACAGTGAAATTACTAGTTTAATTAAAATACAGGAAATAGAAAGTGCTCGTTGCAATTTAGATATATAATAAGCTCGATAGGTAAATTTCCTAGAGCTAATTAAATATTAAGTAATCTGATTGATAATTTAAAATTTGAAAATCAAATTATAATTAAATTAAAAATCCGTTTCATGAGAAGGAACAACAACAAAATCAATTATCTGTACGATCGTTTCGGAAAACAATGCTTTTTATTGTGGTAGACATCAAGTCACGTACAATAATTACATATCGTTTTTTTATAAGCAAGGCTCCTCGTCAGCAAATTTTAAAGGGTTTTTATTAAATTTAAAAGACACCATAAATAAACCTAGCATTAAAAGTAAGGCAGATGTATCTGAAAAAAATTGAAATAAAAGGTCTGGATTTAAAATTTATCAGAAAATTAATATGGGTTAAAGATAGAAACGAAATAGAGTGAAATATAGATTTAAATTTAATTTATAAGTTTCAAATATATATATGCATATATATGAAAAAAATAGACACACACACATATATACATACATAGGTATACATGTATATATATAAAAAAATAGAGAGAGAAATTTACCTTTTAATTTTTCGCTTTTTGAAATCAGGAACTATTGTTAAAATACTCATTTAGATGTTTGCTATAGCTTTTTACCTTATTGAATGATGAATTTTAAACGGGGGGGGCGCTCGTGCAATAAATTATTTCCGTTAGCGTACTTTTGATTTAAAGACGCTACGGTTTATATTTCGAATGTTGTTTATGTAATCACATGTTGTAAGGGGAGATAATTCCATATTTCCTTTACTTTTTTTTTTAATTTTTAATAACATATAATATGGCAATGTCTTCCCGTATGTGAGTCAAGAAAAATAACCAAGAGACAAAAAAAGATAAAACCAAACCACAAATATTAGATAATAATACAAATAAACAGGAAACCAAAACCCGTAAACGTAAGAATAGGCATAAGGAGACCCTATGGTTCAACCCCCCCATATTCCAAAAACATTGAGACAAACATATCCAGAGAATTTTTTAAAATATATTTCGTTGGTGAAGGCCAACACATTTCGGGATAATGCACCAGACCACACCTCCATCCTTTTTAAATACTATTTGATCAAAGTGAATAGTTCCTCGCCCTTTCTGTAGTTCAGACCTTTTCCCCCCTGTGACTTTTGGTTATTTCCCAAGGAAACCCTTGAAAATTGCAGCCGTGAGACAATTGAGGAGATGAAAGAAGACGTTGCAAGAGTGATTAACCTGCTGGTATAAGGAGATTCCATGGGGACTGTTGAAAGTGTATAAAAGGTACAGTATTTCAGCCGGAGGAAATTACTTGTAAGGGGGCTAGAGTTTCCCGTGTGTAACATCAATAAAAGTGAGTATACGAAAAATTATGCATACTTATTGAAGCCATATCGTATACCATAAAATAATATACAGAAAATATTTTTGGAATTTTTTCTGCGTACCACTTGTTCCGTTCTCATGTACATTTTTTCAGTTAAATCTTTGAAGTCATAAAACTAGTATTTCCTTAACTAAAAGCCATTTATAAAATATACATGATAACAGACAAATGGTAACAAGGTAACAAACGAACATATATATATATATATATATATATATATATATATATATATATATACTAGCAAAAGTACCCGTCGTTGACTGGGTTCAAAAGCAGCCTACAGAAAATGGACTCTGATTTATGAAAGTATAATAGGTTATGAAAAGGAAGGGTTGTAAAGAGATAGATTCGAATTTGGGGGTATCAAAACCAAAGCAGAATATGATGAAAGTAAAAATAAAATAGATAAACACAATATTTATTATACCAAACCTGTTCCCACTGAAACACTTATCACAATATTCTGTGGATCTATATCAAAAAACCTTGTTAAACTTTGTGACATATTTCCATTCTATGCGAACGAACACCCCATAATTTTATTATACCATATTTCTTCAAATTGAAACATGATTATCAAAGTATACTTATGCAGATAGATATGAAAATTATTTATTAAAGTGTGTGCCTATTTCCATTCCATATGAAATATTTAGAAAGTCGGCCTCGGCGTCTTGAAATCTCTTCATCATCCTACGCACAATCTATTTACTTATTTATTTATTTATTTATTTATTTGTAATAATATCTTGATCTCGCTCTTTTTTCCGTGTGTCCATGCATTATTTTACGGAATTCTGCCTTTTTGATGACACCAACATATTTTCCAGTAACGGGATTCCTTTGAATTTTTACTTCTGGATACCGAACTTTTACCAACTTTGCTTGGATTTTACAGTTATTGGATATTCTACTCTTCACCCGTGAAATCATTTTTTTTGTTTTCCCCCATTCCCTCTGCTTAACGATTTTTAACTTTTACCAAGCTCTATGCTTTACTTGTAGTTTAATTAAATACTTTTCATGAAAAATCCGATTCTGCATTTTGCTACTCCGTACCCTCTGAGGAAAAGGAAATATTTTTTGCATGCTAGTCAACCTTTATCAAGGCGCAGAAGCCACTCGGGAATAAGGGTTATTGCATGTACAGTAATCAATGGGATAGTTTTTTTTTTTTTTTTTTACATTTTCACCCCAAACAAGGCACATTGCCACTTTAATGTAGGGGGCTACTATCAGGGGAAACATCTACTAGGGTACTATGTAGGGATTAGGGCAGCGAGATGTTGGTTCACGTTGCACTTGAACTTATGCATGTCAGTACAGTTGGGGAAGCAGTGACCTGGAATGGAATTCCAAAGTCTAGCAGTTCTGGGGAAGAAACTACTGGAGTAGAAAGATCTTTTACATCTATGGATCTCTACAGTGTGGGGGTGGGATTTTGTAGCTTGTCGGGTCTGTCGAGGGTGTTCACGTCGTGGGGGCACAAGTGCTTGCAGTTCTTCAGAGCATTCACCATTATAATACTTGTATAACAGGCAGAGGGATGCAACGTTTCGACGATGGGACAGAGGCTGAAGTTTAGATGCCAGTTTAGGGCCTATCAGATTTGCGACTCTCTTTTGAACCCTGTCAAGGAGCGAGAGACTAGTAGCCGATTCACCGGCCCAAATGTGACAGCAATACTCCATACATGGGCGAATAGTGGCCTTATAGAGGTACAGGATACTTTCGGATGTTAGAAGTTTTCTAGCACGGTAGAGAGAGCCCACCTTCCTCGCAGCGGCCCTGGCAATGCCCTCGATGTAATTGTTCCAGCTCATGTTTCCTGCGAACGTTAGGCCAAGGAGCTTGAAAGACGTACTCTCAGCTAAAGAGTTGTTGGCCATTGCTATAGGTGGTAGAGAAGGTTTCTTGTAATTATTGAATGAAACCAGTTTAGTCTTGGTGGCATTGAACGTTACCATCCATTTTTGTCCCCATTCCACTACTGATTTGAGGTCATCCTCTAGTGTTTCTGCATTACTTTAGATATATGTTCATTTGTTTTCCTGCCGTGCCTGCTATAGAGTGTGGTGTCATCAGCATATATACCCATCTCAGAGGCAATTTTGTCGGGGAGGTCATTTATGAATATCAGGAACAGCAGAGGACCAAGGATAGATCCCTGGGGCACTCCCGCATTTATATTATATTGTTTAGACGTACGACCGTCGAGGACAACCTGGATTTTTCTCTTATCTAAGAAGGATTTAATTATGTTAAGTATTCTACCAGTGATACCGTAAGATCTAATCTTCCTGAGGAGACCCTCATGCCATACCCTGTCAAAAGCCTTAGATATATCTAGAGCTACCGCTGTGCCCTCTCCCGCTTTGTCCAGTGAATGGTATATGCGTTCAGAGATTACAGTTAGGATGTCTGCCGTGGAACGGGCTTGTCTAAATCCATATTGATGGTCGGTCAGAAGTTTAGCATCTGTAAGGTGCTGGACTAGTGCATGGTTAATTATGGTCTCAAATATTTTGGCAAAAAGTGGGAGGAGGCTAATAGGGCGATAATTTAATGGGTCAGTTCTTTCGCCAGAATTCTTGAATACTGGTACCACAGAAGCAGTTTTCCAACAGCTCGGAAAGCAAGACTGATTAAGGCATTTGTTGTAGAGTTTGGAGAGAACTGGAGCTACTTCGGCTGAGCACTTTTTTAATAGCACAGCTAGGGATGAGGTCGGGTCCATATGCTTTGGAAGTGCCAAGGTTGTTTATGATAGCATGCACCTGAGCAGGGGTGATTTCCAGATCGTCTAGCGTGGCGTCTGTCCGCATAGGAAAGTCAGGTAGGGGTTGTTTAGAGGGTCCAGTGTAGAGTTGGAGGCAAACCGAGTGGCAAGCATGTTAGCCTTTTCGGTTGCTGAGGAGACAACCTCGTGATTGTTGGTTAGTGGGGGAATTGTTGATTGCCCATTATTTACTACACTGTTGTAGATTTTCCAGAAGTCACGAGTTCCTAATTTTTGTGCTTCGATGCATTTTTTAGTGGTTTCCGTAAATTCCCTCTTAGCTGTCGCTATTTCTTTCTTAACGTTACTTCTAGCTTCTATGTACTTTTGTCTGTTTGAACTGGATTTATGTCGGTTAAACCTGCGGAATGCATGCTGCCTTTGAGCAATGGCAGTTGCGCAAGTCGAAGTAAACCATTGGGGAGAGTGGGGCTTGCTATAGAATTTCCGCATGGGAACATGCGCTTCGATTGCAGTTTTGAACCATTCAGTGGTCTCAGTTGCATACTGTTCAGCAGGAAGAGAAAAAATATTTCCCCATGGGGCGTCTCTGATAAGATCTCTGATAGCTTCCCAGTCAGCCTTTTTATAATATCTCGTTGTTTTGAGCACTGGCTCTTCAGTTTTGGGTCGGGAGTTTAGGGCGATTTCAACCATTATTACCGCATGATCAACGTTCCCAAGTGGGCTGTCGGCTTTCGTTACACAATCATCAGGAACTGTGGTCAAAAACAGATCTAATAGTGATGCGTGTTGCTCTTCCTGATCAGGGAAGCAGGTTGGGAAAGTAACAATTTGCGATAGGGAGTGAGATACAGAGAAGCTATGAGTTGCGCTGCCTGCTGCATCTGTATAAGTAGAGAATCCAAGCCAGTTTTTGTGATGGACATTAAAGTCACCAAATACATGTACTTGGGCGCTAGTGTCGAAGGAGAGTGCTGTGTCTATGCTGTCAGATACTTTGTTTATTTTGGTGCAGTCTTGGGTCGAGGGAGAGCGGTAGAGAAAGTAAAAGTAGCTAATGTTGTGTTGCATGATTAGTCTACATTAGTCACATAAAGGCTTGATCATCCGTTTCTAGGTTTGTTTCTCTAGTCAAGGGAAGGGTATTACGAATGTAAACTCCAAGTCCGTGCATATGTCTGTCAGAGTCCTTACGGCAGCGTGGGAGATATCCAGGCATGTTAAAGTAGTTAGAGGGGATGGAGGAGTGCAGGTTAGTCTCACTTAGTGCTAAGATATCCGGGGATTTGTTAGGAGAAATGCTTCAACATCAGCTAAATTAGTTCTAAGCCCACGGATATTTGTGAATGCAAGCCTCAAGGGAGGAGGCAAGTTGGATTTGTTTGTCCTTAAGCCTGGTTTAAGCTTATTTTTAGATTGTACTGTCATCATGTTTTTTAACGAGTTTCAGTTGGGTTAGGGGAAGCCGAACAGGAGGTTATGCAGAATATCACACATGCATCACAAGTAGACCATCAGCTGACCCTCCATCAACTAGGACTGTGGCCTCAGGAAAGCCCACCGGGGATGAGTGCAGGGTGCCTTTCCATGCGCGCCATGGCACTGCAAACATCCCGATATTATTCAACTGTTGATGGAGCAGCCGCTCTAAGCGCTACCAAAGAGTTAGGGCTCCTGTACTACCAGTCGGAAACAGCAGCCAGTAACTGTCAATCCGGTACCCTCAACCTATCAGAGGAAGGTCAACCCAATCTAATTGCTCAGGCATATGTGGTACTCAAGCATTCTCAAGTGCCCGGCTTAAGGGGTGGGATGTGTCGGGAGTGGGGGAAACGGCGTTCATTGCCCTAGACAAGAAACAAGATCTACCAATGGGTGTTTCTGTCGAATCACTGTGATAGTATCTCTGCGCCTGACTAATAGGCAAAGAAGGAGTATGGAAGCCGGGCGATAGGCAGGACCTATCTACTCCTTAAGCAATTTAGGTATTGCAAACCGGTAATTTGTTTGAGTCACCAGCTCTAGGAAGGTTGTCATCCAAGACTGAAGAGGCCTTCCTCCTCTTTGGTTTAGTTTCAGAGTTTTCCTTCTCCTAGACGGATGATCTGGAAAGATCCACTGGGTCCGTCACCACTGAGAGGGTTTGCTCCGCGCCTGGGTTCTAATCCAGGTATTTCTGCGATCCCGCGTGGTTAGTTAATGCTATTGGGTTAGTTTGTAGAGGTTATATCTGCTAAATAGTTACACTCCTCAAAGTGGATTAGGGATATTGTTATTTCATTGTAAGTGGATAAAGGGGTTGAGTAGAGCTCATGCAGTGTAAGCAACTATGATTGTAAGGAGGCTTGTTAGGAGATAATGTGGTTTGAGGCTTACACTTTTGTTTATATATATATTTTATTATTTTTTTTCCTTTTTTATTTTTTTTTATTTATTTATTTATTTTTTTTTATTCATGTGAGCTTGGGTCTAGTATAATATTAAAGTGTGAGTAGGTGTTAAGAATTGAACTACGAATTGTGCCAAAACTATATTTTAGATGATAGCAGGGCATGAGATGCGAGTGCCGTATAGTACGGGTAAAACAGTAAGTTTGGAGTCATGTGTAATTTGGTAAATAGATATATGGGCTGGTTTTAGTAGGTGCGAATAAAGTTGGAGGTACAAGGTGAGTTTCTATTATTGAGAAAAGATGTTTTCAGCTTTCAAGTAAAAGTTATGGACATTTAGCATAGCAAGGAGCATTGGTTCAGTTTCGTATTAGCGTTGCAAAGCTATCTAAGAGGAGACAGCTGTGTAATGCAGTGCGGTGTGCTTTGCTTCCGAGTACATACTTTGGCTGTTTAATACCAACTGGAATAGGAATGAACTCCAATGCATGTCTAGAGGGTAGAATTGTATAGATGTTTAGTGATGACTAAGCAGTTAGCATGTGAGTCAGGGGCTGGAAGTTAAAGATTCCAGTACAAAACAGTGAAATGTAGGAGTTACGTGGCGGTTTGGTGGGAAGGAGCAGATTGTTAGCCTTCAAGGGATAGGGGTTATCAATTTACAAGAAACAGATCTACATTAGGATTTAGAGTGGCAGGTAATTTTTTTTTTTTTTTTTTTTTTGCGCATGCAGGCTAGACAGAGGTAATCGTCTTGGAGGTAAAATGTATATTGGGATTCCGTAGCTAGCAGTTAGGTGTTTGTTCCAGTTACAAGAACTAGTTCATGGTGGATCGGAATTCCGTATTTCGTATTTATAGGAAGACATTAAAGTAACGCACGGAGCATAGCATCCACTCAGGAAGAATAGCTCTAGTATCACAGCTAAGATACTGCATATTTAGGTAACGAATAGTAAAAGTTAAATTAGATGGCACTTTTTTTTTGCACCTTACCATGGCTGTTACTATTAAGTATTGTGCTTAAAGTTCTTCTGTCATCTAAATAAGCTAAATAGGGATTCCCCCTCCGCATTACTATGTCGATGTGACATGGTAAAAAAAGAAATTAGGAAATTGTTTTTAAAATAAGTGAATCAAGAAGGGTCAAGATGTCTGAGAAATAAGATAAAAATTGCATCGAGAAAAAAATAAAAAATAAATAAATAAAAACAAAATAAATAAATAAAATAAAATAAAATAGAAGGGTTAGATTTGTTTGGTTTAAAAGGATAGAATAAAATATAAGATAAAGTGTACAAAGAAAATACAAAAAAAATGTACTTAGCTAAAAATTAGATTTCGGTGTGGTGGCAAATGGCTCTCTTCGACCACCATGCAAGTGCCGCTAAGGGAATTTTAACCTTACTGTGCCAGGTCATTGGAGTAGGGGGGCACACCTTACATTTGTGGTCGTTAGTGAGCTTTCCCTTCTTTGAGGAGGAAAGGAAAGAAAACCAATATTCTGCTTATATATTTTGAATAGATCCTGAGCTTCGTCACATTTAGATTTTACAACAGTAACTTGGCCAGGCATGAATTAAATTAAAAACTGGGCAATTAGGCTGAAAAGAAATATAGAAGCTAATACGCAATCTGAAATCAAGACAATTTCTTGTCTGAGATATTTACCAGTAAAGAAAGTCCGTGCGTCTTTTTTTTTTCGTCTGCGACTCATTTTTAGGCACAGTTAATAATTCGGGTGTTTATATGTCAAGCGGTCGACTTCATATTTAAATTAATCTATTTCAATGAGAGTAGATTATGCATAAAAAAAGGAAAAAAGTTCTTCTGTCATCTAAACAAGCTAAATAGTATCGCGGTATTGGAGATTTGATAAAGTGCCTTACTTAAGTGGGCGGTCAATCAGGAATTTGTTTATGTTGGACTTGAAGGCATCCAAATAGTAGCCAGGTGGGAAACAGGCAAACGGAAGAGAGTTCCACAGGCGTTCACTTCTAAGAAAGAGTTTTTGTTCATGTAATCTACGTTTTGATTTACGCACAAATAAAGAGTGGGGAAAATTATTGAAAGTGGTTGCAGTTAGACGGGTGTTTTTTGTAAAAGATTGGCGGGGGGATCAGAGATTAGAGCTCATACGGTCGCTTGCCATGGAAGTAACGATAAAACAAAGACAGGCACGCGACGTCTCTTCTGTGGGAGAGAGGTTGCTGGGAAGTGAAAAGGGTATCCCCACTAAGCCACGAAGTCTATTTTGTACTCTGATCCTTGGACGTACTTGGCTTTTATACAGATAGAGAATTGCATCAGTAGTGAAATATCTTCTGGAGCGGTAGAAGGAGCCCACCATTTTCCAAGCGTCTCTGGCAACAGATTTGATGTACGTGTTTCATTTCAGTTCAGGAGCAAAGGTCAAACCCAGAAGCTTGTCAAAACATGGAGCCTCCACCAGACGAGATCCATCCATTTCAACTGATGCCAGATAGGGATCAGAAGGTTGATGCTATAAAGATAGGCACTTAGATTCAGATGCATTAAAAGTAACCAGACACCTGTTCCCCCACTGTACCACGCGCTCAAGATCAGAGGAGATAGAATCAGAGAGAACTTTTATGTTGCCATACATGGTCGTGTCATCAGAATAGGTGTCATCGAATTATTTAAGTATGTGTTTTGGGAGATCATTGATGTAGATAAGGAGGAGAGTTGAGCCCAGGATTGACGCCTGAGGGACTCCAGCAGGTATACTGAGGGCCTTTGATTTTTGCCAATCTCTTATGAGCCTATCAAAGAGAAATGATTTAATAATTGAGAAAACATTTCCAGTTATACTGTAGCTGCAAATCTTGTGAAGTAGGCCTTTGTGTCATACCTTATCGAAGCCCTTTAATATGCCAAGAGCAATCGCCCTAGAAATGAAATGTTTACCGAGAGATTAACTAATCCCATGAGATATAAGCGTAAGCACATCTGTTGTAGATCTTGCAGAACGGAAACTGTATTGCATGCCACTAAGAACGTTAATTTTGCTGAGGTGGTTGAATATTTCTCTATTTAATATGGATTCCAGCAACATACTCATGGCACACAGGAGACCTATTGGTCTGTACTGAGCGGGAGATGACTTATAACCTGAATTCTTAATTACAGGGCAGACTGCTGTATGGGGGCAAGTTCTGGTTGAAGCTTTTTACACACTATACTTGGAATGCCGTCAGGGTCACTTGCTTTACTGGAATCAAGGTTCTTGATTAGCTTGGCGACATCACGCACATATATTTGTATGTTCCATATGGAAATACGGGGAGTTGATGGCCTTCGTAGTATAGGGTAGAATTAGCTGTAATGTTCTTGGCAAATAGTTTGGCCTTGTCTGATGCTGACGAGATGGTGAGAACCAAGCCGCTGCTCAGCTACTTTGGTTTTTACGGACTGAGCATATAGCTCTCTTGCGTTTTTTATTACACATTTACAGTGGTTGCTGACAGTCATGAAAGATGTTTTAGTGTCAGCACATCATTCTTTAGAAACTCCGCTGAATAAAGACAATCCACTTAATTACTGTTTACGTTTTGAAATTAAATATGTTTTTAAACTCTACTTAAAGTGTTTTAACACGTTTTATTAATTCTTTGTTCTTTTACATGTGAGAGTGTGTGTGTATGTGTGTGTGTGTGGGTGTGTGTGTAAAAAACGAATATATATAAATATATGTATAGCAACTTTAAATGTGATAATTCGTATTCTGAGCAACTAAAATTTAAATAACATTACATGATTAAACTATCAATTTTATGACATCGATCAAATGTTTTTACTTTTTTCAAATATACTTATGCTAATGGGAGATCATTGATGTAGATCAGGAAGAGAGTTGAACCCAGATTATTATTGGTATAGTCATACGTGTAACTAACATATTTCATCCGTAAAACTTTACAAACCATAAGAAAGCTACGAATAAAAAGATAGGGAACCAATAAACATGAAGAAAATGGAGTATGAAGAGCGTATTTTTGGTGACAGAATGTTACTTCAGAAGCAAACCAAAACAAAACGGTTTTCGGAAGCGAATGAACAATCTCTGTACTATGTCTACGTATTATTCTACAAGTGTACAAAAGATTACAGTCGAAGACGGAAAGTTTCTCAAAGTAAAAGCTGTTCATAATGAAAATGGCACAAAAGATAGATAGCATAACTAAAAAAAAAACACTATTTTACAGCCCATAGAATACTGGCAAAACATTAACAACGAACCTGATCAAACTGAATTCAATGTAACAGATCTTTCAGAGGAAGAAGTAAGAAAAGTAAAATACATCAAACAATTTATATACGAAGGAAAATACCATCGCTAAAGAAACGAACATTGGAAAAAGCTTAAATAGGACACAGAAAAGATACACATTCTTTTATATATATATATATATATATATATATATATATATATATATATATATATATATATATTATTGCATTTCAGCCCTGCGTTGCTCGGGTGTTTGGATGTGTATGTTGAGCAAAAAAAAAAAAAATGATAGTAGGAAGGCAGGCTCGAACCCGTACCGCGAAGGAGGAAAAAACGGGAAATAACCCCTGACATCTTTGTGGATACAACTCCCGTCAAGTCAGAAGTGACTTATGTTTTAATTAAGGCCACAACAATCGAAAGAAGAGTATGACTTTAAAAAATATCGGCGAAAAAAGCGACCCCCTCCCTGTAGAAAAGTGTCCAGTTGAAGGTGAAGATATTAATGTTTTTAGCCAATTTTTCGATATCTGTCGTCGAAAAAGCTGAAATAAAAAACGATTCTGATATTGGTAAAATCCGTTGCCTCTGTCGAAAGTTTTAGGCAGACATGCATACATACATACATTTGCATATTGGCAACTAAAAATTTTCGACCCAAACCGATTAAAAAGCTTGCCTTATCTCTGAATACCTTTTATGTAAAATTTCAAATGTTTAGACCAGAAATTGTCTGAGTAATTTGGTAGAGACCGAAGAGGTCAAATCGTTGAACTTTGACCGCTTAACAGCCAAATTTCTGGCCGAATACAGATCACAAATATTTTCCCAAATCTCAGTATCCTGTATATCAAATTTCGAGTCTGTAGACTTAAAATTGAGAGAGTTATTGCGTAGGGAAATGTACACAGACACACAGATAGACACACAGACACTTCACTATATATATATATATATATATATATATATATATATATATATATATATATATATAAACAGATACTGTTAGCAGAGTTAACAATATGAAGTGGGCATGGGCAATATAAGTAAGTATGCAACTAAAAACAAAAACAAAGACTGGCGGAAACAATGTATCAATGAAGTCTGGATTGAATATCTTAGTGAAAACCCAGATCACCAAATCTGAAATAAAAGCTAAAATTCTAAATAGAATGTGAAGGATTAGAAAACTGTGAAAAAGGGAAATCCTAGTAATACTAATAAAACAAACCTGACGGACAAAAAAGGTATGTTTGAGTCGATACATATTCACGTCGTTACAGTACAATCAAAACGGACAGTTATATGCAAATGCATGCGAAATGATGCCATTATGATAGAGAAAAACCGCCTATAAAATTAGGAAAGAGGATGATCATGACGAAGACGTGGAGCACTGGATGGAAGGTGGTTCGAGATCACATGAGAGACGTGGGTGACGTCAAGGATGTAACAACAAGGAAATAAATGCCGGTGGTTAAAAGAAAAAGATTTTCTATTCTTGGTCTCTTTTTCGACCGAATATAACGTGTTGGTTCGCGGACAGTGTTAGAAAATATGAAGAAAAAATTCAGGAAAATCAAAGAAGAATTGTGTAATTCTAACTCATCTTTCCTGTTAATTTTATGTGATTTTGATTTGCTCACGTGTGATTGCCTATCCAGAATTGTGTGTCATAAACGTGAGGTCTAAAAAAATAATAAATGAAAGAACTAAAAATCTACTGGGATTACCGTCAGAAACATACATAAAAGGTGCCCATAAAAATGTAAAAGGAAAAGAAAAACAGATTAACACACACGACACAAAACTAAGGTTCCATTAAATTAATTGTATTGTTAAAGGCAGACAATGATGATTTAATTACAAAAGAAAAGAAATGCCGTAAATATCTCGAACGCATTAAATAAACGTTATGTGTCGGTTAAAATAAATAGATATATTACAATAATAATCAATTCAAAGAGATTATTGTTTATTTGTTACATACGCACGATGATTCGTTGGTTTAAAGTTGATGAATCTTATTATCAGTTGTAAATGTCGATCATTGTGGGGTCTGTTACAATAGAACTTGGTTAATCTGAAAACAATAGTCATACCCTGTTCCAAAATTTTTGTTTTCCCGGTTGGCCTGAAGTTTTGGATGTTTGTTTTGAAATTAAGCTAGGAAATGTTTTTTTAATTGTTAATGTATGTATTCTGTCATTGAACTAGAGATATTTTTCAGTGCATTGCGTCTTTACAACGGAATATAATTAATTGAAGTTAAAAAAATATAGCTGTAATGAAAGTAATTGAATTTCTAATCAGCGTTTCAAAATAAAACGGGTAAATGGAAAAATGTACATTAGTGGTGAATTAGTTTACTATTTCGAGGACGATTGATTAATATTACGGATTTTCTTAGGATTCATCCTATGTTACATTAAGTCGTATGGACAGCTCGAACATACAAACAATTTGGTGCATGAAATATGAGCGTATGACGGTTGGTCACTAGTACAGGCTTAGGAGAAACAAGAAAATACCTCCACAATCAAATGAAAAGAAAAATGAATTTTAAAAGTGAAATGTGATACCAAATGGGAATTATAAGGTAAATTACCCACACAAGGTAGCTGAAGCATAAACAGTGTGGATGGCAACGTACCATATTAAGTCACTTTGATATGTATGCAGGCTAGATGACGAGGAATCGCATAGATCGGACGTGAGCGTTAGTTAAATGTTTAGTTGTACGGCGCTTTTTGTTCGGCGCAAACGGATACTTAGCGGGGTCTTCCTCAAAAGAAAGAGGTGTTACTTTTTGTCGGGGCGTCTGTGCTGCGTTTGCTAAGGATCCATGGCATGGAATTCTGAGGGTATGAGTATAATAGAACAGGTAACTTGTATTGAGCCCCGAATGTAGATAAGCGTGAATGATCTATAGTGATCGGTGGGATCGCGGGCTAGAGAATACACGAGTAGTCACACATATTGGCAAAACGGTAAGAGGAGGCATCACCCAGAATGTGCTAATGGGATGGCTGATTTACAACCGACAATGATCGCGAAGTGATAGAACTTTCATCCCCAGCGCAAATGCCATGACCAAGCAGACAATAGGCACTGAAAATAAATAATAGAGATGGGACTACTTATTTTCTAAGCTCCCGTGGGTGTTTAAAAAATAAAGTATTCTTACTTATTTCTTATGAATGGGAGCAGTGTAAAAGAAAAGGGTCCTACAAATAGCCAGATATGTTATCCGGAAGATAAAAGTTAAATAAATTTTGTAAAATAAAATAATAGCAAATATTTTGAGAGTTTGTTAGAAATATATATATATGTGTGTGTGTGTGTGTGTGTGTGTGTGTGTGTGTGTGTGTGTGTGTGTGTGTGTGTGTGTCGGACAGTAAGATAGACATTGTAGATATACTCCTCCTGGATTAGAGAGTTCGGGAGACACCGGAGGAAACAGACTCTCGTGGTGTATGCTTTGTAAATAAACCTTTCGATTTACCCTAAGTGAATACCTTGTGTTATGATTTTCTACAGAAAGATGTATCATTTGGTGACGAAAGATGAGCGTATAATATTTTGGAAACGAATTTCTTTTTTTATTTTAAGAAGAAATCAAAAGGAGGAAAAAGTGAAACTGAACTAGGAACGCACATGGTCGAAGTAAAAAGAAAACTATCGAGTCTTAAATAAGTTCTAAAACCAAAAAAATATTCAACCAACTGAAAAAGTAAATTTTAAAAGAATACGACGCAAAAAGACAAGAAAAAATAAATCACGCAAAAAAAGTAAGTATTTTTTTTATATAAAATCAAAAAAAAAACGTAATTCAGTCTGTTTGCTTCATACTGAAAAAAGGAGAAGTTTCGGGGAACGTGACAGTTCATTTTATACGCGTAATAAGTGTCTAAACATTGTAAAACAAAATTAGGTGATTTTTATTGCTTATGCCAGAAAAGTAAATGTGATGAAAGACCTCACAGAAAATATGCATAAATTTTTAATATTTGTCTAGTGTTTAACATCCGCTAAAGATGAAGAGATTCGTTCAAGGATATTATCAATCATGAATCTAGACACTGAGATAACTTTACACAAAGTTACGGAAGAGTGTCAAAAGCTGCTCTATTTAAAACAAGAAATTACAATATTGAATAAAAAATATTGCCAAAGTACAAAGGGTTAAACAACGTGCCCACTATTTACAAAAATACTGCAGAACATGTTCATGAAAAGGTCACTTTACAAGAAAGTGTTACTTTAAAAATAAAATATGCTATGAGTACGGACATAAAGGTCGCGAACCACCGGTGTGCAAAAAGAAAAAAATACCGTAAGCCTGAAAAAATAATTACCATCGGTTCTAAAAAAGGTGTCCATGAATGGTAAGAAATTAATGGCTTGAAATTAAACGTCTTTCTAGATACTGGGAGTGATATATCCTTAATTGATGAAGTAACTTGGAAGAAAATTGGATATCTAAATTTAAAAAATACAGAAAAAATTGGCACAGGTGTTTCTGGAAATAGACTAATGTTTAAGAGGGAATTTTGTACAAATGTGAAAAGACCAAAATTTATGTCATACCAGGAAAAAATTGTAATTTATGTGGTATCGACTTGATCATACTATTTAATTTATATGTGAAACCCATTAAATCGTTTTTTCGAAAAGTAAGTGTGGCAGGGATAAAAAATGTCAAACTGACAGAAAATATTTTAAGGATTTAAGAAAAGTTTAAAAATGCATTTACTGAGGGACTGGGTTGTTGCACTAAAGCTGAAGTGGTATTTTAACTGAAGGACAATGCTAAACCGGTGTTCAAAACTCAAAGGAAAATTCCATTCTCTCCACTGGAATCAATAGATGAAGAACAACAGATAACATGGAGTAATTGAAAAAATAGAATACTCTGAGCGGGCGTCAGCCATAGTATATATAAGAAAGAAAATAAAAAGATCAGGGTATGTGAGGATTTATTAACAGGAATAAATGATTGCTTAAAACATCATAACTATCCGCTCCTTACACCCGTAGAATATTTTTCTAAGTAGGATGGAGGGATAATTTTCTCAAAAATTGATTTTTCAGAGACATATTTGCAGGTTAATGTCCAGGGAAATAGTTCAAATTACGTGATAATAAATACCCATAAAATATTATTTGCCCTTGAACTGTTGGCCACTGGTTTGAAAGTATTCCCAAATTAAGTCCTACAAATTATGGGTATCATGTTAGAAAGCCTAGCTTTTGAAATGGCTTATATGACGACATTCTAATAAGAAGAAAGAATGTTGAAGAACATAAAATCAATATTCTTGTGGTATTCGAGAGAATAAAAAACTACGGATTCAAAGTGGATCTCGAAAAATGTGAATATGGTAAAGGCAAAATTGCATATTTGGGACAAATAATTGATCGAAAAGCTAGAAGACCAAACCCAAATAGGACGGAAGAAATTAGAGACATGGCTAGACTGGACAATGTAGTGAAATCAGAGTCATTCCTGGGTCTAGCAAGTAACTATAATCCTAATATCCCAAATATGAATGCATTAAGAGCACCGTTGAATGAATTATTGAAGAAGAATAAAAAGGCACTGGACAAAGGAATGCGAGGAAGCATTCCAAAAAATAAAAAGGGTTTGTTATTAGATTTAGCTTTGGTACATTATGATCCGAAGAAGGAGTTAATTGTAGCAGCAGATGCGAGCGAATACGGTTTAGGAGCCGTACCTCTACACAGATTAGATGATGGGTCTACTAAACCAATTGCCCATGCCTCAAGGTTTTATTACCTGGAGAATGAAATTATAGTCAGATTGAGAAAGGTCTGGCGATTTTGTACGCTATGAAAAATGTTCATAGATTCATCCATGGAAGGCCATTTTTCTTGCAAACGGACCTAAATTATTACTGTCAATTTTGATTTTAAAATACAGATTGTAGCGATAGAGCATTATTTTTCTCAACTACCATTTTAAAATGCAACACTTGCCATCTAACAAGATTGCACATGCAGATGATCTTTCCAGATTGATTCCAAGTAAAACGGAATTGCTCAAAGAAACAATTATTGCAGCACTAAAAGAAGAAAATGAACTAGCATACGTACTAATAAACATTGTATAAAACTACCTCTAACCCTCAAAGAAATAAAAAAGAAGCGAAAATTGATAAATACAGTAACAATATAAAATTTTTTTTAGCAAAACGAAAAGAAGAAAAAGAGGATTAAAATTGTTTCCGTTTTCTATACGTGACGAAACTCTAATGTACATAGATAGAGCGGTAATACCGCAAGTGAAAATTCTGAAGGAATTTCATATGGGCCATCCTGGAATTTCCATAATTAAAGCTCTAATGACAGGATATACATAATGGCCTTAAATGGACAAGAACATACAAAAAATGGCAAAATTATGCAGAGGTTGCCAACTAGCAGCAAAGGGTCCACCCATAAGGACACAACAGATGTATCATGGACAAGCATCCATATAGATTACGCGGGAGCATTGAAATGATATTAGGAGCTGGTAAACTTGGATAGTTTTGTAGAATGGCCGGAAATCTATAAACCTTAACATCCCACGGCTGCAATCAGTTTAAAGGCGTTAGATGAAGTATTTAGTCGTTTTGGAGTACCAAAACAATTGTTAGTGACAATGGCACCATGTTCAGAGGGCAGGAATGTAAGGAATACTGTGAGTCACTGGCTATGGAACATATCACAACAACAACTTATACCCTTGTTCTATCGGGCAGAGCGAAATGTTTGTCGATACCTTCTAACGAGCATTGAAAAAGAATAATAACATCGTCACTGAGGAAACTGGTATTAAAAATTGTTCTAATAATTTATAGGATAACGCCAAACCAGAATATTAATTGAAATCTATTACCAGCTGAAATAATGTTTGCTAAAAAAGTACGTTCCGTGTTGGACCGATTAATTCCAAGAAAAAAAAGAGAAAAACATTATAAATATAATGCAAAGTACAGGACTTATAAGGATGGTGATAAGTTTTCTTTAAAAGGTCTCGGACAGGAAAGAGTTTTGTAAAGAATGGAATAGTCTCAAAATGAATCTGGAGAATGGCCTATAGCATAAAAAGACGCACATTTCCCCGAAATTATATAAATAAACTGAGATGGAAACGATCGAAAACTAAGAGCTATCAATGGAAGCGTTGTACAACGCTTTCCATATTGAACCTCCAAACAATAACGGAATACCAAAAGAAGTATCAGTAAATAAAAAAACTAGCCACTCCCCAAAATCTAAAAATTCACAAATGCAAATTGTAAGGAGTAGTTAAAGAAAAAGGGAAAGGGCTAAATGCTTTGGTCAAGCTCAAAAAGAACTAAATGGTAAAGCAAAATTCTTGGGAAAAATTTAGTTTGCGCAAAGGTGTTTTAATGGAATGCCCTAGGAGCCCTCCAGACTATTAAATAGACATTGTAGATATACTTAGAGAATTCGGAAGACATCGAACGAGATTGACTCTCGTATTGTACCCTTTGTAAATAAACCTGGATTTACCCTAAGCAAATACCCTGGGTTATGATTATCTAAAGATGTATATATATATATATATATATATATATATATATATATATATATATATATATATATATATATATAGGGTGCAAGTTTCATTAAAACATATATTGTTGAAGAGCACAAAGAGTTTCCGTTTCAGCTTTCATTTTATTTTTTCCTAATTTACGTACAATTCTCTGTGTAGTAATATTTTTTTACATGGGGGTCACCACTTATCAGGGCCCGAAGGCCACTCAGGGATAAGGGTTATTGCGTGTACAATCAATGAGATGGTATTGTAGTAATCTTTAGTATTGGGGGTTTTCATATATTGTCTTACTAAGGGGGGCGGTTTATCAGGAGTTTGTTTATGTTGGACTTGAAGACGTCCAAGTTGTAGTCCGGTGGGAAACAGGCAACCGGTTGAGTTCCACTGGCGTGCAGTTCTAAGAAAGAAGCTTTGCTCATGGAATCTACGTTTGGATTTAGGCACAGATAAAGAGTGGGGAAAATTATTGGCAGTAGTTCAGCCAAACGGGTGTTTCTCGTGAAGGATCGGCGAGGGGGACGATGGGTTGGAGCTCAGACGAGCACCGAAATAACGATAAAACAAAGACAGGCTCGCAACGTCTCTTCTGTGGGAGAGAGGTTGCAGGGAAAAGAAAAGGGCATCCCCCACTAAACGACGAAGTCTATTTTGTACTCTGTCAAGGCAGGATATGCTGCTTTTAGCTGCTTCTGCCCATATGTGGCCGCAGTACTCCATCCTTGGACGTAATTGGCTTTTATACAGATAGAGAATTGCATCAGTAGTGAGATATCTTCTGGAGCGGTAGAAGGATCCCACCATTTTCCCAGCGTCCCTGGCAACAAATTTAATGTACGTGTTCCATTTCAGATCAGGAGTAAAGGTCAAACCCAGAAGCTTGTCAAAACATGGAGCCTCCCCAACGCGAGAGCTATCCATTTCAATTGATGCCAGCTGGGGATCAGAGCGTTGATGATGTAAAGATAAAAGCTTTAGTTTTGGATGCATTAAATGTGACCAGCCACCTCCCCCCCTTGTACCACTCAAGATCAGAGGAGAGAGAATTAGAGAGAGCTTTGTCATTTACGGCCTTTGATGTGTTACAATAGATGGTCGTGTCATCAGCATAGATGTCAACGAATGATTCAATATGTGTTTTGGGAGATCATTTATGTAGATCAGGAAGAGAGTTGGGCCCAGGATGGACCCCTGCGAGACTCCAGCATTAATACTGTGGGCCTCAGATTTCTGCCCATCAACCACTACTCTTATGAGACTATCAGAGAGAAAAGATTTAATGATCGAGAGAACATTTCCAGTAATACCGTAGCTGGAAATCTTGTGAAGTAGGCCATTATGCCATACCTTATCGAAGGCCTTCGATATGTCAAGAGCAATTGTCCTGGAAAGGAAGCCTTTGTCAAGAGATTCACTAATCCTACGTGACATAACCGTTAGCACATCTGCTGTAGATCTTGCAGAGCGGAAATCATATTGCGTGTCACTAGGAAGGTTGTTTCTGTTGAGGTGGTTGACTACTTCTTTATTTAATATGGATTCCACCAACTTACTCATGATACACAGGAGACTTATTGGTCTGTACTGAGAGGGAGATGACTTTTCACCTGAATTCTTAAATACAGGGCATACTAATGAGGTTTTCCCGGGTGTTGGAAAGCACTTCTCCTTAAGGCCACGCTTAAACAGTTTTGTACGCATGGGGGCAAGTTCTGGTTGGAGCTTTTTCAGCACTATAACTGGAATACTATCAGCGCCAGTTGCTTTACTGGAATCAAGGTTCTTGATTAGCTTGGCGACCTCACGCACATATATTTGTATGTTACCTAGCGTGTTGTCTGTTATAGGAAGAAATATTGGGAGTTGATGGTCATTGTCGCATAGGGTAGAATTAGCTGCAAATTCTTGGCAAATAATCTGGCCTTGTCTGATGCTGACGAGATGACCTCAGGTCCATTGAAGATAGTTGGGATAGAATGCACGCTTCTGTTCAAGATCCTGTTTGCTATTTGCCAGAACTGGTGGGAACCAAGCCGCTGCTCAGCTACTTTGGATGTAACAGACTGAGCATATAGCTCCCTTGCATGTTTTATTACTCTTTTACTGTGGTTTCTGGCTGTCCTGAAAGCAGCTTTAGTCTCAGTACATCTATTACGTTGGTAGCTATGGAAAAAGTGATTTCTGTGCGCGATGGCAGCAGGTCATTCAGGATAGAAACATGGTTGGCTGTTTAGGATTTTTTTGGATGGTATGAATCAGCCTATGCCTACAATTAACCATTCGGTGAGGTCTGATACTATAGAGGACACATCCTTTTTAAACATGGAATGCAGTGGTGGATCAGATATAAATGCACGGAAGCTATCCCAGTCAGCCATAGGGTATCAATATACAGTACGGTGGAGGGGTACGTCTGAAGACTTATTACATTTCATTTTCATCTTAACTGCTACAACAGACTGGTCAGAGGATCCCAGAGAAGATAGAACGGAACATGAACACACCTCAGGGGAAATTGTGAGGAAAAGGTCTAGAAGGCTTGCTATTGATCGGGTGTATCGGGCACACGGGTGGGTTCGTGAACAATCTGAGTGAGGTCATAGGCAATGGCAAAATCATGACAAAACCTCCCCTGGTCATCGGTTTTATTTGAGTGGGTCAGCCATTCCACATTATGGACATTGAAGTCTCCGCAAATTTGAATGTTAGCCGAAGGATGAGCAGACAGGATGTGGTCAATTTTCTCAGATATGCTCTTAAAGATAGTAACCCCACTGTTGTGGGAGCGATAGAGGGCAAATATAAATGCAGTGGTGTAAGCTAGTGCAACCCGAAAGCACATATGAGGTAAATTAGAGTTTTTTGTTTTTTTACACTGTGATCACCACTTATCAAGGCCGGGAAGCCACTCAGTGATAAGGGTTATTGCAAGTACAGTACGTTAGTGTGGAGATTTGAAAGTGTTTACTTAAGGGGGCGGTTCATTAGGAATTGTTAACGTTGGACTTGAAGACATACAAGTTTTAGTCAGGTGGGAAGCAGGCAGACGGAACAAAGTCTTCTCTGGAGATATCCCTACCACATGGAAAGCCATCTTTGATGTAAGCACATATTCCATGCCCATGTCGATCTTGAGGGTCAGATTTAGATGTTAGGTTTGAGTATCCTTTAATTATGAGTTCGTCTAGAGAAGTGGTTGGCCCTGTGCCAGTGCCACTTAGAAAGAATATGTCCGGTTTCGTATCCTGTAATTGTGTTTCAACCTCTGAAAGGTTGGAACCTAGACCCCTGATGTTGGAGAAGGAGACCTGGTAGTAGGGTATACGTTGGTTGATGGGGTTCTAGATTTATTCGTGTTTCTTTTTTGGAGATTTGTCATGATTGATGTTTTGGGGTTTGTGGAGCATGTCGGTAGACTTGGTTGGAGCAGGACAGAGAGGGAAAATAAGAGAGAAAAAGACAAGAATTTTTTTTTGTGGCACATGAACAGGTAAAGCCGTAACAACTAGTATGGCATCGAGAGGCCCTACCAGAAACTACTGTATGGTCCAGAATCCATTTACCAAATGGCAATACAGCAGCCCCGGTAATTTGCACCTGCTGATAGGACAGCCTCCTTAGTGGTTAATCCAAGGTTCGGGTCCCTGACTATCAGGCGGGTAACGTCAGCCCAGATGAAACGTTTACCCCCAGCACCCTTACTAGTGACGTGACCACAAGGATAAACATAGAAACAGAAATTTTCCGACATCTCAGGCTACTCCTTACAAAGTACTACCGACCTAGAAAGCAGCTTTTTCTTCACCCTTTGTCAGAAAAATCACTCATTGGAAATGAGGATTGAAAGACAAAAAAAAAGGAGAAGCGAGAGTTACTGGAGCTGCCAATAACACATCCACATGCATTATCTACTCTCCATTGAAATAAATAAATAAATAAAATAAAATAAAAAGGTAAGAAGGACTTATTATCTACTTATAAGTCCGTTGCCCAATTCCCGGCTTAGGATAGTACTTTTAGTTAGTCTCCCCTCCCATGTTAATGCATGGATACTCTTTGTCTTTATCTAGGTCGAGCTGGGATGTTAAACCGTACCAGCTCCACCCCATAATAATTATGCTATGATGGAACTTTTATCAAATTGAAAAGTCCGGTCATGTTTTACTCGTTTAAAAAGCTTATTAAGAAGTAATACCTTTAGAGTTATGTATTACCTTTAGCTAGAAGTAATGCATATTTAAGAGAAAAAAAATAAATACAAAAATACAAAAAAGCCGCGTGTTTTTGCGTTCAGATAATATGAAAATATAATTTGGGAAATGTTCAATTTCATAGGAGGCTTTTTTTTCGTTTTAAATACCCAATATTTGTATGTAGCAGCCCTATATTATGTGCTCCATATGTTCTCTAGTGCCTTCTACTTAAACATCATTCATTCTAGTCGGTTATTTGTCTACTGGGTTAAAAACGCGTAGCTATTCATAGAAGGTCACGTTTGGGGAGACAAGATCTTGTGTTTAAAGCGTATCCAACTGGATGCATGTACAATATTTTATCAAGTGTATTTAATGTACAATATGATAGCATCTAAAACTTAAAATATATATTTTTTTTGTTTCTTGTCTTTCTTTACTAGCTTACACCTAATTTATTACGTATCTATACACGTTTAAATATTACAACTGGATTCGCAGTTGACATCATTTATCGTTGGATCTATCGTGTTTTTTTCACTCTAGAATTTGGAGTATTTTCACGTAATGATCTTCTGTAAGATGTTTATATTTTCAACTATAATTTTCTCTAAATTCCAAATGTGGGCAGCCATGTTCTTTTAGGTCTTAATTCATTGAATCAGAAAAGTTAAGTGTTAGTCTTTAGCCCACTGTGTTGGTTGCATAACCAATGTATCTATCTTTACTGGGATTGTTAGAGATGCATTCTCCTGAAGGGCAATTAAATTGGGAAATTAAGTTGTTGTTTTTTTTTTGTTATTTTATCCAAGGTGCGTTATTGCTTAAAACAAGGTTAGAAGTTTTTTGTCCTTTATAATACACTAGCCTGGATGATCGGCGTTGCCCGGGTGTTTATGGGTGTATTGAGCAAAAACCATGGTAGTGGGTAGGCAGGCTCGAACTCGTACCTGGAAGATGGAAAATAACGTTAAAATTAAAATGTGCCGTCTTTGCTGTTGCGTCCATCGCCAAATTGGAAGTGAGTAACGTTTAAATTAAGGATAGTCAATCGAGGGGATGACTTTCGAAAAGATCAGCGAAAAAAAGCGACCCCTTCTTGTAAAAAAATGCTTACTTGAGGGTGCAGAAATTAATGTGGTTAGCCATTTTTCGAGAGCTGTCGTCCGAACGGTCGAACTTCAAAACGATATCGGTCTGGTGAAAATTAATCGCCTCGGTCGAAGGTTTTTGGCAGACATACATATATCGGTCGCCCCTATCGAAAGTTGTAGGCAGACGTACATACATACATACACACATACATACATATAATGAGACAGGTGAGATTTTTGTTAGAGATGATAAATTTTATTGGTTTCGTTCATTGGGAAATGCTTTATTCGAAGAATTAATTTACTTCGATGGATTACTTTTTATGGTTACAATTTTATACTTATATGGGCATTTAATTTGTAGTATAAGATACAGGAATTCATGGAATTAGTTATTTATATACAGAGGTAATGAATTCGTTTTTGTTTGCGTCAATAAGTACAGCCGTTGTGTCCAAAGGTGAATGGGAGTACTAATTAGTTTGGAATATGTTTTTTGGAAATTTTCTATTTTATTAATGCTGTGTGTAAGGATGAAGATTTCGTCGACGTATCTAAAATTGATGGAGGATTTGTTGTATTATTTTTTTTCAATATTGAACATATTTAAATTGTTAAATATTGGTTCAAGTACAGAACCCATGTAGACCCCATCGATATTGTCGAGATAATATAATGGGACTTCCCTTGTGCAAAATAATAGTATTTTTTAGAATCATAGTGTTAATTTTGAGTGGAGAGAGATTGATTAAAGTATATGTTATCAATGATAATATCAATTGATGTTGTATCGGGACATTGGTAGACAAACTTATAGCATCCAGGGAGGCAGTGTTTGTTTACTTACGTGATTTTGATAATCAATATAAGTTCTACAGTAAATAATGTAAATATTTACAGTATAAGTTCTCCAGTTAATAAAATAAATATTTATTTCGTAAATATAGTGTAAACACTGTATATACTAGATTAATATGCAGTAAAATGTATTGTTAGCTCATACATTGTTGTTACTTGTCAGATTATGTGACGAAGCGAGGAGTTATGCGTGTTTATTTTTACATGCATTTTTAGTCATCAATTATTTTTTGGTAATTTTTTATTGTCGTTAACAGCGTTGTTCGTTGTAATGAGTGTAGACATATGTGTTTAATTAATTGAAAGGTTTTTACTTTATTTTAATCTTTCATGATCATCTAAAACAGTTTGTAATTGTGTTAAAATATTCTGATTTATTAAGCAGTACGTACATAATAGTTTTATCACATTTTCTAACTATTAAGTTAAGTAGATTATTAAGGTTGCTTGATGGAGCTACAAGTAGTTTCTGTAATATAGAAGTGTAGTTTGCATTATGTAATGGATTTATGTATATATGATATTCTCATAGTATGTTTAATGCGAGTAAAGTGAATGTCGTGGAAGTACTAACAATTTATATTACAAGTATTTTTGCAGCAAAGTAAAGTTGAGATTCAGTCATTTTTAGAAATGCTGTCATTATATTATAAAGAAGATAATTACAATTCGAATCGAACATGTTGAGAGATGCCGTCTTCATGTTATGATGAATTTTAAAGAAGTCGAACTTTTTGGAAATTTTCCTTGTTTAATTATGGAGAATATCAAATTTCCACTTGAGTAGAACTTTTGACTTTCATCAAGTTATAAAGTCGACTAAATTAAAACTCGAAAGACGGGCGTTTTAAGAAATGGTATTATTTTATTGAGAGGGTTAAATAAAAATTAGACTCGGGTTTTTCTTTTTGTGTGTGTGTATTTGAAAATCAACAAGGTATAAAATGCTAAATGTGTCTGGCCGTTCGGTGAGGAGTAGTTAAAACTGGCCGTCTAATGAAGTTTTGCTGTGTATTGCTATATTGAATATATCGAGGGATATTGAAGTGTGGTTGTGTAGTCAGGGTTAGCTGTGGTTTGGCGTGTATTGGCCAATAACGCAAATGCTGTAAGAGCGCTGGCATTTTTTTCTTAGATTACAATATAATTCCATCATCTAAAATCACGTTATTTGAGTTAATTGAAATATAAATAATATAAGAATTATCAAGACGACATTTTATCCTGGCAAAAAATTAATCTCAGACCTCGGAAAAATATTACGCATGCGCACGCATGACCACACGAATCCGTTATATAGCTGAGGTCGGAATATACGTGCGTAAAGGCTTGTGAACCGTCTAGTGGTTATAATGCTCCTCTTTTCTTGTGCATACTAGTTCGAGTCTCTCTAATGTCTATTAAACGTATGTAATGTATGGATGATCATAAACGTATATGTTATATACTTATGTGTATATAAAGTGTTCATCTAACTATGTAAATTTTCATATTAGGGAAGCGGGAGTATACACATATTAAATTACACAATTCACAAATCGGATCATAAATTTTAGATACGCTTCTTTAGATACGAGATAAATAAACATCCTTCTTCGCTTGGCACACCAGACAAGGTAGAATAATTTTCTATAGTTCTTTATCTCGGCGGTTGTTTTTGTCGTGAATTCCTGTAATCCAATACAAAGTAAACCCATAACAGTTATAATGTTTGTGGTCTTTATTAGTTGTGAGTGACGATCTAGTTTCTCGAAGTCGGCACGTTGTATTGTTACGAAGTTAGTGGTGTGTCCACTGGGATGCTTACCTGGACCTCCCCTTCAGTTTTCTTCGACGTTTAGCTCGAAATTCTATTTCTAACTCCTGAAAAACCATGTTTGCATTTCTAAACTATCTTGTTACGTCATTAACTCCACATGATTAAGGGCACATATCGGATGATCTACATTTGTCACGTATTGTCAACATTCGGTTCAACCAAGTTAACATTTACTCAAACATTCGTTTTGTTATCAAAATATTTCTAACTTCAACACTGACAATCAGCCATAAGAAGGCCAACCGTTATTTCTCGGGAGCCAATAACATAAATCGATAATTAATATAGTTTACTAATTTACCATTTCGATTACGCTTTATACAATTCTGTATTTTTCACGCGATAGACATGTTAAAGACATGTTAGGTATGTTAAAGTTTTCAGTCGTGTTTTCATTACTACACACGGTGACTTAATGAACTGTCTAGTATTTTATATTCGACTAAGAATCTATCTACGTTATTCTGTACGTTCATAAATTTAAAATGAATTTGTTTTAAGAATTTTTTTATCCTACACTTTATCGTGTTCACGTTTAATTTATTGCATTTCGTGTTTCGATTTTCCTGTTTTATATCCTGTAATCACAGCCTGATGCTGAAGTAAAAATATTCCTGATTTTGTTGTATAAAAAAGTGTCTTTCTATTAAGAGGAAGTAGCACTGCGTATTTATTTTATTTTTCACATGGAATACGGAGCAAAAACTCCCAATCGAGCGGATGAAAGTATATTATTTATGAGGGCAAGTCGTTATGACTTGTTTTCTTTTTAATTTCGAATAATTTCGAGGGAAAAACACAGATGTTAAAAGCATTTTTTTCTGTTGCAATAAAAAATATTTTATTCGCGGAAACAGAAATCGCAGACTTGTTTATCATGTTAAAGAAAATCGTTGCATGAGATCAAAGGAAGTTTATTTCATTAATGTTTATGCGCAATGTTATGAATTCCCTATTTGAACATTGGAGAGATCAACATATTTGATTATTTTTCTACATGTGCAGATAATTTATATCTTATCTATCTCTCTCTCCCTCTCGGACTGTCATTTCCTCTTTCTGTATATCTATCTATATGTCTGTAAAACTGAGAATGTGTATGAGAACACTTTTCAACTTATATACTTCACGAACTTTGGATTTATATATAATTGTGTATATAGGTTATTCGTACATATGGAAAACGTTTTAATCGATTTTCATCCAGAAAAAATGGCTTATAAGTGACGAAATTTAAATTATATTGGAGTTCATCAGATATTTATGTTTGTCAATAGTTTCACCAGGTTTAAACACTTTTTAAGATCATGGCAAGCTAATCCAATGGTTACCGTACAAGGTTTTGGTTTCGATCTCAGCTCACGTATTATTTGTTTTATTTACAAGAAGTGAAATGTTTAGAAAAAAACATAATACTCGCATGCACATATCGCAGTTAATATCGGGCAACACCGAGTATATCTAATATATATATATATATATATATATATATATATATATATATATATATATATATACTCAACGAATTTTTTATTTACAGATATGAAATTTGGTATATAGAATGTTCAGACACGAGGAAAACTTTTTAATCCGTTTTCATCAAAATAAAGGAGTCAAAATAAAAAATGGTACGTGTGAGTCAGCGGATTTTTTACTTGTTTGCTGTTTCACGAATATACATGCGTAAATAGTTTACGTGATAGATTTCTTATATAAAGAATAAGTAGGATTGCAGACACTTTGAGATCGTGTCACGCTGGCCTAATGGTTATAGTATTTGAGTTAATCCATTTAGGGGTTTGTTTAGATCTCAGTTTAAATATTTTGTTTTACTTTCAAGAAGTGAACAGTTTTAAAAAATATACTCGCATGCCCCGTTTATGTATTTATTAAAATATAATATTTATGCGTATTTTATGACTGGGCAACGCCGGGAGGCCAACTGATGTATACAGAAGCACATGTGATGTTTGGCTCACTCGAATTATTCTAGTTATTGCGCTTATATAATAAAGCGTACAATGTGGAGACTTTTTTTCTTTAAGCGTAACAATATATAGACCTTTTTTTCTTTAAGCCTAACAATGTATAGATCATTTTTCTTTATACGGCTGCAGTTTTAAAGTCATGTTGTTCTCGTAGACAATAAATTGCAATAAGAATTTCGACTATAGTCCTTTAAGAAACATCCTAAACGGATGACCACATAATTCTAATTAGTTTTTCAGTTTTCATTAAAATAAACACAGACAATTTAAGCCCCGCTCTTAATTTTATAGTAATTCCATTATCACAGTCACGTTTTCCAAGTATTTTCCAAACGTCTTAAAACAAAAGTGTATTGTTTTGGACAAAATAAGCTACAGCTAAAGATATATAGACACAATATTTGTATATATATATATATATATATATATATATATATATATATATATATATATATATATATATATATATATATACTCAGGTAATTTTTTTGACTTTGCAAACTTTTACCATATATTGGGTACATATAATATTCAACAGAAAATTAATTTTAATCATGAATACGAAATCCGAAATCTGCATGAATTAAAATATCATATTGTAGCGTACTTTACGCCTGAATCACGCCGTGTGGCCCGAATATATTTAGGGTGCAAGATAATAATCAATAGGGTTTCGGCTCTATATTAATGAATACGAAATATGCATGAATAAAATATCATATTTAAACAGATTTTACGACCGGGAAAAGCCGAGTGGCTTGCTAGTACACACATATAATACACACTCACACAAACACACACGCACAAACACACACACACATAAATATATATATATATATATGTATATATATATGTATATATATATATATATATATATATATATATATATAGTAGCAGGCCGCCCAGCGCTGTCCATCATAAAATAAGTTTAATTATGATAATTTAATCTTACCATTTCTCCATTATTATCAGATTATCAGGGGTTTTTTCTGGATTAAAATTACAATTCTAGACATAAGGTTTGGCTTCATTTTATTTTACTGTTAGTTTTCATTAATATATGTTATTTATTAAGGTAGATGTAAGAAAGGTGCAATTATTTTCTGTTTTGAGTATGCTTTTAATCTTTTATGGTTATTTTTCTCGCTCTTATGTACATTATAAACGTTAGAAATTCAAGCATGATGTATATTGCGTGCCTTATTATTTTTTTTTTTATTCTGATTAATATCTGTATTCATTTCTGTATTGCATTTCCATCTAATATACACGCATACCCTATATTCGCCATGTTTACTCTATTTCCAATGCTTACTTGCTTGTGCATCGATTCTTTAATTAGCAAGGAGAGACTTCATTGCCCTCCGTTTTGATTGACCATATTTATTGGACTAAAATGATCACTTGTAATTGATCACATCATACCTAAGTAATGTCTGGAGTTATTCAGATCAGTTCCGTTAAAGCATGCAAAGTAAATAGTTTGGATTAAAATTGATAACTCCATACCATACATTAATAACACACATACATAGAATCAAAGAGTAAGCATAATAGGAAATTCAGAGTATTTGTCTGCTCTTTGATGAAAGCCCATAATAGCATGGGGTTACAGAAATTTATACAAAGTTAATTATATAAGATAGGAGCATAAATATCCGACATTTCCCATGAAATATGATGATAAATGAATGTTTCACACTCCCATATTTGTATTGTCATCAAAATCCGTGAAATCTCTCATTTTTCAATCAAATCGATTGATTGCTCGCACTAGTTCGGGACTCTTTGAGGTGCACAGGAATGAAGCTGCACAGGCATCCATGCAGTGCCTTAGTTCACAATACAGTGTAATCTACATTGCACTGTAAAGAACCTCCTGTTAATTTTATATACTTATTTGTATAGAAAATTGCTTGAAACAAAATTCAAAATGCGAACGTAAAGTATAATTCTTAAATTGTGCTCTAAACAGAAACATCCATTTAGAACGCGTCATTGCCATATAAATAAACTTACTGTTAATTTTATATGTATGTTATTATTGGTTAGGCTGTAATAATGGCTTGAATGTAAGTTATAAATAAAAAAGCAAGTTACATGCTGCAAGTGAGCCTTAAACAGAAAAATTTATTTCTAACCTCCTCCTGTTATATCAAAGAGCATTATGGTGATTTTATACGTTGGGCCTGTCGGCTACTTTGATGTAAGGCTTAGTAAGGTGTTAACTTTGGTCAAAATTGCCTGTTTAATTTTTGCATCAGATTTTTTAAAGACATTCCTATACAACACCTATTTAAGAACATTGCCAGTCACATAAAGTACATTTGTGTGAATATTCATAAAAATCGACCCAGCCATTTTCGAGTCCATAGGGAAGGAATTCACACACACAAAGTTTCATTTTATATAATAGTAGAGATATGGTTCCAGATCGAATTAACTTTTTTATTTTCATTCATGTGTGCTACACGTCTAAGAGAAAATGATCAGGATACATGATTGGCATCGCTTGGCTAATGACAATAAATATTAATAAACAATATTTTCACATTCTTAAATCGTGATTATGAAGAATATTTAAAGTTCTGTTAAGCTGGAATGTCGTCGGATAAACTTGTGCGTATTGAATTATGAATTCTGACGTGCTGTATTAAATTATGAATGATGGACGTATGCTTTTCTTGCATAGGCTGATATATTACTTGAAATAGAAAAACCTGCGCTTTTTATGTGTAGCTTATAAATTCTTCCCAGCGTTGTTCTATTTAATACCGTGAGATTTGTGTATTTTTTGGCTCAGGACATTTAAATGCATTCTAACCTTCAAGTAAAACCAAGTTTCCTCTCTTAGAAATATTCATGGCATTACAGTAAATCAAGTTTCTGATTAATATTGTACACGATAGTTTCAGTGCTGACTGCCACTTGCCGTAACTCAGTGGTGTGCACAGATCATAGTGCAAAAATAAATTTCATTAAAATTTTATGTGTCTAGGCTCGAGATATTATGATTTAGTTGATAGGGATATGTCTTATTAAGAAAATAGTGATTACACGAGCCATTAATATAAAAACATGGTGCAACCAATAATAACTCAACAATATATACATTATCATTATTTCTGTTTCTATTACCGTTATTATTATTATTATTATTATTATTATTATTATTATTATTATTATTATTATTATTATCAACATCATAATCATCATCATCATCATTGTCTTCGGAACTTAAAGGGAACAGCAGAGCGTGCAGGTCACATGAACCATGTAAGTTGTCCAAAATGTTTTTTTTTTATCAGTTTCATCTGATGAGTACGTAACAAAATATGCAGCAATAACATGATTTTACTTGACTTGTTAATTTCAATACGAAATAATAATTTAATAGATAACTTTTAAAGGCAAGATATGTCCAACTGAGAAAAATAAATCTTTTGGAGAATTATCATATTACATTATCTATGCCCTGGTACCCAATATAAAGAAATTTACTATGCTTTTTTTTCAAAAGTTAGAAAAATGTATGCAAAAAAGTGTTTTTCATTATTAAAAACTTTATTGATGGGAAAGTTTTTTTTTAATCCATAACGCTTGGTATATCACAACCGAGTACGTTTCAACTAAATGAGTAACCTCAATGTTGATAATAAATCGATATTCGTTCAAAACTTTTACTTAAATGATACCAAATGCGACTTGAATAAATCTTAGAAAAAAAAATAAAACAGAGGATTCAAATATGTAATACTTATAATAGTACAATTGATAAGTAAAATAAAAATAATGACGGATGACATAATTATTAGAAACAATTTCGGGTGTTAATGAGAATCTTTTGTAAAAAAAAAAAGGTAAAATAATAATGTCAAAATCATCAGAAAATAATAATTATTACACAATACGTGACCCACTGATTCAACCATAGTACTGTTGTATATATCAAGTTCCCTTATTCAATTGTTTTCTTAATCGGCAAATATCAGCTGTCGCCACTATTCAACTTCCACTTATTCTCGTGTACCTATTTTCTTTTCCATCCTATCACATAAAACATACGTTGTGCAAACAAGCAAGTTAGATTATCGGATTTTCGTATAATACAAGATAGAAAATAAGATAGTGCTCGGGATAAATTAAACAATTCTCATGAGTTTTAAGAGGAGTCAATTTTTACGAATGAGAAGGTTTCAATTTCGCTATAGCACTAAAAACTGGAGTTATAAAGATTAAGTTTGGACTTTTGGCCGAGATCAAAGTGTAGTATCTGTTCTTCAGATGCTGCACTTCCATTTCTTGTTCTCTTTCGGTGGAGGAACAGTCTTTCACGACTGAGACAATTTTTTTTTATTTTTGTACCTTTTCTCCACGTTAAAAACGACCCTTGGGGAGGCATAGTAAATAGGCATAAAGAGTCAGCCAAAAGTAAGTTGTATTATGTTTCGATACAAACAAAATAAAATATTTAAGCAATTATGACGAACCACAAAAATGCATTAGTCGAAAGGTTATTTTGACTTTACTACAATATAATGATAACGTCACGAAAGATGATTTTAAAGTAAAATCAACAGAAATTTTATTGAAAATTACGTATGAAACGTGCATCGTGATAGAAAGGATGAAAACGGGATAACATAACTTTTCGTGTAGTATGCATGTATTTTTTGTGTTACTGAGCTTAGTGTGAATAACAATTAAACGTCATTAATTGAAAACCAGTAAATAGAACTCCAGACATGTTATATAAAATCTACTTATGTTTGGTTTTATTAACGATGGCAACATTTTGTTTTGTTTTTTTTTTGCTTTTTTTTTTAAATTTATTTTCTAATGTTTTCTAAATTTCTACAATTAAGTAAGGGTATTTTTCTAAATTTCTACAATTAAGTGAGGCTATTTTTCTAAATTTCTACAATTAAGTAAGAGTATATATTGATTATACAATTAAGTAAGAGCATATATTGATTATCTGGTAGAATTATCTTTGTAAGCTGAATAATGAGGATTGATAAAGATAGGTACGCGTAAATTGCATGTGGCTTCACAATTGTACAACTTCCATTTCTTCGAACAGATGAAATGCACAGCTGTAGCGAGTTCTATCTCCAGATTCCGACAGTTGCCAGCTAATCTGACTGCGATCCAATTGACCCTGATACCTAGTTTCCATCTACATCAGATCCCAATTGAATCTCTTCACCCGCTCGTCACTCAATGAACCCAGGTTCTCGGGAAACCGTTCAATAAACATTCACCTCGCCTCAATTGATTTAATGGCTCTCCTCTTAGGACTGTTCCATATCTTGACAAGCTTCTGAGGCTGACCTCCATTACTGATGTAAAATAGAACATATATATGAAATATGTAGCGAAAATTGCTGGAAAAATTGTTGGATCACTCTACCCCTCCAGTAATATCTCACTGTCGATGCAATCCACTATCTGTATAAGTCCCAGGAACACCCTAAAATAAAGTAATGTTTCTATGCCCTATCCTGCCTTGATAGAGTTCAAAACCGATTTTGAAACATAGTAGTGATGTCCTTTTCTCTTCTCTGCAACCTATCACTATTTTATTGCTCAAGTGAACTCCAATCTATAAACTTTCCCAATAAATAATCCAAATCTTCCCAATTTACACCATTAGTGATTAGTACATAACCATCTTACATTCATTAACTCTTATCCCCGAGTTGCTTTCGGGTCTTAATAGATGGTAACTTCCAAGTAAAAAAGAGAAAGTGCATTTGGACGGTTATGTTGCATCTCAGGTTGTTTAAAGGAGTCTGAATATTGTTTACAAGTTCTGTGTAGTTTTTTAACATATTGCTGCCAATGAACTTTTTTACTACCAAAACAAATGCTTTTCATGATGCCAGTTCCACTTCGTTCATTGAGGTGTGTAAATCTGGATGTCTAATGAGCCGCCAGATGTGAGAACCGTCAAAGATACCATCTTTCAATTTCTCTCTGGTCAATCCTGGAAAAGCCTTTCACAAGTGAGTGAAGCAGTCATTATGTTTATGCAGAACTTTCGTGAACTTCTTGATTAAGCCGGGCTTGATATGCAGCGGTGGGAAGAGTGGTCCACTGATAACGTTCTTTTCTTTACAAAACATCAATTCCTCCCCTATAGACCAGTCTTTTTTCGTATATTTTAGCACCACTTTTGG
The DNA here is from genome assembly GCF_053919585.1 of Euprymna scolopes. NCBI lineage: Eukaryota > Metazoa > Mollusca > Cephalopoda > Sepiida > Sepiolidae > Euprymna > Euprymna scolopes. The sequence continues at coordinate 10,692,748 of NC_136484.1, read as the reverse complement.
AATTTTAGAAATTATATGACTTCAATCCGACCTTTTCTCGACATAATAATCTTTAGCACTATCGAACTTGAATATTTTTTCAGTAAAATAATCATTTCCAATCAAAGAGATTGTGCTACATAGCATTTTACCCCAAGCAACATCATCCACAATGCTCAACATTTGTGTCCATGTGAACATACGTTTAAACAAAACATGTGGCCAAAGCTCAAAATTTGACCTTATTTAGCAAATGAAATATCATTTTGGGATTCAGCGCATTAGATTCATCTTAAATCAACTGGAAAAACGCAACCAAAAAGTTTCTTATTGATCAGGAAGAGTGAAAAAAAATTTTTTAGCCGTCTCTCTTATGAATAACCAAAGAAGCAAACTAAGAAAGTTATACAATTTGCGCATTTTTAGGTAAAAGTTTCAGAAACCAATTAATGCTGGGTATGACATCTTTATTAAGCCACGTGTTTTTGTTTAAAATATATGTAAGTTTCTTTTGACTTGTATCTCAGTAAACTCAAGTCACCACACTTAGAACATGCTACGTTCATAGAAGAAGCGGCCGACCATTTCGATTATAAAAAACTTTTTTTTTCTTGTTTCTTCCTCAATTGCATAAAAACTAGATATCTCACCGTCGCGAACAGAAGTCATAAACTAGGCGTCGTTTATTACATCCTTTTGTTAAAGTGAAAGATCGATGGCATATTTTCACATTCCTTTTATATCGATCGTCTATCAGAGTATTGTGTGAAATATGTTCAGAAATTCTTTGGTTGGTTGCATCATTCAACGATGGAATCATGCCAAGCTTAACAATGACCACACCACTGTCCATGCTTCGCATCATCTCCATATGCTTAAGAGAAAATAATGCTGAATCATAAATATAGACAGTTCAACCACATATGTTCAATAAAACGAAGAGTCGGCATGTGCACCCAATAAAAAGTAAAATCAAGAACCTGTAACAAGATCGTCAAATACTAATTTTAAAGATATTCCTAAAACTGTAATCAAACAAAAGCTGAGTTAATCCACGTTTGTTTCCTTAAAGCTTATATTAAAATTGTTTCTGAAATGGGTATTTTTGCTGATGGCACCACTCTATAACAGGCACGACAGGAAAACAAATAAACACATGTCTACAGAAATGGCAGAAATACTAGATAATGACCCCCAATCTGTAGTGGAATGTGAACAAAAATGGATGATCACATTTAATGCTGCCAAGACTTAACTTGTCTCCTTCAATAATTACAAGAAACCTTCTCTACCATCAATAACAATGGCCAAGAACACATTGCGTGAGAGTACTTCTTTTAAACTCCTCAGATTAACGTTTACATGGAATATGAACTGGAATAAATACATTGAGAACATTGCCAAGGCTGCTGCGAAGGAGGTGGGCTCTCCCTACCGTTCTAGAGAACTACTTCCGCCTGAAAGTATTCTCTATATCTATAAGGCCACTATTCGCCCATGTATGGAGTACTGTTGTCACATTTGGGCTGGTTCATCTACTACTTCTCTTTCACTCTTTGACAGGGTTCAAAAGAGAGTCGCAAACCTGATAGGTCTTGAACTGTTATCTAGGCTTCAGCCTCTGTGCCATGGACGAAATGTTGCATCCCTCTGCATGTTCTACAAATACGTTAATGGTGAATTCTCTGACAAACTACAAGCACTTGTACCATCTCGACGTGAATACCTCCGACAAACCCGACAAACACCTTAATCATACTCCTTTACAGTGGAGCTCCCTAGGTGTAAGAAACCCTTCTATCCCAAAAGTTTCTTCCTCAGAACTGCTAGACTTTGGAACTCCTTTCTGAGGTACTGCTTTCCCAACTCTACTGACATGCAGAAGTTAAAGTGCAATGTGAACATACATCTTGCTACTAATCTCCTTTCATAATATCCCTGCAACGTTTGTCGGCGATATCAGCCCTTACTTAATAGTGGCACTGTGCGTTGTTTGGGGTAAAAACTGAATAGAAAATAGGGCATTATTATAATTAAACCCGTAGTGAGAAGGAAAAAATATAGATATATAAATAGATAGATAGGTAACTGGCTAGATAGATAGATAGATAGATAGATAGATAGATAGTTTAGAATTAAGAAATAGAGAATATATTTTGGATTTTACTTACAAAAAATGTAACTAATTTTAAAAAGTCATATTTTTTCATACCATATAATTGTGAAGGTGATAGAGTTTCGAACTATACCTTACATTTAATATGAGATCAAGTCTGAACCTAAGTTGTCATACGTTTAAAAGTTTAGTTTAAAATTCATGTTAATTATAAATGCGCTAAAATTGAATAAAAATCATAAAGTATAGATACTTCTGCAGATTCTTAAATGAACCAACTCGATTTTACCAAGTTAAATTTAAAACTTAATTTAGTTAATTCAGGACTAGGATAGATGTACGTTGTGGCGTGACCGCCTCAGCGAGTGATACAGCTCTCCATTGGGGGAGATGGAGACCCTCTAAACACTGAGTTAGGCCGGGTAATTATGCTGCTATTGTCTGTTAAACATTATTAAGTGCCCGGGCAGCTGCGGGTAATCTAGCTGAAAGTATGAATTTATTGTGTTCTGTAAAAAAGACATATAATTTTATGCTTGAGAAAAAATTAGAAGAAATGTCACTTGGAAACTTAGAACAAAATATGATTTCGTTCTTGGCCTGACGAACCCCAGCTCAAGGATGTCTGGCTTTTTGAGTACGAGAGGTTAAAGTGTCATCCTTTCTGGGCGTGTGAATGAATTTTAGTTGTTGTCTCAGATTCGCGGCCTATGAAAGTTTGCAGGTTTGTACACACGCAAAGAACCAGGAATTCCCTGGATTGACATATCCAGGTGATTGGTCTGGGGAAGAGCCTAACCTAACCCATCACCTTCTAATATAAGCAAATCACCTTCTAATATAAGCAAATGACCCCAAAAGACTCCACATCTCCTTCCGTCACCGTCGCCACCTTAGAGAACAAAAGATAAAAATCCGGACTGTTTTCTGGTCGAACTGAACAATTGCACATATGTAAAACACCTGCACATTTTGTTAATTAACTTTTGTAGACTAGAAACATCTGCGTTTGTTTTCTTTTGGCCTACATGAGTAGCTAATAATTTTCAGCGGACGTTGGCATCGTGAACCGACAGCGAGGCCTGCGACGCGAAAGAATCTTGTAAATAGCTTCGGGGAGAAGGACGATCACGGCCATTGCAGTTTTGACGAGGTCAGAGGTCACATCTGATGACCTGCGACCGGGGGATCTTACACGTTATTGTTAGTTATGGTTTATGTTTGATTTATGGTAAAAATATCAGCTATACAAGTACGGAAAAATTAATATATTCTTTTATTAAATTACATTTTTCTTACATTTTAATAGACGATTGAATTAGGTAAGAAGACATTTTCATTTCACACTATATTCTCAAACAAAATATTTTTTAATATTGACATTATTTATTTATCTTCATATTTTTATGAATAAAAACAGTTTTATACCATCCTATATTATATATTTTTTCTTGCTTACATATTGTTACTTTGTGGGGGTCCATATAGATAGAGTGGGATTATATAAAGTCCGTTGTATATAAAATGTTCTTCTAATAAATCTGTATATACAGAGTGTATATATAGTTTTGTAAATACGTGTCACCACATTGCTGTGGTTCATTGCAAGATGGAAATTGATCATCGGAGAGGAAATGCAGTCAATCTTTAGAAAAGGGAGCTTTGATGAATATGTCTTTGTACAAGGCAAAGAAGACAAAACAGATAACCTAGTAGACAAAAAGTTTACACAACAAATACAAGATGTTTATTCAACCAGCTGGTAATTGGAATTCGATGCATGTTAAGTTGCTACATTGTCGTCTTTTACTGATCTCTTCGCTACTATGGAGTTTCTGTCAGTCTTCACTCTTTTGTAGTCTAACTTGTGTATATATTAATTCTACACTTCTTTGTGGCGTCAGCACGCGGGGCAGACATGTGAATTCGATGCATATGTTTCCACCACATGTTTTTGTAACACAAGTCGCAGATTTTCTCTATCTATATTCTTTAATTATATTGTTCTATTATGCTTCGGTCCAAATTAAACCGACACACTTTTCTGTTTACCGCATTCTCTTGTAGTATAAGATATTTTAATTTGCATTCCTCGTTACAATGGATTATTTACTGCATTCCTGGAATTTTATTAATTTTAACTTTTAATAACTGCGTTCGATACCATGAACTCTTCTTCAATAATATTCGATCCTAATTAATTCGGTTCTAACTAAAAACCGGACGCTGTCCCCTTCAATATATAACATCCTTTTCTTTTTCATTTGTCAAAAGAAAATGCACGCATTTTCAAATGGAAGTATTTTTTTATATTCTTCATCTATACTTGAACAAACTCATTAAATATTCATACCTCACCTGGGATAAGAAAGATCCTATCACAAAAAAATTATTTTTGGTTAGCCCTTTCCCCACTGATTCTCCTAATTGTATTCAGATCGGAATCTTCATCGAAGCTTCCTGACATATTTGCAGTTTCGGTTTAGTGTATATCCCCCCATGATCAACATCAACTGTTTAATTTAGCCACCTCTTCTGTCGTAACAACAGAGGCCTCATTTGCCTCCTCTACGGCTCATCTGAACGTTTCTCTCTCTACTGATTAGACCTCTGGCCGATTTTTTCACTGTTTTACTTCTAAGCTCATTTGCTTCTTCTAAGCTCATTCGCGTTATTTTTTGTGGTTGGATTCTAATTATACAAGATACCTTCCATCATTCCAATTCACTTCGGATTTCCTAGATTGGGTTCTTAGAACTTCTCAGGTACACCCGAAAACCTCCCATTTAACTATATAAACCACCTTCCCTGCGATAAATTCTACTGTGCATACTGGATACCTAACTTTGACAGTGGTTTTGTGTGACTTTTCCTTCCTCTCCATCAGAACGATAAAACACCAAGGCAAGGCCATCCCACATTCATATCCCTCTAAAAATATTGTATAAGGTATCGTGTCACATCCCTATTCTTGTTACAAATTGACGGATATTTGACTTCCCTCTTTTTTGTTTTTTTTTTACACAGTAATCACCACTTATCAAGGCCCGGAAGCCACTCAGGGATAAGGGTTATTGCAAGTACATTACTTTAGTGAGGAGATTTGCTGAAATGTTTACTTAAGGGAGTGGTTCATTAGGAATTTGTTAACATTGTACTTGAAGACAACCAAGTTGTAGTCCGGAGGGAAGCTGGCAGACGGAACAGAGTTCCACAGGCGTGCAGTTTTAAGAAAGAAGCTTTGTTCATGGAATCCGCGTTTGAATTTAGGCACAGATATAGAGTGGGGGAAATTTTTCACAGTGGATTCGGCTAGACGGGTGTTTTTCGTGAAAGATTGGCGAGGGGGGACCAGAGATTGGAGTTCAGACGAGCATCTGCCATGGAAATAACGATAAAACAAGGACAGGCTCGCAACGTCTCTTCTGTGGGAGAGAGGTTGCAGGGTAGAGAAAAGGGCATCCCCCACTAAGCCACGAAGTCTATTTTGTACTCTGTCAAGGCAGGATAGGCTGTTTTTAGCAGCTCCTGCCCAGATATGGCAACAGTATTCCATCCTTGGACATACTTGGCTTTTATATAGATAGAGAATTGCATCAGTAATGAGATATCTTCTGGACCGGTAGAAGGATCCCACCATCTTTCCAGCGACCTTGGTAACAGACTTGATGTACGTGTTCCATTTCAGATCAGGAGTAAAGGTCAAACCCAGAAGCTTGTCAAAACACGGGGCCTCCCCCAGACGAGAGCAATCCATCACAATTGATGCCAGATGGGGATCAGAGCGTTGATGATGCAAGGATAGGAGTTTGGTTTTGGGTGCATAAAAGGTAACTAGCCACATCTTCCCCCACTGAACCACGCGCTCGAGATCAGAGGAGAGAGAATCAGAGAGAACTTTGTCATTTACAGCCTTTGATGTGTTGCCGTAGATGGCCGTGTCATCAGCATAGATGTCAACGAATGATTTAAGTATGTGTTTAGGGAGGTCATTGATGTAGATCAGGAAGAGAGTTGGGCCCAGGATTGACCCCTGAGGGACTCCAGCATTTATATTGCAGGCCTCCGATTTTTGTCCATCTACCACTACTCTTATGAGCCTATCGGAGAGAAATGATTTAATGATTGAGAAAACATTTCCAGTTATACCGTAGCTGGAAATCTTGTGAAGTAGACCCTTATGCCATACCTTGTCGAAGGCCTTTGATATGTCAAGAGCAATTGCCCTAGAAAGGAAGCCTTTGTCGAGAGATTCACTAATCCTGTGGGATATAACCGTCAGCACATCTGAGGTAGATCTTGCAGAGCGGAAACCATATTGTGTGTCACTCAGAAGGTTATTCCTGCTGAGGTGGTTGACTATTTCTCTATTTAATATGGATTCCAGCAACTTACTCATAACACACAGGAGATTTATTGGCCTGTACTGAGAGGGAGATGACTTATCACCTGAATTCTTAAATACAGGACAAACTGATGAGGTCTTCCAGGAAGTCGAAAGCACTTCTCCTTAAGACAACGCTTAAATAATTTCGTAAGTATGGGAGAAAGTTCTGGTTGAAGCTTTTTTAACACTATAATTGTGATGCCATCAGGGCCAGTTGCTTTACTGGAATCTAGGTTCTTTATTAGCTTGGCGACCTCATGCACGGATATTTGTATGTTACCTAGCTTGTTCTGTGTTATAGGAGGAAATGTGGGGAGTTGATGGCCTTCGCTGCATAGGGTACAATTAGCTGCAAAGTTCTATGCAAATAGTTTGGCATTGTCTGACGCTGACGAGATGACCTCTGGTCCATTGATAATGGTTGGGATAGAACGCACACTTCTGTTCAGGATCCTATTTGTTATTTGCCAAAACTGTTGGGAATCAAACCGCCGATCAGCTACTTTGGATTTAACAGACTGGGCATATAGCTCTCTTACATTTTTTATTACTCTTTTACAGTGGTTGCTGGCGTTCCTGAAAGCAGCTTTAGTCTCAGTGCATCCATTACGTTGGTAGCTATGGAAAAAGTGATTTCTCTGCGCGATAGCAGCAGCACATTCTGGGGAGAACCATGGCTGGCTGTTAGGTTTTTGTTGGAATTTTTTAGATGGTATGAGTCAGTCTATGCCTACAATTAACCATTCGGTCAGATCTGATACTATAGAGGACACATCCTTTTTAAACATGGAGTGCAGAGGTAAATCAGATATGAATGTACGGAAGCTATCCCAGTCAGCCATAGAGTATCGGTATACAGTCACTTACCAGATGTTACCACGATAATAGTTGAACCCATTGAGAAGAAATAATATGAACTTCGCATGAACTTACAACCTAATCTGATTGATTTGCTTTCAGAATTATTACATCGTCACCGTCGTACCAGAAAAGTCTCTCAGGCGCCTATTTAATTTTATGTTGAACATTACCTCTGACTCGAAACCGTTTTTTTCAGTTTGCTCTATAAGCACAGACATGCGAAGTTCATATTATTTCTTCTCAATGGGTTCACCTATTATCGTGGTAACATCTGGTAAGTGACTTTTCTTGCAGAAACACTATGAGCAACAAAAAAAAATCTTGGGCGTATCCGAAAGCCTTACAGAAATAACCGTCTACGTAAATTTTGCGCTCTCGTTCCCTCTTAAAAACTCAAACTAATTCTAGGCCAACCATTCGACTAAAAACTCGATTTAAATTTTATAACCTATTTGAGTTTTCTGTCCTTTAAATGTCTTTTCTTTTTTTTCGTTTTAATTTATTTTTCACGTTTAATTTCGGTATCGAATTCCTCAAAAATCAAACACCATTAACAAAATATATGCATTTTTTTCCAAAACAAAGTTCATTTTCCGATTCAACGTTAAATGCGAAAACGTTTTTAATAAACCCACAGTAAAAATCCGTTTGGTAGACAGCAAGCAGAAAAAATCCTGTAATTTTGATACAATTTTCAAAACATTAAACTGAATATGACACAGGTTTGCACTTTTAATTTTCACAATTTGTAACACTTACTTTATTTTGTATGTTTGTGTGCACTTCAAAGCAATCTCTTTTTTTTTCTTCTTTTTCTTTTCATGTATGCGTGTGTGCGTATTTTTAACGTTGTGTCTTTTATTTTTTTTCTTGTTGTATGTTACGATACCCTGCAGAAGTCTGTGCTCAACGGTCACCAAAAGACAATATTTTATCTTATGGGGGTTACACATAGAAGATACGAAATCGAGATAGAAGAAGCAAATCTTAGGAGAAATAGATGTAAAGAGTGATGAAAGTGTTTAAAACAGGAGAGAGAAACATTATTGAAGAAGGGGATACAGCCATTTTTTTTTACAAGGTGGTCACCACTTATCAATGTCCGGAAGCAACTCAGGAATAAGGGTTATTGTAAGTACAATACGTTAGTATGGAGATTTAATTAAGTGTCTATTAAGGGGGCGGTTCATCAGGAATTTGTTTATGCTGGACTTGAAGACATCCAGGTTGTAGTCTGGTGGGAAGCAGGCAGACGGAACAGAGTTCCACAGGCGTGCAGTTCTGTGAGAAAAAAGCTTTGTTCATGGAATCCACGTTTTGATTAAGGCACAGATAAAGAGTGGGGAAAGTTTTTGACAGTGGATTCAGCTAGACGAGTATTTTTCGTACGAAATTGGCGAGTGAGAACCAGAGATTGGAGTTCAGAAAGCACCTGCCATGGACACACCGATAAAACAAAGATAGGCTCGCAACGTCTCTTCTGTGGGATAGAGGTTGCAGGGAAGAGAAAAGGGCATCCCCCACTAAGCCACGAAGTCTATTGTGTACTCTGTCAAGGCAGGATAGGCTGTTTTAGCAGCTCCCTCCCAGATATGGCAACAGTATTCCATCCTTGTACGTACTTGGCTTTTATATAGATAGAGAATTGCATCACTAGTGGGATATCTTCTTGAGCGGTAGAAGGATCCCACCATCTTAACAGCGATCTTGGCAACAGACTTGATGTACGTGTTTCATTTCAGATCAGGAGTAAAGGTCAAACCCAGAAGCTTGTCAAAACATGGGGCTTCTCCTAGACAAGAGGAATCCATTTCAATTGATGCCAGATGTGGATCAGAGCGTTGATGATGTAAAGATAGGAGTTTGGTTTTAGATGCATCAAAGGTAACCAGCCACCTCTTCCACCACTGTACCACGCGCTCGAGATCAGAGGAGAGAGAATCATTTACGGCCTTTGATGTGTTGCCGTACATGGTTGTGTCATCAGCATAGATGTCAACGAATGATTTAAATATGTGTTTAGGGAGATCATTGATTTAGATCAGGAAAAGAGTTGGGCCCAGGATGGACACTTGAGGGACTCCAGCATTAATACTGCAGGCCTCTGATTTTTGTCCATCAACCACTACGCTTATGAGCCTATCAGAGAGAAAAGATTTTATGATAGAGAGAACATTTCCAGTTATACCGTAGCTGGAAGTCTTGTGAAGTAGGCCTTTATGCCATACCTTGTCGAAGGTTTTTGATATGTCAAGAGCAATTGTCCTGGAAAGGAAACCTTTGTCAAGAGATTCACTAATGCTATGAGATATAACCGGTAGCACATCTGCTGTAGATCTTGTAGAACGGAAACCATATTGCGTGTCATTAAGAAGGTTATTTCTGTTGAGGTGGTTGACTATTTCTCTATTTAATATGGCTTCCAGCAACTTACTCATGACACACAGGAGACTTATCGGTCTGTGCTGAGAGGGACATGACTTATCACCTAAGTTCTTAAATACAGGGCATACTGATGAGGTTTGCCAAGGTATTGGAAAACACTTCTCCTTAAGTCAACGCTTAAACAGTTTCGTAAGTATGGGAGCAAGTTCTGGTTGAAGCTTTTTCAACACTATAATTTGGATGCCGTCAGGCCCAGTTGCTTTACTGGAATCAAGGTTCTTGATTAACTTGGCGACCTCATGCATGGATATTTGTATGTTACCTAGCGTGTTTTGTGTTATAGGAGGAAATATGGGCACTTGATGGCCTTCGTCGCATAGGGTACAATTAGCTGTAAAGTTCTTTGTAAATAGTTTGGCCTTATTTGAAGCTGACGAGATGACCTCTGGTCCATTGATAATAGTTTGGATAGAACGCACACTTCTGTTCAGGATCCTATTTGTTATTTGCCAAAACAGTTGGGAATCAAACCGCCGATCAGCTACTTTGGATTTAACAGACTGGGCATATAGCTCTCTTGCATTTTTATTACTCTTTTACAGTGGTTGCTGGCAGTCCTGAAAGCAGCTTTAGTCTCAGTGCATCTATTACGTTGGTAGCTATGGAAAAAGTGATTTCTGTGCGCGATGGCAGCAGCATATTCTGGGGAAATCCATGGCTGGCTGGTAGGTTTTTGTTGGAAAGTTTTGGATGGTATGCATCGGTCCATGCCTACAATTAACCATTGGGTCAGGTCTGATACTATAGAGGACACATCCTTTTTGAACATGGAATGCAGATGTTGATCAGATATAAATGCACGGAAGCTATCCCAGTCAGCTATGGCGTATCGGTATACAGTACGATGGAGGATACGTCTGGGGACTTATTATATTTCATTTTTATCTGAACTGATACGACGGAGTGGTTGAAGGATCCTAGAAGAGAAAAAACGGTACATAAACATAGCTCAGGCGAAGTTGAGATAAAAATGTCTAGGATGCTTGCATATTGACCTGTAGTATCGGGCACATGGTTGGGCTCGCGAACAACCTGTCTGAGGTCATAAGCAATGGCAAAATCATGGCAGAACCTCTCCTCATCGTCCGTCTCATTTGAGTGGGTCAGCCATTCCACTTTATGGACGTTGAAATCACCATAGATGTGGATGTTAGCCTAAGTATGTGTAGATAGGATGTGGTCTATCTTCTCAGATATACTCTTAAAGATAGTAACTCCGCTGTTATAGGGCCGATAGAGAGCAAATATAAATACAGTGGTGTAAGCAAGTGCAACCCGGAAGCATATATAAGGTAAATTAGGATCTTATCTAGAGATATCCCTGCCACATGGGAAGTCATCTTTAATGTAGGCACATATTCCATGCCCATGGCGATCTTGGGGGTCAGATTTAAATGTTAAGTTAGAGTACCCGTTAATTATTGACTCATCTCGGGAAGTGGTCGGCCCTATTCCAGTTTCGCTTAGAAAGAATATGTCCGGTTTTGTCTCCTGTAATTGGGTTTCAACATCTGGAATGTTGGAGCGTAGTCCCTTGATGTTGGAGAAGGAGACATGGTAGTAGGGGTCTACGTTGGAAGATGGGGTTCTAAGTTTTTTTGAGTTTTTATTCTGGAGAAGTTTCATGTTGAGGTTTTGGGATTTGTGGAACAGGTCGGCATACTTGGTTATAGCAGGATAGAGAGAAAAAGTAAGAGAGAAAAAGACAGGACAATTTTTGTAGCACACGAAAAGGTAAAGCCGTAACAATTACCTACTAGTATGGCATCGAGAGGCCCAACCAGAGATACTGCATGGTCCACAATCCATTCACCAAATGGCAATACAGCAGTCCCAGTACTTTGCGCCTGCTGATAGGACAGCCTCCTTAGTGGTTAATCCAGGGTTCGGGTCCCTGACTATCAGGCGGATAACGTCAGCCCAGACAAAACGTTTACCTCCAGTCCCCTTACTAGTGACATGGCCACAAGGATAGACATAGAGACAGAAAATTTTCCGACATCTCAGACTCCTGGTCACCAAGTACTACCCACCTTTAAACCAGCTTTTGCTTCACTCTTTGTCAGAAAAATCACTCATTTGAATAAGGACTGAAGGACAAAAGGGAGAAGCGAGAGTTACTGGAGCTGCCGATAACACATCTACTATATTATCTACTCTCCTTTAAAAAATAGGTACGAGTGCCTGATTTATATCTGCTTAGTATAAGTCCCGTTCTCAATTATCAATTCACGAAGCTTTTGAAGATAATCTCCCGTCCGATAGTAATGGGTGGATGTTTTGGCGTTATCTATCTCGAGTTTGAATCATTCGAGCTTCACCTGATAATTAAAATCCAATAATGAACTTTTATCAAGTTGTTAAGTCGGCTTAATATAAATTTACATTTGAGTTTCGATAATTATTCAAGGTTTTCATTTGGGAGGTTCTTGTTTTCATAGGTGACTTTTTTTTCCTTTCCGTTTTACATGTAAAAAGACAATTTTGGTTAATAGCATACTTGACAAAGATTTCAGAACAAAAAAAAAAGAAAAAAAGCAAGACAAGATAGGTAAAATTTAGTTACGAGTTATCTAGTCAAAGCTGTAATAAGAAAACAGTTAGTGGTAATTAGCACAAATTAGGTTCAAAAGTTAGATACAAACATTTTTTTAACCTTAGCTTACGAGTCTGGAAACAGCACCTACTCCTCTTAAGGTCATATCGAAATGGGAAGCTGGCAGACTTTCATTCTAGCTACATAACGATACGGTGGACGTTGCGTCTGTATGTTTGGGGGGTAATGCTTTTATTTATTTATTTATTTATTATTTTATTTTATCGGAGTGGAGTCATTAGATCTTCACCTTATAATTAAAATCCAATAATGAACTTTTATCTAGTTGTGAATTCGGCTTAATATTAATTTACATTTGAGTTTAGATAATTATTCATGGTTTTTATTTGGGAGGTTCTCGTTTTCAAAGGTGACTTTTTTCTTTCCGTTTTACATGTAAAAGGGCGTTTATACAAAGTTCTTTATACATGACAATGAAGAAAAACCACATTACCTTGTGGTTGAAAGGCGAACCAAAAGAGAAAAAAATACGCATAAAATACAAGATGTCTATTCACCCAGCTGCTGATTGAAATTCGATGCCTGTTAAGTTGCTACATTGTCGTCTTTTTCATAACTCCTTCTCTCCTAAAGAGTTTCTGACAGTCTTCCGGACGCATTCGAACTCCTCCGACTGACTGCCTCGGACTGCCGCTTTTCTAGTCTTACTTAAGTGTATATATTAATTATATACATTTTTGTGACGTAAGTACGCGGGCAAACTTCTATTAAGAGGATTTGTGTTTATAAACATTTTCCAAAATAAATAATATAATTCGCTTAATATGTATTTATATTGTAGCAAATGTACGCGACTGGAGGGGCGATGTATATTTGCGTCGGTTTCCATATGTTTTATATAAACTTGCATTAATTTTTCACATATAGAACCACATTAAAATCACAAAAAAGTAATGACAACCTGTTAGGGGCACATTTAATTTTTCAATTCAACGTTTTACGCCTAATAAATAAATCCGTGTGATGATAAAATATAAGTATGATTGTAACAAACACATTTTTAAAGGCGCGACGCTTTTAAATATTTTTTATACAAAAGATTCACCACTTTTAAAGGCCCAGAAGACACTCGAAGATAGGGGTTAATGAGTGCACGATAGTCAACGAAGCAACATCGTAGTGATCATTAGAAGTGGACATTTGATAATATGGATTACTTGAGGGGACGGCTCATCAAAAACTTTTTGTTTTTGACATTAAGATGTCCATATTGTAGTTAGCTGGAAATCAGGAAAATGGAAGAAAGTTCTACAGGGGTGCAATTCTTAGAAAGAAGCTTTGTTCATGTAATCTACGTTTAGGTTTCGGAAGAGATAAAGTGGAAGAAAATTATTAATAGTGGTTTTTGCTATACGAGTGTTTTCGTAAAAGTTGGACATAGGGGGGGGATAGTAGATTCGAGCTCAAGCGAGCACTTGTTATAAAATTAACGATAGAGAATAAACAGGTTCCTAACGCATCCTCCGTGAGAAAAAGATTTTAGGGAAGAGAAAAGGGCATCATCTACAAGGCTACGAAGTCTATTTTGAACTCTGTCAAGGATGGATAATGTCTTCTCACAGTTCCTGCACAGATGCCGCAATAAATAAATAATATAAATAAATAAATAATATAAATGTAGTTAAATAAATTATTTTATTATTATAGAGCAATATGCCCTTTGTCAAATTATGTTCCAAGTTTGAATCACAAATATATAGACACGGTAGCTTTATTGTAGTATGTTATTCTGAGAGCAAGAAGTGTATGTGCATTGAAGCAACCAACGTTATAAAAGAATTGGTTCCCTGTTGGAATTTAATGTTTTTTGTGTAAACGCCTGTATAGTCTGACAAACAAATGGTTATTCTTTCACACATATCTGCGTGATAAACTAAAGTGCACGACGAAAAACATTCCAATAAGTAAATCCTGACACTTGATTATTTTTGTAGACGCTTTTTTCCCTCGATTATTTGTTCTTTTTTGTGCTTTAATCTGTGAGAAGATCGATCACATTAGCTGTAAAAATCGTTAACGCCTTCTTGTACTTTCTATTTCGAGAATCCCCATTCTAAAATTTATATATAGATATAGTCAGATATATAGCTATATAGATATATTTATATGAATTTAATTGCGAGCGCGCTGCTGGTTATGTGGGTCGAACGTCCTTTAATTTGCAGACACGCATCAACAGACAGAAATCAGACTCGGCAAGACACGTCGTTTTCGTCCCATTCTTCATTGGAATCTGCTCTTGGCCAACTTCTAATTAAAAATCCAGCTTTTGCCAGTGCATATAAAATAGATTGTTTTAAAATATTACATCGGGCTTACTCTCAAATTGATTTAAAGATTTCGGAGTCAGTCTCGACTTTTCACGCAAGCCGTCAACAGAAAGTATTTCTTCAATTATTGGACTTGCTGGTATATATATTTTAATCGTTACCATACTCCCCCATTTCAATTGTACATGTGTTTCATATCATAGTATATCTATTTTATACGAATCCTCATTCGTTTTATTTTTAATCGTATATCCCCGAGTATTTGTTCTTGTACACCATGGTGTAAATTGTACACCATACGTGAACTGTCTATCTGAAAAAAAAAATCAAAGGTACGTATGTAATCCAGATGACCTACGGGAAGTATTTAAGAGCGACTCGACTCTCCTGAAACCTCTTGTGCAGGTTAATCCCCGACGAAATAAATCATAACTACGAACTATATGTATGTGATTCAATGTAACTGTGTAAAACTATACAAAGCTGAGATTTGTCCACGAATAAATGTGAGGTTAGAACATCGAAAAGCCATAATACGTGGAGAGATTGAAGAATCAACTATGTGTGGATGGAAAAGTAAAACCATTAACCCTTATGGGGGGGAGTGAAAACTATAAGCGGAAAAAAAAACAAAATGATGGAGAGTTTATGACTCAATGAAGCACAGCATAAGCTAGGTAACGATCACCCACTAAGCAAAACAAGTAAAGAATTTAACACTGTATGGGACATATGGGAGCCAGAATTTATAAATAATAGATAATATATAGACAGTAATAAGGTGAGTTGTAATACATACATATATATATATATATATATATATATATATATATATATATATATATATATATATATATATATATATATATACTAGCAGATAGAACCGACAATGCGCAGGATTGAATGATGATCAACGAATCCTTCATACTCCCATATAATCGATAAAATCGCCTATTTTTCAATCAAATCGATCGATTGCCCACTCCAGCTGTAGATCCATCATGGTACAATAGAAGATGGCTTCACAAACCTTCCCGTAGTGACTCAATCCACAACACATTGTTGTCAACATTGCATTGTAGAGAACCTACTGTTGATTTTATAAATTGCTTGAATTAAAGTTTTAAACATAAAAGTCAAGTATCACGTTTCAATTGTGCTCTAAATAGAAACACTCATTTTGAAGAGCCTACTGTTGATTTTATATGCCTAGCCTTACTGCTTGTGGGGTAAGCATACTTATCAAATGCACTTGTGATGTTAAGCTGTTTAAGTTGTTAAATTTGTTCAAAATAGGGATGTTCATTCATTCATCGGATTTTTTCGATTATCGATACTGATCGAAGACATTCCGGTACAAAACATATCAAAGAACACTGCCAGGCACATACAGTACCTTTGTGTGAAATTTCATAAACATCGGCCTAACAGTAGGAAACGGACTCTCTCATGCACCCAGCCAAACTAATTTCATAATAGATATTTTGATTAATGCAGATTTCGTATTTATTATTATATTATATTGGACCAAATATATAATAATTATTTAAAAGATTAAAGACTCGTGCGCCAGATTCGAAACCAAAACGCTTAGTTTCCGATTTATTTTTCCTATTTCTGCCGTTAATGACCGTACAATGAAGACTTGTTTGTTGCAAGTTTAAAAATTAAAACCTGAACCAATAGCTACTACGTTATTCATGCATATTCGTAATGCTGGCGTTCGACCTTCATCTGGCAATCATTTCTTTTTTAATGTACACACTTTTGTACTGATTTTTCAGGGTTAAAGCCCAAATATATTATTTCGCATGGGTGTAAATACCTTATATATGAAGTTTCATGCGGTGTAGACCAAAAACTCCAGGAGGAATTTGGAAGGCGAAATTTTTTAAACAAAAATATATACGTATACATAAATATGTATGGAAAGAGGTTTGTGTTTACTATAAACGTTTACGCAAATATTACGCAAGTATAAGACATAGAATAGCTGCATGAATATAATTTCGCGTAATATTTAACTAAAGATGATCATACTATGAGAAAACCATAAAAACTAATAGGGAATTAATTAAAATGAATGTTTAAAAGAATATGCAAATTAGCTAGATCTTTTGCTAGTGAATGTCATTCCACGACTAATATATAACAAATTTGTATTTTCTTTACGCATAAATATAACAAATAAAATTGTTGTTTTTTTTAGGAGTATAGATAATAGCCTGAATTAAAGTTTTAAAGTACCATTGTTCGTTTCTGCTCTAAACAGACATGTTTATTTCAAATGGCTCTTTGTCATAGCAAAAAACTTACTGTTGATATGTTGGATCTTTCTCCTCGTACCCAAATAAAACTTATCAAATGCACTTGTGATATTGGCATTTTTATGGTAATAATTTTGGCTAAGATCGCCTGTGCCTTTTACCATCGAATGTTTTTCGATTATTCATACTTATCGAAGATATTCTGATACAGAACACATCGAAAAACACTCCAGAGTATATACAGTACATTTATTTGCAATTTCAATAAAATTGGTCTAGCGGTTTAGGAGTCCATAGAGAAATAACTCACTCGCATATACAATTTATATATATATATATATATATATATATATATATATATATATATATATATATATATATATATAGTCGAGATAATATGTAGTAATAAAATGTGATAGTTAAATCTAGACATAAAAAAATAGATTCATGGTTTCCAAACTTTATACTCGAATAATCTGCCACAACTTGTGGATAGAATACTTGATAAAATTCTATTTACAAAGTTAATTATCGGAGATTGAAAATCTAAAAGTACAATTATTAATTAGTTAGGAGTTGTACTCACTTATGGCTGACGGAACGAAAGCAAGATACTCCCGTAGATTAAACAAAGGTTTTCGTTCGAAATTCCGTGTAGGTTCTAACAAAAAGATTCGCGAGTTCGACAAGATATTCAAAGAAAAGTTCGGATATTTCACCAACCGAAACTTTCTGCAAATAACACAGTAAATGAGAACAATAGTCCGAAGAATCTAAATAATTCGAATAATGTATCCTCATCTAAAAAATTCAGAATTGTAAACTAATTATGAATGAGAGTTTACTCTGGTATTAGATATGATAAACGTATTTATTTGCTAATAGATCTGATACATCCAAAATTAATTACAATTTATTACTTTCTATGAAACAGGTGTTAAATTACTCAGAAAAATTATTTTTGTTTTATTGCAAAACTCAAGAAAATTGTTTAATCTTCGTGCAATATTCGTCTTTATATTTCCGAAAATATTTCGAAGTGCTTTCATCTTAAGTGTTGATTATCTTGGGAAATACTTGAATGGCATATTTGCTCTCATCAAAACTGCACGATGCGCCTACGTTGATCAAATGTTAATAATTTCCTTTGGAACGAATCTATTGGATTTTCCGGGAATAACATTCAAACTGAAAATGTAATGATTCCCAAATCACATACGAAAAAAGAAACTTTGTTTAAAAAATGTTTCGCTTATTTGATTGATTAGATGTGGATTTTTAAATGAATCCATCAGAGATTTTCTCGTTATAAAATTAACTTTAATTATATGAATGTTCTTAAATTAAATTCAATATATTTTCTACATGTAATATTACGTGTTATTTTGGATCGTAAGTAAATATTATACCATAAACAAGTGAACCATGCCTGGCCCCCGTGAGTGCACAGCGAACAAGGCATAAAAAGTAACTAAGTTCAGCATTTGCCCCCTCCCTCACCCATTTAGCCCAAAATATACCCAGGGGACGTCACATCTTGGTGACAATGAACAAACGATGCAGTTTATGCCTTAACATATGTAAATTTGATTTCTGCACCATGCAAAAAAAGAAATGACGAAGTCCATCATTTGCCCCCCTCACTTAGCTCCAAAAGTCCTCAAGACCTTAATATATTTCAATTTGAGTTCAGCACCATGCAAAACTACTAAATAGACATACACAAAACATGTTGGACAAATATGGTAAAATAGTCCCAAAAGTGGAGTGTTTTTATTAGCCCTAAAGAACCCCTGTGGTACATCCAAGAGTTATAGGAAAGTATAGACAAATAAAATTATATTTGTTTCAACTTTACAGAAAGTGTTATAATAATTCAAGGCGTCAATTTTTTTTAATCATCACAAAAGTGTCAATTTTACTTATTTTAACACGAAAGGCATACCTAGGGGGACAACCTGAGTTTTCCCGGAAAATCCATTCTGATACCGTTTTTATTCATATCATGTTTAATATTTGCGCAAAATTTTAAAAAAATCCCAAGCGTAGTTGTTGAGAAAAGTGCAGACAGACGAACGGACGAACGGACAAGTGTGAATTTACAGGTCCACCCACCTTTTGTAGAGGGACCAACAATAAGGAAATATAAAACCATAGACAATTTTCTATCCGTTTTGTAAGACATATAGCATAATGATTTTTAAAGACATATAACATAATGATTTTTAAAGACATATAACACAATTGTTGTGGTGGCACCCACTCATTTACATATGTGGATAATATTACACATAAATAACGAGACTCGGTTAGTCTGAGTGTGTATTAACCAGAAGCCACCGAAGGTCGAGCCGAGCGCAGATATGTTCTCCAGCCAAGACTCTCTTACCTGACAATCATTATGTAAATATCCTGTAAATATACTTTTCCTAATATACTTCTTATTGATCTACCTTTGTTTGTTGAGTCTTCATTTGTATTGCCTTATACGTTATTTGGTTCAACCCGCAAACATAACAATAATGATTTTTAAAGACATATAACATAATGATTTTTAAGATATATTATATAATGATTTTTAAAGAGATATAACATAATGATTTTTAAAGACATATAATATAATGATTTTTAAGACATATAACATAATGATTTTTAAGACATATAACATAATTATTTTATAATTTATTTTCAAATGTCATGATACGTCACAAAGTATTTTACAGAGAAAGAAATATTTTTAATAATGAATCACAATTTTCAATAACATTTGATGCTAAACGTTAATCAGATGTTGAATGGTGAAGATTATTATGAAACGATTGAAAAAGATAAATGGAATGAACATGGTCTGATTATTTATAAGGGCGTTTTATATCAAGTAGTGTTGATATTTAATTTATAGAAGAGCAATTTTTCTTCAAGGAAATTGTTCCCTTATAATGTATTCCACAAATGGGATATTCTTCGAAATGAGATAAAAACTTTTTTTTTAGTCGATTTTATTTCGGATAATTTGGGGGAATGGATGCGAATGTTTAATTTATTTGAGAATATTTAAAATGATGTTTTATTTGCCTAATGGATAGGTCTGTAGTCTATGGAATCGGTGACATGTTCAATCATGTATTAATACTTTTGAAGAATGTAGAGTGAACTAATTACCTCGCTGTGGGTAAAATAACTTTAATTTAGTAAAGCTTTTACACAAATCTATCGTTTCACACACACACACACACACACACACACACACACACACACACACACACACACACACATATATATATATATATATATATATATATATATATATATATATATGAAAATGGAAATAAAATAAAGCAATCTAACAACTAGTACACAATCGACTTCGGGATCTAGTGGGAGATGATTTTCACTGTGGGGAGAGATGATGTCAGTCTTTCTATTCCATGTTATTTCCAAGGAAAGCGCTTGAAAAAGTTCCAATTCAATGTCGTAAGACATTCACAACATGAACTCGCCTTGATACCATCATAGCGAATAACTTTTGTTTCTTCGTTCATGTCTCTAATATTATATTTCTATAAACAAAGTTTATTTCCAAGAACTTTAGCTCTGTGGAACGAATAATACAACAAAGTCATCTGCAAATCCAATGTAAAGAAATATTTGACACAAATCCGCATAAGTAATCAACATTTTTGTTAATCTTATTTATCATGTTCATATTCTCATAATAGTATTCATTATTCAACTTAAATCTTGTATGACCCACTCATTATTATAGAATGTATATGTCGTTTATTCATTAGTAAAATATAAGACACGCGACAAAGCACACATAAGTTGTATTGAGAGATAAGAAACTGTGAAATCGGTTAATGATATTTTATTAATAGATCTGTAAACTCACATAATAAGCTTAACATTGAATGTGTCAGGAAGTTTTAAAATGAAGAATGTAAATCTTTGTGACAGTAAATGAACATGCGTTTATTTGTATTGTAAAAAAACATTGCATACATATTTCAGGTGTTATTGAAACAAAAACAAGAAAATACACATTGTAATATAATACTTCAAGAAAAACTGGCATTTCCTTTGACAATGGACAATTGGCATTGGTTAACAATATACACATTTATATAAAAAGATACTGGTATAATTTATTCACGAAAACAACAAATGACTATAGAATCTTTTTAGATAGTGACAAAATATGTCACATATTCCCTGCATGTTTATAAGTTCATCTCCTGCATTAGCGTCATTATGTCCTTCTAAAATAGTCATCACTTCTTCTAATCGATATAAAGTTGTTTAAAAAATAATTAATGAATATTAAAAAAAAAACATAGTTATTTGCTCAACTACACCTCCTAGTACTATGTGTATGTACTCTGCAATGATATATTATGTGTATGTAGTTTCCAATAATAATTAGTATAAACTATACATTTACCTGTGCCCAGTAGAGGCAAGTTTGCTAATTTATAAGGCAGTTAATATATTTAGTGCTTTTTAACCAATTATGCAGGGAAACTAGATACATATTTAAAATCAAATGTATATATCACCAGTTTATGGGACAGAAAATGTGTGTGGCTATGAATATTTTAAATATTTAGCCAGACTCCTTTAAAATATTAAATATTTTTCACAGTATTAACAAATCTGTCTAACATTAACAGCATCAGTATATAGAATGCACATTTTTTTCGAAATCAGTTTTTTGTTTGTTTTTGTTTTTGTTTGTTTTTTTTTTGCAGTATAAAATCAGTTCGATATTTCAAGATATTTATCATGTTCAAAAATATATGTGGCATTTTATTTTTTGTATCATATACTCGTCAGCGTTCCTAAATCAATAAGTAAACTTCAAAGAAAATTCATGCTGCATTTCGCATTCGATTATATATTTTTTTCATTATATATGGTATACTTTTCTCTATAAAAATATTAAAATGAACGCACAATAAAAACATCTTAGTTTTGGGTATATTTTTATCTAACGCTATTTGATCTGTCTGTGTCTGTCTCCTTCCCTCTCCTTCCCATCAACATATATTCGACCTTTCTCTCTCTATCTCTCTCTCTCTCGGGATATATATATATATATATATATATATATATATATATATATATATATATATATATATATATATATAATTATTTACTATACTAATTAAATACCTACAGACATTAGTGTTTCATCCTTTCGAGAATTATCAGTGCAAGGCGTCACGATTAACGCCGGTCGACCGATTCGAACCCGGCAACAAAATCATTTCTGACTCCGTTAGCAAGGATTAAATCCATTCGGCCACCGTTAACCGTGAGAAATATTGTTGAAATTTAAACATTTATTTTTAAATGTGTTTAATGTCTGTCAGATTTATCTCATCATTATATGATGATCTATGCATGCGAGCTAAATTGACCGACTTTTCATTTCAACTGAAAGTGCTCAACAATAAGAAACGAGTTTCTTTAAGGGGCTGACATAATCATTAACTATAATAATCAAATACCGACAGACACTAGTGTTTCATCATTTCGAGAATCATCAGTGAAGAGTGTCACAATAACACCGGTCAACCGATTCGAACCCGGAAGCAAAGCCATTTGCATCCCCCACTAAGCCACGAAGTCTATTTTGTACTCTGTCAAGGTAGGATAGGCTGTTTTTAGCAGCTCCTGCCCAGATATGGCAACAGTATTCCATCCTTGGACGTCCAATTTCTAAAGTTATTTGTTAGTGTTAAATTAGTAACTATTTCTTGTTAAATTTTCGCGTCATTTGCTGCATAAAAATGCGTTAGATAAAGAATAATGGGATGTGTCCAACACTTATTTTCCCCGCTGTGTGTATATATATATATATATATATATATATATATATATATATATATATATATATATATATATATATATATATATATGCATTGATTTATATAATAAATCTGATAGTCTATCTCTACTGACAAAATATTGTCCAATTCTGTAGATTGTTTTCCACTTCATGTACTTAGCAAATATTCTTTTTTAAATGTATTTCTTTGATAATAGAAGTATTTTCATGAAATCCGGCATTTGACAGTTTCCAGCAAACAGTTTTGCAGAATATAGGTGTTTAGGTTATGAAATAATAACTCTTCCAGTAATTTTTTTAGCTATATTTTGTGATCCTTTCTAAAAGTCTATATAAGAGTCCGTGTTACTATCTTACAACACTATATATATGCTCCCCGTACCAGTAAGTTTAGACATAGTAATCTGTCAGGTTCGAAAAATACTATCTGTTGGGATTCTTCGATAGCACAACCTTAAGTGAACTAATTCCACCTCACAAATGAGAAGGTAATACCTAGGAAAATAGCCTTCTTAACCTTAACTGAAACATGTCCTATTCAAAGACAAGTGTGGAACAACTGAGTGTGTCAGAACACAGTGCAGTATATATCAGGTTTTTACTATTATGCATGTAGACATAAGTAGTATAATTAGACATCTAGACAGGATTTATTCCAGATTACTTAAATGTATTAAAATTATGAATTATGATCTAAGAACTAACATGTAGAGTATATGATAATCTTTAGTTCAAATGGGGGTTTGGAGGTTGATTTAGTAGTTGCGACAGGTTGTAATATCCTGAAACAACACTAATTAAATTTCTACTCACCCATGGCTGAGGAAATGAGAACAATCTACCCCTGATTAATTGAATAATGAATTCAGTTTAAGTTTGCCGAGGTTACTTTTTCTTAGAATAATACTCTTTAGTTCAACAATAAGATTCTAAAGTTGAAAAAAGGCGTCTGAATAATGTTGAAGATTTCATTGGTTAAATTCTTGTGAATCGTAGTCTGCAGTCCAAATCATTCAAATAATACAAATCATTATCTTGTTGCAAAGGGCCGAGAAATGTGAAGGTGCGAATAAACCATAAAACAAGGCAAGGTAGCTGCAAAGGCAAGGGATTAGGGTAATAGCAAAGATGAATGATAGACACTGATATTACATATCATATTTTATTTACCGAGAATGTAAATGGTAAATTTTAGTTAATGGAAAACGTATATTCAAGATCAGTTTGGGTGAGATTTGCCAATCACTAGAAATCTACTAACACCCGAAAGTATCCTATACCTCTATAAGGCCACCATTCGCCCATGTATGGAGTATTGCTGCCACATCTGGGCTGGTGCATCTGCTACTAGTCTCTCGCTCCTTGACAAGGTTCAAAAGAGAGTCGCAAACCTGATAGGCCCTGAACTGGCATCTAAGCTTCAGCCTCTGTCCCATCGACGAAATGTTGCATCCCTCTGCCTTTTCTACAAGTATTTTAGTGGTGAATGCTCTGACGAACTGCAATCAATTGTGCCCCCACGACGTGTGCACCCTCGACAAACCCACAGGCTACTAAATCCCACCCCCACACTGTAGAGATCCCTAGATGTAAAAGATCTTTTTACTCCAATAGTTTCTTCCCCAGAACCGCTAGACTCTGGAATTCCATCCCAGGTCCCTGCTTCCCCAACAGTACTGACGTGCAGAAGTTCAAGTGTAATGTGAACCGACACCTTGCTGCCCAAATCCCTACATAGTACCCCAGTAGTTGTTGCCCCTGATAGTAGCCCCCTACACCAAAGTGGCAATTTGCCTTGTTTGGGGTGAAAATGTAATAAAAAAAAAAAAAAAAAAAAAAAAAACAGGTAGGTGGATGTCAGTTGGCTCTGAGAACTGGTTGTTGGACGTCAGTAAGCTCTGGGAACTGATAGCAGGACGTCAGTGGGCTCTTGAACTAGTAGCTGAATGTTAGTATCTACCGGAACAGGTAGCTGATCGTCAATGGGCACTGGGAACTAATAGCTAGACGTTAATGAGCACCTGAACAGGGAGCTGGACGTCAGTGGGCTCTGGGAACAGGTAGCTGAATGTCAGTGGGCACTAAAAACAGGTAGCTGGACGTCAATAGGCATTGGAATAGGTAGCTGAATGTCAGTGGGCTCTGGGAACTGGTAGCTTGACGTTAGTGAGCACTACGACAGATAGTCAGATGTCAGTGAGCTCTGGAAACTGCCGGAAGCCATAGGAAACTGGTGGCTACAGAAGATGCTAGAGACTGCAGAAGGTGATGACAACTGCAGCAAGTGCTGGAAGCTTCAAGAGGGAGCTTGAGTTGATTGACTGAACCGGAGTTTACTGGTTGAAGACGGTAGTCTCAGAAGGTAGGCAATAGTAGAGAATGAAGTTTGCATACAAATAGTTTGTGGTAGTTAACCTTGAAACGGACTGTTTGAATCGCAGTAATAGTTTGTGGTAGTTAGTCCTGAAAAGGGATATTTGAACTACTGCTACTACTGGGACACCTTGGTAGCTGGGCTTAGACTACTAGACTGGGAATGCAATTCAGGAGACTTCTTATTCCCTAGTTGTGTTAGGACTTTTTTTTTTTTTGCTGAGAAAATGCTGTCTTTACGAAAGTGTTCTGCATTACAGAAACGGTGCTGATAAGCATTGATTAATATTAATTCCTAACACAATTTCTTACAATCAATCGATATATATTGTGATATATTGTGATATATTGTGATTATATGAAATGCGGCTTCAAATTCAAAGTCTATTGTTTTTATTTAGTTGTTAAATATTGAGTAGTATGTATGTGTTTCCTCACTAAAAAGAAAATAGAGGTCATGATGTACACATGCACGGCGCAACTTTAAGAATTTTCGATTACGTATCTGTTTCTGCTAACAAACCATTGTTTGTTTTTTCTAAGTTTTGTATTATTTTACATGAGGATTAATAATTTGTTTATTTGGATTATCTGCAATTCTCATCTTGAATGATTTACCTTTGAGTATTATTCTTTATTACTTTTACCATAGTAAGATAGTTTAATTAATATTCACAGCAGTTGTACATTTTCTTTGAAAGCTCTTGCTAATAATCGAATTCTCGTTGCTTATCTTATAATGTAATTTTTATTTTCCTCTCCAGCAAGACAGCAACTTTTTTCCAGGACCAATAACATTATTTGCAATTAAAACATTGTTTTCATATGTAACTCTTATACGTTGACAAACTTATATTTTTTTATGTTAAGCTTACACTCTCTTATGGAGTGATTGATACATTTTACAATCAAAACAATTTACGATTCAAAATAATTGGCAATTAAAAAGAAATTCTTGAGATCGTATCTAACAGGGAACTGTATAGAGTTGAACAGAAAGATGTATTTCAGATTATATGTAAACTTGCGCAGGTTATTACAGTTCATCATCATCATCATCATGCAATCTATCAGTCTTGACGATGACTTTATCCCTCTGTGTGGGCATAGTCTCACTCTATCACCACAGGACTTTCTACCTTGGCTCCAAAATTGCTTGCGCAGTTTAGTGCAGTATCTGCTGCTCATCAGATAGATACCCTCTGAATCTCCATATCCACGATGACTGGCAGCAGAGGAGGCCGCAGCTTTTGGCCGAAACTAATCTCAGCGAGGTAAACAGTCGCCCTATCATGCCCACTACTATGCCTTTTCTTACAGTACAGCTAGAGAAGTAGGAATAAAAGAAGTAAATCCAAAGTCTAGCAGTCTAAGGAAAGAAACTATTATTGAAATTTTTTCATGTCTCTCCTTGTTAGTTGTTGCCTTGTCCCTTTAAAGCTGTGAATTGGCTAGCAGGAATACCATCCCTTACTCCTTTAGGGGTTATTTGAGGCAGACTATAAAATACCTCACACAGCCAGCCTCTTTTCCAACCACAGATAGACAGCATCTGAACTTCAGTCACAAAGCCCTTGATGGCAGTCACATAACCTCCTTCTTTGCCATTATCATATTGAACTCACTACTTCTTCTACACATATTGGACATTTAATATTCTTGATATTCATAAATGACCTCCCTGATAAATCTCTGAGATGGCTATATTTGCTGACGACATCACGTTTTATAACAAGCATGAAGGGAAAACAAATGAACACATTTCCAAGGCAATGATGGAAACCCCAGACCGACAGACTGTAGTAAAATGGGGTCAAAGATGCATAGTAACGTTCAATGTTGCCAAGACTAAGCTCATTTCTTTTAATAATTACAAGAAATCTTCTCAACCACTAATAACTATGGCTAAATATACATTACCTGAAAGTACTTCATTCAGACTCTTCGGCTAAACATTAAAAGAGATCATGAGTTAAATCAGATACATCGAGAGCCTGGCCAAGACTGCTGCAAACAAGGTTGGCTCTCTCTACCATGCTAGAAACTTATTTATGCCTGAAAGTATCATGTATCTCTATATGGCCACCATTCGCCCATGTATAGAATAGTGTTGTCACATGTGGGCTGGTGCATCTGCTACCAGTTTCTCACTTCTAGACAGAGTCCAAAAGAGAGTCGCTAACCTAATAGGTTCTGAACTGTCATCTAAGCTTCAACCTCTGTCCTACCAGTGAAATGTTGCATCACTCTGCCTATTCTTTAAGTATTTTAATGGCGAATGATCTGACGAACTACAAGCCCTTGTACTCCCGTTGACGTAAATATTCCCGACAAACCTGACAAGCAATAAACTCCTATCCCTATACAGTAGAGATCCCTAGATGTAAGAAAGCCTTCTACTTTGAAAAGAAAAAAATGGCTGAACCCTATACTGATATTTTTCGTCAGCAAGAGACTGAAGGAATTATCGAAAGAATTGAAGTTGCCCCACAGGATTTTCACAAATATATATAGATACCCCATAGACCAGTTTTCAAATTTGATCAACAGGTAATTACCAAAATAAGACCTGTTTTTAATTGTACTTTTTAGGCTGGAGATGGTTATTCTCTTAATGAGGGACAAACCCCCTCGGAGCTGATGGACCCGTAGATCTTCCCAGGTCATCTGTCTAGGAGAAGGAAAACTCTGAAGCTAAACCTAGGGGAGCGAGGCCTCTTCAGTCCTAGCAGTCCTAGAGCTGGTGATTCAAACAAATCACCGGTTGGCAAACCTAAACTGCTTAAGGAGGAGATAGGCTCTGTCTATTGCCTGGCTTTCATACTCCTTCTTTGCCTATTGGCCAGGCGTAGAGGTACTATCACAGGGACTCGTCTGAATCACCCAGTGGTTGACCTTGTTTTCTGACTAGGGCAATGAACGCCACTTTTCACCACTCCCGCCACATCTCATCCCCCTAAACTGTCGGTGCAGTTGGACTGGGCTGGCTTTGCCTAATGGATTGAGGGTACCGGATTGACAGTTCCTGGCTGCTGTTTCCGACTGATAGTACAGGAGCCCTAACTCTTTGGTAGCGCTTAGAGCGGCTGCTCCATCAACAGTTGTATAATATCGGGATCTTTGTAGTGCCATGTTGTGCATGGAAAGGGACCCTGAACTCGTCCCCGGTGGGCTTTCCTGAGGCCACAATCCTGTGGCTGAGGACAGCTGATGGTCTACTTGTATTGCATGTCTGGTATTCTGCACAACTACTTGTCCAAAACCCCCTCACTCACTCACCCTAACTGAAACTTTTAAATAAAATGAAATGACAGCTCAAGCAAAAGTTACGTTTAAACCAGGACAAAACTCAAAGAAAACCAACCTGCCTCCTCCCTTGAGGCTTGCATTTACTAATATCCGCGGGCTTAGAACTAACTTTGATGATTTTCAGTCATTTCTCCTTGTAAACACCCCGGATATCTTAGCATTAAGTGAAACTATCCTTCACTCCTCCATTCCCTCTAACCACTTTAACATGCCTGGTTATCTCCCACTCTACCGTAAGGACTCAGACAAACATATGCATGGGCTTGGAGTCTATATTCATAACACCCTCCCTCTGACTAGAGAAATAAAACTAGAATCAGACGACCAGACCTTTATGTGCTTCAGACTAAATATGCAACACAATATTAGCTACTTGTATTTTCTCTACCGCTCTCCCTCAAACCTAGACTGTACCCTAATACACAAAATCTCAGACAGCATAGATATAGCACTCTCCCTCGATACTAGCGCACAAGTACATGTATTTGGTGACTTCAATGTCCACCACAGTAACTGGCTAGGATTCTCTAATCACACAGACGTAGCTGGTAGCACAACACATACCTTCTCTATATCCCATTCCCTATCTCAGTTGGTTACATTTCCGACACATTTCCCAGACCAGCAAGATCAACATGCATCACTTCTAGATCTCTTTCAGACAACGGTTCCCGATGATTGTACAACAAATACCCAGAGCTCACTCGGGAATGCTGATCATGCTGTGATAATGGAAGAAATCAGCCTAAATTCTCGCCCTAAAACCGAACACCCACTACTCAAAACAACGAGTTATTACAAAAAGGCTGATTAGGAAGCCATCGGGGAACTCATCAAAGATGCGCCATGCCAAAATATTTTTACTCTTCCAGCGGAACAGTGTGCAAATGAGACCACTGAATTGTTCAACACTGCAATTGAAGCACATGTTCCCGCACAGAAATTCTATAGCAAGCCCCACTCTCCCCAATGGTTTACTTCTGCTTGTGCAGCTGCCATTTGTCAAAGGCAGCATGTGTTCCGCAGATTCAACCGACATAAGTCCAGCTCAAATAAACAGAAGTATATAGAAGCTAGAAATAATTGTAAGAGAGTGATAGAGACAGCTAAGACAGATTACTCTGAAACCACCAGAAAACGCATCAAAGTACAGAAATTAGGAACCCGGGATTTTTGGAAAATCTACAACAGCGTAGTAAATAATGGACAGTCAACTATTCCTCCACTATCAAACAATCATGAGGTTGCTTGCACGGCAACTTACAAGGCTAATCTGCTTTCCAGTTGGTTTGCCTCAAACGAGCTTCTCTTGGACAATGTAAAAGCAAAAAGCCTATATACCAGGAATAGAATAAAAGACATTCATGATATGAAAAAGAATTTTACTAAAGAATTTGGAGTGGACATTCACTACAAATATGTCCCCTCTGCTTTCTCGTGGTGTCAGCCTGGAAAAATTTTAAAAGAAATTGGACTACTGGACTTATGGACCTACATAGGTGTAGAGAATAGGAACGACCATTAAGACGGGACACACAAAAGAGTGACACCGTCATCTGATTAGTAGTATATATAGAGCACACACGCACACACCGGGAGAAGAACGACGACTACGACGATAGTCGACTTGGAAACCTTACATGGCGCTACGAACAGGATTTATTTTTCAACATAATTTCTTTTGCACGATTTTTGGAGTATAATGGCGTCAGGACAACACGAGGACGGCCAATACATGCAGTTGATTCAACAACTAATAAATCTGCAAAGAGAAAACAATGAGCTTTGCGGAGGGAGTGCCTCGAGTCGGTCTAACACCAAGAAACCAGATCGGCCACGTATCGAACATGGATTCACCGACGCGGACTGGGCGCTTTTCATCGACTCATGGGCCCGATACAAACAAATGTGCGGCCTTACCGACCCCGTTGAAATCCGCAATGAACTAAGGACAGCCTGCTCAAATGAGGTAAATAGACTTTTATTTGACTTAGTTGGGCCTGGAACCCTCAATTCTGTCATAGAGGAACAACTCTTAAGGCATATACAGTTCATTGCAGTGAAAGGTCTACACCCGGAGGTGCATAGACATAAATTTCATAACATCAGACAACAGACGGGGGAGGGACCCGCACAGTTCTTGGCAAAGCTTCGATCCCAGGCACGGTTTTGCAATTTCACGGTTCTGTGCCCCAACGAGAACTGCCGGCAAGCCGTAAACTATTCAGAGGGCATGGTAGCTGGCCAACTCGTAGCTGGTCTGGCAAATGCGGAGTACCAGTGTAAATTGCTGGCCGAAGCAAATATTCTAACCACTGTGGAGCAGAAGCTTCACAGGCTGGTTAGTTTAGAAACTACAGAGACGTCTGCTCCTCAGTTGCAACGAGGCTCAGAGGGACACTCGACTTTTGGCCTACTAACAACCGAGAAAAAACCATCTCGGAAGGAGCAGCCGCTCAAAACCCCTCAGAATAGTCCTTGTGAAGGGTGTGGGAGGACCTCACACCCCAGTGGGTTAAAAGGGAGGAAGAACTGCCCGGCGAGGGGGCTAAAATGTTTTAATTAGGGCGTCACAGGCCACTTACAAAGAGTGTGCCGGAAACAGGAGAGGTCGATGGCGGAGTCAACAAACGATGCCACACGTCAATCGAATATTTTCGGCAGCAGAATGGAGGGGGCACCGGCATGTTACAATCAAAAAGGTAGAATAGCAGCAGTGCCACACCTTGCATGGAGCAGTGGTGAGTTCAGGAGAAGTCCCCCTGAGCCACCACCCTCATTAATGGTCGATGTGTCCCTGATACCAGAGTCCCAGGCTAAATTCGGGTGTGCTTTGGATAAGGGAGTAAGCCGTTGAAAACACCGCACCCAGGCAATTGCAGATACCGGTGCCCAGGCGTGTTCGAGTGGCCCAGAAATATTGAAAATATTAGGGTGCACCAGCAGGATCCTGATAGCTACCACCCACAGGATACGGGGAATCACAGACGAACCCCTAGATATCAAGGGGGTGGTCCTGATTCAGATTAAGCTCGGTCAGAAGGAAACGCGACAAGTGGTCTACGTTTCAGAAAACACGTCAGGATTCTACTTGTCAGAATCGGTCCTCAAAGACCTAGGAGTAATCAATCGCGACTTCCCGCATCGAGTATCAAAGGCCGATTTATCGGCTTCAGGAAGTGGGACAGCACCGTGTGGATGTCCGAAAAGAGAATCTGTCCCGGACAAGCCAGCGAGGATCCCGTTTACCCCCACTGAAGATAATAGGGAACGGTTAGAGAAGTGGTTACGTGAACACTTTAAGTCCAGCGCATTCAACACCTGCCCCCATCAACCGTTACAAGTCATGGTAGGGAGGCCGCTGGATATAACTTTTCCCCCGGGGGCGAAACCATCGGCCATACACACACCCATTCCAGTCCCTCATCACTGGAAGAACAGGGTAAAGGATGATTTGGATCGAGATGTTGCGTTGGGTATTATCGAACCGGTACCTGCAGGCACACCTACGATCTGGTGTTCGAGGATGGTAGTCGCTCCAAAGAAAGACGGGTCGCCAAGAAGGAAGGTAGACCTACAAAAATTGAATGCAGAAACGATGAGAGAGACTCATCACACACCGTCCCCTTTTAATCAGGTGTCCGTGGTGCCTGCCCAAACCAAAAAGACTGTCTTAGACGCATGGAATGGGTACCATAGTCTGCCACTCTCCCCAAAAGCCCGGGACGAGACCACGTTCATAACGGAATGGGGTCGTTATCGGTATCTCAGGGCTCCCCAGGGTTTTCACACATCCAGGGACGGGTACACGCGCCGGTTCGATGACATGCCTCGAAAGACCCGGTGCATAGACGACACACTCCTATGGGACAGGTCCTTAGAATTGGCTTTCTGGCATACTGTGGACTATATTTGCCATTGTGGTAAAAGTGGGATAGTCTTTAACCCTGACAAATTTCAATTTGCTGACGATGAAGTTGAATTTGCCGGCTTTGTGATAACCTCGGACGGCGTGAAGCCAACTAAAAAAATGACGGAGGCTATTCTCAATTTCCCGACCCCAACGAGCATTACTGGTATCAGTTCCTGGTTTGGTTTAGTTAACCAGGTGTCGTATACATTTGCACAGGCCGATATAATGGCCCCTTTTCGAGAGTTGCTGCGGACAAAGAACCGTAAATTTTACTGGGATGACACATTGAATAGACTTTTCGAAGAGTCGAAGAGGAATATCGTTCAGAAAATCGAAGAAGGGGTGAAAACCTTCGATATGAACAGAGCGACCTGCCTTTCAACCGACTTCAGTAAGGTTGGCATTGGGTATTTTCTGTTCCAGAAGCATTGCCAATGCCCAATGGAATTAGGTCCCAACTGTGGTAAGGACCACTGGAAGATGATTTTGGCCGGGTCTCGCTTCACGAAAGATGCAGAATCTCGTTATTCCCCTATAGAGGGGGAGGCTCTAGCGCTGATTTATGGCTTGGAGTCTTGTAGGATGTTCATCCTGGGATCCCCAGACCTATTGGTCACCGTGGACCACCAGCCCCTAGTGAAAATTTTCTCGGATCAGATCCTGGAGAATATAAAAAATCCCCGCCTGTTCTCATTCAAGGAGCGGTCGTTGATATACAGGTTCCAGATTAAGCATGTTCCCGGGAAACTCAACACAGCACCGGACTGCACATTCCGATACCCGGCGCCGTCAAGACACAGCAGACTAAAGGGCACTGACACTTCCCAGCAAATCGAGGGGAGTATACAAGCATCCATCATAGCTGCATACGCACATGACCCCAAGTTCCGAGCGATCACCTGGGATAGGATAGTCGCAGCTGCAGCCACCGATGAGGAGTGCCGAACGTTGGCGTCATACATTCAAGACGGGTTCCCAAGGTCACGCCACGAACTACCACCAGAAATCCGGCAATTCTGGCCGATGGCAGACCAACTATATTGTCTGGAAGGGGTACCCATAAAAGGGGACAAAATTTTGATACCAAAACGGCTTAGAGCCAAGGTGTTAGAGGCATTACACTCTGCCCATCAAGGGGCGAATGGTATGTTGGCTAACGCCAGACAACGGTTATTTTGGCCTGGTTTAGTCGCCAGCATCCGACAAACAAGG
The DNA here is from genome assembly GCF_053919585.1 of Euprymna scolopes. NCBI lineage: Eukaryota > Metazoa > Mollusca > Cephalopoda > Sepiida > Sepiolidae > Euprymna > Euprymna scolopes. Next base: position 10,659,148 of record NC_136484.1, on the reverse strand, counting down.
GCGCAATGTCGGAGTTGCAATTCGATCGCCCCATCCCAGCCTAGGGAACCACTAATGCCACCCATAAACCCGGAATTCCCATTTCAAAAGACAGTCACTGACTTGCTAGATATGCACGGGAAAAGTTACATGGTATACGCGGACCGATATACCAGTTGGATTGAGGTCGCACCACTACCATCAGGAAGGGCAGCAGCGGTGTGTAAAGCCCTGAGGGTTTGGTTTTGCATGTATGGTGCGCCGGAGGAAATATCATCCGATGGAGGGCCACCATTCGATTCACTAGAATACAAATCGTTCCTAGAAGACTGGGGCGTAAAAAGGCGCATATCATCTGCACATTACCCCCAGAGTAATGGCCGAGCTGAACTGGCCGTAAAAACGGCCAACAGAATGCTGATGGACTGCGTTGATGGCTACGGACACCTACATCATGATCGGGCAGCACGGGCGATGATGACTCATAGGAATACGCCCAGTCAGGACCTTGGATTGTCGCCTGCGGAAATGCTATATGGTCGAACAGTAAGGGGCCATCTCCCCGCACTTCGCAAAAAATACTGCATCCACAAGCGTTGGACGGAGACCAGAGATTTGAGAGAGAGGGCGATGGCAAAAAGGCACATACTTAACAAAGAACAGTACGACATACACAGCCGCCCCCTCCAACAGCTCCGAGTCGGCGAGTCTGTGCAGGTGCAGAATCAGGAGGGACCAAATCCACAACGATGGGCGAAAACTGGGAGAGTCGTCGAGACAATGGGTAACAGGAAGTACAGGATACGGTTGGATGGTAGCGGCAGGATCACATTACGCAATCGCCGTTTCCTCAGGAAAATCAAACCGGTCATGGATACGCCGGAGTATCCACCCACTCAACAACCCCATCAACCACCTCCCCAAACACCAAGAAGGGAGGACAGCAAACCACCGTGCAACATGCATGAGATGATGGAGATGGAAGAAGCTGATTGTGACACATCAGAAACAGATATGGAGGTGGACCAAGATCCGATCAACCACAAGCCAATGCAGACGAGTCCAGTCCCACGACGCAGCATGAGGGTAACACGAGCACCAACGCCACTTTCCCCTCAAATACAAGGACCAACTCACTACTACACGGAATTCTCCAGTCACATGACCACAAAACGACGGTAGTGTGGTCACATGGTGGGGGGAGGGCATGTAGAGAATAGGAACGACCATTAAGACGGGACACACAAAAGAGTGACACCGTCGTCTGATTAGTAGTATATATAGAGCATGCACGCACGCACGCACCGGGAGAAGAACGACGACTACGACGATAGTCGACTTGGAAACCTTACAATAGGTAGTTTAGGAACCAGAGAATTGGCCTACAAGTACCTTGAGCTGCCTGAGTCCTGAACACCACCAACATGTGGAAAATGTTTACCATAAAACAATAGATGGAACTATTTGTAAACCACTAATTTCCTTTGATAGGTTCTTGAGTTTTGCCAAGTTATGCTGTACTACTGCCTTCGTATTCAAATTTGTGAATAAATGTAAACGAGTGAAGAAACAATCTAATCCAAAACAGACTGCTAAAATGTACTTGATTAAAATGATGCAATCGCAAGCCTTTGATGTTGAGATTGCTTATCTGAAGGACCCTCTTGATAAGAAGATTCTCTCACTGGTTAAGAATCTTAACATCTTACTCGACTCCAACGGGATCTTAAGAGTGGATGGCAGAATCGCCAATTCAAGATATGACTATAATCTGGTCTTACCAATTTTGATTGTCAAGCAACATCCACTAACGAACTTAATAATTTTGGATAGCCATCATCGGTGCAGAAATTTGGGCATAGGCAGGACAATAACAAAATGAAGGTTGTGTGGATATTGGCTTCCCCAAGCAAGGGAGTCGGTGAAGTTTGTAATCTCGAGCTGCTATACCTGTAAAAACTTCAACAGCTTGGCTTTTAAATACCTGAAGTAAACAAATCTACTGAAACACAGAGTTAGACTAATAAATCCCTTTCAAGATACCGGTATTGGTTACACAGGTCACATCTGGGTACAAAGAGAAGGAAAGTCTACAAAAATGTATCTGTTGATTTTCACATGTATGAATGTGAGACTTATTCACATTGAGCTTGTGCCGGATATGAGCACTCAAGCTTTCATTCTCGCAATAATTCGTTTTTCTAATATTTATGGAGTACCCACTCATATATACAGTGATAATGCACGTTCCTTTAATGCAGCTTTAGGTGGCGATGTAATTAAACATCAACAACAATGAATTCAATAATGCATTTACCAGCTCTGCTATCATGCACATAAAAATACCTCTTTACTCCGCTTGGATTGGTAGTATTTGGAAGAGAATGATCATGGTAATAAAATCATGCTTGTTTAAAACATTAGGTAGATTCCAAATCGGTTATTTTAAACTTTTAACCCTTCTATCAGACGTCCAAAGGGCAGTGAACTCCAGACCTCTGACCTACAGATGTTCTACTGATGTTGAATTACTCCCTTTAACACCCAACTGTTATATTCATCTCAACATAAACTCTGAACTTTCCTTTCAAGCTGACAACCCTAGTTTAGTTGAAACAGAACCAGTCACAAGATCTCTCCTTGTAAGTACCTTGGAAAACAGAGAAGAATTAACTTCTAAATTCAAAGACCTGTGGCATGAGGAATATTTGCTAAGTCTAAAGGGAAGTTGCAAGGATTTGCATGAATTTGAGTTCTACAATAAAATCAATGTAAATGATGCGATTCTTATAAAGAATCCTGCCAAGCCTAGACCTTTCTGGAAACTGGGTAGAGTTATTGAACTGTTTAGTGGGAGCGATGGCAAAGTTCGTTCTGCTCGAATAAAAAGAGGCGATGCTGCAGTGGAAACACATAGCCTCAAACATTTGTTTCCATTGGAGTTGTCTTTAACTCATAACTATTTTACTAACACTCCAGCTGAAGAGGAATCCGATGAAGGCGCACCATCTTCTTTTGAAGTTTGTAAGAATCTTAACATAGGACCAGCAGATACTTCAGAAGAATTTGCTACTTACAAATCTAAGAGAATCAAGAAACTAATCTGGAATATCTGTAATATTAAAAAAAAAAGAATCTGTATTAAAAACTGTGTATAAATTCGTGTAATCAGGCCATATTAATGCCTGAGACATAAATAATAAAAAAATGTTTTTATTAAAAACTATATATACATCCTTGTAATCGGGCCATAATAATGCCCAATTTTTTTTTAAGCAAGCTATTAGCTCTTGTTAAGCATTCATGTTTAAATATTAAGTCCTAAAGGGACATGTAACGAATTCATTCGTCACATTTTTGTTGTTGTTGGGAGAATATAAAAAAAACTAGAGTTACCTCCTTTTTCGTCTTCTCATTTCCTTTCCTTACACTTTAAATAAGGCCCTGTCTCATTGGCCAAAGGTGCCGCTCATCGACCAATCACGGCAACCTATTCATTAAGCGGGACTAGAGATTCCCTTTAAAGTCCCTTCGAACCTCTGTGGAGGAATGACTTATTATTTAATCTCTCTTCTTTCTGAATTTGAATGGGGCCGTCAAACTGAAGACGTTAAAATAAGAACTTTTTGGACTTCTTAAAAAGCAGCAAACACAATTGTTTTGCAACCTGCTTATTCTATATTTGTATTTATTTGAAGTTAAATACACATTTATTGTTCTCCGACTTGTATATTCGTGTTTCTTTTTCATCTGAGTCCTAAGTGTCAGGTCGAAACACAACATAGGCACTTTGCAGCAGCCTTAGCAATGTCATTAAAATATTTTTTAAAATTCATGTTACCTGTGGATAAAAAGCCAGAAGTTAGGGAATTACTTTGTTGATTACCATCTCTAATGCAGATAGACTCAATTCATTATTTTTATAAACATTAAGGATGCTCGGCTATGAACTAACTATGTTTAAGTCTTTTCTTATCATACTAAGTCAAGTATCTTGTACTTGATAATCAGTTCCACTAAAAGAAAGATCACAGTAGAATCGACCGGCTTTATTGTATCGGGTGAGGTATGCCGTAGTTCAGTCATACAAGGTGAATCCTCTCAGGTTTCTCGTTTTGAGAAGGGATTGATTTATTGCTGATCGCCTGAGCCCCCTCAACGGGAAATTCTGACAAGTATGTTTAAACTATTTTTGTGTAGCCCTTGTGACGAGCTGGCGGTTCTATCCCTTTAACTTTTGACTTTGTGCTACATCTTCTTGTGGTGAGGAGGAAATAAATAATGAGCGAAACATTAAAATATATTTCCACCAATCGGAATATAAGCTTTAGCCTTAAAACATTAGTTTATTAAAAGGTGGTCTATTTTTTCAGAGGAGACAAATATTCACACTTCACCGGTTACAATTCACATAGCAGCAGCAGCGGACACAAAGCTTTACAGCACGTAAACAAATAATAATGCATCAACTTTTGATTTTGTTGTCATTTTTATCAATTTATTCTTTGGCTGAAGGTTAGTTAATTGAATATATGAACATTTAATCCGCATTTTCGAAGCTATTTTTGTATAATCTTTTGTATAATTCAAGTTGATATTTACTTTCTGTTTTTGTTGTAAAGACGAAATCCCACACATGATTGTTCATTCATATGTATACGAAAACGAAACTAATCGATTTCATTGTGATAATAAAAAAAAAATCGTTTTAATGAAAAATAGACAACCACTAACCAGTAAAATAAATCGTATATAATTTTGATATTACGTTTTTTTTTTGTTTCTTAATATTGTATCCTCATAAAAAATTTAAAAAAAATCATTTTTATTTTCTATTAAGAAATAATAAGGCGGACGTTGGGAACCTCTATATTTTTTCATTTTAAATATTCTAAATACATTTACTTTTAAATTCGTGGAATTTCTTCAAAGAAAGCCGATTAAAAATATATTTTTCAATTAAACCTTGTATTAATGTATTATTTAACATGGGGAGGGTGGGGGTTAACAACGCTGAGTTATTTTAGAGTAAAAAAAAAAGGCCAACTTCTGACGTGCGGGTGAACCTTAAGTTCGTGTTTAATTTACTACAAGTTTATAATAGAAAACTGAACAAGCCGTGAAAAGTCATAAAAAATGATTTTGGGTTTGTATTACTGTACACATAGATTCGAAAAAAATGTCAAAAAACAAATATATAACAAATAAATGTTATCAAAGGTAAGATAGGTTACTTTTCTTCCAAACTGGATATATTTTTCGTGTTTTTATTCAATGTAACATGTTTACTTAGCTCGAAAAACATACAGTGTTTACCGTCACCGATGTATTGGAAAATTCAAAATGGCGCCCGACTTTTCTTTAACACGGTAAGTTTGGGAAAAGGTGTTATAAATAATAAACTAGACAAAATACTATTAAAAACTCACCGAATATATGTCAACCTATGTCATGGTAACATATATTGAGCGAGTTTCTAACAGTATTTTGTCTAGTTTTATATTTATAGCACCTTTTCTCAACCTTGCTGTGTTAAAGAGAGAGTCGGGTGCCATTTTGAATTTTCCAATACATCCGTAAACACTGCATGTTTCTCGAGCTGATTAAACATGTTACATTAAATAAAAACACAAAAACTATATCCAGTTTGGTAGAAAAGTAACTTATCTTGCCTTTTGATAACATTTATTTGTTATATATTTGTTTTTTTTTGACAACTTTTTCGAATCTATGTGTACAGTAATACAAACCCAAAACGTTATCGAAATGAAACCAATTTATTATCTGTTTAAATTCTTTTTGATGCTCCTCGGGCGTTGAGTTCAATGGCGACCAGCAGAAAAAAATAATGGTCGCTCCCTTAGTCACCCCCCCTCCTAGCCAAGGCTGACGCACGCGCACGTAACAATTTTTATTTACTGATGTTGTGATGTTGCCGTAGTAACTAAACGATTATTTGTCACTTTTACAAACATTTATTTATTTAGGTATTTTTTTAGATTAGGTCCACTTCCACAATTTTGTTTTAAATGACGACTTTTTAAAGTTTTTAAGTATGCTGAATACGAAAATCGCATTGAAATATTGCAGAAATAATTAGTTATCGAGATATAAAAAGTTGTATTATGCATTGTATTCTTTAGCGGCCATGTTTTTTACGCGCGTGCAGTGTCAATCATAGATGAGTAGATTTGTTTATGGCGCGCACGCGCGTAAAAAGATGGCCGCCAAAGAATACAATGCATGATGCAACTTTTTATATCTCGATAACTAATTATTTCTACAACATTTCAATGCCATTTTCGTAATCAGCATATTCGAAAACTTTTAAAGTCGTCATTTAAAACAAAATTGTGGAGGTGGACCTAATCTAAAAAAAATTAGGTATTTTGAAAAAAAGTTTTACTCTTTATGAATATTAAAAGAAAAAAGTTACTAAACATTTATTAATAATTTCTCACTTTTACAAACATTTGTTTTTAAATTTCTTCTTAAATGACGACTTTTATCGACTTGTTTTTAATAGTATTTGCGGATGGGTATGCTGACAACAAATATCAGTTAAATTTTGCACATATCATTCCATCTCCCCCCCCCCAATGGTGTTTATTCCGAAATCCGTTTTTAACATGGGGAGGTTGAAGGTGTTTATTCTGAAAGACGTTCTTAACATTTGTGGAGGTGGACTTAATGTAAAAAAGACAAAAAAATAACTAAACCATTTGCTAATAATTTCTCACAGTACTTCTTGGGCGTTGAGTAATGGTGTTTATTCCGAAATCAGCAGAAAAATTTAATGGTCGCTCCCTTAGTCCCCCCCCCCCCGAACATAATATTTTTTATTTACTGCATTTTTAATTTACATGCGCAGATGAACAACATATTGTTGAATGGTGCGAAAACAAAGCGTTTTTGTTATAAACTTCGGGTTTGTTTTACTATACACATAGATTCGAAAAAGAGATTAAGCAAAACTATAACAAATAAATGTTACCAAAGTCAAGAAATTTAAAAACAAATGTTTGTAAAAGTGAGAAATTATTAATAAATATTTAGTAATTTTTTTTCTTTTAATATTCATAAAGAGTAACACTTTTTTTTCAAAATAAATAAATAAATAAATGTTTGTAAATGTGACAAACAATCGTTTAGTTACTACAGCAATGTCAGTTAATAAAAAATGTTATGTGCGGGGGGAGACTAAGGGAGCGACCATTAAATTTTTCTGCTGGTCGCCATGGAACTCAACGCCATAGGAGTGCCTTATTTTTTAACGTTTAATATTATATTATTTGCTGAAATTATTATTATTATTATTATTTTTTTTTTAATTGTCTTCCTTTGAAGATTGTAACGTTGGGTATGGGCCAGCCAAACCAGCTGCTAACATTGCCCTGCTTTTTATTAAACAACCGAGAGCTCCTTTTATTATCCTCGTTGTTCCCTTAAGTGTAATTGTCTGGATAACTTTTGCACTTGATTCCTCTGGAATATTAGTTAGATAGGACTTCAGGGTCTTCTTCATAAACCCTGTGTCACCTATAATAACTGGTATGATTGATATCTCCCTAAGATCCAAGTTTCTTTTCCTATATGATACATGAGAACTTGATTTTTAATGATGATATCAATTTCGATTTTCTTAATTTGCCACAATATTATGTTCGGTCACGATTTTTTTAAAACCCGAACACAACCATGGAAATGTGGAAATTTCATGCTTGTATAGATCGAGCCCCATGAAGGACGAAATTGGCTCAGTAAAATCTGGTAACGAGAGAGGACAGAAAAGGAAGTAATAAAGGTGAGAGAATAAGGAAAGAGAGGAAATATATAAAAGTAAAAGAAAAAAGGAAAGAAAGAACACAGAGAGAAAAGTGATAGAAAAAAAGAGTGTGAGAAAATTGAAAGAAAAGAGATAGCAAAGAAAAAAAAAAGTGAAAATAAAAGCGAAAAATAATTTTTGCTACTAATTCCTCAAAGGGAAAGCATTATGTTTACACACCTATCAGCTTAAAAAAAAATACTTGAAAATAAATTAAAAAATGTAAATCTCTGTCTCTTTTATTAGAAAATAATTCAAAATGTTAAATAAGTTTGATATGGATATCATCTATATATTAATATGATAGTGTGTGTGTTCTTTGTGTGTCACGCTTACATCCGTGTTGTTTAATTGCCATGTACTTCCATTTTGTAATAAATAATTTTACTAAGAATTCTTCATAAGTTTTGGTTTTAGTTTCGATTATAGGTGATGACCAATAATCTATTTTTTTAATAATTTAATCAAGAATTCTTTATAAGTCTTGGTTTCGGTTTCGATTTTAGCTGATGTCACCTTACTAATCTAATTTTATAAATAATTTTATCAAGAATTCTTCATAAGTTTTGGTTTAGTTTTGATTATAGCTGAAGGAACGAAAGTTATATATATATATACTGGCAAAAGTACCTGTCGTTGACTGGGTTCAAAAACAGCCTACAGAAAATGGACTCTGATTTATGAAAGTACTAGTGAGGGGTACCCAGAGTTGCCCGGGTGTTTGGAAGTGTGTGTGGAAACTCCGGGGGGGGGGGTAAAAAATGTTTTGGTAGGAAAATATGAGGATCGAACCCAAACCGTTGAGGCAAAGTTGTAAATTAAAGTGTGAAAAAAAAAAAGTGCAACGTTAACGATTGCCCCACCGCGAGATGCTAATGGAAACACATTTGAATTTATTTAATTACTTGGATTTGGCAGGTGCTCGTTTTAATGAGTTAATGAGGTCAAGTTTGACTGCGGGATAGTATTTCATTTACTGCTAAACGCTTTTTTTCTCCCAAGATGTTATTGGAAAAAGACGGCGAGCGACAAATGTTGAATATTTATCTTCCCGAAATCGAGCAAATTAAATAGACAGGCGAGCTTCGGTGTTAACTCTGAGATATTATGATTTATATGTGATATAAAAAGTTTTAAAGTGACTGACCGCTTCTCTGGAAAAAACCTTTTGTAGACACACAGAAAAAGCGAACACGCATGCATACATACATACATTTTTGCTTTTATATTTATAGATGATATGTTATGAAAAGGAAGGGTTGTAAATTTGGGTTGAATTTGTGGGTGTCAAAATCAAAGCAAAATATGATGAAAGTAAAAATAAAATAGATAAACCCCATAAGTTATTATCCCATACCTGTTCCCACTGAAACACTTATCACAATATTCTGTGGATCTATATTAAAAAACCTTGTTAAACTTTGTGACATATTTCCATTCTATGGAGGTCAGATGCGAACGAACACCCCATATTTTTATTATACCATATTTCTTCAAACTGAAACATAATTATCAAAGTATACTTATGCAGATAGATATGAAAAGTCTTTATTAAAGTTTGTGCCCATTTCCATTCTATGGAGCCCAGGTGCGAACGCAGACGCCACAATTTTATTATACCATCCATATTTAAGTTAAAACATACTGATCAAAGTATTCTTATGGACATCTATATCAAAAACACTTGTAAACCTTTTTTTTAATTTTTTATTTCCATACTTTGTGAACCGGGTGTGAACGCAAACCCCTCAATTTTAATGAACCACCATTCTGCCGGATCAAACATACCCATTCCGTGTCTCAATACATCTTCTATCATTATATGTAATCAGTTTTTTAAAATAGTCAACCATATAGAAACCTATTCGTGACTAGACACACACACACACACACACACACACACACACACACACACACACACACACACACACACACACACACACACACACACACACACAAAGACATTCAGCTTTATATTATAGATTCATAAGCTTGGGATTCGGTTTCGGTTCAAGCTGATGAACCCAACTCATATAGATATATTTTTTTATTTTTCACTTGGATTATAAAACTATTTAAAAATAAAGAAACTATGGCCATTTTTTACACATTGATGTGAAATTCTATTCTATTACCATTGTTGTAACTAAATAGGTTGAGAAGAAAGTTCGTGTGTAATTTTAAATTTTGATTTCAAATAAGTTTTAGTTATAATACTAATAAGAGTGTTTCTCTATCTAATTATTTCAATTACAATCGTTTAAAACAATTTTGTCTTCTTTTCAGAATGTTGAATACAAGATAGAAAAAAAGGAAATCTTCACAATTTTCTTATTTCAGTTCAAGCTAGGTCGAAAAGCTGCTGAAACAGCTCACGATATCAAGGAAGCATTTGGTCCAGGAACCACTACTGAACGCACAGCACAATGGTGGTTTTAAAAATTTCATGATCACGACAGTCTTGAAGATGATGAGCGATGTTCGGCCATGGAGGTAGACAAGGTTCAATTAAGAGCCTTAGTTAAAGCCAATCCACACATAACTGTTCAAGAACTTGCTTCTGAATGAGACGTAACATATATGACAATTTCCAACCACTTGAGAGAGATCGGAAAGACAAAAACTTGATAAATGGGTGCCTCACAAATTGAATGACAACCAAAACAAACAGCGTTATGAAGTGTCATTTCCCCTTCTTTCATGCAACAAGAATGACTGTTAGTTGATCAAGTTGTGACTTGTGAGCCAAAGTGGGGTCTTTACGACAACCGGTAATGCTCTGCTGAGTGGTTAGACGCCAATGAAACTCCACAACAGTTTTCAAAGCTAGAGTTGCACTAAAAGAAGGTCATGCTTACTGTTTGGTTGTCTGCAACCAGTTTCATCCATTACAGTTTTTTGATTGCTTAAAAGTACTGTCAAAAAATCGATGAAATGTATCAGAAACTTTGACAACAACATTCAGCATTAATTAACAGAAAAGGCCCAACTCCACCACGCCAATACACCACTGCATATTGCTAAACAAACCTTTCATAAGTTTAACAAATGTGGCTACGAAACTTTGCCTCATCTGAAATAGTCTCCAGACCTCTCACATACCGACTACTACTTTTTAAAGCATCACTGCAATTTTCTGCATGGAAAATGCTTAAGAAACCTAAGCAATATTAAAAACACCTTCAGTGAGTTTATCATCACTCTAGCGCAAGGTTTTACTGGCAAAAGTATGTTGCTTCTGATAGTGCTTTTTTGATCAATAATTTTTATTTAAGCCAAGATAGGTTCATCTGAATTTAAAAGTCAAAAACTGCAACCTGATAGATTATAAAGTATTTAAAATATAACGGTACATTGGAATGCTATAGTTCTATTCTTTTTCCATCGATATAATTGTTTTTAATAATTGGCCTGTAAATAAAGAACATATGCCTATTTAACTACATTAGATGTGAAATTTTGCAATTCAACAAGATGTTATCAAGTTTTAATGCTAGTTTCTGTGTATCTGCTGGGCTAGAGTGAAAAGTTTCTCAAATTCCTTCAAAACAATTAACAGAATAATTTCATTTGAAGTGAAAAACCAACTGCCAAAATATGTACATCACAAATTTTGGGTTTTAATCTGAAAAATAAATGAAATTCATCCAATGATACAATACCTCATCACTTACGATTAAAATTGAACCTTTCTGTTTTTTTTTTTTTTTAGCAAATGTTTTTTCTGACTTTCGATTGGTTGTGGCAAAATGCATCAAACAAATAAAGGAAGAGGCAGAAAATTTGGTGGATGAAAGAATGTCCAGTGGTTGTGGTTGTGCTAATTATTCCTGTGGCTGTTGTGCCCATATAGAGCAGGCCTACCTTCACCTAAATGATACAGGTAAGTTGATGGATTTAAAAGTTCAACAACAAATTTCAGGAGATTAATGGTTACTTGTATGAGCAAGCACTAAATTTACCCTGTCCACTTTATGCTAAATCTGAAGCAATTAACTGAAATGAGATCTCAAATATGAAACAAGATCAAACTAAACTCCTACCTCTTTTCTTGGGGGTCTTATTCAGAAATGTATGAGGGCTTAGAACTAAACTAAACCAAGTATATTCCTGCTACTAACTGAAACTAACCTTTAGACATCAACTACCGTCAATGGCTTTGATGTGATTGGATACTTCTCACTCTCTTTTAAGAACTCAGATATTTGCACAGACTTTGAGTCTATATTTGTAATATCCTTCCCTTTATGTGCTTTAGACAAACGTTGCAACATAGCATTAGTTATTAATATTTCCTCTTCCTGAATTTTTGAGATGAGGATTAGTTCTTCTATTATTTGGATTCGTTGGATTACTGGTCTCATCTTTAGTGTGATTTTCACGTTTCAGTCGATATATCCCCCAACCTTCTTCAGGTGTACTTTGTCAAACTTAGGTATGTTTCTGTCAGACTCATAAATTTAGACAGAATTTCAAACAGAACCCTTTATTTACTTCATGGGGTTAGTATGCTCTTGGTCTGTCCGCTCTGGATAGAGGTCCTAAGTAATTTGCAAATGTACTTTTTTGTTGCCCACACTGAGAACTGAACCTTAGCTCTTCAGAAGAATATCACTTTTACAATTGATTTTTTTCAAGTACTTTAAGCACTGTGTTACGGATTTTTACGGACAGTTTTCATATGAATTTTAGGAACCTTAAACCTATTTTATTTGTAGTTGTAAATATCACTATTTCTTACTAATTATTTTTACTAGGTGTTACTGTATATCTATCTATCTATCTATATATATATTGTTGTATTTACTTATTACTGCATATATTACTTATTATTTATAATTATATTTATTTGGTCATTTAATGGGTTTGGTTTCTTGATCTATAGGGATGTAGGTGGCAACACTGTGTACAGTTAATCCATCTCACATTCCCTTTCACAGCCTGTGACTTCCCACACCTACCTTCCAGATTGTGTGTATCAGTAAGGCACATTTCTTGATCTAATCTTGACCATAGCATTTGAGACTTGTGTGACAAATACCATAATCCACTCAGGAATCATTTTCTCATGTAGGTTGATATCAGCTTTAAATTTCAACAATTTGGAGAGTGGTTACTCCAAACAAGTATGGAAAAAAATGGGAAACATCATTAACCCTATGTGGGAGTATGAAATTGACAAGCAGTCTGCAGTCGCATGTATATCCCCTTAGGAGAGATGACAATCTTAGTTTTTTTGTAGCTTTTGCTGGGAGATGTCGATATTTTCCTACATACAGCACTTGAAATTCCTAAATTGGTCACCCATCTTATACTGACCAGGCTCAGCATTGCTTACCTTTGCTGATCAAACGATAATCGGTATGTCAAAAACAAGTAGATACTTGGAGAATGATGATTATGAATCTGTTAGCGATCACATCAGCGATTCCCGTTCGAATAATATTCTGTCTTTTCCTGCTGAATTAACTGACTAGGTCAGAGCCAGCATCAAATCATTTCCTCATGAATATTTTGCATCCAACCACACTCACGAAAAAAAAATAAAGCAGAAAGTATTTATGGTTGGTTGGTTGTTTTTGTTTTACAGCATATAAACCCTTTTCTGGTTATTTAATGCCGAATCCAAAGATTTTGGAGAAAAATTTTTTTTAATAGAATATATTTGTTGTTTTCACGTCAGTTTCTATTTAACCCATAGTTGGGACCCTAACAGGTACTACCACTCCGGGTCAGAGTGGACCGGGGAGCAATGGTAATTAAAGGGTGGCTCCACACTCCCTAAAGCCCACAAGCTGGGGCCTCACCACTGGATATAGTTTAAGGTCATATCCAGGACCCCCATTGAGGGACTTTTAGCCTCTGCAGGGGAGGGGGGCAGTCAGCATATTGTAATGCCCCAACGAGAGGGCCAGAAAGTATTTATGAAAAAGCATATGACTACTATTTCATATATAAACAACCGTAAATTTATTGAAGCTAGAAATCATTGTATTGTAAGAGTGAATTAGCTGAAAGTAAGACAAAATACGCCAACATACCAGAAAACATATTGAGTTGTAGAAATGAGGAACTCATGATTTCTGGAAAATTTATAGTCTAGTGAATAATTGGCAATCACCAATTCCTCTACTATCCAACTGCAAAGCCAAGTTCATTTCTCTTTAGAACCACTGATTGCAACACTGTTTGCCATAATTTTTTGTGCATTTCGTCTTATGTCTTCTAGTTCTTGTTCTGACCTGGCTAACTTGAATAGTACAAAACAATAATTTTTGATTGCTGAGTGTGTGAGCATTAGCCCAAAAATATGAAAATAATAAAACTATGCAAACTCACAAAAGCAAACAAAACATTCACCGTTACACTGTAGAGATCACTAAATGCAAGAAAACCTTCTATTCAACAAGTTTCTTCTCTTGAACTGCTAGACTTTGGAATTTTCTCCCAGGACACTACTTCTATGACTGTACTGACATGCAGAAATTCAAATGTAAGATGAATAGATATCTTGCTGTTCAACTTCTTACATAATATTATTGTAAATTTGATCCTAAATACTTGCCCATTACAGCAAAGTGGCACTGTGCTTTGTTTAGGGTGAATTAACAAAAAAAAAAAAACCCCAAAATATCTGTACAGATTGGAAAGATCAAATTGTCACCCTAGACAAGACAGCATGATTCCATTTCTGTTTAATGAAAAACTTTTATTTTTGTGGCAGTCGTGTCCAAATTCTAAGAACGATAGGAACCTTCTATCATCTCTGTCTGAAAATGACATGATGTTCAACAAGCAAGATTGGAGGTACGACTCATTCTCTCTACTAATCTAATTCATGACAATAGGACTATTGCTAGTACCTTAAAAATGGAAATCTGCATGGTTCAATGCTTGAGGGCACAGCCTAACACCTTGGATGACCCATGGTTATGGTCTTTGGTGTGGTTTAAAGTAAGGGCTACATCATACCACTTCACATCCTCAAAGTCGGCTCGTAAGTTTACACGTACGTGTACTTGGATGTGCTGTAGAGTGTAGTGTTCCTTCTGGTGCAATCAAATGACTACTAGCACACACTGGGTGTGGCAGCATGACTTAGCCCCCATACATGAACTATTCTGTCCATATTTTGTCTGGTGCATCTACCAGTAGCCTTCTTGGATATAGTCCAAAAAGATTCTTCAATCTAATAGGTTCGACTTTGTAAACCCCTGTCCCATCACTGCATTATTGCATCTGTGCATGTTTTACAAATATTTTAATTGAATGTGCTCTGATTTATGCATTACACTTGTGCTCTCCTGATGTATCTATCTCTGTCACACTCGATTAGCAACAAAATCTCACCCCTTCAGTGTTGGGGTCCTTAATGCTAGAAAGCTTTCTACTCTAATAATTTCTCTCCTCTAACAGCTAGACTTTGCAATTTCCTTCCTGCTACCTGCTTTCCTAACTGTATTCATATGCAGATGTTTAAAGGTAATGTAAGAAAACATCTTGCTAATCTTTCCTAGGCATGGTCCCAAATAGTAGCTCCTTATGTTCAAATAGCGATGTGTCTTGTTGGGGTGAACGCGATTAAAAAAATTATATGGCAACCATAATTTAAATAAGAAATTAGACTTTATTTTTATGGTTTATTTAAATGTTATAATTGTCTTAGAACCAAGCTTTAAAGTTTTTTAATTTATTTCCTGCTTATTTTCCAGGATGTCTAAACTTTACTTATCTGCCAGAAGAATTTGGAATTTCTGTAAAATTCACTCTCGATGGAATTGTTGAGTATAAAGGAAAAGCTTCAGGTAAGAAATAATTTTATTCCGTAATTTCAAATGTAAGAATTTGATTTTAGTCAAAGACACAGATAGATTATGTAAAGTAAATACACTAATAAATATATAGTATAAACAATAAATATAAAAGTAGATTCTACATGACCGTTTTATCCATTTCACATATAAATTTGGATAAGGTAGTATGGACAGCAATTGCCTATGGTGGAATCAGTTAGGTGTAGAGAATAATGATTTCCACTTTGTATTAAAGTAATGGTTTTTAGTAAAATTATAATAAATGGCAACATCTATAATGTGATATATCTATCTCACTGCTTCAGGGTGGAATGATAAACTTGTTGCCCAGGAAAAGATGACATGATATTATTTTCGGTTTTCTGTTTTTGTTGGAAAACATCTACAAGTCAGCCAATTGTGTACAAATCCCAAGAGCAATAGGAGCCTTTTTTTCATGTCTGAAAATGGTGAAATACATTTCAATCACGTATATTTCGATAACATATCATTCAATCACATATAATTCAATCACATATATTTTAATGACATATAAGTCAATTACATTTATTTCAATTACATATATTTCAATAATATATAATTCAATCACATGTACTTCAGTCACATACTTCAATCACATATAACTCAATCACATATTTCGCTTTTTGTCCTTTTTTTTTACTCATTAACTCTTAACACAGCATATCATCATTTGGACGTAAGGAAAAATTAGCGAGATGTTATTTTATGTTACCTTTAAACTTATGAGTACAGTTAGGGAAACAGGTAGCAGGAAGGGAATTGCAAAGACTAGCTATTAGAGGGAAGAAATTATTAGAATATAAAGCTTTCTGACATTTATGGACCCCAACAGTTAAGGGGTGAAATTTTGTTGCTAAGCGGGTTTGTCGGCAATTGGTATATCAGGGGGGCACAAGTGAAATGAGTTCATCAGAACAGATTCCATCAAAATATTTGTAAAACACACACAGGTGTAACATTGCGGTGATGGGATAGGGGTTTACAAAGTCAGACCTATTAGATTGAAGATTTTCTTTTTTTACCCAATCCAAAAGAAAGAGGCTAGTGGTAGATGCACCAGCTGAAATATGGCAACCATACTCCATGTATGAGCGAATGGTGGCCTTGTAATGGACGGGATCCTCAGGTGTAAGTAATCCACTAGCTTGGTTGAGGGAACCTACATTCTTTGCAGCAGCCTAAACAATGTCCTCTATGTATTTGTTCTAGTTCATATTGTACAGGAATGTTAAGCCGAGGAGTTTGAAGGAAGAAGTCTAAGGTAGTGTTTATTTGTCATGGATATCGGTAGTCTCTCGCTCCGAGACAAGGATCAAAAGAGAGTCGCCAATCTGATAGGTCCTGAACTGTCATCTAAACTTCAGCCTCTGTCCCATCGACGAAATGTTGCATCCCTCTGCCTGTTCTACAAGTACTTTAACGGTGAATGCTCTGACGAACTGCAAGCACGTGCTCCCTCAACATAAATACCCCCGAAAAACCCGACAAGCTGCTAAATCCCACCCCTTCACAGTAGAGATCCTTAGATGTAAGAAAGCCTTCTACTCCAGTAGTTTCTTCCCTAGGACAGCTAGACTTTTGAATTTCCTTCCGTGTCCCTGCTTCCCCAACTGTACTAACATGCAGAGGTTAAAGTGCAACGTGAACCAACATCTTGTTGCCCAACTCCCTACACAGTACCCCTGATGCCTATATTCCTGATAGTAGCCCCATACAACAAAGTGGCAATGTGCCTTGTTTGGGGTGAAAATGTAATAAAAAAAAAAGTGTGAGACGCGTGTTGTAATTGTTAAAAGAAAAGCAGCTTAGTCTTACTAGCATTAAATTTTACCATCCATCAGCGACCCCATTTCAGTACAGTTTGGAGGTCATTTTCTAAGGATTCTGCCATTTTATAAGATTTATCTACAACTGCCCTCATGCATGTTATAGAGCATTGTATCAACAGTTTATATACCCATCCCTTACACAAAATTATCAGGAAGGTCATTTATGAATATCAGGAATAATAGTTGTTTGAAGATCGACTACTGAGGCCAACATTAATGTTATGTTGTTTGGATGTACGTCTATCAATGACAACCTGGATGGTCCTATTGTCTAAGAAGGATCTAATTATATTTAGTATATGTCCAGTTATACCACACTATTTAATTTTCATTAGCAGCCGTTTGTGCCAGATTTTGTCAAAGGCCTTGGATATATCAAAAGCTAAAGCTCTGGCTTCACCCGCCTCATCATGACTGTTAAAATATATGTAGTGGAATGACATTACTTAAATCCATACTATTTGTCAGAAAAGAGATTTGTTTTTGTAGGTTTATAGAGTACTTGATTAATTAAGGCCTCAAAGACGAAGATGAGGAGGAGACTGATAGGGTGATAATTGAGAGTACCAGGTTGTTTCACCAGAATTCTTGTACACTGCTTCAGCAAATGCCATCTTCTAGCAATTAGGGAAGCAAGATTAAGCAAGGCATTTATTGGAAAGTATGGGGACTAGCTCAGCTGAGCATTTCTTAATTAATATAGCAGGGATGAAATCAGGCCCACACGCTTTGAAGGTGTCTAAATTTTTTATGATATTGCGGACATGAGAATCATATCATCTAGTGTGGATTCAGTCCGCATAGGAAAATTTGGAAGGGAGTTGTTAGTTGGCTTTAAGGTGGAGTTTGAGGCGAATCACCAGGCAAGCAGTTCCGCCTTCTCTGTTTCCGTGCGTGCAACCTTCTGGTAATTCGATAGTAGGGAAATTCTTTATTCACAATACTATTATAGATTTTCCAGAAGTCAGGAGTTCCTATCTTCTGCGATTCTATGCAGTTCCCTGATTATTTCAGCATGCTTTCTTTTGGCTATTTCTCTCTTACAATGATTTCTAGCATCTATGCATTTTTGCCTATTTGTATTGGACTTATGACATACAAAATAGTGGAATGCATGCTGTCTTTATGCACTGGCAGCTACACAATCTGCAGTGAACCAAGGGTGTAAGTGGGGCTTGCTATAATGCTTCTGTGTTGGAACATGTGCTTCATTGTTTACTTTGCACCATTCAGGTGTTTAATTGTCACACTGTTCAGCAGAAAGAGAGAAGATATTGGTCCATGGGACATCTCTGATGTGTTCTCAGATTGCTTCCCAGTTACCCCTTTTGTAGTACCTTGTTGTTTTGAGCAATGCCTCCTCACCTTGGGGTTGAGATTTAAGTGTGATGTCAATTGATACCACTAGGTGGCCTGCATTTCCAAGTAGATTGTGGGCATTAGTCACAAAATCCTTAGGTACTGTGGTGACGAATAGATCTAGAAGTGAAGTCTGCTGAATGCAGTGGATGCAGTTAGGAGATTCAGAGTTCCTATCCTGTCGGGGTTACCATATGTCGAAGGCCAGAGGAATAGTTGGCTGAAATGTTGTGACACAACTAAGAAAAAGATGAGGATAATAGTCCACAATAAAAATAAAAATTTAAAAAATACTTATCTCAATAATGAATTCTAATTAAATAGTTGAAATGATGTTTTATTTAATGACGTATTATTATTATTCAGTTTCTTATATTTCTTGTCATGCCTTATATTTTATTCTTTTTCAGCTCGTAACCCACCACCTCTTTGTTTTGGACTTCCACGTCTGATTAGTGTCGGCATGTGTATAAAATTTTACAACCTTTCCGTGGCAAATCATACTTTCTCCGGCTGCATCCAACTTCAACTTAAAGGTGTTGTGCACGAGAACTATGATATTGGTTGCTTTAAACTACATTTCCCTCGGAGTGGTTATCAGTTGGTAGAGAAATCAGCAATGAAACTGCTACATGAGACTCCAACTAATAATCTATTGGTTGTTGCTAAAAAGAATCCCGATACTGTGCTACGCTTCCGTCCAGAGAAAAGGATCCACAAGGCATTCAATCAGGGACCACAGATATTCATCAATTAATACTGACTTTTCCCATTACTTTTCATCCATGTATTTATAGGTGGTTATAGAAAGAATGTGCAATTTATTTCTGCTTACATATATATAAGAAATGCATTTGAAAGCTTAAGATCTTTATTAAAGTTTACATATTTATTCATACACTTTTCATAATTTTTTTTATCATTATCTGTGTGTATGTGTTTATAATTATTTATATATATATTTGGTTGTACAACAGTTTATTAGCATTTAAAAAAATAGACCTATTGTAAGTCGAGAAAAAACTTTACAAGGAAAAAAGGAAAGCTAAAAAAATAGTTTAATAGTGAAAAACAATTTGACTAAAGCCTAAAACGACAAAAAAAAAAAAAAAGACAATGTTTTGTTCAACACATTTTTAAAAGTGTATGTCAACAGATAATGTGCAAAATAAATTATTTAATAAGTAAACAGAGTTACATTTAGAGGGGAAAGAAAGGAAAGTTAAGGAATTTAACGATTACTGGCCAAATTGCATGATTATGGGAAATGATTTCTGCAAAATACAGCAATACATGAAAGAGAATATATAAAAGAAAAAAGATGGAAATTACCGAGAACAAAATTCTTATTTTTAGAGCCTTTCAAATAAGTATAACTGCTATGACGGATCAAGAGGAAGGAAGTTTTACATTGTCATGCTCACTGCAGCTAAAACGCTGAGGTAGTATGTTGCAACCATCAGAGTATGCGTTGTCACACATTTTGTAGTCCAATAAATGGCTGATGAATTTATGAGCACTCATATGCATACTGGATGCATTCACTAATAAATTTTTGTCTCTCCCAGATAGCCAGCCCCACACTGATATTTGAATTCATATAATTTACTCGTCTACCCGTAGGCCCTTAAAGATTAAGATGAAAAATGTTCCAAATAAAAAGGTAATTTGGCGACTAAATTACCTTTCATTATCTTGAGAAAATATTTTTTTTGGAGTGATACGTGAAAAAATAAAACTCAGGAAGCCTCCAGAGCACTATTGCAAGCACTAATTAAAATTTAGTATGCCTTACTAAAAACATTACTAAAACCAAGTTTCTACCTCCCTCTCACTCCTTAAAGAGAAAATATGTTTAAGTAAGGCCTGAAAAGAATAAATTGTCAGAATCCACAGACATGCTACTAAAAGCAGTAAATATGGTTATAAATCTGATTATAGTTATAAATTGTATGTACATATTTAAATCATTTTTTCACTCAACGGGGTTAAATTACGTTAAAACATGTTAAAGTAAGTTAAAACAAACACATTAAAGTAAGTTAAACAAAAAATTATTGTTGACCTTGTGTATGCTTATAATAGCAGCAGTGGCTTTTAATATCGGAATTAAGACAGGGTGGCCATGAAATAGGTAAGCAAACAATTTTTTTTAAACTGTTAAAACTCGCAAGCAAATAAACTGATCTGAGTTTTATAATTATATAGATATACACTGCATGCCAGAATAATATTCAAGTAAATATTTTTATTCTAACTCTGATAGTTTTTAATAAAAATTAATGAAACTTTGCACATTATATAGCTTCACCAACATTTTAGTGACTTACAGCATGCCAACTTTATAGGAAAATCATTATGAAAATGTCAAATATGGTGAAGTTAAACATTGATTATTTAAAGAATATGTTACTTAAGAACAACAATAATACAAAACAAACATACGGTTTCATAGTACAATCAATATTGTATATAACAAGGGAAAAAAGCCCTTGGTCCATTGAACATGTCTAACTTTCGATTTCCTCTAAAATTTCTTTGGCAGCAGTCAGACCAATATTTCATAGGTCATCTTTCCTCTGAATTAAATCTTCCACTAGAATATGCTCCACAGATTTTCAATGGGATTTAAATTTGAAGAACAACCTGCTCATTCCATTAGTTCCCCATATTTGGAAAAAACACTCACTAAATATTCAGTGGTTATCCCTGCAGAACGAGATGGTGCGTTATCATACATGAATATCACCTTTTTTTGAAATGGGAGATTCTTCTTGTGCCAGGGTTTGATTTAACATATATAGTTAGAAAAGGTGATGCCGATAACAAGTTTACAGACACAGAACAAAGAATAAACCACAGCTGATAAACACCTTCAAAATATTAATCCAGAACACAGGAATGGAATTTGGAATAGAAAATGTGTACTACAAAGGAAAACAAAAGACATTTGAGAGTATGGATCTGCTCAACCATAAAGAGATGAGGGCTTACTAATATTTGGGTGTTCTGGAAGCAGACACCATCATTAAATCTAGAGAAATGAAAAAGATGTAAAATTAGTACTTGAGAAGAACAAGGAATCTTTTATATCCAAAACTACACAGTAGAAATCTAATTAAAGGAATAAACACTAGGACAACATCGCTATTCCCAACCATAGGCTGGATAAAATAGGAATGTAGGCATCTTGATCAGATATGAGGAAACGAATGACAATACACAATGCATTAGACCAAAAAGATGATAATGATAGACTTTATTTTAAAAGAAACAAAGGAAAATGACTAATAAATGTAGAACACCCTAGAAAGCACAAAAAAGAATCGGAAAAATACAAAAATCAGTACACAAAAAGAGTAGATATATAATCTGAGCAGTGCGGACAATGGTTGACTACTGTGAAATTTATCCCAATAAAAGGCAGAATCTTATTTCAGAATTAACACCATGCAGAGAAAACAACGAAATATTGCCATAATAGGACAGTTTCACATTAAAACCAATAATGCCAAGAGAAAATCACTTACAATTTATTTTATTTTTATTCTGCATTCTGGTCTGGTACTGAATATTTAATGAAAATAGAGTAGTTAAAAGTGATAGATATTTGATCGTAAATTGTTTTTAATCAAAATAACTGAAATGCACTTCTGAAGGAAACGAAGTCAATTACAAAAGTGGGGAATATTTAATTGTGTATTTTGTTTGTATATATATATATATATGTATATATATATGCATATGTGTGTGTATATATATAATATGTATATATATATAATATGTATATATATAATATCTGTATATAAAATGTGTATATATATATGAGTATATATATATATGTATAGATATAATATATATATGTATATATATGTATAATATGTATATGTATATATATATGTGTATATATATATATGTATAATATGTATATATATATAATATATATTTATATATAATATGTATATATATAATATATATTTATATATAATATGTATATATATAATATATATTTATATATAATATGTATATATATAATATATATTTATATATAATATGTATATATATTTATAGTATATATATATATATATGTATATATATGTGTATATATATAATGTATATATAGAATATGTGTATATATATAATATGTATATATATAATATGTATATATATATGTATATATATAATGTGTATATATATATCATATGTATATATATCATATGTGTATATAATATGTATATATATATATATATAATATCTACATGTATATATATAATATGTACATATATATAAATATATAAATATGTACATATATATATATATGTATATATATATATGTATATGTATATAATATGTCTATATATAATATGTATATATATATAACATGTACATATATGTATATATATACTATGTATATGTATATATATATACTATGTATATATATACTATGTATATATACTATGTATATGTATATATATACTATGTATATATATACTATGTATATATATAGTATGTATATATATAGTATGTATATATATACTATGTATATATATACTATGTATATGTATATATACTATGTATGTATACTATGTATATGTATATATATACTATGTATATATATACTATGTATATATATATATACTATGTATATGTATATATATACTATGTATATGTACATATATACTATGTATATGTATATATATACTATGTATATATATATACTATGTATATGTACATATAATATGTATATGTATATATATACTATGTATATGTATATATATACTATGTATATGTATATATACTATGTATATGTATATATATACTATGTATATGTATATATACTATGTATATATATACTATGTATGTGTATATATATATACTATGTATATGTATATATAAAATATGTATGTATAAAATATATGCAATATATATGTATATACTATGTATATGTATATATAAAATATGTATGTATAAAATATATGCAATATATATGTATATAATATGTATGTATATATATAATATGTATAAATATACTATGTTATATATATAACATGTATATATATACTTTGTATATGTATATACACTATGTATATATAAATCATGCATATACATAATATGTATATATATGTATGTGTATGTATATATATAATATGTATATATATATATATATGTATGTGTATGTATATATATAATATGTATATATATATATGTATGTGTATGTATATATATAATATGTATATATATATATATGTATGTGTATGTATATATATAATATGTATATATATGTATGTGTATATATATATATAATATGTATATATACTATGGGTAGATACATACTATGTATATATACTATGTATGTATATATATAATATGTATATATACTGTGTATATATACTGTGTATATATATACTATGTATATATATATACTAGGTATATATAGATAATATGTATATATATACTATGTATATATATACTATGTATATATAGATAATATGTATATATACTATGTATATATATATATATAATATGTATAAATATATAATATGCAAATATATACTATGTATATATAATATATATATATATGTATATATGTGTATAAATAATATGTAAATATATGTATATATGTGTATATATATAATATGTATATATAAAATATGTATACATATATATATGTATATATTTAATATGTATATATATAATATGTATATATGTGTATATATATGTATATATATAATATGTACATTTATATGTGTATATATATGTATATAAATATATATTTCATATGCATATATATGTGTACATTTATATGTATATATATATAAATATAATACATATACATATACATATTTACATGTATATGTGTATATATGTATATATATATATGTATATATATTATGTATATGTATATATGATATGTATATATATATATTGTATAATTATATATAATATGTATATATATGTATATATATATGTATGTATAATATGTAGATGTATATTCATAATATGTATAATATGTATATGTATATATCTATATATATCTATGTATAATATGTAGATGTATATTCATAATATGTATAATATGTATATGTATATTTATAATATATATATGTATGTTAATAATATGTATATGTATATATAATATATATATATATGTAAATACATAATATGTATATGTATATACAAAATATGTATATGTATATACATAATATGTATATGTATATACATAATATGTATATGTATATATATAATATGTATATGTATATATATAATATGTATATGTATATATATAATATGTATATGTATATATTTATAATATGTATATGTATATACATAATATGTATATGTATTTAAATTATATGTATATGTATATATAATATGTATATGTATATATAATATGTATATATATATATATAATATGTATGTATATACATATGTATATGTATATACATAATATGTATTTGTATATATATAATATGTATATGTATATATGTAATATGTATTTATATAATATGTATATGTATATACATAATTTGTACATATATATATATATATTATGTACAATATGTACAGGTATATATATAATATGTATATGTATATATATAATATCTATATGATATGTATATATGAAATATGTAAATGTCAATATGTATAAAATGTATATGCGTATACATATGTGTATATATATAATATGTATAAGTGTATATACATGTATATATATGTATATTTATATATAATATATATATAAAGATGTATATAATATGTATTTATATAATATGTACATATAATATGTATTTGTATATATACATAATATGTATATATACGTAATATGCATATATAATATATATATATGTAATATGTATATATAAAATATGTATATGTATATATAATATGTATATGTATATATATATGTAATATGTATATATGTAATATGTATATATATATATAATATGTATATGTATGTATATAATATGTATATATATAATATGTATATATATAATAAGTATATATATAATATATTAATAGAAATATGTATATGTATACATAATATGTATATTATAGTGTATATATATAATAGTTTTATGTATATATATAATATATGTATAAATATGTATCAGTATATATAAAGAATATGCATATGTGTATATATATAAATAATATGTGTGTATATATATAATATGTATATATACAATATATATATATGAATATGTATATGTATATATAATATTTATATAAACATGTGTATATATAATATTTATATATATGTATGTATATGTATATATAATATTTATATAAATATGTATATGTACATATATAATGAGTATATGTATATATATAATATATATATAAAAATGCATGTATATATATTATATATGTATATGTATATATTTTATATGATATATAAATATGTATATATATCATATGTATATATATATATATATATTATATATAAAATACATAAATGTGTATATATATCATATGTGTATATATATATATATTATATATATAATATATAAATATGTATATATATAATATGGGTATATATATAATATATATAATATATACATTTGTATATATTCATAATATGTATATGTATATATATTATATATATAATATATAAACAGGTATATATATAAAATGTATATGTATATATATAATATATGACATATATATACATATGTATATCTACATAACATATATCATATATACAATATATAAATATATATATATATAATATATACAATATATAAATATGTATATATAATATGTGTATATATAACATATATATATATAAATATGTATATCTTTATAATATGTACATGTATATATATAATATATATAAATATGTAAATGTATATATAATATATATAATATGTATATGTATATATAATATATATAATATATACAATTTGTATATGTATATATAATATATAATATATATATAATATGTATATGTATGTATATAATATGAATATGCATATATATAATATGAATATGTATGCATATAATATGAATATGCATATAAATATACTATGAATATTATTATGTATATATATAATAATAATGTGTATATGCATATATATACTATGAATCTTTATATGTATATATAATATGAATAAGTATATATATATATAGTGATGATATGTATATGTATATATAGTAGGAATATATATATATATATATAATATCAATATGTATGTGTATAAAATATATAATATGGATAGTAATATATATAATATATATATTAATATGTATATATTATATGTATGTGTATATATATAATATATATATATAAATATGTGTATGTACATACAATATGTATTTGTATATATAATGTATATATAAATATGTATATGTATATACAATATATAAATAATGTATATATAAATATGCTTATGTATACATATAATATGTATATGTATATATATATAATATATAAATACTATATATATATAAATATGCATATATAATATGTATACATATATATACAATATATAATATATATATATATAAATATGTATATTTATAAATATAATATATAATATGTATATGTACATATAATATATATTATATATATATATAATATGTATATGTATATATATAATATACAATATATATTTATAAATATGGTGTGTATATATAATATATATATAATATATATAAATATGTATATGCATATATAATATATATATAATATATATAAATATGTATATGTATATATATAAATATGTATATGTATATATATTTTATGTATATGTATATATACATACATAATATATAATATATATTTATTAATATGTTTATGTATATATAATATAAATAATATATACAAATATGTGTATGCGTATATAATATATATATAATATATACAAATATTTCTGTGTGTATATATATAATATTTATATAATATATATATAAATATGTATATGTATATATATTTTATGTATATGTATATAAAATATAGTTAACATACATATAGAAATATGTATAAGTATATATATAAATATGTATATATATGATATGTATATGTACATATATATAATATGTATATGTACATATAGATAATATGTATATTTACATATATATAATATGTATATGTACATATATATATGTATATGTGCATATATATAATATGTATATATATTATATATATATAATATTTATATATATAACATGCATATATGTGATATGTATATATATAATATGCATATATTTATATATATGTATATATATGTATATATATAATATGCATATATGTATATATTATATTCATATATGTATATATAATATGCATATATATATATTATGTATATATATAATCTATATATATATAATATAATATGCATATATATAATCGGTATATGTAATCTGTATATATATAATATGTATACATATATATAATGTATATATAATATATAATGTATATATAATATATAATTTATATATAATGTATATCTAATATATAATGTATATATGATTTGTATATAATATATAATGCATCTATAATATATAATATATATATATAATGTATAATGTTTATATATAATATATTGTATATATAATATATAATGCATATATTATATATAATGTATATAATATATATAATATGTGTATATGTTATGTATATATAATATATAATATGTATATATATTTTATATGTAATATATATATAATTTTATTATATAATATATATATTATATATAATAAATAATATATATAATATATATTATATAAAACAAATAATATATATATAATATATATAATATATAATGCATATATTATATATAATAAATTTTTTACATAATATTTATACATATAATATATATTACATATAATAAATTATATATATATAATATATATTATATATATAATATATATTATATATTACAAATAATATATATAATATATATAATGTTTACTATATATATAATATATATTATATATAATAAATAATATATATATTCATAATATATATTATATATAATTAAAATATATATATAATAAATATATATAATATATTTTATATTTTTCATATATATTATATATATAATATATATTATATATAATATATATTATATATATATTGTATATATAATATATATTTTATATATAATATATATTATATATATTATATATATAATATATATTATGTACATAATATGTATGTATATTATATGTATAAAATATATTATGTATTATATGTTTTGTATATAATATATATTATATATATAATATGACCAGTTGACAAAAAGACGGCGGAGGGACACTATGTCAAAAACGTTAAGTATGTATTTAAAACTAATCCTCAATGTTTTGTATGTTACCTTGGATAAACTTGTGTTTCGTGTTTTATTCCTGTATTTTGTCTTTATTCTCCTGTCTTCTTGTCTTTATTCTCCTGTCTTATCCGTCATCCCTCTATGCTACAAAGGTAAACGATAAAAACAAACAAAATGCCGGCAACTAACGATAATAGAAAAATGCCGGAAATCATTCTCTATAAAAGTAGATAAACTTAGGACCATATAAAAAAAAAGGTAGAACTTTTTTAACAATAAAAGAAAGTGTAAATTTTATATTTTAGACATGTGAACGTAACGACTTTAATGCTATATATAGATAGTCACTTGACCAAGTTATCCAGAAGTAGAAATCTTACGCTTCAGAAAGACATGATATGCCAGCTACCAGATGACAAAAAGACGGCGGAGGGAACACTATGACAAAAACGTTAAGTATTTTTTTTAAACTAATCCTGAATGCTTTTGTTTTAACTTGTTTTTCGTGTTTTATTTATGTACTTTGTCTTTATTCTTCTGTCTTCTTGTCTGTATTCTCTTGTCTTATCCGTCATCCCCCAGTTTACAAAGCTAAACGATAAAACAGACAAAATGCCGGTAACTAACGATAAAAGAAAAAATGCCGGGAATTATTCTCTATTAGATTAGATAAACTTAGGACTTTATTTAAGTAGTATACTTAATATATACTATTACTGCAAGCTTGACTCTATTGACAATGCTTGCTTCCTTGCTGGCCAAACAAACCATCTGATATAGTTAGCCTTATGTTCAAGTACATTCGAAATATAATACAGTGCAAAGAAACAGTTACTCATGAAAACGAACCTCCTAAAGTAAAACCTTGAATAATTATCTAAACTCGAATGTAAATTAATATTAAGCCGACTTTACAAATTGATAATAGTTATTTATTGGATTTTAATTTATCATAAGGTGAAACTCTCATGATTCAAACGCGATAGATAACGACAAACTTAATATGGGAGGGGAGATTATCACAAAGTGTCCTGAATTGTTAACTTAGCTTCGGACTTACTACTTAGATAAAAATAAGTCACTTGTACCCATTCCCCTCCTCCCCCCTTTTTTTTTAAATGGAGAGTAGACAATACAGTGGATGTGTTATCGGCAGCTCCAGTAACTCTCGCTTCTCCTATTTTGTCATTCAGTCCTCATTCAATGAGTGATTTTTCTGACAAAGGATGAAGAAAAAGCTGCTTAAAGGTCGGTAGTACTTGGTGACCAGTAGTCTGAGATGTCGGAATTTTTTCTGTCTCTATCTGTTCTTGTGGCAATGTCACTAGTAAGGGTGCTAGAGGTAAACGTTTTGTCTGGGCTGACGTTATTCACCTGATAGTCAGGGACCCGAAACTTGGATTAACCACTAAGGAGGCTGTCCTATCAGCAGGCGCAAAGTACTGGGACTGCTGTATTGCCATTTGGTGAGTGGATCTTGACCATGTAGTAGTCTCTGCTGGGGCCTCTCGATGCCATACTAATGGGTAATTGTTACGGCTTTAACTTTTCGTGTGCTACAAAAAAAAAATTCCTGTCTTTTTCTCTCTTACTTTCCCTCTCTGTACTGCTCATACCAAGTATGCCGACCTATTCCACAAATCCTAAAACCTCAACATGAAATATCTCCAGTATAAAAACTTGATTAAACCTAGAACCCCATCTTCCAACGTAGACCCCTACTACCAGGTCTCCTTCTCCAACATTAGGGATCTACGTTCCAACCTTCCAGAGGTTGAAACCCAATTACAGGAGACGAAATCGGACATATTATTTCTAAGTGAAACTGGAATAGGGCCGACCACTTCCCTAGATGAGTTCATAATTAACGGATACTCAATTTAAAAGCTAAATCTGACACCCAAGATCGCCATAGGCATGAAATATGTGCCTACATTAAGGATGGCTTCCCGTGTAGCAGGGTATCTCTAGAGAAGATCCTAATTTACCCTATATGTGCTTCAGGGTTGCACTTGCTACACTACTGCATTTATATTTGCCCTCTAAAGGCCCCACAACAGCAGAGTTACTATCTTTAAGAGCATATCTGAGAAAATAGACCAAATACTGTCTTCACATCCCTCGGCTAACATCCACATCAGTGGTGACTTCAATGTCCATAACGTGGAATGGCTGACCCATTCAAATAAGACAGATGATGAGGGGAGGTTTTGTCATGATTTTGCCATTGCTTATGACCTCACTCAGATTGTTCGTGAACCCACCCGTGTGCCCGATACACCCGGTCAATATGCAAGCCTCCTAGACCTTTTTCTCTCAACTTCCCCTGAGCTATGTTCATGTTGCGTTCATTCTCCTCGAGGATCCTCTCACCACTCCGTCGTATCAGTTCAGATAAAAACGAAATGTAAGAAGCCCCCAGACGTACCCGTCCACTGTACTGTATACCGATACTCTATGGCTGACTGGGATAGCTTCCGTACATTCATATGTGATTTACCTCTGCACTCCATGTTTAAAAAGGAAGTGTCCTCTATAGTATCAGATGTGACCGAATGGTTAATTGTAGGCATAGACCAATTAATACCATCTATAAAATTCCAACAAAAACCTAACAGCCAGCCATGGTTCTCCCCAGAATGTGCTGCTGCTATCGCGCACAGAAATCACTTTTTCCATAGATACCAACGTAATAGATGCACTGAGACTAAAGCTGCTTTCAGGACTGCCAGCAACCACTGTAAAAGAGTAATAAAAAATGCAAGAGAGCTATATGCCCAGTCTGTTAAATCCAAGGTAGCTGATCAGCGGCTTGGTTCCCACCAGTTTTGGCAAATAACAAATAGGATCCTGAACAGAAGTTAGCGTTCTATCCCAACCATTAGCAATGGACCAGAGGTAATCTCGTCAGCGTCAGACAAGGCCAAACTATTTGCTAAGAACTTTGCAGCTAATTCTACTCTATGCGACGAAGGCCATCAACTGCCCATATTTCCTCCTATAACACAGAACAAGCTAGGTAACATACAAATATCCATGCATGAGGTCGCCAAGCTAATCAAGAACCTAGATTCCAGTAAAGCAACTGGCCCTGATGGCATCCCAATTATAGTGTTAAAAAAGCTTCAACCAGAGCTTGCTCCCATACTTACGAAACTGTTTAAGCGCTGCCTAAGGAGAAGCTCTGTCCGACTCCCTGGAAGACTTCATCAGTTTGCCCTGTATGTAAGAATTAAGGTGATAAGTCATCTCCCTCTCAGTACAGACCAATAAGTCTCCTTTGTGTTATGAGTAAGTGGCTGGAATCCATATTAAATAGAGAAATAGTCAACAACCTCAGCAGGAATAACCTTCTTAGTGACACACAATATGGTTTCCGCTCTGCAAGATCTACCGCAGATGTGCTGACGGTTATATCCCACAGGATTAGTGAATCGCTTGACAAAGGCTTCCTTTCTAGGGCAATTGCTCTTGACATATCAAAGGCCTTCGACAAGGTATGACATAAGGGTCTACTTCACAAGATTTCCAGCTACGATATGACTGGAAATGTTTTCTCAATCATTAAATCATTTCTCTCCGTAAGGCTCATAAGAGTAGTGGTAGATGGACAAAAATCGGAGGCCTGCAATATAAATGCTGGAGTCCCTCAGGGGTCAATCCTAGGCCTAACTCTCTTCCTGATCTACATCAATGACCTCCCTAAACACATACTTAAATAATTCGTTGACATCTATGCTGATGACACGACCATCTACGGCAACACATCAAAGGCTGTAAATGACAAAGCTCTCTCTGATTCTCTCTCCTCTGATCTCGAGCGCGTGGTTCAGTGGGGGAAGACGTGGCTGGTTACCTTTAATGCATCCAAAACCAAACTCCTATCCTTACATCATCAACGCTCTGATCCCGATCCGGCATAAATTGTGATGGATGGCTCTCGTCTGGGTGAGGCCCCGTGTTTTGACAAGCTTCTTGCTTAGACCTTTACTCCTGATCTGAAATGAAACACGTACATCAAGTCTGTTGCCAAGGTGGCTGGAAAGATGGTGGGATCCTTCTACCGCTCCAGAAGATATCTCACTACTGACGCAATTCTCTATCTATATAAAAGCCAAGTACGTCCAAGGATGGAATACTGCTGCCATATCTGGGCAGGAGCTGCTAAAAACAGCCTATCGTGCCTTGACAGAGTATAAAATAGACTTCGTGGCTTAGTGGGGGATGCCCTTTTCTCTACCCTGCAACGTCTCTCCCACAGAAGATACGTTGCGAGCTTATCCTTGTTTTATCGTTATTTCCATGGCAGGTGCTCGTCTGTACTCCAATCTCTGGCCCCCCCTCGCCACTCTTTCACGAAAAACACCCGTCTAGCCGAATCCACTGTGAAAAATTTCCCCCACTGTGTATCTGTGCCTGAATAAAAACGTGGATTCCATGAACAAAGCTTCTTTCTTAGAACTGCACGCCTGTGGAACTCTGTTCCGTCTGCCTGCTTCCCACCGGACTACAACTTGGATGTGTTCAAGTCCAATGTTAACAAATTCCTTATAGACTGCCCCATTAAGTAAACACTTCATCAAATCTCCACACTAACGTAATGTACTTGCAATAACCCTTATCCCTGAATGGCTTCCGGGCTTGATAAGTGGTAACCTCTGTGTAAAAAAAACAAAAAAGTATATATATATATCTATATATCTATAAAAACAGAGATGTGTGTGCCACAGACGATTTCTGATTGGTTAATCCAATAATCACATCTCCTAAAAAACTATGGTTCCTACGCTCTTAACTTTACCATAAAATATTATGGCTTTATTTATTGTCCATATTGGAAGGGTTTAATTTTTTCCTAACTTGTTATTTACAAATTACAAAAATACGAAACTTACACAATCTAACAATCCAACCTCAGACATCACGTCCGCCATTCTGGTGCTAGCCGCACACACGTACACACAACATGAAAACAAACGCTGTTCTACCCAGCACACGTGCACATACGCACACACACACACACACACACACACGTTCACTACCTTCTTCTTTAAAACATGTTCTTTTGAAGAGACGATTTTTTAAAGCTGTTGACACACATGTTTTGAAAATCTAGCAAAAATTAATTTTCCTGAAATTTTTCAATATTTAAAAATAAATTATGCCGGCTGATAAAATTTTAAAACGTTTTTTTAAAGCTAGAAAGATAAAATTTTAAAATACTTGTTCATATATATATATATATATATATATATATATATATATATATATATATATATATATATATATATATATGAAACTAAACTAAAAAAAAAACGCGCGTTCACTCGTAGTCTTTTCATTTCGGGTTTGTATTACTGTACACATAGATTCGAAAAAGTTGTCAAAAATATATATATAACAAACTAATGTTATCAAAGGCAAGATAAGTTACTTTTCTTCCATACTGGATATATTTTTCGTGTTTTTATTCAATGTAACATGTTTATTCAGCTCGAAAACCATACAGTGTTTACCGATGTATTGGACAATTCAAGATGGCGCCTCACTCCCTCTTTAACACAGTAAGTATGGGAAAAGGTGTTATAAATAAAAAACTAGAAAAAATACTATTAATAACCCGCCGGGTTTGTATTACTGTACACATAGATGCGAAAAAGTTGTCAAAAAACAAATATATAATAAATAAATGTTATCAAGGGCAAGATAAGTTACTTTTCTACCAAACTGGATATATTTTTCGTTTTTTTATTCAATGTAACATGTTTATTCAGCTCGAAAACCATACAGTGTTTACCGATGTATTGGAAGAGTCAAGATGGCGTCTGACTCCGTCTTTCACACGGTAAGTTTGAGAAAAGGTGTTATAAAAAAAAACTGGATAGAATACTGTTAAAAACATGCTCAATATATGTTACGGTGACATATATTCGGCGGGTTTTTAATAGCATTTTTTCTATTTTGTTACTTGTAACACCTTTTCCCAAACTTACCGTGTTAAAGAGGGGGTGAGGCTCCATCTTGAATTTTACAATACATCGGTAAACACTGTATGTTTTTCGAGTTGAATAAACATGTTACATTGAATAAAAACACGAAAAATATATCCAGTTTGGTAGAAAAGTAACTTATTTTGCTTTTGATTACATTTATTTGTTATATATTTGTTTTTTGACAACTTTTTCGAATCTATGTGTACAGTAATACAAACCCAACCCGCCGAACATATGTCAAGCTATGTCACGGTAACATATATTGAGCGAGTTTTTAACAGTATTTTATCCGGTTTTTTATTTATAACACCTCTTCCCAAACTTACCGTGTTAAAGAGGGAGTCAGACGCCATGTTGAATTTTCCAATACATCGGTAAACACTGTATGGTTTTCGAGCTGAATAAACATGTTACATTGAATAATGTCACGACCCGGTTAATGGATGACCGAATTGATTGGCAGTCAGATCGCGACATAAGAATTTATTTTATTTTATATCCAACATCTCATAAATATCTTCGGTTAATCGTCAGATGTCGGATTAACCAGCGAAACATATCAATAAGGAGAACGGAACAACAGAGCAAAAATAACGAAACGAACACTCAATAAAAGTTTAGGATTCAAGAAAGATTTTTATATAAAAAGGAAGAAGAAAAAGTTCCTATAAAAAGAATGAGTGAGACAGACGTATTTCTGGGGATGTTTGTCAGATGTATGCGACATGCAAAATACAGTACAATATGTATAAAAGTTTGTGGAAAGGAAATGATATTGGCATGAGATAGGCCAAACTTATCTGTTTTTATCCCTTAGGGTAAACACGGATTAAAAGTTCGCAAACACAATATCCAAGAAAAAAATAGTTGAGATGGCGAAAGTTTATCTCTTCCTCGAATCGTAGTTCCAAAGAAGAATTCAATCGACAATACGATTGTATTTGGAATGATAATCCGCAATTTAATTAATTCAAATCTCAGCCAGATTAAATGTTGAGGTTAATCGACAATACGATTGTATTTGACTAATAATCCGCAGTTTAACTGATCCAAATCTCAATCTTCGATGAGGTCCGATTCTCGAAGCGAAGTGTTTGATATACAGGGCTGTTTCGGCGAGACAGTGTCTCGTTTCTTTTCGCCAACTTTTTATTTATTTTCAAATCCCTCGTGCTTCGAGTTTCCCGCCACGAATGCTCACTGTCTGGTTGCCATGACGACGTATTTCCGCTCGCTACGGCGATATTCACACCCAACCTCTGTCCCATTTCCCTCAGTCAAGTGTCTGCCACGCCACATCATTCACAGAGAGAGGAGGTTATCTGGTTCATTAGATTTTTAAGAAAGAGAGAGATAGCTATATATATATATATATATATATATATATATATATATATATATATATATATATATATATATATATACATATATATATATATATATATATATATATAGAGAGAGAGAGAGAGAGAGAGTAAGTAGAGAGATTGAGTGTTCGCTTTGCTCTGAGGTCACAACTTCACTTTTTTAAAATGTAATTTATAAGTAATTAAAGAACGCATTCTAATCTTGAAAATCTATAATACAACGAAATATTCAATTGCTTATAATACTTAAACGAACAACTTGTGTTTTTATTATTATTTTTTTATTATTAATATTAGATGAGTTTCAGTATAATTAATCGTGTTCTTTATTTCAATCCAATTTTGAAGTTTTGTAACGCTGTCTGTAAAAATTACTGTTGATTATTGACAGTCTAAAAGTTCCAAATATCTTGCTTATTGGGACTTCGGTGATGACGTAATTTTTTCAGCTGGCCGGCCATCTTTATAACGAAG